>NC_090948.1:32411315-33076044 GCF_040807025.1 Struthio camelus
AAAAATCCTTCAGGCATACTTCCCATTGCATTTAGTACTTAGTTCTCTTAAGGTAGAACTAAGGGACCAGGACAGGAGAGGGTCGACGCAATACAAAAAAACTCTTACTGAACTGTCTCCAGAGGGGGTGACCCTGTGCAGCCGTTATTCCTGTGCTCCCGGCAGGCCTGTGGAGGATTAGAGCAGATGCCAAGGTAAGATGGCCCTGATTTTCCACCCCACCCCTCTGTCCCCATGGACTGTGTTGAAAGTGGGGGAAATAGGTCCTCTGACCAAGCAAGAGCTTCACAAATTGGTATCCCCTGATACTGAGATGCCTTGATGTCCACCACGCAAACACCAGATTTGAAGCTTGGAACATTAATGTGCAGTTAATTTATCTACAGCTCCAGAGCAGCAACAAATGCAGACCAAAGTGAGTTAAACTTTTTGGTGACGTGCGTGGCACTAAAAATAACTTCCTACAGCCTGTGAAATTCCTGCAGTAGAAGCAAAACAGTTGTATAAGCGATCATTAGCAGACTCTGGAGAGGGTCTTTATAATTACATAGTGGTAGCTTGGTAAGCTGTAGCGATGCTACTTCAGGTCGCTCAGAGTGCGATAGTAAGAAATGGGATGACATTATGCTAGTGCTTAATGTGCTGCGGCTTTATCTTGGACCTCTTTCCCCCTAGCACTCGCCTAGTTTGACTGTGAGGGGAGTTAACAAGTGTACAGCCTGAGGTGATGTGGTTAAAAGACTCGGTCCCTTCCGGGATACAGCAGGATTTTGGAATGCTGCTGTGACGGCCACACTATTTATCCATAAACTGCTACTTCATGATAGGATATTTATTCGTAGTGTAGTAGAGCTGTAAGGAGAAAGTAACCATGGAATGAATTGCTACTCAGTTCATTAGTATTATACATACTCAAAAAAAATTAGGAGGAGGATTCAGCACTGACTGCAGGATTTGGTTCCCATGTCAGTTCATTCCCAAATGCCTCTTGCATTTCTTACCGTGCTTTTGTCCAGCTGCTTCCTGCATATTGAACTTGAGCACCCAGGAATAAAAGCAAAACTCAGTGAATTAGCAGCATGCTCCTGGGACTCACCTCTTTGACTTGCTCCTGTAAAGGGATCTTCTGAAGGCGTACAGATGGGGGGAAAGGCCAAAGTAGGTATGGGAGGATATTGGTTTTTACTAAAGCTGAGAAAATCACACAAGGCATTGTTTTCTTTTGTCAGTTGGTTTTGGGGCACTCAAAGATTATTTATTTGCAACTCTACAGTAAGGACTTTATCATCTTTATCCAGTTATGATATTCAGTAGCAGCTTAACTCTGCGGTTGCTAGGACTTTATCATTTGTGAAGTTAAGCACGTGCTCACGTACTTGAGTGATTTCCCTGCATTGGAGACTACCCAAGTGTGTCTGACCGTAGGAACTGTACGTAGGAACAGGCCTGGGTTTTGTTCATGATTGGATTAGGAAGCACAGAGGTGTGTGTTGTCAAGTCACAGAGCTACTGAGTATTGCAGTGAGAAGCTTAAAGAAGAACGTGGAAATATGAAAAGATAATGAGGTTGGGGTATTTAGATCTTTTAAGCAACCAGGCCTTGTCTCTGAGACTTCTTTGGAAATGTGGTGTTTGCCCGTGACGTTCACGGCTCAAGGCAGAAGGGAACAATTGGAGTGCGGTTGAGTAGAGACGATCTGGGTACGCTCTCTCCTTCTGGCATCCTCCTCTGCGCTGATGTTGCCAGTGCCTGCGCTGGCCGGAGCCGGAGTGCAGCCCCGGCCACCTCTGCTCTGTTGTGTATGTCAGTGTTCGCATCCTTTCTGCCACTCAGCATTTCTAGCAACTGAACTCACTAGGGTGTCACAGACTGCTGAAATGCAAGTAAGAATCCAGCAAAACCAGTCCAAAGGTTCCCACGGGCTGCAGGAAGCTTTGGACTGCGCTGTTCACAGCCTGCTATTTTATTTCTTTTGTCCTTTTTGCTTTTGTTTTGCTGTTTCCGTGTTTAACACCCATTCACCACAGGTGTGATTAGAACTTGGAGCCCAAATGCAAGAGGCTGTAATAAACCTGAGACTCTGGGGTGTGATTTTTTTTTTTTTTTTTACAGAGGAAAAAGCACGTGCTTACCGTCTTTTGGAGTAGCTTGTCTGAGCTTTGAGCAATTGGAGAGAAATTTCTCTTGGAAGGCACAAAAACAAGTCTTGCTTTAAACCACAGTAGACAAACGCTTGTCCAGAGGAGGTGGCTGGTCAGCTGGGCTGCAGGCAGGCTTGCCAACCCCAGGTTTGCTCGAGGAGCGATGGCACTGGGCCGCAGAGCCGCTGGCCCACGAGGCTCCTTGTTGGGCTGCTACTCCAAAATCTCTCTCCTTTCCCAGCCCTCTCCTCCTGCACGTGCATCCTGACCGCTTTCTCCTCTGTGGCAAAAAACACTGCTTTTCGCAAGTTTTTGGAGCTCTTTGTTTAAATTGGTTACCAATTTAGCAGAGATATTAAGAAAGAGTTGCTACATTGTGAGCACAGCTCCATTACTGCAGCCTCATCAGGGGCTAACATGCAGAATAGCTGAAAGCCAAGGGTCACTGTATTAAAGCAGAAAGCAATAATGCATTCGGTCACTAGGCTATCTTAATTTCCATATAAATGCAGAGAATTACATTAGACTGTGCACCTTTCAGGCATGTGAAATGTTAATGGTAAAGTAATTTTTGTCACTTATTTTATGTTTTGATTTAGCTATTTAATAAATGGAATTCTGTTTGGTATTCTTGCTTTTTCTATCTTGTTATTACCAATGTCAGAACAAGGATAACTTTAATTGCTATTAACAACTATTAATAGTGTTTACACAGATCCTTGAATTTAAGGGCTATTAAGCTAAATGTTGGGAACCTGAATTCCTAAAATCATCAGAGTATTTAAAATGCCCTCTGTTGAAACTAATATTAAACTATAGTTCAGTCTGCTGCTTTAATGTATAAAGGAGCCATGACTTCTTCCCAGTACCACCTTAGCTTGGCCCACAGTTGTACCTTGTGTCAGTAGGCCTACTTCTAACCGAAGGAAGTTTTGTTGGTAATGACATGCTCTCAGAGCCTTTTTTGGTTGTTTTTTTTTTTTTTGTTTCAGTCCTTTTCTGGTCCTGTAAATGGCATGGTTTATTCTTAAATTTGTTTAGTTCCTAGAGCTTCATAGTAATCATAGCCACCATCCTGGCTTTATTTCCAGCAAGGTTTGTGATAAAGATAATGGTAAGTTTTTGTTAAATTTGTGGTTTTCCTTTAAATAATGTTTATATTTGGCTATGTATTAGTCAGGAGGACGGGGTGACATCCTAGAAGATGGTGTGTTTACCATATCCTCCTGCAGTGTGGACGCTTGAGGCTCAGTGCTTGCATTTACTTCCTGGTGTTATTTTATTCAGCAGTGTTGATACGGCCTTTTGGAGTCCCGCTGTCCCTGGTGAGGGGAACTGGGACCTGCTGGCAAGGTTAGGACCAGTAGGGGCTGAGAGGGGTGGAGGTTTCATGAAAGGCCAGGGCCCGTGCACAAGTTGCTGTGCGCATTGCAAATCTCCTGTGTGCTACTGGCCCCTTCCCGGGCTGTGAGCAGCACCGAAGGAGCAGAGCCAGACTTCGAGATCAGCATGAAGGCACTTTTGTGCTGCAGTATAGATGCACGCAGCCACGCCAAGACTTCATTGTAAGCTGAGACTTAATTTTTGTGTGTGTGGTGTCTGTTGTGGTCTGTGAACTGTGCATGACAAGGAGCATCAGTGACTACACAGCTAAAACTTGCGCTTAGAAAACAGCGGGTGATAAGTGGCAGGAAAGGTGCAGCAAAGCATCTGTCAGTAGGAGTGTTATCTCCTACGCAAAGCGGTACCTCGCCGGAGCTACCCTGTCGGCAGCACAGGACTGTTACAGCATTCTCAGCCTTAACAAATGGTTTCCCGCTAACGGTTCTTATCTTGTATTAGCGGCTTTTATTATCCTGTAAGTGTTCCTCCTCTGTAACAGGAGCAAGCTGACTTTCTGTAGATAACGCTGATGTGGGTAATGCATCTGCGGGTGAGAGGCGCCCCTGCTCCTAGTGGAGTGGAGAGCAGTATTTCCCTTGCTGGTGGGATGAAAGATGAGGTTTTATTGGGATGCTGCCTTGTGTTTTATTCACTGTTTTATTCACTGAAGAGCTGTCAAAAGCAGGATTTCTAGCTAATGGAAAGTTTTCAAAAAATAAACAAACATCACCCTTCCCCCAGTCTCCAGAGCATCAGGATTTCCAGGAAATCTTCACTTTTGGAATATCAACAAACAATTTCCAAAACAAAATATGTTCGCAGAGCTTCCCAGCCATGAAACTGAGCTTCTTGTCAGCTTCTCTGCCCCTACTTTTCAGACTTTTAGTTTCATTGGTTCAGTTTCCATTATATAATCCAAAATGGCGATACCAGCAGTACAGTATCATTTTTCTTATCACTAAAATTCATTTCCCACGACCTTTTTCTCCGGAGATGATGCTGCTGTTGCGAACACTAAATACATAGAATAGCTTTAGAATTCAGACATGACTCATGGTATGTTAACTTACTGATACAGTAAACCTGAGGGTGAAGGAAGGGAAGCTAATAGTTTGCTTTTTTTAATATGATTTTTCCAGATTATTTCAGGTGAAATAATGCAAATACTACAAAATTATAATTACAGTAGAACTAACTGACTTTTTAATCAGTAGCCTGCTTGTGTCAAGGGAGTCTAAGCTTTTCTCTTTAACAGAAACAGTTTTTTAGTAAGAGGGTCTTACCGTCACCTTTTTGCTGTTTCCTTCTCTCCTAATGTTTATTATTAAATTTTGTATAATTGGGAAATCTGTAAGAGTGCAACAACTTTGTTTCTAATTTAAACAGAAACCACTTGCACTGGAAAAATCTTTTGTGAGATTAAAAAAAAGTTAAAATTAAAAAAAAAAAGTTCCTCTTTGTAAAAGAATTTCTCGTAAAGAATACGCAGGGAGACATAGAATACGCAGGGAGACATGGAATAACGAAAAGCGTACACTGAATTTCCAATGAAAGTCCAGGTAGCGTGGGTACCTACCTTTGTTGCTGCAGCATGGTTATAGATAATGAAATCCTGATTCTAAGCAGTGGTGGTAGTTTACTTTCCAGAGTTCAGATTATCTTGTAAAATGTTACTACAAATGTAAAAATATTTTATACTGTGCTTAGTCCTCTGCTCATTACTTGCATATGCTTTTTGTATTAACTGCCCACTTTGCTGGGTTTTTTTCCTAGGGAAGTTTTTAATGTATGGGTTTTGTTTGGTTTTTTTTCTCCCCATGGATCAAGGGATAGAGCTCAAGTTCAGTGGCTTCGCTTTCATTATATCCAACTTCAGAAGGCCCACTAAAGGTGGGTATGAGAATAATTAGAAAGATGATTTAGGGCTACTCAGGGAGTAGGATAAGTCACACTAGATAGCAGAGTTGAAAACGCTATGGAGAAATCAGTCTATCAAGCATCAGTCTCCTTGTTAAGAGAGACGGGCACATTTTGCCTGGCTCCGTTTTACTCCCCTAGCTCATTTTTCCTGATATTTTCTTGAATCCTTACTTGCATCGCAAATAGTGGGATTGCTTATATGAAAGAGCAGCCCTTTGCAGGAATGGAAGCCAACCGTTTGGACTCTTTGGAAGCTGGTCTCTGGCGTTTTATAAACTTTGGTCGGTGGTCTGAAGTTCAGGATGTTCTATTTCTCAATTAAATATCCAGCAGAAATAAAAATGCTTCTCATTGACTGGTCATCCTTGAAAGTTTGTATGCTTTTAGAGTTAAAGATGTGAATGATTAATGCTTCTGCTGTGCTTGACTATGAATCATCATAGGATGCCCTGATTTTTCTTTTTAAATCTCTGTGATGTAGCAAATAAGGTGTTCAGAGGAGGGAGGGAAGGAGGAAAGGTAGAATACGACCTTCCTATTAGTTCCCCTGCAGATGGAATAATATTCCCCCAAGGACATGCTGCTGTATGTGTTTCTGCCTAGCTTTTGAGCTGTGACAAAGTACAGACCTACCTCCTGCAGGCTTCTGTAACTCAATCAAAAAAAAAAAAAATTTGAAGGTGAAGCAACAGACCAAGGTGTCAGATAGAAGGAAAAGCTTAATATCGTTCTACTTTAAAGCTGGCATTATTTCTTCTCAAATTATATATAAAACGTTTTTGGGCATCTCTATGCAAAAATTGGATATTCCACTGGCAAACACCTTTCGTCCCTTTGTGGCCTGTGCTGTTTAAAGAGCTTCTGAAGGTCTATCTGGTTGCTGCTTCATGATACAGAGAGGTTTCTGCAGTGAGGACCCTTTTTGGCTGCAGCCCTTAGACCTGTTCTGGTTTGGCCATTGTTCGGGCATGCGTTTCCTGAAGTCATGATCGAAAAGTGCATAAAGTAAATAGCAAGTTCCACAGTCGGTTCAGAGGAGCTTTGTCTTGACAGCCAATGTTGTCTGTCCTGTTTGCATCAAAGTCTATTCAGATTAATGATTTAAAAACAACAAGGTGTGACTCATCTGACTAAATGTAGGTATCCAAGTATCAGACTAAATGCGTTTCCCCAAACAGATGCCTGCCCACATTGAGTTGTGATTCATCTGCTCCAGTCGTACTTCACCACTCGTGCAGCAGAAAGCACCACAGCCTCCTCTGCCTGCTGGCAGCATGTTTTCCTCGCTGACCCCTTAATTCAGGTATCTGGAGAAGCGTTGTGGCTCCCAGCAAGGTGAGGTGCTCCCTGCGGGCTGGAGAAATTCTGCTTGCGTCCGCACCGCTCTCACAAGCCCGTAGCTGCCCCTTCCCCAGGCCCCGCAGGCGGAGCAGCCCCCAGCTACGCCAACTTGGGAGCACGACGTCGCCTGGTGGGCCCTTCCCAGCAGCTGGGCAGGGGCAGGCGAGGACTTCTGCACCATGTTAGGTTCTGACATTAGTTGGGCAAATCGTACTGAAGGCATCACCCAAGAGGGCTGCATAAGGAGCAGGAAATTTTTCCTACAGCAACGTTTTTCCTGTGGCAGCATCTAGATGCCTGCTGTCTCGCATGTAAATCTGAAACTGTGCTGTTGGCTCAAATCACAGCAAACGAGGGGACACGGAAGGTGCCACAGGGCTGTGGCATGTCAGAGCTGGGATGAGGGATTGCAAGTTGTCTGCCCAGGTCCCTCCCGGGAGGGCAGGTGCTACACACTTGCCTCGCATGCATTACGCTGAACAGAGCGTGGTATCCTAGAAGGCATCGAATTAGTAGCCCTCATGGCACTAATAAATTTTCCTTCCCATATTTCTTCAGTGGTAGGGCAAGGAGATTTTGCCATTTGTCTTCTTCCTCTAGTAGGGGAAAAAGTGCTTCATCTGATGCTGTTTTTGTCATAAATACTGGGATGGAGCAGGAGAGCGCATTTTAATTAAAAAAGCATCATTTTGGACAGTCTCTTCCAAGATTAATCCATTCTTTGCTGAAATTTTTGGAATGAAGCTTTCACACAGAAAAACATTAAAAATAATCTGTGGCATTGTGGTTGCCTATGAAGGAAGAATTAGGTGGTAGCTTTGAGGCATGAAGTTGCTGTGTTTTGCTGTTAACTTGGTTTTGACTTTGCTGTGATGTGATGTTACAGCGCTTTTAATGCAAACACAATGGACAATATGTCTTGCAAGTATTTTGTGTAGACTTCGCAGACTAACGGAGATCGTGAAAGACTGCAGTGCAGCCTCCCAGTAAGCGTTTGAGGACCGCGTTTTGTCTCTCTAACATACTGTGATCGTGGTTTACTGTTCATTGACACACTCTTCATGGAGAACGTGAAGTGCTGTACGTGATTTGAGGCCAGCCTCTTCTCCGTGGTGCCCAGCAACAGGACAAGAGGCAACGGGCAGAAACTGAACCCCAGGAAGTTCCTCAGGAAGAACCTGAGAAAAAACTTCTTCCCTGTGAGGGTGACAGAGCATTGGAACAAGTTGCCCAGAGAGGTGGTGGAGTCTCCTTCGCTGGAGATATTCAAAACGCGTCTGGATGTGATCCTGGGCAATATGCTCTAGGTGACCCTGCTTGAGCAGGGAGGTTGGACTAGATGATCTCCAGAGGTCCCTTCCAACCTCAACCTGTCTGTGATTCTGTGATTTGTAGGCGTTGTCTTTATAAGAGTATAGCAAAATACTAAGAGTTTATAACTTTGCACCTTGTTTCTTTCTTTCTCCACCTTATCTTGCAAATATTTCATATCCTAATGAACCCTTTCTCTTTGTATAGTGGAGTATGTTCCTTCTAAATAGAGTACAGTGCATTACAAGAAAGGAAAAATTCTGATTTTACAAAACACTGCCTGAGAAATAAATTTAATATAAGTAGTTTCAAAATTCATCTATGCACTTACAGTGAAATGTTTTATGGGCAGCCTAGGTAGTAAATTATTGTCTGGTTGAGCACAAAAAGGATTTGATTATTTACTGACTAACTGATAAATCACCGTTTGTTCAATAACAGATATTCTGAAAATGCATTGTCAAGGATTACAGGCTGCCGCAGCATTCCTTACTTTTCCTAACAAACTGAAAAATGCTTAGAACAGATTTTCATAGTGACTTGTTGTTTTCCAGTCTATGTTTATTTCCTCCTCTTTCCCTCTTTTTGTTTTTGTAGATTAGTCCTAGTATACATAAAACATCTCTAAATAAAGGTAGATACATTTATATGAATGTGGTCTTTAGGGTTTTTTCAGGGTGTGCATGCTGTTTTGAAAGGACAGGCACAGGCCATTTATCACTAATATTTTACTTTATTTTAAGCTATTACATGACACTTAATATACACTTGTCTTATTAAACTTAGTGCATATTTCTCATGGTATTTTCCTCACGTGATTAAAGCTCCATGGATATTTCTGCTGAATAGAGAGGATCACATTTTCACAATTTTGTATTGTACCCTTGCCCGAAGTATAGAAGTTTGGCAGTTACTTTCCTTTTTTTTTTTTTTTTTTAATTCAGAATTTTTTTTTTTGTCTGGGATGTCAGTTTGACCCACCTGGGCTTCTAACAACTTAGGCAAAGCAGCTATTTTTGAAACTATTAATCTCTTCTTGTGTTAATGAAAAGTGCACAAATTCTCTTTCATGGACTTTTTGAGGCCTGAAAACAGAGATAACAATTCAGAAGATGACTACTACCTGTGACTGCATGGGTAATCTGTCATTATTCAGAAGGCATCTACAGTGCTGCTCTTTTTGTTAGAGTGTGAGGAAGAAACAAAGAAAAACGTGAACTGAAAGTAGCCAGGCCGAGCTGTGTTTGTAGTATAGTCCCGACAGTATGTGGTGTTTCTCCTCCAAGGATCTGAGTCAGCAGCCGGGAAATCTAACGTGCCAGAGTAAATCATCCTGAGCTTATTAAAACTTTAAAAGTTGTAGTTAAACATTTATATGGCCTAAACATTTAGATAGGGCAGTGAAACTGTTGCCCTGTGAAAGATGCCACTAGACCAACAGTAATGGTAGTAGCAGTGTACCATTAAACTGGTAACTGAAATGGCCAATGCGCCACTGAGTGCAAGCTACGCTGCTTATTTCTGAGTTCTAGTATGTGGCGCGCTCTGCCCTTTTTCTTAAACTTAATGAATAAATTCATGGCCAATGCATAAAATCAAAACGTGTTTAGTGTTAAAGAGCAAAAGTGAGAAACACACAGAAGTTAATGTTTATTAACATGAGTTAGGTCAATATCACAAAGTTCAGATGTTGATTTGGAATCTTCTGTGTAAAGAAACTAGTTGTGCAAGTTTCGACTGATGCAGCGGATATCCTAGGAAGAAAATAAGACAGGTAATCACATAAGACCTAAGGCAATAGTTTATATTTTATGGCTACCAATACATTAACTATTCAGATTTCTTCTGTGGCTTAAACTATCTTACAGCTAAATGTAGTTTTAAAAGTCTATGCAAGATGTGAAGCTGTATAATGTCACCTTTCTTAAAACAAAACAGCCCAATAATGTGCAGCTGAGGAGCCAGGAGCCCCTGAAAGAGGAGGCTGGCCAAACAAATGGCAAAACGAGGATGGTGCAGCCAGGTGCAGTGCTTGTTTCTATAGCTGGGATCATCTGGGAACACAGTCTCACGCTGGTTTGGGGACTAATTGCACAGAGTAATTAGTGAATTCTCAACCCGCACAATGACTGCTTTATAAATAATTCCCTGATTTGAAAGCAGATTGCATGTACACTTCCTTGAACAACTGTGCAGAGCAATAATTCTCTGAAACGGTTGCTTTTTCTGTCATGCGCTGCAAAAAGAAAGTTGCTGGATTTTGTTCAGCATTAACTGTGCAACAGTAGCACTAAGCAGGCAGCAGGCAGGGACCCAAGCTGGGTCCACACGCCCTTGCTGGGAGCACTGGTTTGCCTCCCTGCAGTGAGCCTGGAAGGCGGTTTGCTGCGGTGAAGGCCCTGATCCCTTTCATTTCAAGGCACAAATTACGGAGTGACTTTGCATGGTAAAATGCTGATGTGAGGAAACCTAAAGGTTGCTGGTAGATGAAGGGAGGAGGCTAGGTTTCCTGTAGATGAAAAAGGCGTATGTGTGGCTCCATTAAAAATCCTTGCCTCAAGCTTTTTTTAAACTGTGCTTCAGAAATTTGAATGGATAAGGCAATGAAAGGGGAACTAGATAGGGGTAACCACATACATGTGACTGAATGAGAATTAAAAGTATTGAACGTCCAATGGTTGTGCAAATGACAAACCACAGATTGGGTTTTACTAAATATATTAATATGATAGATGAAGTGGGCCAACAGTATTGTTAAAACCAACAATGGCGCTTTTGTACAGTTCAATTAATATCTCTTCTTGCGTCAGCTCCCTATGTCAATTGAAGAATATATTTTAATAGAAATTCAGTATATGTCTCTGGAGTACAGGAGATATTTGTATTTCTTAGGGTAACAAATGTACTTTGCTCTTTGAAGTATATGTGAGATGAATTTTTGTATCTTAGGAAATGGGAAAGCAGATTGTAATAGTTGAAGTAGTAGAAGTGGTACTAGGGCAGCTGCAAGTAAATCAAGCAGTAACCACATCTGATTAGCTAAGGCAGAGGGGTGTCTCAGGGTGACTACTTGCAAGCCTGAAATGTGTGTGTGTGTATATATGGCCTGAAATGGGAGTGAGTTGTAGGGAATAAGTGAAACAATAATATTTAAAACCACACCCCCCCCCCCCCCCAGACAGACACACACAATTTACAACTACACAGGGTAAAACAATTATCAAGACTATTTCTGAAAACCAGGAGCTCCTGTTTGGGAAAAAAGAAAAAAAAAAAAGTTCTAGTAAATGCTTTTCGTTGGCTTTCAGGATCCATTTGTGAGACAAAGAGAAAAATCTTTTTCAACATAGAGGCTAGAACCAGTCATTTTTGCAGCTGTGGTTAGTGGTGCCTGTGTGAAGTTGCACCGGTGAAAGGAGTTGCATAGTCTAGTTTTGGTTCTGAGGTTGCATTTTAAATGAAAAAATGCATTATTTCTGCTTAATTCTTGTACTTGTCAGTAATATAATTCTGAAAATGCCGTTAGCCTTGTAATACAGGATTGCAATGATAGCTAAACGCTGTCCTGCTGGAGGCCTGAAGTAGGTCCTAAGTAGCCTATGCTTGGGCTATATCTAGATGATGTAATCAAACAGGTATTTGATAGCTTGAAGTTTGTTCATCAGTCAGCCAGTTTTGAAGTCTGTCAGCTCTGTTACACGGTATTTGCATGTCTCACCTTTTGAGTAGGTGATGTGTTTTCCTGTGGTCAATCTACTGCTGATCTGTAAGGCACTTCCCAGCACTATTTCTTCCTGTTAGGAGTTTGATGGGAGAAGGAGGCAAGTGAGATAATGGGTTTCCATGAAATTTTGATGCTTTTTCTAGTCAGTGGTAAGTATGAATCAGAAGCAGCTTAGGGTTCAGGTTTATTTTTACATGCAGTGATAGAGTGTTCTCACAACACTTATACATGTCACTGTTCATGTTACAATTTTCACACAACACGATTTCCATACACTTACCCCTTGGTATACTGATTTTCCATTTATATTCAAAAGGTTGTTACAGTGGCCTAACCACAAAAGAACAGGACCTTTTCTCCAACTTGAAACGCAGCCCAATTTTATTTAGTCTCTAACGTACTTTGCATCTACTGTACTTAAAAATACTTTAGAAATGGAAAGGCTAGATTTATTAAGGGAAGCACATTGATCTGACCATACCAAGCACATAGGAGAAATGACGGCAAATGCCTTCCCCAGACAGAGCAGTGCCATTTACTGCAAGATATGATCTTCAAAAATCAGTCAATTTTTTTTATTTTTTAGTAAATTTATGTTGCTCCAAATTAAGTTGGAAAAACTTCCTGACATAAAAATAAGTCATCTTAGTAAATTTCTGCCTAGATCCCTGCAATAATATCAATGCAGATTTCATGAATATGTTTCATTGAGAGGATTTTCATTAGGAATGAGTATCAAAATTTGCTAATATGCAAGACTCTGAGGACACCCATAATTACATCCACAGCATTTCTGGATCTATTGTCCCCCCCCCCCAACTTACAATAATAAACACTTCTAAATTGCTTGTTGGGTGGTAGTCTGGCACGCTTCACAAATCACAAAAAAAATTGTTTTCTTCTTGTTTATTCAGTCCTTTAATCTTCTCTTTCCTTACTTTTTAGCCTGTTATCCTTCTGCATTCTTTTTAATAAAGAAGCGGTGAAGAAACAAGTCTAATCACAGATGGTATCTAGACATAGGTCCCTGGCCAGACGCCAGGGCTCTCCTGTGTTTTTGCTGTGGCACGCAGCAGTCTTCTGAGCCCTGTTGCCTCTCTATTTTTCATGTGCGCTGCTGGTGGTCAGCTGACTGTAGCATGGTCATAACACCCAGCCTGAGCATGTGGTATGTGCACCACCTTGTGACACATCTTCAAACTTCTCAGCCCAAAGCGTGTGCCATAACGAGTGAATGCATTCAGACCCTCACATTAGGACTCTCAAATTATAGAAAAGGCAACTTTTGAGCAAGGGATCGTAGACCTTTAATGTGGTCAGAGGGCAAATCTGTTTAAGACAAGGATCTGACTCATGCTTAATGGATGTGTAGACGTCATTGTTTTGTGTCTGAGATGTCATCGCTTTGTGTTCCTTTGAAATTTATTTCCTGATCTCTGTTAAACTTTATATGCTAGTAGCTTGCAGCCAGTCTTTTGACCACAAAGAAGGGTGACATTCCTGAAACAACAAGAGAAATGGAGAAATGAAAATGAAAACTGGAAGTTGGAACATTGTTCCCCTGGTGAAGGATGAAATCCAGAGAGAACCTGAACCTACAGTTAAGAAATGAATTTCTTCCTTTAGGCTGCTACTTACCGTAGTCTTTGCCTCAAAACTGTCCATTAATGAACTAGAAGACCTTCCAAGAAAAAGTTTGGGTTTTGATAAAATATTCCTTGTTCTCTTTATTGCTTAATGAGGTCATTCTGTATTTTGCTTTTTCTGAAATTCATGAGTTTATTTGCCTGAGATGATCTTGACTAAACTGTTACCACTGAAAGTATCGGTTTGAATTTAGCAGTCTTTCCAAGAAAGGACAACCACGTGCCCTTATATTTTGTCATCTTATTCCACATTTAGAAACAGATTGTTCTCATGCATATTCCTGCAAATACCATAGAAAATAATAATTGAACAGCATTTACAGGAGAGGTGGTGGTTACTTCATTATCTGAAAAGGTCTTGAAAATAAATGTAATATTTTTCTAAGAGGAAAAGTCTTGCTAGAAAATATTAAGCTTCAGTAATTTGGCTGAAAAGTGGCACTCAACAATAGGAAATTTTCTGTGATAGAAGTCCCTCTTTTTTCCACCTAGTGCAATAATCTTTGAATGAATAAATCAAAAAGGATGGCAGTGTAGGGAACTGATTACACAGGATTTTCTAAAGGACATATACAATGGGTATCATTAAAATGTACATCCCTTCTTTATTGAAATATATGTGATACTTCACAATGGGAAAAGTTATAAATGTTAGAGAAGATTTGATTTTTGCTGGTTCTAAAATGTCTCTGTATTTTTATTAGGAGATAAGCCTTCCACAAACCTATTTGTCAGTTTCTGGGAAATACATATGGAAAAAGCAATTACAGGAGAAAAAAGTGTAACGCAACAAAGAGATCATCCTCAAATGAGACAAGTTTTGGAGGAAAAAAAGTGTAATTACAGTTCTTTCATTGTGAGATTCATACGTTTCAGTACATCACATATCAAGAGGATTGCAAAACAAAAGGACGTCATAGTAAAGCAGAGTAAGGTTCAATCTGGAATTGCGTGGTTTGTCATTGCCACAGACTGTCCCGTAAGATGTGCATGTGGTTTTATTTCTTTGGTGTCAGAGTGTCCTTTTGGGCAGGTTAGCTAAGAGAAATGGTTGCAGCAGAAAATGTTTGTTTCTAGAAGCAGAGAGACAGCAGATAAACATGAAGATGATCTATTAAATAATCTAATCTAATCCTTCCCTCTTCAGGATACAAAATGAGAGATTTATATGCATTTTTACAGCTTTATTGGGTCCTGTTTCCAGTGTCTGAAATAATGGAGCTTCAAGCCCTTACCTTTCAAAGATTATTTTTTTTCCTTCAGCTCTATCTGTCATTATTGTTATGCTGTAGAGAGAACTCTTATTTTAAAATCTCTCTCCCCCCCCCCCCCCCCACAATTTTTATCTTGTACATTCTGAAATATTTGAGTTTTCAAGCACTACCTACAAAAAGCAAGTTAATCTCAGGAGCATATAGCAATGCTAGGACATGTTGATTACCTAAAAATTGCATATCAGTGCTCCAAACTTATTTTTAATTATATCTGTTCTGCAAAATGCTGAGTGTCTTTGTGATTGTCTTTGAACTGAGAGTAGATAAGGTTTCACCTCTGAAAATGTATGCACTTAGCTTGAAACATTTGAATAACCCACTATAGTTTTATGTGCTCAAACTAGGCAAGTATTTAATTCTGCTGGACTGAAGGCCTAATTTAGGTGCGTGCACATAGTTATTTAGTTACAGTAATCTTCGTGACATAAGTGTTTTGAAGATGGGAACCTTAAAAATACTAGGAGAAATTTCCAAAGCCATCACAATGTTACTCAGAAAGCACTAGAAATAAATTGGTTTTCATCCTCATTGTCGAAATGCCCTGATTTGATACAATCTATTTCAAGCTGGATGGACTGTTCGGTAGTTTTTGTTTTGTTTAACTTAATGTTGACTCATTAATGATTTGGTGATTAAAAAAAAGTATAAAAATAAGCAGCAGCATTAACAGCTAGAGGAAAATACCATGAAATGATATCATGTAGTCCAGATATTTTTCACGTGAACATGGGACCAAACATTAGGCTCTAGTCTTCTGAATGAAGTCTTTCTAAGAGCCCTTTAAAATTAAGGTCAGATTAAATTGGTACGCACTGTTATAGCATCCTTGTCAGAGGAGCATTAGCACTTTATGCTGGAGTTTTTGTGGCGCTGAGCGTTATTGTTAATTTTGTATCTGGCAGTTGGTCTAACATTGAGGACGTTTGGCAGGTCAAAGATGCAAGGCCAGCTGTCAAGTACCTTCAGGTTAAGGGGCAAAGTTAGGCTGCAAAACTTTCATCTCCTGTTTAATAGGTATGGCATAGGGAAGGTGTAGAATGAATTGTTTAGAAGCAATTACAGAAGGTTTATTTTTCTTTTGAGGACATTTTTCATCATATTTGTAAAGTCAATTAATTTTAATTGATGTTGTTTGCATGCATATAACAGTTTTCCCTTTGTGATGAAAAGATGAGATATAACAGGGGATCCTTAGTCCAGTTTTTGTGGCCTGGATAAGCCAGGCATTCAAATCTTATCTCTAGGACTGCTAGAATATCTTCACATCTCTTAGATGGGTTTGGTGCTGCTCCTTTTTCCTCCTTGCAATTTGTTACAATTCACAGTCAAACACAAGTTCACTGAAAACACATATTATGGTTAATTAACATTTAATGTGCATTCTGTGTCACATGTCACAAAAACAAGACTCTGTATCCAAACGGATTTTTGCAAGCCTGAATTTCAGAACTTGAAAAGTAGGGCCTGCAGCAGAATAGAAATTTGTATCTGAGAAAAGGAGATATTTTTAAATTCCTATTTCCTGCCACGTCTTTGGAGAAAGCAAAACATATACAGAATTTTTTTAAATTGGTTTGATTGACAAAAACGAGTAATATAAGCTCATGAGTCTTCAGTGTCTGAAATCAGCCTCTCTTAAATTCAAAATCATCTTATCACCTTAAATTCAAAAAAGTAAAAGATATATTTTCCAACCAGAGAGTTGATCCAGGATATTTTAAGTCACTTGCTCTGTTCTATTTCAGAAGAGTTGCAAAAGAAAGGTGGTTTAGTTACCGGTTCTGACCAAACTTCAATCTTTGAGAAATTAGAAAAAATTGTAAATATCTAACCAAAACGGTAAACACCTATTTCTTACTTTGAGAGTTTTAGCTAAAGTGTATTTTGTTGCCAGATAAATACAGTTATTTTTAGGAACTAAAATGCCATCTAACGTTTCTTGTATTTTATTGGACCTCTGTTTAGAAAGTACTACTAGCCTGAGCCCTAAACATTTCCCTCTAACATCAACTGTTTTGCTAGACAAGTTTTTTCCTATGTTATAGCTTGTACATGACACTCTTAAGATACTTACCATTGCTTGATATGTTTTCTTTTTTTAGTTAGAAATGCAAATAATCAAGAATTGTCTCAGTACTCTTTTGCCTTTGCTTCTGATTTGTTACAATTTTTTTTTCTTTAAGAGGAAATCAAATCCATCATTTAATTTTTGATTTCTGAACCATACTATGTTTTACTTCTGCAGCATTTCTATTTTCAGTCCTCATTTTGGTTCAATTACATTTTGCTTTGACTCAGTCATTTTCTGGCAGGAGTCAGTATTTAAGATCAAGCTATACTTGTGAGACAAAACGTGAATTTTTCCCTCCTTTTTGCATGGAAGCTGGATGGGACTCAGCAGAAATAAGAAATGTTTGCTGTCTCCAGCTGCCATTCTAGCTATGACCCATAAAGCTTGCTCAGGTTCTTCTGTTCATCGTGAAGAGACTGTCAAGCTATGAGGTTCAGAATAATTGAATTGCTGCCCACTTCTTTCCCTTTATTCCTCTCTCTCTTACCTTTCCTTATGTGTCAACAGGACTTACAATGTGGAATTTGCCATGGCTATTTTCTGGATATATCATCTGGGATTTTTGTTTGCTTGTGTCGTAATGAAATTAAAACACAGTAGAAGTTGAGAATTAACTTCTGTTGTAAGCACTAACCCAATTATTTTTTTACATTGAGTAGCTAGAACACAATTATAATTCATGATCTAGCCTTGTTCAGGTAAAAATACATTCTGTCATTTGATTTCAGTTCAGCTCTTTGTAAAAACTGAAGATCATAAGAAACTATGATTTTTAGAAATATTTTCCCTGATAGAAACAGTCTGTTAATTCTCAAAGCTAAGATGAACTCAGATGAACAACATTATTGGAGCAATTTTAGAATTAGGCATGCTGGTGGGGGAAGTTTCCTATCCCGATGGTAGGATAAAGCCTGTTTGATTTACCATACCCGAAAGTAAAATAGGTACCTTTTATCAGATGTGGAGACAATCTCTCCTACTTGAAGAACGTACAAACCCACACAAGCTGTGGATTGCGTCCGTGAAGACACACCTTTGAAGCCCGATCTTTGAGGTCAGGCACCACAAATGCAGATCAAAATCTCTTGTGCTCACTGTGGCTGAAGCTCTCCCGGGAGACAGCTTTAGCAGTCCTTTTTCCTCCTAATTTTATCTCCCTATTAAATTGCTCTAAAGTCTTCCTGATAGTCTTAGAAATGGAGAAGACCATTAATAAGGACTGTTTGTAGTGGCAGAGTCCATCAGATGCATACAAAGAGATTTCACATATCTACAAAGGAATATTCAGGACAGTCTCGCAACATCCGAGTCTAAGTCATCCGGTGAAGTCCCAGACTTTTTTCTTCCTATTTCCAAACACTTTATACACTGCTGTGCCAGTCCTACAAAGAAAGAAGAGAAGGGATTAGCGCTGTCTGTGGGGAACCGAGTGATGACAGCTTTCAACTTTCGTGTGAACAGACCATAAGCAGGAAACGGCCTAGTTAAATATTCACTTGGCAGTCTGAAGAATATTAGATCCCTTGTTTTTGAATGCTCATCCCAGTAATTGTAGAGGACTGAACACTGGGCTCCAGTGGTTAACGACTGGGCATAAGATTGATTAAGGTATTTTAGGAGTTGGGAGAGAAAGATGGTATGTCTTATGGACATAAGCATTGATGCAAGAAGTTGGTGGCAAGGTAGTACAGGAGGAATCAGGGTAGCATGGTGGGAATGATGAGCAGATGCACATCAAAGCCTGATGTGCAACATGATAGCGTAGATTTTTTTTGTCTTTTTAAAAAAATAATAAGAAGAGCATTTACTCATAATCCTTATGCACTTTAACGGACCTGATGTCAGGCCTCTGCTTGGCCAGCTCTTTTCAAGCACCTTAGTGAAGCAGCACAGCTGTGCAGAAAAGATGGAGGAAGATGTTCCAGACCAAAAGGAGACAGAGCATAACTCAGCGACAATGCACAGTGATCTCCGCTGGTGAAACACAGGGACCTTACTGAGATAATGAGAAGTAGACTGTCTCTAACCTGTTGCGGTTTTCACGCTCAATGCTCATGTTTCAACACCAGTTTTATTTACAATTTATTTCATCCCTAATCAGTTCATTAAGTCTAGGTAAACTGACAAAGGGCAACAGGTTACTAAGACCATATTCCAAATGGCATTGCTAGGCCTGTACTGAAATTTGTGAAGAGAAATTAACATGCTCTAAGCTTCCCTGGCAGCAAGAACAGCATTACTTCCTTTCAAATTAGAGGTTTATTTAGCCTTCTAAAAGTTATTTTTACCTGGTGATCATTTTCCAAGCGAAAAGCTGATGGTCCTCATTTTTATATTACTTTGCTAAATGAAGAAAAGCTTACCAGGAGCAGCTGAGGAATGCCTAGCATTAGTCATTTTAAAATGCACCTTATTTTGCTTTTCATAAGAACATTGTAAGGCTTTTATTTGGACCAGACTTAGCAACAGTAACAAATTTCAGTGGTACAGTATAGCATTTAGGGAGAAACAGAAGGTTTACCTACGCTTTAATTACACAAAACCATAATAATTAAAAGCATTTCAAACAGTAGGTAAACAATGAAATAAATTCCTTCATATAGTAACGTTTAATGAACAGACAATGTTCTTCTCTTTTCTCATGGCCAGATAACAATGAACCAATTATTCGTTACTGTTTTCCAAGAGGGCTTCTCATTGTACAGAGAGGCTTAACATCTGGATCAAAGCTTGCACAGTTTTTAATGAAGTCCTTTAGCTCTTGGAAATTATTGAAAAAGCATCTCCTGTGGAAAACAAAGATTAGTTTAGCTGGATACCATGCTGAGCAACGGATGTTTTTCTTGGCTTGCTTATCACAAAACTGCTTCTGTTCTCTGTATCGTGTAAGGACCTCCAGGCTTTAGTCCAGTAAACAAAGATTATTTTCTTGTAATTCAGTACACAATGCAGCTTCTCGGTCTTCTTTAAGGATGAGGAAATTGGGCCAAATTGTGCTGCTAACATGGATTCTTTGCATTGCACCAGTTCTGTGAAAGACCTGAATGGACTCCTGGAGAAATCCCCCCCCCCAATGCAGGTGATATGGAGCTGACTGAGAAATCTTATATATCTCTTTCCTGTAAGCCCCCCGTATTAGGAGTTGTCAGCAGAGGTAACGATTAAGCTGCAGGGGAAGGCTGTTGGCAAAGCACTGAAAGTATGTGCCTGAGTGCCAAGAACAGCAGTGTGAGGCTGCCCTAAGGTACCAGCCTTCAGAGGTTTTCCATTTTACTGTGAGATATGCACTCAGCTCAGAAATGGAAAGAGGGGAGGAAAAACATGTTTTAAATGTTTGAGATGTTTTTCATGTGTTTTTCCCTATCCTCCTTAGAGTGTATTCCTGATAGGCAGAATATGAAACCTGTGCTGGCGTGCATTGAACCGTGTTAGCGCTTTTTCTTTGGGACAGAGGCTGAGCTCAGGCCTCCCAGCACACAGCCACCTGGAGGACCATGTGGAGGAGGGGCTACCGCAGTATTTGCTGTGAGAATTGATCATGCAGTGGTTTTGATATTGCTTCCACTCTTACTCAAAAAACATAGGTCTTTTCCAGTATGACTCTGGATAACCCTGTCAGGTGAAGTCACTCATACACCTGGAAGAGCAACTTCTTGCTCCTGGGTGGAAAGCCTTTGAGCAGCCTGAGGAGACTGTGAGCTGATCCTTTCCTTAGATCCCAGATTTTATTCCCAAATTGCTTCACTAGTTTGCTCAAAGCTCCTTGGCAAGTCATTTCAGTTCTGGGTTTTCATCTACACAGTGGCTTTCTACAGGCACATCTCTCTACATAAGGGCTTTCTGTAGCGCACACACCCATTGCAAACAAGTATTGCTAGTGCTTGCTCCAAGAGTGGTGGAACTCGATAAATCTCTGGCTGTAAGTAACAATGATTTTTAGTTGAAGGAATAAATGATATGAGAAAGGCAGTCATGGCAATATATTGTTCTGGTACCATGAATCAGTGCATGCTTAGGAACATCCCCTTCTGGGACTGGTATTTAATGGGATAACCCAGAGTATGCCGCAAGAACGGAGCAACAAAATCTTTGTTTTCCCTCTGAATGTGAGAGAGTTCTATGATTGAGCAATTTTTTTAAATGCTTTACTTTTTAAATTAAAGCATGGAAGTAGAGACACACCGAAAGAGGGACTTTGGCAAAAGGCTTCCCAGCAGATATACCCACAGTGATGAACAGCATGGCTCTGTGCCTTCCAATCGAGTAACTAGGGAAATGAAATTACATCTGACAGGCTCGTTTCTACATTACTCCAATTTTCAGCTAAAGGCAAAATTGATTAAGAAGAGAAAAGGTTTAGTACGTAAGGAGTTGTAGCTGTGTTTCTATGCTGGACTCCCAGTGTTAATCTAGACTCGATGCTGGTTGCAGGAAGAGAAAAGATAATTCTGTACCTTTCCATCTGTGTTTATAAATAAAAGCATTGTAATAGAATTTTTAACAAATGGGATTTATAAATTCATGTTCTGCAACAAGTGCAACTGTGAAGCAAAGGAATACAAATATTTAGTAAGAAGCACATGAGAATTTAAGAAGGTAAATTTTTGGAACAGATGCAGCCATTCTGGAGCAAAAATTATTGGGCTAGCAAAACATTAAAGTGTGGGTATTATTTATAGAAACATAACTTTTTTTTTTTTTTTTAAACAGGTAAGTATATATAGAGAGAGAGCCATACATACAAGGACAAAAACATCCACCTTGCATAAATGAGCAAATTTTACAAGTGTTGGGGGGAGGGGCACAAGTGATAAATGAAATAGTCCACTTTATCTTTTGTGCCAGTCCTTTTAGTTTCTGTTCAGTGCTTTAAATAAATGGCAAGAGGGTATGGTATGGTTATGGTTTTTGTTAATTAGTCAAATTGACAGAGGATATTGACCGGCTCAGACGTCAGCTGGGATTTGCAGTACACAGTTTGCATTACCTATTGTGTAATATTAAAACAGAAAAACGTATTTTCTGTCTTCTCACATTCAGGTGTAAATGAAATCAACACAAACTTCTCCATGTAAGCGAGTGTAATAATAGGTTGAAAGATTCTGTAAATAAATTATTAATGTTTTGAAAAAGGATCCAGTTGCAGAAACAACAGAATGAAGTATCCATCACAATTATTAATCCAAATGTTTTGCATCTCTCAACCTGTGAGGCCAGTCAGTCTTTTAAATTACCTTTGGTTTAATTTTGTGATGTTAGAGTCCTGTAGCAAGCATCTCTCAGAAAAGAAAATAAAAAACCCCAATCGAAATGAAACTTTTTAATATTTCATGGGTTGCCTGTCTTCTAACCTGGCTTTTATTTCATTTTTATGAAAATTACCCTTCAAAATTAGTTTTCTTCATCCCAGGAAGACCCATATCTTATGCATTGTAATTTTTTAATTATCTTGATTTAGGTACAGTTATGACTAGAGAAAATTCCAGCTTGGATTTCCAAAGCAGCTACTGTGACATGCATGGCATCTAAATGATGTTCCATGTCTCTCACAGAAGACCATTTGAGATGGTCTTTGAAATCTTTTCACAAAGGTGGCTTGAAGGTGACTCTTTCAGTTTCGTTTCGCTTTTTGCAAGTTAGCTTAATTCTGTAGGAATACTGGTTGCACGCAGTTCAGATATTAATTCTCATGGCCTCCCCTTCCTCAGCCTTTCCTAACCTATTTCTTAACAGACGGTGTTCTCCCAGTGAAACAAGTGGAATGGTTTTCTTTTACAGGGAAACAGTAAGTGAGAAATGAGGCATGCAACACTGATTCATGGTGGGAAGTGGTAGAGATTAAAATACCTTTAATAAACATTTTTAATTGGTTGTCATCACTACTAGTTCTATCTTTGAAATGTTTCAACATTCAGTAACAGAATAACGCTATGAAGGCTGGCATAGGGTATTCCAGACCTTGCAGCATTTTCTTCCCATTTGTTTCAACTCTGACCATTTTTCAGTAACGGGGCCATGGAAAGGAGATTAAGCTTTTCTGATTTTATGTTGTTGCAACTGTTATTTTGAGGGAATTGGAGATAGCCATGGTGGCTGTGGTATTCTGAGACGGAGAAACCAGGCAAATACCCAGACTTCAAGCAGGCATTTATTTACCACAAACTACTAGACATTCTAACCAAGGACAGCTAAAGAATCAAGTACTAATAAAACAGGTTAGTCAAGTGACAATCATGCAAGTCTGGTGCTATGTTTTTGACTGTGATGGCTGTGATCGTTGGTGTTTCTTCATGTCAAGACGGTCAATTTTCAGACCTCTTTAATGAGGAAAGCCAGAACCAAAGTGGGGTCTTCTCTCTGCCCAAGCTGCACTGTGCACCGCTGGTGCTTACATACCCTTTTCTGTTGACCGAAAGCAGCCTGGTCTAAGGGCTTGCTTCCTCTTTTCCAGAGGTCAGAAATAGTTTGTTCTGGCTTGTCCAGATGGGTATTACCTGCTGGATGCTGGTTGTCTGACTCCTTCTAGTAGTTACAGGTTAGATACCAGAATTAAATTGCTTTACTATTTTCAAGCAACTATGCCAAACAAGTAGATACTACAAAACATTTTGCTTCCTACCTTAAATGAAGCAAGCAGCCATGCGGTATGTCTTGGGTGCAGGGCAAGCAGGATACGTTTCATTACTAGGCTCCCAGTAATCCTCAAAGCATTTCCTGGCTGGGAATGTCAAGGTAGGTTCCTACTTCTAGTCTGGATTAAATACGTGGAACATAAAACCATATATGCAAAGAGATTTCTAATGAAATTACCAGAAGGGTGAAAACCGAAGCAAGTGAGAACTCTTACCCAGATCTGAGGACATCTGAAGTAAGGGGTAGGAGGCTGGTGCCTGAGAGAAAAGGAAGCAAAAGGGCAGAAACAGCACAGGGAGCAGAAGGTGAGTGCAGGCACTCCAGAAATGTAGGCTGAGGCACGCTCACTAACAACTCTAATTGTAGCTGTTTCATTACCTTTTGTTGTGTTTCGTGCTGTATCTCTCATCCAAGTATGTTTTTCTCTGAGGAAAAGCTTCTTATACCTCTTCTAGCATGTGTGTACTATGGATCATTACTAGCTTTATCCCTGTTTGATTTAGGTGATACTTTCCCCCAGCTGTTTCCGCTTCTGCTGGTTCGGTTAGATGCTTCATCTCCTACACGATGGGTCTAAATTATCTGATTTTTTTGAGTGTGTCCTGGAAGCCTTGCAAAATCGGAGGCTTTCGGATCAGGCATTCAGTTCAGTCCAGTACCAGGAGAAGCTAGAAGTGTTCTATGGGTCTAGTTGATGAATTTTTGGTTTCTTTCTTCTATTAGAAACTTAGAAATACAGAACCCTGTGAAAACGAATGCAGAGTCCTATATTTGTAAGACTAGTGAGGCTTTGCTGTACATTCAGATCATATTTGGAGCAAAGATTAACGTGAAGATGAGGTTTTACTGTTCTTCATCCCTTATACAGTTCCCTGTTTCCCAGTAGTGGATTTTGATTTGTTTGGTGATGGGACCAGAATTTTCTCCTCTGTATCATCAGGGACCTCTTCATGTTTTCCACTAAGGAAAGGGAGGAGAGGGTAAGATTTGCATTATGTTTATTTGTGATTTTTCTTCCTTGCAACTGAGATTTGGAAATCCCTGGCAAGAATAACATGTTTTATTTTTTCTAGATACATGTCCATAAACCAATGAGACTATATAAATATGCATATTTACAGATAAGAATTCTTTAATACATTATTTTACTAGCTGATCAGAAGTAGCTAGAGATAAAGCAAATTGTATTTTCTGCGTAAGAATATAAATGAGTTAGGCAAGTTTTCCCAGCTGCAAAAGTTTCTACTGTGTATTTTTGTCATTGTGTCATTCTGGTCAAAGAAAAATTGCAGAAAATTTTAACGTACTCTGAATTCATTAGCAGCTGATAATGAGTCTATGATTCTACAAAATGCCCCCCAAACTGCAGTGTCTGCATACATTTGTCTATTTTATTATTCTTTCTATAGCTATCCTAGGTCAAATACCTATTCATCACATGTCTATAATTGCTGGCAAGCTAAGCTAATAATATTCGCACTAGTTTGTGTTGTATTGAAGTTCAGTTGTGTGCAAGCTTGTACGTAAAGTTCTCATTAAAAAGGGAAAAAAAGCTTAAGCTTACAAAAAATCTATTTAGCCTCCTCATTTTTATCCTGCTTCATTTCATTATTATTAACAACCTTTTATCAATGTTACCGTAGAAATGGAGAATGCCAGTTCCTACACCATGCCCAAACTCATTTTCTGTCCTACTTGCTTAGTTATCCTATAGCAAACAGTTCTTTCTAGGGATAAGTGAATAATTGAGAGGAGCTGAATTACTTGGTCAGTTTATTTTTTTTGTGTGCAATATTCTTGCATTCGGATAATATATCCCATGTATTTTTTAGAAATGATTTTTGAAAATACGCTGAGTTTTAAAGGCATCAATGAATTTCCAGAAAAAAATATCCAAGAACTTAAGGCCCTCATCTTTCCTTCTCTTTAATTTATCTTTAGATTCTGGGTAGGTTTTTTCTCTTTGAAAACCATTTCCGACTAATCCATGGTACTCACGTGTTTAAATGAAACTCGGTAATCGTTAGGCATAAAGCATGTGCCGCGGAACTTTAATGTTATTCCCAAGAGCTGAAACTGTCAGTAGAACTTAAGGCAATGCTTTATCAGCCTATAGCCATCTAGAACCTAGCTGAGTCATTTCACCGTAATATTATAATTTATTTAAATTTGAAATACTCATTAACTGGGAAAATAACAAGTTCCAGAACCATCTAATAACTACATTTGCAATGCAGACGTTAGTTAGAAAATTAACTCTCCTAAAATAACATCCCAGTATTCCATAATTAATATATTTGGAGCATTCCACATTGAATCTTACAAGCTTGGAAATAATAATTAAAGAAGCATTCCTACTGTACCAACTGAATCCAGTTAAAAATCAGCATGTTATTTATGCTTCATGCATCATCATCAGCTACTGCAAATTGCAAATGTCCTAGAATCAGAACTTGCCAGGCAATCTTGTTCATGTAGCAGAAGGTGGAAAAGAATACAGTTTAGTCTTCCACAGCAATATTGACTCTGCTATGTTGACAACCCTGTTCATGCTTTATGGTGCTGTATAATTGGAAAGACACAAACAAATCAAAGATACACAGCAAAAAAAAAGGAATATATTTTTATATAGCTGTCCTCTTGATTATTTTCCCCCCAACATTCACATTATGGTCATAATTAAAAAGAGAGAAAAAGGGGAAAAGTAAGGAAGACATTGTTGCCCAAATGCAGGATTCTGAATCTATATTTTGGAATTTTGAATAAATGGATTGATTTTATAATGTACCCAGCACTTGGTGATTTCCTCAAGGCAGTATTTTCAGATTTGCTTGCCTAGTTTGTATGGTTCTTCTACCTCCTTAAAGACCGTTTTATTCAGAAACGATCTCTATAATGTACACGTCTTTTGGCATATGGTAGTCCTTTTGTTTGCTTGTGCGGTACATGTTGTAGACACCATCACCATCTAAGAGTTAAGCCTTAGAGCAATATAGGTGGTAAATAACTGGTGCAGCTTTTACAGTGAACTTTTTCACAACTGACAAGTTTGTCCAAGAGAATAATCCCATGCACCAGTACAGACTGGGGGTTGACCTGCTGGAAAGTAGCTCTGCAGAGAAGGACCTGGGAGTGCTGGTGGACAACAAGTTAAACATGAGCCAGCAGTGTGCCCTTGTGGCCAAGAAGGCCAATGGGATCCTGGGGTGCATTAGGCAGAGTGTTGCCAGCAGGTCGAGGGAGGTGATCCTGCCCCTCTCCTCAGCCCTGGGCAGGCTGCATCTGGAGTACTGTGTCCAGTTCTGGGCTCCCCAGGACAAGAGAGACATGGCACTCCTGGACAGAGTCCAGCGGAGGGCTACCAAGATGATTAGAGGGCTGGAGCACCTCTCCTAGGAAGAAAGACTGCGAGAGCTGGGCCTGTTCAGCCTGGAGAAGAGAAGATTGAGAGGGGATCTCATCAACGTGTACAAGTATCTGAAGGGGGAGTGTCAAGAGGATGAGGCCAGCCTCTTCTCCGTGGTGCCCAGCAACAGGACAAGAGGCAACGGGCAGAAACTGAACCACAGGAAGTTCATCTGAACCTGAGAAAAAACTTCTTCCCTGTGAGGGTGACAGAGCACTGGAACAGGTTGCCCAGAGAGGTAGTGGAGTCTCCTTCGCTGGAGATATTCAAAACGCATCTGGATGTGATCCTGGGCAATATGCTCTAGAGGACCCTGCTGGAGCAGGGAGGTTGGACGAGATGATCTCCGGAGGTCCCTTCCAACCTAAACGATTCTGTGATAAATAAATCCTGCATTTTCACATAAACGGAATGTGTAATTCAATTTGTGATAGCACCATCTGGAGACGCACTAATGTTACAGTCTCTAAATCTGCACCCACTCATTTGAGCATACAACCAGCATACTTCATTATCCGACAATGCAGACAGTACATCCAGATTTTTGCATGGATATTGCACATGCAAAAGCAACCTCAGTATCTTTTCCCACTTCTACCTCAGAACTCCACAGTTGTATGCACCTCTCAATGTATTAACCTTTTTTAAAACTATCCACTTCAAAAAAAAAAAAAAGTCTTATAGTTAGAGTAGATCTTTAGCCATTATGACTGGGAGTTTTCAGATCCTTTCAGTTTTTCAATTTGGTGGGTTTTGCCATGCGATACATGGGTCTGTGCATGTAGACTGGAGGGGCTCTAGTTCAGTGCTGTTGACCTTTTTCCCTGTGTCAACAGGAAGACTTCAGATAAGTATAGAGGGATTGTAGTCCAGCACCAGTAATCTGCATGGTAACAGTGCTTTGGAACTAACCTTCTGCTGCGATAAACAGGTACTGCTTCATTAATCAGGATTTTTTTAAACTACACTTGAAAAATTTTTGATCAAGAATGCCTCTCTAAAAAAAAAAAAAAATCCCGTTGTTCAGTACACGTGTTGGTATCAGATCTTCCTCCTTACGCATGCTGTCATTTCATATGTCCTCATTTAAATTAAAAATGTTCAACTCAACCCAAAATATCAGATCAAAGCAAAACTCTTGATGCTGGCAAAACTGCAAGGAGATTGTATATTATAGTTTATTGTGTCCTCGTCATGGTTGTACTAATCACAAAACGCTTAGGAAAAAAGCATATATGATCAGTGATTTATCGTGTGTACCATAGATTTGAGGTCTTTATAGTGTAGCTCATAAAATTCTTGCTCACCTGAGCAGAGTTCACCATGGTATGAACAGTGTTCGGTAAGTGTGTGTTTATACCTGGTAAAGCTTTAAGCAGAAATCTGTTTTCCCCTGGCAGGTTCTGTACCTGTATCTTTCAAAGATAACAGCAGAAAGGATGGGCTGGAGATTTAGCACCGTTTGCCATGTTTGACTGTGTGGTGATAGCTGGTGTCCGATGCTTGTCTTTGAACTCTAAGAAGAATGGGATGGAGTAAAGGTCTCTGTATCACAGACTCTTCTTTGATTGATCTCACTTCCCTGCACCCCTTCTCTGTGTGAATGCCAGACAGCCTTTGTCTACGTAAGTCAGCCCATCGTCAGGTTTTTCACTCTTGTGCAGCTTGTAGAAAGTAACTCTGGCTCCTCGTTCTCGCTCAGTTTGTTTATTGTCATTTTTCTCCCCCGCATATCTGTCGAGCTGAGTATTCTCTCACTTAACTGACCTCTCTCTACATTCTCAGAAATACAGAGTCTGACTGGTCCACGCAGCCCTATTCTTGTAGAGAATGCAAAATTGGTTCTGCTTGGAGAATCCGTTCACACTCCTCCAGGAAATGGTAGGAACGCAAGTTGTGGGCTCTATAAATGGGTGATAAATTCTGATGCACCTAGGGAGGAGGAAAGTGTTAATTGCTTTGTCTACAGAAATAGACCACAGGGATTTGGACACCTCAGAGTGTTATACCTTTCCACACTGATGACGGTTTTTAATTTCTATCTTTAGTGTTGTCTGTTAAGTGTTATCCTCTTGAAAGAGTGTGCATTTACTGGAGTAATACTTTCTCTTCCCCTCTGTCAGCTATTAATAGTGATAAATTTTAATTATATATGTAAATAAAAACACTGTGTACTCATTAGTTTAAATATGTTTTTCATTAGGCAAATGAAGTGCTCACTGGATATGATGCAAAGCTAAAAGCAGAAGAATGTTGATAGCATTGAGCAGTTTGGGAAGTATATTGTCTCTTGGTTTTTTTTGTTTTTTTTTTCCCTTTACAAGAATAAAAACAGACTATGTTTTGAGGAATTATTCTGGGTAATTTTTGCAGTACAGGCATCTTGTTTTCAGAATTGGAAAAGCCAAAGTGATGTGACTGACATGTGGGATAGTACCAAGGCCAATGCATTTAAAATTTCTACTAAAATGGGGATAGCACATAGACTTTTATTGCTATTTATAGTGTTGTTTATTTTGGAGATGGTAGCTGCAAGGAGGTTAGTGTTTTTTGGTTTCTGTTTAGAAGAATCCTCCAATATTGATAAAATTGAGAAAGTTGAGAAAATCTCTCCAGTACTGATACCTTGAAATATATTAGGTCCAAATTACATCTCTTCTTAATCATTAACTTTCAAACTTTTGGAACCCAGCACTCCAAATACATTTTTTGCTATTTTCAGGGGCTATGCAATTGCAGTCAAGATGATAAGATTTTTCAGTTCAGTCACTCCAACGCAAGGTTGGAGTATGTTTATCTACCTACTAGGTCATAGTTTGTTTCCTTTCCGTCCAGAATTTCCTGTTCAGTTTACTTGTACACAGTCGTCACCATCTCCTTCCACAGTTCTGTTCACTGGGAAATGATAAAAATCTTACTGCAGCCACAATTAGTAAATCGGTGTCATTTTATACAAAACAATTCTTAACACTTCAGTCTTCCTTCCTCTTCTTAACACTTTAGTCTTAGCAAAAGGATGCTCTGCAGGTGTGAAGAGATCGTCTCTGGGAAAGATTGCGTTATCTGGATGGATCTTCTCTGAGGCTGGTTCTTGGTCATGAGGTATTTATACATTGTAATACCGAAAGACGTAACATTTCCTAATTAATATGAGAATACAAAATATTTCTCCCTTCAAAGCTTGCAGCACTAAGTATGCTTTCTTCTCAGTTGCTTTAGTGAGAGAGCAAAGATAAAAGCCATTTTTATTTTATAAGGATAAGCTTGAATATCCTAATCTAGGCTATACTTCCTCAGTTCAAATTCTGTCAGAATTTTATATCAGAGCAGAGTAAAATATTTATATGCAAGATGGAATGAAAGAAAGCAAAGGCTGACTAGAGGGCAGTCTCTTGGAATTAACACAAAACCAAAGCCTCAGCAGGAAATCCAAAAAAAAGTAACATGTCAGTCTTCCAGACTCTTCGTTCCCCAGACTTAATTGTAGCTTGAGGGATCCGTTACCAAAAGAACAAAAGCAAATAGAGATCCTATCTTGTAGTAAGAGCTATTGCACTTGATGTGGTTGAAAAGATTCATAGATTTTAATGCCCACATGACTACTATGATATCAAATCAGACTCTCTATGTAACAGACTAGAGGATTTCAGCTGCTAATGCCCTAATGGAGTTCATAGATTCTGGTGGCACTGGAGCATAGTTTTTAGGATCACATTTAATCTGGTCTTGGTTGAAGGAGCTGAAGAAACAGAGAATCTCTTGCATGCTTAACAAACGGTTAACTACTCTCCCATTTAAAAAGGAGTACTGAATGTTTGATCTCTACTTGTCTGGCCCAATGTTCCCATCATTGCATCATGTTGTATTTTATCCTGCCAGTGGGCCATCTGAGGAGAATGTGAATTACAGAGTTGGTGAGAAAAGATATAGGATGTGTCAAACAAGACTGTTTAGTTTGGTGCTTTGTTTTGAGAGATTAAAGGAGGCTGTGATTTAATACATGATGATATCCTGTGATATAAAATAGGTTACCGTCTTGCTTTTGCCCTCACTGCTCTCAAACTTCTGTTTTTCCAGTCTACTATATTAAAAACAGTATACACTATAATGTAAAACTAATGTTCACTGAGTGTTCATACTTACAGCTTAAATGCAGTAACAGTGACCTACCAAAATGTTGGCTGAGTCTGGATCCATGTGCTAATGGACCTGGGGACTCATTTTCAAAGAATTTGATCATGACAGCCCCACGTGCCCATGTGTTTACAGACTTAGGTGAATAAGAAAGCAATCAAGTCCTGACCTTCATTCTTGCTGTAAACATTGTCTTTACTATTCAGAACACAAGTTCTCGTTCATCTGTAATCCATGTAGCGTTTCTCCAAAGTAGTCAGTATTCACAGAAAGTGGTTAGCTTTTATAAATGATTGCTCTGAGCTCCAGACTGACTCCTTTGATTCTCATCCATCATCAGATCCTCTTTAGTGATTTCTCTTGAGGTTCTCCCTCCTCCTTGCCACAAAATTTCTCTAGGCGGGAGAGGATGTACCTCAGAGATGCATTAAATCTTGTACATAGGTATCTGCACATGCTGACACGCTCACTGTAACATTTGACAGTTCCTTCTTCGGGTTCCTCAAGCTTGTGGCAGAGGTGAGAAATCTGAGGCTGTATAATTCTTTAATCAGTAGCAAGATCTCAAATATTTGAATTGTAGATTCCTCCAGACTGAATGTTTTTAATGGTAAAATGTAACATGTTACACAGGTAGATGAGGAAACGATTTCAGTATAACTGATTCCAAGCTAGCATGTCAAATTTTATCCACATTCAAATTTGTTATCTGAAATATGCTTCAGTAGGGAATGGCAACATGTGCAGGAGCCAATTAACATCATCTTACTCGCTTATTTATTTATTTCTATGCTTTCATGGGAGTTATTTCCAGTCCTGCTGTCACTCAGAGTGAAAGTATTGACTGACTTATGGCATAATTATGGTTTGCTGATATCTTGAATACTGCTGGGATTTCTGAATTTGAATGAGATATGAAACTCTCCACAATGAAAAACTAATTCACCAATGTGTGGTAAGGATCTGGATGCCTACTTCTTTCTCCAGTTTGGATTACTTTATGCAAACTGCAAATCCTTCTAAACCTAAACATTATAGAATGATCCATTTTGTACAGTGGTCCATTTTGCACACTGTACAACCTCATCAGGCACGTGCTTTTGAAGTACAGTCAGCTTTCCAAAATTAAATTTGCAATGAGGAAACTGGAGTATATTATAATAGGGAGAGTTAGGAACATAATTATACGCTGCGGTAGACACTAAGGAATACAAATAAGAAGAGAGGGAAGAGAGAGGTGTGTGATCCATACATTTACCCATTAAGTTAACTATCAGTTATAAAAAAAGAAGCCACAGGCACAAACTGTAGTGCATCTAACGATGTTATTTTATCTTATTTCCCCCAGCTGGCAACCATAACGACTCACAAAGCAATAACGGAAAGGAGTGGCCATGAACTGGGTGAGCAATGCAAAATGTAAACTCTACAATAATTTTGAAAATGAATTGCCTTTCAACAAAACTCTGGCAGAGACTCTCTGCTTTGTGTGTTTATTTCCTGCTGCTGGAAGGTTCCCGCTTACAGTATATGTATTTCACAGAGGTGCTGAGCTGGAGAAGATATTCGCCTCTGTTGTTTCAGGATAAATCAAGTACTTTCAAGATAATTTGCCAGCCTCCATTTTGTCTTTGAGTAAGTGCTCATCTGTCATGCAACCGTTAGTAGAAATTTCAGTTTAGGAAGGGTCATTCACCAATGAATATAGACAGTTGTGAGAGGTGAAGTAGGGGGAAAAAAAAAAGTCTCTCTCTGCAAACTGTTCCCTTAATGCATTCCAAGACAAGCAGCTAAAGGTATGATGTGATTTAGATCTGTTTGTGTTATGTAGTTAAAAAAGCTATCTTGCCACTGTATTTGTTACTACTGACTTATTTCACTTTTGACTGTTGTTTATCTGTGTTTCAAGTAGCAGCAGTTGTAGGTGAAGTCTCAATATTCTCAGTCCCGCTCTGAAGCATTTATCATCTATGAGTAACTAAGGAGTGTGAAAATTAGAAGAACTTTAAACCAACTTGAAGTTGGTAACAGCATAGAGGTAGCAAGATAAAGGATGATTATTTAAAAAAAAAAAAAATCCATCATGGATCAGTTTTCGTTTTTCTTGCTGTGTTTCTCCCCTGCTTATAACAGATGGAAGGATTTGCCATGTAAAGAAGTATATAAGATAGGATTCTTCAGAGAGAGGATCAACATCTTTTTGAGATTAATATCACTGGCGTTTTGGGTGCTATTGTTGCTTTGGAGGAAGGCCATACATAAAAACACGTACATGCTCTCCCGAGTGAGCCCAGTGATCTCTCTTAGCCCAATATTTGTATGATCCCTGGGGATATGAATAAAAATCCCTGTCTAAAAATACAAAGAACAACAAATTACTAAGCAACTTGCACAAGCCACGTTAGATCAGTTGTCAGTTTTACGAACTTCAATCTCAACATGGTTTGAAACCTATCTGGCGTGAGCCCAGCAGATGTATGTAAGCCTTGATTCAAAGCATATGGAGAATGACACGTTGATAATTATAATTAACTTTGGAACAAGCTCTCTATGCTGTGCCTAACTGTGAAAGTGTTGCAGTGCTGGTGAAGTGCTGACAAACCGCTTAAGTGCTTTGCTGTGCTCCATGTTCAGGCCTTGGCAAGTGCAAGTGCACTGGCACTGATAGCCTTCTTCAGTGCTGTTGAAATGCAGATTCATGCAAAAAGAAATCCTGTGCAAAAAACTCCCCGCAATTATTGAAGGGTTGCAGTTCTTCATGTTAGAAGCCTCTCATTGCCTGTAGATATTTTCACTTTAGAGATAAAGGAGTTCCCCAAAGCACCTAGAGACAGTGGGCAAAAATAATAATCAAAGCAGATAGCAAAAGAAAAATACCTTGCCCCAGCTACGGAGACTACAAGTGAGCACAGCTACAGAGACCACAAGTGAGGTGTGTGGGGGTACGGACAGAGTAAGCATCAAATGGAAGGGGACTCACTTGACTCCTTCATATCTATCTCTGCTTATTAACTCACCACCTGTGTTATTAGCACAACACGATAATATACTTTGACTGGTGCTGCTTTTGGAAATGAAGGCATGTTATGGGAATATGCATGTATACAGCATGTAGTTTTCAGTGCATGTAACCATAAGCTCTGCTGTAATGCAATGAATCTCAATTTGCAGAATGGTTGTTGAAATACTGCAATTCCTGGGTACCCACAGGTAAACTACAAAACAGCCTTGTAAGATATACAGTTTCAAGTATCTAACGTTTACTGTAACAGCTAGGGAGCCCTATTTAAAAGACCATCTCCAAACAGACAGAGTCCTGTGAGAGCAAACTTCCTCTGTATCACAGCTCTTTTAGAGCCATGATTTCCTTGGATTCAGCAAAACTCTTAAGCACCTGGTTATGCCTATTCCTACTCATAAGTGTTGAATAAATGGTGATGCTCTGATTTCTCTGAGACCCATGATTAATTTTAAACAGGTGCTTAAACAGTTGATTAGTAAAGTCCTGCTCCGAGGGCCACGGATCTTAGTGGGAAGAGTTGCAGATGTCTGTGAAGGGTCCTAGACTACATGAATCACGTTAAATGATAGTTGGGCTTTTTTATTTGAAGAAATTACAGTTTGCAGCCCCATACTTCCAAAGAATGTATTCCTAATTAAGAAAGCATTTAAGCGTGTTTTCAAGTCCTGTTGAATTTGATGGTTTTAGAACGTATGTTTGAAGTGACATGCATTTTGAATAGGGAGGGATATACGGTACAGATCTGATAAATGTCATTCTGAGACTGTGCTCAGAGCATTTCATGAATCACGAATACTTCTGTTTCCTCTGGATGCTTCATTCTCTACATAGGCTGCAAGATCACAAGAAAGAGGAACTCACTAGCAAGCCTAGTATATATTAGTCATTCATAATCGTACTTTCCATGCAGAAAAAACGTTGCCTGCAGACACAGAGCATCCACTAATGGACAGTGAAGTATGAAAACTATTGCAATAAGGCCCTGCCTATTTCCTTGGTTCCTTTGTTTGGGGGGGGGGGGGAGGGGGGGAGGGGAGGAATGCTAGTATTATGTTAACTCTGTGTGTGTGTGTGTGTGTGTGTGTGTGTGTGTAAAGTATTATAATAATTTATATATCTTTTACAGTAATTATATTACTTTCAAAACTGATCATCTGGTTGCTGTAAGCACACAACATTATATAGTCCAGGAGGTTTCTTTCCGTACAAATGCACTGAACAATAAATATTGAAACAAAAATTCCGCTTATCTGTGCTTTCTTGAACCAGCTTACTTGCTTTTTGTTAGCCAAATTCTAACTTAAATTCTCCTAAACTTAATTGTTTCAGGTGAAATACAGGCTCGTCCTTGAACCTACAGAATAAAATAATGAGTGTGAGCTTTTATCCTAACCGATGGCATTTTATGACATCATCTACATGAAATTACTTCATGTCCCTAGATAGCTTCTGTCTCAAAATCCTATGAAATCTGATGAACAGAAGCTTTTAACAATGACTCGTACACTAATTAGTGCGCAAGTGCATCTGTCTTCAATTCCTTTTTATCAAACTGTGGAAATAATCTGTGTTGCATGATTTTTATCTGCTGTTATAGCTGTTCAGTAGGTATCTGTAGAGAATTGCTGCCTTTGAGAATGATACCATTTCCTTTTCTCTGTTTCTCAGATAGGGGCATCCTGTTGAAAAACACATATAATGGGGTTTTATTCCTTGCACGCCTGTATGCTCAATTCTTAACAAAACAACACAAATTAGTTTCAGTAGTGCAAAACATGACCCTGGACCCTGCTGTCCATCTAGCTTTATCAGTCTTTTCTTTCTTCTTCTTCTGAATTACTGTGGATTATAATGCAAATAAAATGTCTACTCTGGCACCTACTGACATGTAATTAAATTATTTTAAAGTAATTTATTATAGTAGTAGTATTAATTTGTAAATTATCCTCAAAGGATGCAGTTGAAGACTAAAGCTTGGGTTCAAGCACGAAGGATAGCTGAAGTCCACTTGGCTGAAGGTCAGAAATCTTGATAGGATTGCAAAAAAGCCAACCAAAGGTAAAATTTAAAAAGCTTAATAGATCCAAACTTGTCGAGATCCAGGGAACTGCATTTTGACCTTACAAACAGATTGGGACACTGCCATGAATTCTGACCGAAGGAAAATTGGTCAATGAAAGTAAATGAAGTATCTTAGCAACAAGAAGATTTTACTAGGAGTTTTTAAGAAGTTAATCTGCATTTTATTTCAAAAAAAAAATCTAACATTACTGTAAGGAAGAACTGATGAGTGATTAGTGTACTGAAGGGTAAAGAGTGAGTGTGTGATTTCTCTTTAATTACTTAGGGAAATGTTTATAAAAAGTGCTAATTTTGATTTGTGTAATACAGTTGTAGGGTTTTTTTTTTTTAGAGTATGGATTTCTATTTTTTTCTATTTTAAAATTTACCTATCTAATAAACTTATCTGAAGTTCTTGTAGGGATTTTAGGTTTGAAAATTTTACCTTTTAGAACTTGTCACTGTAGCAGTGTGACATGACTCAGGAGTCAGCCTGCATTAGTGTGTTTCAAGTTTCAGTTTTCAAGGGTGTCTTATACTTTGTAGGAAGAAGCCTCTGTCTGTACAAAGTAGTATTTATGAACATATGCCTTTGGAACATATGCTCTTCTGTTCCTGTGATTGGGTCAGAAAATACAGTAGGAAAGCTAAACATAGGTTTGACTGATCATACAATATAAAATGAAGTTAGGTAGAGGGCTTAGGGCATGTACTTAACTTCATTGGACTATTTGTCTTTCGTTATTGGTTTCTCTTTAAAGTGCCACCCAGCCTCCTCTTAAGACTTCATCAAATTTAGTGGAGATGTAGTATCTGCTATTAGATCAGCAGATATAGGTAGAAAAACAAACAACCTTTTGGACTCAGTGTCCCTTACTGACCTCTTTTTTTTTTTCCTTATATCCTTAGACTGCTGCAGTTATGAAAACAGTATACCTATGACATGAAGTGATTTTTTTTTATCAGATACTCTCTGCCTGTATAAGTTACATTATCAAATCAGAAGATAAAGCCATGTTCCATGAAAAAGGGGAACCAGTGCGCAGTCTTAAAGAGGAGATTTTTTTCAAGTAGCAGACTGCAAATCAGCCTTGCCAGGCCAATATCGATACACAAGGGTACGTATGTGGAAGGAACAGAACTGGTGAACATCTACTTCTAATGCAAATATGCTTAAGATGGGTGTTGGCTGAACGGTGGCTCTGAGTCTCTGAAGAAAAGCATGGTCATACAGATTTGAGGTATGTGACCACTGTAGGCATTGTAATATTCCAGTGTACTGCCTTGTGCCTGTTTTATGTCAGTGGTCAGTATGTAGCGGAGGGGAAATCCAAAATAAATAGTCAGTAAAATTAAACAATTAGATCAATATTATCAGAAAAAACAAAAGCTTTAGAAAGACATTGTATTGAAAATAGAAGGAACATCTCATAATATAAAAAGTCAGTTTATACAGTATTTAGACTCTTTCCATGTGATTTTTTTCTTTTTCCATGTGTTTTTCTTTCCCTGTGATAGGTACACTGGATCTTGTAAGTTAAACCACACATGGAAAGACAAATGAAGACATCATTAAAACTATTATGAAAATCACCCACTTGTACAAGTGATATTGAACGCTCCCACTATCAGTATGTGGTTATGTGTAATGAGAAGTAAATTTTCGGCCTAAACCAAAAAAGATTAAAAAGATTTGTTAATTACTAAATGTTATTTGAGCATTTGAGCACTGCAGAAGTTAAAAAGTAAAAACGCGAGAGAAGGAACCCCCTATACTTCAGTTATCAGAACAACGGTTTTAAATGTTTGACAACAAGTCGTTTACTTACTGCATCTTTAATGTCTAGTAACTATAAAAGCTTTTCCTTGGTAAAAAGCGAATAGGCTTTCATAAATATCGCAGGAAAATGCTTGAAGTTTCCCAGAGGTGACACACGGTCTGTCACACAGAGCTCTTACGCATCCGTGCCCTGACTGCCCTATTTGGTTCTTCTCACTCATTTTCCAGCTTCAGGCTGAACAGTGTTACTAGCAGGCTGCTGCTTCCTTTAACCGTGCACCCTCTCTGTCTCAGTTTTAGCACTGAAGTACTTTTGCTAGCCTTTGGGGGGAAAAAAAAAATTCCTTTCTGTAATTATGAAACTGTAGTATGTGCATAGGGGAAGGGAGAAGAAAAACTAAACTACTCTGAATTTTCCTTCTAGTTCCTCAGCAGTCTTCTCACCCCTCTCAGTGATGAGTACTTGTCTTTCACTAGGACCATTTCATCACTGAGCAAATGTGGAATAACTATTCAGAAATGAATTGCTGAAAATGTGATTTTCATTTCTTACACTGTAGGTGTCCAGCATCACCCTGCATTTAAAAATACTATGAACTGCGTTTGTCTAAATTTGACAGTTAGAATTGAAGACACACAAACTAAGTTTTAACTGAGAGTTTTGCCTTATGGTAATAAGCTCCAGCCTTAGGACGCTCAGACCCAAATAGCCAGTTTTGTTTATAACTGCCTCTGTTACTGCTTTTGAGAGAGCACCCTTTTTCCTTTTTGCTACAGAAAAAGCACAGCACATCTCTGCAAGAAATCAAAGATATAGCTTTTTCTCCTTAGGTTCAGAGTGTAATTCATAGAGGTTTAAGATGTCTCCTCTCCAGACGGAAGCAACGAATGTACAAGATCATTTCATTTCCAAGCGTACACTTCAAGTTTTAATCCTTCTTTCTGTCTCGCCTCTATTTCTCTACCACTCAGGTCACCCAAGAAACAAAGATATATGCCAAGAAGACATTGTAACTATCTTTGCTACCATCTGTTACAGGGCAATTTCAATGCTATTGCTATTTCCCTTCTCATTCTCTATGTATGAGCTGGTATTAATATCTCCAAGGGAAGTAAACGCATGAATCAATGCGTCTGAATTAAACAGGGCTGAACGAATGAAGCATGTGTATGAAAGAATGTATGTTGTGTTTGTGCGTGCAGGTGTTGAGGCTGAGCATCAGGGGAGCCATGGGACACTGTGGGAAGACCGCGGGAGAGACAGGGAGCCTTTTCGCGCAAAGGGGGACAGAGCTCTGGGGCTGCTCCACCTGGCTCTGTGCCACGGCCATGAAGGTAAGAGGGACGCAAGGTCCTGAGGAGAGGACTGGGAAATGACCACCCTTGCAAGGCAGAGCAGCTCAGTGCATTGTTTGGGGAGAGGGTTAGGTAGTTTCCGAAGTCATTTCTGAAAACTGAAACTTAATAGACACTGTATATGTTGCAACTGCCTATTCAGCTGTTCAGTTTTTCCTTGCAAGCAGCCCTTGCACAGTCCCTATTCAGAAGAGATGTTTTTTCCATTACTGTAGAAAGTGGGTGGGCAGTTGCTTGCCTGATGTTTGTCTTGCGGTCAGCTTGCTCAGAGATGCTGCAGCTCAGTGTTTTGCTGTGGTATGCGTGCAGCTGCTGTGGTGGCAGCGCTCTCACTTTGCAGCCCTCCCACCGTAGGTCACCCTTTTGTCGATAAGGCAGCCTGCTGAGAATCAGTGAGTAATAATCACTGTCAGCGCGGTATTGACACTTTCTCTGGCCCTGGTGGCTCTCTTCCCCTCTGCTCATCCATCTTCGCTGTAGTATAAGGCAGGCATTTTACAGTCAGCTGCCTTCAGTTGTCCGGTCCTAACAGGCACAGTCCCGGAAATTTTTACAAAAGAATCGGGGGAAATAGAAAACAATAGCTGGCTTGTAAGGGAAAAAAAATGGTTTGGCTGGAATGTGTGTGGATAACAGATACCTTTTTGTATTGCTCAGATTTGCACCTTGCATTGTAGGGAGTATAGTGGTGGCTGAAAGCCATTTCTGTTTATTCTTACAGTTCTGTAAGTTCTGTACGTACGGGAAGCTCTCCAAGGTCAATAAAACAGTGTAAATAACCAGATCCTGTTTCCATGTGAATTACAAAGTTAAGCAACTAGACATCTCTTAGTCATATAAATTATGAAAATTCTCAGAACTGCAGTGCAGACAAGAAATCTATTGCTGTTGAATCATTTTCTCTGGTTCAGAGATGACCATACCTTATCTCTTTGTTCCAGATTTTATTTGCATTGAATGATTGTGTTTCTTTCTGTCAGATATAGGGAGGGAACTAAGATCTTTGCTTTAGGATGTTGTTCTTCTATTATCAAAAAAAGGCATTCAGGAGACTTGCAGAGATTCTTTTTTAAGATGTAGATAAAATAATAGAAAGACAGTATTGAGCTATTTCTCCTAAACTGTGTGCAGCTAAAGTGATTATTAAACCCCAGGATAGGTTTCAGGGTAATCGAGATGAATATTTTTTTCATCAAAGCAATAGGTCTTTGGTGAAGTCATCTGGTTTTTCCCTGTTGCCTTAGGACTGACTTTAGAAAGGCATACCATCAAGTAAAATTGGAATTATTTTGCTCCAGTTGCCTTAAAGTTCAGTTTTTTTCTGTTACTGCTTGTAGGTATCTGATGTGAGTAAGACTACTTGCTTTCTGAACAGTGCCTCTGATAGTTTTTTCCCTCTTTTACATGGAAGCTTAGAAATATAATGCCCTTGTAGTGAAAAGAACAGCAATGCACTGCATTTTCCAGTACAGTAAATGCATAAGAGCCACATACAAAGCAACAGTGTGATTGATTTGAAAGATGGGTGAGGAGAGGAGACTGAAGTCTCTTCTAAGGAGTATGGATGTGTTGCTCTTTTGTGGCTACTTCTGGCCATTACTGACAGTTGAATGCAGTAGTCCAGGTGCTAACTCTGGTCCTCGAAGACATTAGAGGGTGAAAGCAAACTGGAGATTGCCAAGACACAGGAGTGAGACACTAACGAAGGAATATACTTGGCTGGCTGTGTTTCATAAACTCCTCTTAAAAGCTGCTGGCCGATCCTGGAGGCATAATGCTGGCCCTGTGTAGCCATTTCTGATGATGTATAGTAGAAGTTTACAGTAGAGGCAGCATGACTCTGCTCCTTGAGAAGGAATGGTAAGATTGAGACAGCTACTTGGAGGATCCTCCAGAGGAAAATTAAGCTTCGCGTCTATTGCAGTTATTGGGGCACCTCATTTTCTCCTTTTTACCTAGGCAAGGAGAACAAGCAGTCAGGTTTTTGAGAATGGCTGCCCTTCCTGCTCTTTATGAACCACATAGGTAATCCCTGGGATTCAAGCCTCCTGCCGAAGAGAGGTAATTGAGCATCTCAGTTCTCTGCTGGAGCCAGTAGGAGACTACCCAGGCACCTGCAACTATGAGTGATGCTGAGAAGCATCTACAGAAATAATTGAAAAGATAAGCAGAGATCTGCAAGCATGCGGAGAAAAAGTGATAAGCAGCAGTACACAGAAGTTGTACGCACAGGGTAGGGGTATTATATATGGCACGTTATCCCACAGTCTACCCCCAGCAAAACATGAAGTCTCAAAAGGAGCCCGTACATTGGCATGGTCCTTTCAGAGATTTCCAGTCCAAGGACAATCCCCGCACATCCCCACCTACCAGTGGGCAGGTGCCACAGCTCAGATTGATGCATCTGAAGGATTAGAGCTAATCAGCAGGAAGAATACCGGAAATGGTGACCTGGGCACCATTTGAGAATGTGACAGTTATTTTTAATTATATCAGGAGCGCTATTACTTCAGAAGCCCTGACTCATTAAATATAAAGTCAAATGACAACAGACAGAGAAGGGGGCACAGAGAAATATAGGGCATAACATTTCATGAAACGACTTTTATAATATCAGGATTGTTCATGTTAGGACAAAGTGAGTAGACAATGCAACTAAATTAGGATAATCAGAGTTAACATGCCCTTTTCACTAGCATGAATAATAATGTAATCCGCAGGTCAGAATTAGTCTCCTAGGGTTCCTGTGGCACATTTACGTTTAATAGCAAGTAAAAGGATAATATTGAAACAAACAGTACTGCATTTGGAGGAGGTTTGTTGCCCGTATAAACTTAATCGTTTAGCCTAATTCTGCCCTTTCACTGTTCACTACTTACTGTTACTTCAGCTTAGTGCCTAGTAGATTGATCAGCCTAACTGCTTTCCTAGTGGAGAAAGCATTCCTATTTTGTATACTTTTTTGTTAATCGTTTTTCTCTCTTTTACATGGCTTCTCTCAGTGATGCTGTCAACAAGATGATGCCTCATCCCAATTAGAAATTCAATCAATACTCACATAATGAGGGTTCTAACAAAACCATATCATTTAGTTCAAAGACATGGATATATTACTGTAGCTATTCAGGATTCAAGTAATTTAGGGCACCTCGGTGAAAAAAAGATAAAATAAAACTGAACGGTTTAGAGGTAGTTAATTGTTACTATGGCAACTTCCTAAATAAGCTTTAGATGCTAGTCTTTATTCAGTTTATTTGGAGGCAGAACAGAATCATTAAAGATAAAAATTAGTTTAGGCTCAAAACAGTTCTGGGAGCTTACAGTTTCTTGCTGGTCCTTATAGAGTTGCTTAAAGTTTGTCTATATTTCGGCTTTGAACTGTGTCCAAGAGCTAGATGCAGACTGCATAGATTAAAAAAAATGGCAGCATGCTACATAGCAACGATCTAATTTTAATAACTTAGGCAATTGCGTTTTTACATTTTTATATCCCAGTAGAACCCTTTTAAATGTATTGTGTGGGAAAGCAGCCGTCCTCAGTGAATACTGCTCTCATCTGTCCATAAAATGAAGTGATTAAGATCTGATTTGCAAAAATGGGCTCTGACAGTGAGCACGCTTTTGTCACCTCCCCACATAGGGTGCATTTGCCTCAAAACCTTTGGGGAACTCAGCCAGTTTCAAATGCTGACTCTCAACATCATCGTCATAGGCTGAAATTCATACCTGAGTCTGTGGAGTGCATGGTGCCATTGAGCTAATCCCAGAGTTCTTCCTTCCACCAAACAGCCCCCTGCAGAAGAGCATGATACATTTTAGCTTAGTCCCTAGCCAATGCTGTAACAAATGTGATGATTATGAGCCTGGAGAAAGGATGCTATATCAAAATCTTACCATGTTTCCATGTCCGTTCATATTCCAAATGTGAATATAAGTGAACATATTCAGCCCGTGGAGCTGGTCACTGGTGTAGGTTTAAGCAGTCTCAGCCCTACGGGCAGAGATGGAGACGCCCAATTCTCTGTTCCGCGACAACTCAGTTGGATAACTCTCAGCCACTAAACCTGAATTAGCTGAAGATCCAAATCAACCTCAACCTTCTCAATATTCTCAGAAGCTATAGCTCCCTCCTTTAACTACCCTGTAGTACACGCTAAGTCTGCAGAGGCCGTGAAATAAAGTTGTGTCTCAGTAGGGGACACTCCAAGGCATCTCGCAGAAGTAACTTCATAGCTCAGACGAGTTTCCCTCGTATGAAGGCTGCAAAGCTCTGTAGTGTTTGAGTCAGAAGTAAAAAGTTGTGAGGGAAGCATGCCTTAGAAAAGAGGATAGTTGGTCCCCCCCGAAGTGAACGTAGAGCTGCACAGCTTGAGATGACGTGAGTTTTTTCCAAGCAGTAGGATATGTCACCTAGCCATGAGCTCAGTGCTGCTATGGGGAAACGGGTGCTGGCATATCTGCGTCTTTAAAACTGCCTCAGGATGCTCAGCCATGATGGGCAGGGGAAACTGCAATATAGGTGCCTCTGAAAATGAGGGTGAAAGAAGACCAGAAGAGGGATAGGCTATTTTGTGTGTGGCCAGGAGTTAATATAGCATTGTCATAAAATAACCCCCTTCCCCACCACCAGCAAGCCTGTCTAATGTCCTCCTTCTAAGAGTTAACGATCTTGGAGATGGGGAATCACCCAGCATAGGGCACATCTGACTTTGTGCAACAGGCTCTGAATTACACTGCTAGACTTTGCCCAGAGTCTGTGTGGGGAAACCGCAAGGACGTGATTCGTTCACCCTTGGTAGATATCTAAAAAAACCCAGGGGAATTTGCCTGTTTATCTTTCCAGATCCTGAAATATGAAACAGAAGAGTTTTAAAAGAAGCAATGTCTTGTTTTTATTTTTTTTCCAAATGAAGTGGTTCTGTTCTCTTTTCCAAAATGACTTTGTTTTGAAATATAAGTTGGAAATCAAAATTTCATGATATAAAATAGTCATAAAGGACATAAACTGGTTCAAGATACTTCAGTAGATCTGAGTGTGTTGATCCTTTTTCTTTTTTTTCCCTCCTCAGAAAACTCATCCAGACTGTGCCTTTTTGTTCTGATTTAGAACAATTTAAAAATTTTTTTTTTTTAATTTCAGCCATCCACATGGTGGAAAAGGAGTGTGCATCAAAATGCAATAAAAACTGTTTTTTTTTTTCCTCCCATCTGAAAAAGCTGTACAATGTGCTGGAATTCTCTATTGCCTAATACTGGGATCATTCCTTTTTAAATTCCTATCTCCAAAGTTATACTTCAGGGAACTATTGTGAGGACTAAATTTGCTTAATTTATAAAAAGAGAAGAAAAGTCTTGCTGCAGAAAAACCCAAAGGAGAATATGTTCTGATCCTAAATGGTGCTGTTAAATCAGTCTAAGCATTATTTATTGTATTTTATTTTCTCCACTGTTATACAACCACTGCATCCTTCTGTTTGCTGAGTAGTAGGGGTGGCACTTTCAAGGTTAGCACAGGAGTAATCAAACACTCGATGGCATGAATATTCATATCAAGGCGCATTATGAGAAAGTAGATAGACGGGAATGTACAATTTAAATATAGACTACAGCAGGAAATGGGACATGAAACAGTGATTAGATAGTGAAAATTACATGGTATTTACATAGGTAAATACATTGCGGGGTAACGCTTGTGATCTTTTCTATTAGCATTTGTTTGTTTGTGATTTAACCCTGATTTAAAAAGAGGATGGTTTCTTAAAGATAAAAATGGAATAAGAGGAACACTTTCTTAGTACTAGAAAATCTGCATTGCTTGCAGGATTACTGATTTGGGTTGTAAGCCAGGTTTCATGGCTAATCAGGAGCAGAATAGGCCGGTACTGCTGAAACTAGTGGTGCTGATTCCCCAGCAGGCAGACTTTCTCCCCAGCCTTGACCGGGCAGGTCACTCCGATTTGGACTGCGGGAAGCCTGTGAGTGCCAGCAAAGAATGCCTAAGCTCCTCTTGCCCAGGCTGCATGGAGATTGTGGTGCATCCTTTAATTTTGTGTGGGAAGAGAAACTAAAGGGTGCAAAAGTCTTGTTTTCCTTTGTTAGGGGAATACGTAGAGCTAATATAATTTTTCTGTTCTTGCTTTGAAAAACATAAATGTGGCTCTAGCCTAGTTAGACCCGTACTAGGGTGCGTCATGAGTCTCCATAACCATAAATAGCAAAGGCTGTGCTACCCATTTTTAATTCTGCTCTGAACCACGAAGTCCTGCTGTGATTCCCTTCCAACATCTGCACCTCTTTCCTTCCGCTTTGTCAGGTCACTTGTGCCCTTCTCCTTTAGCTCAGAAGAATGGGAGGGAAAAAGGTTAGCTAGTGCACCTCTTTTCCTCCCTTCAGCCAGTGGCATTCTCCGCTTTCCCCAACTAGCTGCTATGAACACAGAGTTAGTTGGTAGTCTGGGATTCCCAGAGAAAGTGGACAGTAGGAAATTAATGAAGGGAAGAGGGATGCAAACAGATGTCCCCCACCCAGGGGCTTATTAATTGCTTCATCTTCCTTTTCTGGGTCACTGTTGGCTGAGCACCTTTTACTGTGCTTGAGGAGTCTACAGGCAGGAGCAGCGTAGTTTAGGAATACATAACTATTATTTGTTAGTTAATACACACAGTGGATAGCTAAGATTACCAGGCTACAGAGCTATGTGAATATTCTCATGGCTCCAGATGAATCTTCCGCTGAAGAAGTGATCGCCTGACAGGGGAGGAAAGGTCAGCCTCTTCCTCCTTGGGACAGACTGATCCTTGATGTTGCTGATTTGCTGTCTTCTGATTCTTTGCCTTTTTCCCTATATCTTCTCATGTCAGCGTTTTTCTCCTAGAATCTCCTGAGCTTTTTCTAACCCCATCTCCATAAATACATTTGAGCCTGTGGTTTTGCTTTTCTTACCCTGCATGGTGCTAGTTCACTTTTATCACAGCTCAACAACAATTTTGTTTCCATAAAACTGAGCCAATGTCACACAGTTGTGCTGTGTGAAACCAGGCTGGGGCTTGTAAACAGCTGAAGACCTTGGCCAAGGGTCACAAAGTGTCACATCGTTACGTCCTACAACCCTGTTCCCATTAGCCGATTCAATGGCATAAAGCAGTGCAACATAAAACTCAGAGAAAAAATTGCTAGATGAGTAATGGCATTGCAGTACAGTATTTAGAGCAAATTTCTGTGCATGTAAGCTTTTGAACTGCACTTATCGAATGCCTGGGATCATGTGAGAAGGCCCCGCACTGCTGGAGCTACTGCGCTTCATAAGAGATAGAAAACGAAGACTTTTGATAGCGACTAGGTGGTTTCCCAAAGGGTAGGTCTCTCAAACAATCACTCTCTGCCTATTTTTCAAGTTCTTCTGGGATTGCAATATATGGGTTAATCTGTGTTCTTTTTAAAATCCGTTTAAGACTTCAGTTTAGAAGTCAAGATAATGTGACCTTTGTTATCTTTTGGTTCCCATTTACTTTTCATCAGCAGACATGTGCTTGTGGATATAAGGGAAAAGTCAAAGATCCCTTTCCATCTTCTGCGCATGCTTTAACGTGCAAAGAGTGTGTGTGTGTGTGTGTGTGTGTGTGTGTGTGTGTGTGTGTGTGTGTATCTGTCCTCCGCAGAATAGTGTACTGCTAAGGATTTGCCACTCCTCCTTATGGAGGTGGCAGCACGTTGGTCCTTATCCTTTACAGAAAGCTTATTACTTTTTGTGAAGGACCTTGAGACTTTGTGGAATTAAAGTGTGTGTGGAGATAAAGATTATTTATTATTCATCACTCTAAATACATTTGTTCATACATTTTAAAGCTGGGAACGCTGTGTGATAAGAGACAGCTGTAAAGCTAAGACACTTAGAGCAAGCATGCAAATTTTTTGTCAGATCTGAAAAAAGGTGATGAGTCCAAGTGCATCCTCTTTTTCTAATCATATCAGATGGACTAATAAAAGCTCTTACATCCCCCCCATAAAGCATAACACAGTGAGACACCCCCCCCCCAAAATGAACTAAATCTGTTGATACTGATCACACTGCATATATAACACAGGCACACAGAAATGGAAGTAAAAATGTCACAGAAATCGGCTAGTCTCTGATTTGAATCTTTTACAGGAGGAAGATGCCCCTTGAAAAGAGCAATGTTTATACTGCAAAAAGAGCCACCATAGTATCCGTTATCCCTGCCTGCCCAGCTTCTCAGACGAATATCACTTAAGGCAGCAAGAGGCAATTCAGCTGAAGAAATGAAAGCAAGACTAGTCTTCTTGCAGAAAGTAGACATTTTGCAAAAACAAATGGAGCAGAGAGAAGACTGGCTGTCCGTGACTGAAACGACCATGACAGGACAATCTCTCAGTACATCAGATGGATAAAATAACAGCAGACTTCTCTGTGGAAATCTGATTGAAACACACTCATATGAGGCGCCTGGGTTTTTCTCAGAGAATGGAAATTAAGATTGCAGTAACTTTTTTATACCTGTTCAAATACGTTCCAGTCCTCCATTTTTTTTCCCAGTAAGGAGACAGAGAGGCTTGGACATGTCCTGTTGCTTTCAGATGCGGTTTGGAATTGCTGAATATTTCACAAGAAGCAATTTTTCTGGGGATAATGCCTGCAACTTGGGCTGAAATTGTATCAGTGCCTGTGGCATTTCAGAACCAGAGAAGGCCAGAGTGCCACACAGCAAGCTACTTACTGCTGTCACCAGGCAGCAGAACAAAAATCTTTTATGCCACCCTATTGTTCGGCAGTAAATAGGAGCCTCTGGGGAAGGGAAAAAGTAGCTTTTTTTTCCTGCTAATGGATTTTCCTCTGGAGTAATCAATTCAGTTTTGGATGACTCCCAAAGGATAATTTTTCTCCCTTTTCCAAGAATCTGAATCTCCATTCAGGATGTGGAAGTATTATAACTGTGGACTTATTTTTATAAAAAGGATAACTACAGATTTCATCACTGGCTTGTCTCTGAGAACTGCAGTTGACTTTTTGAATCATAGATGCAAACAATACAAAAAGATCTGTTCCATATGTTGTTCTGCTCAGTACGGTAGTTTGGCGGAGTCCATTTGCAATGAATGATGCTTAGGAAAGAAACAAAACCTGAAGTGTCATGTAAAGAAATGATGAACTTGGGGATAAAACACAAAGCTAAAGCTCAGGTGCTTTTGAATTCAGGGACAGACACCATCGAATACATTGTATGTGATTGTGAATTCCTCCTCAAATGGCAGTGAACAACCCTTTTCAGGGTAAACAGGCTTCGAGTTAGATTTCCAGAGCTACCTCCCTGCCTCACACTATTCAAACCTAGGCATTTGAAATTGGTCTTGACAGCCAACTTCATCTTTAAGCTCCCAAGCACCTTTCAAAAATATCCCCTTCAGCCCCTCTCTGACTCATTTCTCCCATCCTTCCTGTTCCTCTCTATTAAAATCTAGGCCTATCTCTTTTAAAGTATTTGTATGGAATAGGGCGTGGGGGAGGTTAATCTCAGTTGAGGAGTTTAAGTACTATTGTACTTAAAAGTACTACTCATTATTTCTCATCTCATTTTCACTCCCTTAAGATACTTTGTTTCCGTTCTCTACTGATTTTTAGTTCTCAAGAGAGACAGCTCTTTTTTAAGGCATTAACTAGCTTGTTTTCCAGCTTAGGTTGTCTAAATGCACAGGCTTCTGCTTTGTAAGACAGTCTCATACAGCAGTTATTCTGGCATACCAATTTGAGATCTTTGATGTGGGCAACTGATTTCTCCCATGTCTCTGCATGCTGCCCAAGATAGGGCAGTGACTGTCTGTGACTCCGGAATGCTGTTTCAAATGATTAATTCATGCCTCACACTCAAGAACACACAAAATATCATGAGGAACTTTTGCGTACAGGAAAACAATATCTCTAGATATTTGTGTTCAAGATTTGATTTGTATAAATGACATTTTGCATGCAAATATACAGCCAGCCATTTCACTGCCTGCCAGGAGGCATTTGAGCTAAACACAATGAAGCTCCACTTAATCCAAAATGTCATGTTCTCATGTGCACCTAGCACAAAGGTTATCACACACACATCAGAAAGTAAACAAACTTAAATTATTTGGCAAATAATTAGCATCACTGAATTTTTGCCGTTTTCTTCCTGTGGTTGAAATAAATAATGTCAAGGAATATGACTCCCAAGTAAGCATCCATCAGTTTGTGTGCCTGATTTGAGATAATTTTGAAAATATTCCTCCTCTCCTATTCACCCTAAGAAGAGTTGAGCCCCAGCTTCAGCGGGAGTCAGTAGATGTATGCTGAGAATGCCATTCCCAGGTTTGCCATATGCTTCTGCCCTTTTTAGCGTCCTTGAGGTTGTATGTACAACTGAGGGCCTCGTGTTCCCATCTTTGTTGAGTCTAGACTTGCACTGGAGCCCTGCAAAGGTAAATCGTTTGCAACAGATCACTCTGGCTGAATGTGTGTTGAGATCTGGATTTCTTCAGAAAAATCTGAGCAGAAAACATTAGAGTTCCTCTGCTTTTTTCCTCAGCAGTCCAGAAGGTTTTCAGGCTTCTGACCTACTATTGGAAGATCGGATCTGCTGTTTCAACATGTATCTTCTCTGATGAGAAGATACATTGTCCACTCTCCGACCACTCTTCAACTGCCGCACACCTGTCCCAGGCCCCAAGATGTTTCTCCAGTACTGAGACTGGAGAGGTAGTACCTCAGGCATCCCTGACTATACTAATTGGCTACATCTGCTTATTGATTTGACATGTTATAGTAGGTCTGGGGAGAATATGAATCCTGAACTCAGAAGGAGAAAAGGGAGTCACACTGATTGCATGAGCGTCCTCCTCCTTTGCAGAAGTCACCACCTCCGCTGCTGGGCGAACTTCTCTCCTGTTGTACTATCAGATATATAGATGCAGACAATTCTCCAAACTTCAATCAGCTCCAAACTTCAAATCAGCTTTTTTACTTTTTTTTCCTCCCCCTTTTTTTTTAAAGTAATGAAAGTCTGAGCTCTTGGTTTCTCCTCTAGCTAAGAAGCTCTGCAGTCTGTATTTTGTCACAGGTGTAGATATGCCACTGTCACGCAACAGTTAGTCTACAAAGTGACATTAAGGCCTATAGAGTTTGCTGTTGTTCAAAGTGCGTTATTTTATGTTTCCATTGAGGTGGCTGTGCATCACTCCTCTGCTGTCCTTCCTGAGCCTGGCTGTGAGCTATGTACCAATGTACTTTATTTTCCCTCAGATATTTCTCACTAAGGCAAGTTCCCAGGACTAGTAGATGTAGTCTGAGTAAGAACTAACTGAAAACAGTCTTAAGGTTTGAGCCTACAGGAACGTAAACTGTAGTCTAATTGCTGATGAAATGGCTACAGGCTTGCTCTTGGGTATGGATCCAGAGCTCACATGAGTACAAGGACCCCTGTACGTGGCCAGCAAAGAGCCCCAAAGGGTCTCAGTGGCTTCTGCGTTTTATGGATGCTGTATAGACATAGGCAAAGAAAAGTGGCAGGTTGCAAACTACAGGGAGTCAGCTATTTTAACTTGAAGAGTCCTGGCCTCCCACCTGTGATGGATGGTGATGAGGGTATCAGTTCTCACATGTGATGGCCCTTTGCAGTAGCAACAGCAGCAGAAGTCCTTCTGTGGAAGGAGACCCAGAAGACTGGCTTCCGCTCCCCTTCTTCCCCTTCCTGGTAGCAAAGAGACACTTGAGAAGGAGGTAAGAAATGCTGCGAATAGAGGAGAAGATTGTTTGGGGAGGGAAAGGAGAGAAGGGGTGCTGGTCTGTAACAAAGGGTGAGTCAAATGTTAAGGCAGAGGAAGAATTGTAATAATCTGTCTATGCCACTTGTTTTATCCTTTAACCAAAATCCTATGTGAAATCTGAAATCTCCTCTCCTGTCATTAGTTCCTTTCTCTCCCGTTCTGCAGCCACTACAAAACTCAGTTTTACCTATAGAACTGAGAAGTTTGGAGCCAGTTCGGCCTTGTGTCTGTGCCTATAGGTTAGAGTGAGTCTGCAGGCCTGAAACAGGAGGAAGAGCAGAGGGCAAAACTGTGATAGCTGCTGCTGGCCTGCATTTGCAAGTTAATGCTGCCCTTTTTCAAGGGTTGCAGAAGTATTGCTTATTGTGTACTTGCCAGCATCCTAGGCGTTTGGTTCAGACTGAGCTAAATGGCCCCTTATGCTTATTAGTTACCCTGTGCATGGTCTAACCTCTGGCTTAAAACTGAGTTTGTGTCACTTGACTGTAGAAGGGAGGATGGGCTAAATTCTTTCGTGATGGGTGGCTGTAAATAAATATTAGAGCTCATCAAACAAAACCCAAGACTCTGAAGTAACAGCAAAACAGCAATTAGTTTAAATTTGCCATTGAGAACATGGTCTCTTTTGGCTTTCAGCAAAACACTGTAACTCTGAACTATTTTCAGCTTCGAAAGGAATTATGTAAGCTCTCTTCCAGAACCCAGCAGGGGAAAAGAGCATAAAATGGAGGAGAGCCCAGATCTAGCAACTTCTAAATGTGCACCCCAGGGCTGTGGTTTTATTCTGGTCCCAGACTCCTCCACCACGACGGCCGCAGCGCACAGCCCACTGACTGACCTGGCCCAAAAGACCCTGTGAGAGGCTGTGGTGCTATACAGGCACCGAGCCGGAGTCAAACCCAAAGGGACTCTCTCGGTAGCTTCAGCTTTACGCTGTGGTCCCTGCCCTACCACAAGAACTGGGAACAGGGAGCAGGACTGCACTCACAAGGCAAATGTTTTGGCTACCACCACTAGAAGAACAGGGATATCTTTTTCTCCAAAAATGCTGCATGACGTGAAACTTTAAAATTAGTCTGTCCATATACAACAAAATCACTGGACGGTCTCTAATTCCTACAGGCGGTCGTCTTTGGGGTCCATCTATCTTTTAAGCTCTCATCTGAGATATGAACTAAAATTAACTTTCCTAGGTGTTACTGAGACCAAAAACCTGAACTGTCTGACACTCCAGTGCCAAAAGTTACGTGTTTGGTTTTATGCACTTTCAGGAGTGTCGTATGCTTGTAAGGCAGGGCCTGGGAATGGGTTTTAAGTGCAGGCGCTTTAAATTGCTATCTGATGCCAAGTATGCTGGGCTGGTGCTTTCCACTTTGTTTTTTGGATTTGTAGCTTTCCCAGAACTATCTAGGAGAGATCCAGATTACCTGACAGTACTCTGCCCTTTTTTTTTAAGGACCTCCAAACAGTTATCCACGTGTCTCCTAGGGAATATAAATGCAAACTATCTGTCAATGCTTTGTGAGTCGAGTCACCTGAGACCTTGAAATTAAAGGAAGTACATAATATTCAATTTTATTGCACTAAGTAACATATACAGAATACATTCTCTTAAATGAAACATGAGAGATTATGAGCTTTCAAGAATTATTCTCTGAAAATTATCTAGTGAGTTGAACTACCTTTTATTTTAACAGCATAGTTAGTGGTTTTCACATAGTATTTAGGTGTGAAATCATTACCATGGATAATTCACCTGGGTTTTTTTTTTTTTTTTTAGCTTGCTTTTTCCATTCACACTCCCCATTAAAAAGAAAACCTGTTGAGTGGAGAGCTGCCAATCATGAGTTGATGAAATAAAATATATATGCTGAAGCATTTCTAAGAGGGGTTTATTATTCATGAGTTGATGAAATAAAATATATATGCTGAAGCATTTCTAAGAGGGGTTTATTATTCCTGAAGTACAATATAATTACAGCATTTGTTGATTCTGACTTTGTTATTATATTTTCTTTGAATTATCCGTTAAAAACTACTTGCATAAAATGTGTTTCTTGCACGAAGCAAATATGTGGAACTCTATCAGAGAATAGTGCTACGATATATCAAGCAAAAATAAAAAAAGAGCTTGTTAATATCTTTGTTTTCTAATCTGCTGCACATATGACTGTGCAGGGTAAAGCACTGACAAGCTAGGGAGTGTCAATACACGCGTAATTCACCATTTAAGTCTGTTTGTTTTGTTTTTCCGCCAGATTCCTGCCTCATTCCATGCTCTTTGCTCGTTACCTCCTTTCTCATATCCTCCACTCACTATGTGTCTAGCTATTTAATATTTGTTTTTTTCTTTATCTTGCACTGTGTGGCCTCAATGCCTTATTTACTGCACTGCTCAGACTCTCTGTGGATGGAAGTTTTACTAGTGCCCTTTTTTTTTTTTTTTTTTGAACTACAGAATCTGAGAATTAGTATACACTGATGACTTTATCTTTACAACACCTCTGTGAGGCAAAACGGCATTCCGGCATTCTTCCCATTTAACATATGAAGAATTGAAGGACAAGATAACTGCAAAAAACTAAAAAGTGCAGAGTATTTTTGATATCCAATTTCTGAGGCATTAGCTAACCGTTTGTATTAATGCATATATTCAGTGAAGAGTTCTGATTAGCCCGGTTTCTTTTTTGAGTAGCTCTTCTGCAAATCAGGCCCAGATACCTCTTACTCAAAGAAGGAAAGGCACTTTAATGGGCACGTCTGGAAAGCGTTAGTTTTCACTAGTTCTCTAACAGCACACATGAGTTTCTTTGCCAGGGCTAAAATCCAGTTTTTCAGAGCAGCTTCTCTGCTTTGAAACCCTAAGACCATCCTCTTTTCTGCAGCTCCTTGTTTCCCTCTAAACAGTATCAACTTCTGCAAGAAATGCAACGTTAATCGTACAGGTGTCATTACACCACTCTGACCATAATTCACAGCTCATACGAATAAAATATGAGTAGGCGATGAAATACTGTCTTGTGAAAGCACATACCAGAAAAAGACAGAATTGAGGTGATATTAGTCTTGCTTTTCCGTTAAAACAGCCCTCCAGCCCCACAATAGCTTCCTCTGAAGTTAAGTCCATTTTCCAGACCAGCTAGGTATTATAGTTTCCCAATTAAACAGTTTTAAGGTGTTTCTATTAAGTTTAACATAGGAGCTTTTCCCTCTAATGTCTTTCTAGTAAATGGCAGAAAGTTTTTTTTTTTTTCCAGTATTTTTAAGCTTATAGGATATTTCAGTCTAATTTCATCTGGCAAAGTCATAAACCACTAATAATGGCCTCCCGTAACAGAGAGAACGCCATAAACCTGCTGATTTTTTAGGTTTAAGTAAACCAATAACTTCCAGTTAGGAAGAGCTATGCTTGCCGTAGGTAACTTTTATATTTTTAGGATTATGATCCTTGCATCCACCTTGGAAATAGCCTTCTGGGATACGATAGATGATTTGAAGGCCAGCTGGTTTAATCTAAAAGTCCAATCTCTTTATTCCTATGAGTTAGTCTACAGGAACTTTGATCTTTTTCAATGTATTTTTCTGTGGGAAAGTTTGACAATTATATTTAAGTGAACTTGGAAATTAAACCTTGCTCCTGCTTTTATGTTGATTTTTTTAAAAAGCTACCAATGGGCTTTTCCTTTCTTAAATAGGATTATCAGCTGACTTTTGGGTTAAAAGTGAGGGGAAAAAAATCCCCATTATTTGTAGCTAATTTCATTGAGTTGCAGAATACCAATTAGCATGCTTTGAAAAGATAACTGTGAAGCCAATATTACAGTAATCGTAGTTGGTGCAAAGTAATTAAAAATCGTAATTTTCCATTTAATTAATTGGAGTAGCTGCTTATTGCGAGAAGGGACATTCAGATGTAGATCAAAAAGCATCATTATAAAATCTTGATGAAATCTAGTGAGCTGCCTAGCCTTCTCTTTTTGGATGGTTAAATGTGTGTAAGCTGGGCATCTTACAGCCGGGGCAGCTGTTTCATTATTTAAAAAAAATAGAAAGTTGACTTACCAATCAGTTTTTTCCTATCAGGTTATGATCTTCCGTGGGTCTGTGTTGTTTCATTACTGTTGCCCTTAAAATATTCAAGGCACAGGGTCCATACACAGCCAGTCATTTACCCACCTGGCCTAGGGCGCAGGTTATTTTGTGTCATGGGCACTTTGCACAAGCCTATTCTATGTTATTTGTCTACTTGTTTCAACAAATGAAGGATTTTTAAAGTTGTTTCATCATCATGCAGGGAAGGAGTATGTCTGGTCTGTTTTTAACAGCTTTGTGTCAGAGAAGGAGATACTTTCTTTTCAAGGCTTTCCAAAGTAGAGAGACCTTAAAAGTGTACTCAGTTTATATCAGCTGAAAGTGCTCATGCTCACAGAAATGAGACAAGAAAGAACAGGAAGGTCAAACTTGCATGAACACGCTGTTGCCCATGTTAACTGCTGGGAGAAAGAGCAACGTACATTTGAACTGAATTGCGTTATGCAGAGAAGACAGAAGATGCTATTCTGGCAAAGTCACATTTCTTTCATGCGAGCTTCCATGTGATGAAACTTAGATGTGCTATTTCCTTTCAGTCAATTAAGAAGCATAAACTAAAATAGGTTATTATGGCTCCACTATGATTTTTTTTTTAAACAACAAAGGAAGAAGGAGCTTTATAATTCTGTTTTTGTTTTACTTTAAAGTTTAGGGACATAAAACAATTTTTTTTGCTTCGATCAGCAAGTAACTGTATTTGCTACCACTATCATTCTAATAAAACACAACTTCTTTTCAAGAATTCCACCCTCTGTTACAGAAAGAAATCCACCAGAAGCTGACCTCCTCATCTTGAATGTCTAATGTAGTGGGTATCTAAATCTGACATCAAATGACTTCAGAAAGAAAATTCACAGTCAGCTCATTTTCTTGGAAAAAGCTATTCAAAACCTCTGGGGGACAGACGTTTTTGATGGGGCAAATATATAATTTTAAAGAAATCGCCTTCCCCAAGAGAATGAAATTAATTTCAAGAAATCTAGCATTTATTATGCATGGAAGAGCTCTTCGTCTTTTACAGCAAGACCTAGCCACTTCGGACAACTTCCTGGTTACAGATCCACTGTTCGTTTTACTGCTTCCTGTATCAGCGCTCCCCCATTCTGCTCATGCCATTCACTCAAATGTGTTTCTACTTTCAAGAAAATGCTCCTTTGTTTATTCAGATTAGGATGAGGACTGCTGTACCTGTGGGATAATTGCCTGGGTTTCCCTGTGGCATGGGGAAGCAGTGCCCTGGAGCCCCATCTCAGGCCTCCTCGGCAGTGTGCGTTCTCTCCTTTGCCCCTTAGACACTTGCCTCTGTCCACGGCAGTACTCAAGGACTGACGGAGCAGTTATGCTATCTGGCACTATTCTCTTTTTGAAAATGTTTACATTTATAATGCAAAGAAGATGTGATTTTAGAACCTGCTCTCTTTGACGTCAAATGTTGAAGAAGATGATTGCAAACGCTTAGGTGTGCAGTTTATTAAAAACGTGTTTTACCCAGTAAAAGATCATTTGCCTTGCTTTTCTCTTGAGTGTGTATTTCCATTTGTGACATAGTGCATTTTGGTAGTTTTGTGAACTGTGTATCTTTTTTTCAATTAGTCCCTCTGAGACTCTTCTATTAAAGTCTTTTTGGCGTTGTGAATATGTAGAGTCTTATCATTAATCAGATTAAAGTGTAGGTACAAGTGTATGATATGGAATTGTGATAAAGCAGTGCAATGTATAATTAATAATAAAATTATTTTCATTACAAATACAATTAAATTTTCAGTTGTTTCTCACTTAAGCTTTTAAATTTTTGCCCTATGTCTAAGACAAATAGTTTTTTTATTAGCTGTGATAAACTTTTGTGAAGGGGAATTTTTTTGTTTCTTTACTAGTAATAAGGTATTGAGGAATGAAGTGAAAATATTATTATTACTGGCAGAGGGATACGTGCCTTTCATTTCTCTCTGTGACTGGTCTGAACTCAGACAGATGAAGATAGCTCAGTAGTTACAACTGTTCATTTTCCTATAGGAATGAGGCATCGGGGTGTCAGTTTATTTTCCAGTGGACAATGGTTTTACTGCAGGATTGTAGTCTTGCAGGAAGTGTCAGGAAAAGAAGCCATGAAAAACCATTTCATCTCTAGAAGTGTCCCAGGATTGATTTTAAAGACCCACTCCGTTCTCCTTCACTGCCAGGCTACTGCCAAAGATGGTTTTATATTCTATCAGGATTCATTTAATATCTACGCTACAGTGGATCCTTCATCTGGGCATGATTGGCAGAGAAATAAGGTGATGCCATAAAAATTACAGAGTGAAGATGAGGAGGAGGAAGTGATGAAGAAAAGAGGTTTCATTTTGAAAGGAAAGTAATTAAGCTCCTGGGATTTTACGCAGACCCATCATAGTATGGTACAGTTCTCCAGAGGAGCTATTGTGTGTTGAACTGAAATTAGGCTGTATCCGACCGCGCTTTTTCTCTTCTTGTCCACTCTAAGGGAGCGTTCGAGAAACTGTGAACTGGTGGAAACAGAATAGAAGAGACATGCTGGCTTTGGAGCCCACTAGTCCACAAGAGTTCCCGCAACGACACTGCAGCTGGGACTAATATGTAGAAAGTGTTTTTTCTGAGTTTTTCATGTTGCTTCCCAGACAGCACTGACCTGAACTAATTCAAGCAGATACTTCTGGATCTAGATCTCTCAGGGTAATAATTCGCTAAGTTGAACGTGTTGATGTAAATTAAGGAAGACTTGATTCACAAGGCTGGTATCTGTGCAGTTACTCTTACCTACCTAATCCGGGGATTTCTTCATCCCGTCATTAGATCAGTGGGGCTGGAAACTAGAATTCTGTTCTTCTAACACTGTCTCTCAGCACGATATGTGTGGTGAGGTCACTTTCTTCCTTGGAGTTTGGTGTGCTTGTCTATTAAATGAGACTATGATAATAATTTGAATTTTTAGAAGTAATTTTTTTTAATCATTAAGTGCTATGATATCCTTTAAAGGCTCCACGTATTTCAGTTTGCATTTGCGTGTGTGCATGCTTCCTTGTCTTGCTCTGTTAAAGGGCTTTCCAATTGCTTGAGGCTGCAACAGCAGTTAGTAAAAATGAGGACTGCCTATCAGTGGAAATTAGGGTGAGCACTGAGCATAAAGCTGTATAAGACGTATATTTTCCTCCTAGATTTGGTCTCCTCACTGTAAAGGAATAAGAAATACTTGTGCAGGCTCTACTTAGTCCCTCCTGATGGGAAACAAGTGAATGGAAATTCCGAATCTCTCTTAATCTGTATGACACCTTAAAGAAGCACACAGGAAATAATTCTGTCTGTCAGCCACAATTAATGGTTGCAAAGCTACCCTCAAATCTCAGTGAAGAAAACCCAGTATGTGGCTGCCATTCAAAAAACCTCAACCCTACAGGCTACCCGGTTGAAAGGCTGAGATACGACACAGCATTAGAGAAGCAGTGCAGAAGAACATACATAGCAAACAAGATCTGCAGGTGATGGCTATTTCTTTGCTGAACAAGCAGCAAAAAGCCATTAAGTATTAAAACGTCTGACCATACGAAATACTGGATTAATGTACAGCTCTGACACATAGGAGTCCCAAAACAGCATTCAGAGCTTTGCACGTAGGCTGGATAAAACCTCAGAGCCTGGTTTTGTGGTATTTTGAAGGGCAAAGATTATTTAAAATGGTGTTAATTTCTCTACTGCCTAGGAAGCAACTGTGACGCTATCCTCCTGTGCAAGGCACTGACCCCAGAATAGCTGGCAAGACCTACAACTGCATCTTGACAAGACTCGAGTCACTGGGTGCTGTAACCGGGTGTTTTCGGGCGTGCAGGACAGTCTCTGCCATCCGCTTCTGTGCGAATTCCTCTGAGCACTGCCTGTGCTGTGGCCCTTGGCTCTCCTTTTCTGGGCAGAAGGAGCATCTGGGAAGATTCACACATACTTTATAACCCTGGGGACCCCTTTGGCTTGTCCTAAGTATTACATAATGTATGTGGAGTTGCCGTGGATATAACACATCTGGAGTGAATTATTAGATACTGGTAAATAGTTCCATAACTTGCGAGATGAAAGGTGTCTAATTAGGAAGAAACGTACAAAACAGAAAGAATGAAGAGATAACAATAATGAGGAGGTAGGAGAGAAAAAAAAGAAGCAGATGTTCAGTGACTCCATGAAGAACAGAAACAGATATGAAGCAACTATTGAGGAACAGTCAAACTCTAATCGTTTATTTTTTTCAGGCCACTAAGCTATTGTAAACAGCTGAAGGGAAGGCTTTCTGAAAGAAGCGTGGATTCCAAGAGAATAGCAAGCAATATTCATGAAGCACTTAATGATTAAAAAAAAGGATCAACAGGCTTCCTAATGCGAGACCTTATCCCAAATACTGGAAATGCTTTGAAGTCTGATGGCTCTTCTCTCTCTTCTTCCTCTCAAAAAATGTGGTCCTCTAAAGATAGCACCTTATCCAAAAGGAGCATGCTTCAAAAATTTTCAACTGTTGACAGAAAAAAAACAGAAGAAGCAACAAAGAGTTTGTTTCCTTTCAGGTTATGTAAATTAGTTCTACTGTTGTAATTCTATTAAAAGGGGTCTAGAGGTCCAAAATCATGTATTAAGAGATTTTGTTGTGGTGCATACCATGGAGTCCCTCAGATACAGAAGGATAAGGAACAGAAATTACATGAGATGACATAGTATATCAATCATCCTCTGTGAATACCAGAAAATTACAAGCAAGTAATCTATGGACTAACAGTTGCTCCAATAAAACAATTACTGAACAATCTCAAATAACACACGAATTCATTCAGAATTTCAGTCTGAGGGCAATTCCTTATTAATAAAAGATGTAGTAGATGAATGTCTTTGTTCTGACTAGTTTGACCAAATCTAAGCTCAGCACACTGTAGTTTGAACACAGACCCGTTGGAGGAAGCTACTATTTCTGGCTAATAGAATTTCTCAGCACTTTCAGCACAAGTGCTGATAAACTTCATATATATTGTTTAGGAATATTTTGAAAATTCTTGAAACAGCAGCCCTTCTTTCTAGCTGAACAAGTATTCCAAATAATACCTCTACTATGGAAGGTTTGGTCACTTCAGACACTCAAGGCTATCTGTCTCCTTGGATGCCGTCCCACACTCTGGTCAATCAAACCAGCATAGTAGCAAAAGCTTTGGTTAGGAGCACTCTTAATGTTTGGTGACGCTCGTAAGATTGGTGCTTCTGTGAGGTACCCAAGCACTGGGGTGTGAGACTGGGATTTCTTTTGGTCTGCGCAGTCTGGCTCCACGGCTCTTACTGCCTGTCTGGCACATGCGTGCAAAATCTGAGTCTAGGCCTTTCCCCTGTACCGGTCCTATCTGCCTACTGGGGTACAAGGAGGCAGGCAGGAACATGAAGCTGGTTGTGTCCCTCCCCTTTGCTTTGATGCATACAGCAGGTGCCTACAATTAAAGTTACTTAATTTAAAAGATACAGAGTAACTTCAAATTGGAAGTGTGGCAAAGATAGTATAAAGGCAGTGGGGTTATTAGTGTTTCTTACTAATGTTGCCCTGTTGGAGAAAATCTTTGTTACTTTAGTCCATCCTAGTACCTCTGGGTTTCTGCTGTACTGGTATAGCTGCAGAACAGTGGAAGAAATCTGAATCACAGTTTTCTTGCCCGGTGTTTATACTGAATTAATCTCAGGTCTCCAGGTTTCTTCTGATGTACTGGTGGGAGACCAGGAAGAAGTTTTTGATCTTGGTACACTGTTTGGCTTGGGGGTACTATTCCTACTGGGCTGTGCGGCACTGGGGTTTGGCTCCAGCTAGAGGTAGGATTTTGACAAATACACAGGGAAATTTTCACTGGATGTATTGTGTTTTTCACACAAGGGAAAATCTGGATTCTGCAGAGAACACGTGTTAGTAAGCTGACAGAAAGAGCAAAGAGCATGAAATTCAGATGCGTTTGGCTGGTGTGTTGCTAATCCACTTAGCATAAAGCCAAGCGCAGATATGGGGCCAGAAGGGGATTTTGTCTGCATCAGATCACGAGCAGGTATTAAGGTTTGTTTTCTACCTTCCTCTGTAGCGGGAGTCGTGATCTTTCACTATGGTCCCCTGGAAGCGTCATTTACGGAAGTCCCTGTTCTTACACGGACAATATTAGCCGCGCTACTATGTTATTACCTCTCTATCCGCGTGACATTACAGCACATTTGAGTAGGCTGTCTTCACGGGCACACAGAGCTATTGTGTCCACTCAGCTATGCGATGGTGCTTGGGCCTGACTGCAAGGGGCATCTCTAGCGCTTTCAGGAAATGCTTTTATAGCTGGGCCCTGCTAGCAAGAAACCCCTGCTGTTCTCCAGCACCAGCGCCGGCCGGGCACTTCTGCACCTGGCCAGCAGGTGCAATAGCAGGTAAAAGTCTGTTTTATGAGCATTGGCAGAGCCTTTAAACCTAAACAAGACACCAGGCAGACCTATGCCATCACAGCTTTGATGGCTGAGGACGGTGTACTGCAGCAAATCTTAGGATCTTGTGGGATTTCATCTGTGGAAACGTAAGCATCCACAAGGATAGACAGGGGTTTTTGTGGCCGAGTAATGCCTAAACATTGGGAAAAGGCCGTAAAGGGGAGACAGTTGCCTGAAGTGCCTCTTGCACACAGCCCTGTGCGAGATCCTGCAGAGTGCCACTTGCTTTCAGTGAGAGTGTTTTTTTTTTTTTACCTTCGTTCAAGAGAAACAGCAAAGCAAGAGAGAACAAAAAAACAAACTACAATGAGAGACTACTGTGTCAGTGCCTTGGCTTTCAAGTGTAGCCCCACAAAAGGGGAGCAGCCTGGCAGGAGGCTGCTGCTTTGAAGCGGAGGGCTGTAACGCCGCAAGAAGGCAGCCACCAGTTTCGGTCAGAGATCCTGAAAGGCGAGCTCTGTGCCCTGCTGTTGTCTGTTTTAAAGTGTAATGTATGAATGTATCAGCTTTTATGCCGAGGTGCCTATTATTCATAACAATTTCAGCTACTTTTTAATCTCTGTTTAGTTTTTTAGGTTAGGTTTGTCAGTGAGAACCTCTTCGAGGCCAGAAAATTTTCAATAGAGTGGATCTGGTTGCTTATTCTTTTTTTTTTTTTTGGCACTATTTTGTTGGCATTTTGCCAGCCACCCTTTTGCACACGCCTTACCTTGTGACAAACGCACTGGCATGGCTGTTAAGCACATTCAAATACAGTAAGTTTTATCTGGTGTGCAGGGCCCTTGAGAAAGCATGCTGCAACCTGCTCTTGAAATACATTGTTTCATCACATAACAAGGTCAAATCAGAACTGTGCTGAGAACGCATAATTACAAAGCTGAACAAAGAGTTGTATGTCTAATCACACCAGAAACATTTGCAAAAAAAAAAAAAAAAAGTTCGGTTTCGACGTCGCGGAAGCGCCTCACGGCGCTGAGGCGCACGCGCAGGCGGCAGTTAACGGTCGCGCCGGAGGGGGTGAGGCGTTTAACGGCCGCGCAGGTCACGTGAGCGCCCGGCGGGGCATTTAAACGCGGCGGCGCCGCGCGAGCGCGTCTGCGCCGGGAGGAGAAGGAGGAGGAGCGGCCGCGGCCGCCGCCCGGGACCCGCCGCCGGCACGAGGTACTGGGTTTTTTTAATTATTATTTTGTTATTATTTTTTTAAATATTGGACGAAGCGAGGGGGCTGCGACAGCTACTTTGTGTCGGTGGGACGCCGAGTGGCGGCGCGGTTGGCGCCTGGAGCTGCTGGGCGGCGGGGCAGGCCGTGCGGCGCGGCCTGTTGCCCCAAGTGAGCGGACGATCTGTGAGAGGGAAACCTTTTAGCAGATGCCATACCATCTGACTGCGCACTAAGTGGTTCTTAAAAGTCTTGTGCCTTAATTAAACGGAACAGCAGGTTTAATTAGAGGCAACGGGAATAAATGATCTTTTAAGTAAGACTAAATGTGTCGGCGTGCATACACCCTAGATACAACATGTTGGTTTTGTGGATTTTTGGGTTTGACCAAGTTTTGTCTTCGACTGCAGTGGGGGGGGGGTCATCGCGGATGGTAGATGGGGCTGTCGAGGCTTGTTGTGGCTTTGTCGTCACTGAAATAGTATGCTATCTTTGCAGTATTTGAGGTGTTGCCTGGGAGTTTCCTGTTCACGTGGTACGAATTAAAACCATTTTACTTTTTCTAGATTTTTCCCCATGATGCCTGTGTTGGTTCGGTGTGGTGTTTCGGTTTGTGTGGGTTTTGGGGGGGCGAGGGGGGAGGGCGTCTCAGGATTGTGTCAGAATTTTCTAGCAGTTTCCTTCAGTGTGTTTCCTGCAGTTGCAAAGGCCGAGATGCTGGTAAGGCCCACAAGTTTACCTGCTTTTTTTCATCTGGCATGTCATAATTATGGCTTTTGGCCTTCTCTTTGTTGGGTGCATTTGGTGGGCATTGTGCATAGCAAGCGTGTGAAAGAAAAGGCTGACTGACCCTTTTGGGCTGGACGTGCATGAGGGCTGATAATGGAAGAGAGGAGGGGAGGAACTGAGTAGCCAGGTGGGCTCTTGTAATCCTGTTTTTTCCATGTAACGATCTGCACTACTGACAATGACAGTCTTCCAATACTCTAGCTAACAGGATGCTTCTATGCTGTATAATTTAATTGTGAATGTGGCTGAGCACAAATGCCAAATTGGGCTTTTTTTTTTGATTTTTGTCAGGTGGTGGGAGGGTTTTTTCTTTGTGTGTGTGTGTGTTTTTCTCTGTGTGCTGCTACTTCAACAGAATCTTCAAATTTTGAATATGCAAGTAACATCTGGTTTGATTTCAATACTGTTGCAAGTAGCAAATACAAATAGAGATTTTCTTTCAACAAAAGACTCTTGGATTGTCATTCTAATGAAAGTTGATGCCTACATCCCAATTATCCTAATGTCAAGGATTTGCTGGATCTTACTTTGGCTGAAAAAAAACAAATGTGTTAGACATCAGTCCAAAACTTATCCCTCAGAATGACTTTCACTTTTAATAGCAATAGCTGATCTGCAGCTTGCAGGTTCTTCCGCTTAACATACTTTAAAGTCTCCAGGCAACGTACAAAATCTCTTTATAGGTCTCCTGTACATATTGTATCAGGCATGCACTATTACTGATAAGCTGACACCAAGCTCATCACGCATACACAAGATTGAACGCTCTGAAGAAAAAGTGATATGGAAAGGAAAGGTTGACCTAGAAGTGTTATAACTATCTTAGTTTCATTGACGTGCGTATGTGACAGGGAGAGAGTTGTTCTGAGGCTCGCATGATGATTCTTCTCACAGGACAATCATGCTTGTACCAGCAATTCTTGTTGACTTTGCTTCTTGGATCTAGTTTGTATGTGTTGTGTTGTATGTTTTTATGGGGAAGGAGGAGGTTTGGTTTTTATCAGTTATTTAAACTGCTTGACAATTGTTTATTTTGTATCAGCTATTTGGTGTATAGTTTGCTTAATGACCTTAGATAAATTAGGAAGTGCTTCCAAGACTATGCTTTGTGATATTGTGCCTAGTTCTGTGTGGATGACAAAACAAAGACCAAAGCATTATTCGAATTTGTTTTTAATGTGCTTTTATTACAACTTTGGCAAATAATAAAAAGGTACTGATAGATTTGTATTGTCCCTTTATTTCTGTCATTCATGCTAAGCAGTAACATCTCATCTAAAAACACCTGCTGAACTCGAGTGTGACTTTGAAACTGTTATTTAAAAATTAATCCTAGAAAACTAGATTTGTGAAAACTAGATTTGTGTCATTTTCTGAAGTGGATATAGAATTTGCGAAAGATATTTACTTAGTGGGTTCTGTCATGCACAGATATTTTCAGTTTATTAATTTTTATTAACAAATCTATTGCTTAACAGAAAGAATAAGATCTGTTTCACATCGGGGAAAATATAATACAAAATGTCTGCATTCTCAATGGGGAATTTGAAAAGCAAAACATAATATAATGTGATAAAGGCGCCAAAGAAAGCTTCTACTTTAAAATTTGAGAGGAAGTGTGTAATCTGGTTAAAAGAGCTGCTCAGAACTTCATTTTTTAAATATTGTTATCAAAGTATCTGTGTTATCAGGCAGACTATCTGATAGAAGAAAACCCAAGCCTACTCTCACCTCTCTCCACTTCCCCCCCCCCCCCCAGGTTTCTCCTTTGTGAAGAAAAATGATTTGGTTCTTCAGAGATTGAGTAATTTACTCAGTTACTTTTTAAAACTAGATGAAGGGATGTTCTAGCATTTAATAAGAAGGGTAGTGTGTAAATGACTTAAACTCTTACATAGTATGCAAAGATTTAACAGTACTTATATAGTGCAGGTTAAATACACGTTTTCTAGATGGAAATGCATAGAAATTCCTTTGTGTCAGAAGAGAGTGTAAACCTCAGTGCTGGTAGCAAGTTGAACATTTTTCCGTCTTACTGCTTGTAATCCTGGCAACATGGGAAGAGTTACTGAGTTTACTTGTCTTTTGGTATATGGAGTGGAGTGATAGGAATTTGACATTGTTTAGGTAAGATAATTTAGGAAAGGACTGGGGGCTAGACTGACTGTCTTAGACTGCCCCCCCCTCACCCCCCCCCCGCACACACACTCATTTGTATTTTGAATCCTCTTGAGAAGAATGGCAAAACAGGAGGTGAGGAAGGCAGTGGAATTGCCATAAATCAGATCTGATTAAACTATTGGTTTTCCAGTGTGTGGTGACAATGCAGTATTGCTTTAACAGGTTTCAGGGAAAGAAATGTGATGACAGTAAGTGTTGCAGTACTCGGGGAGTGATGTTATACATATGCTGCCATTGGCTTAGTCTTCCTGCTCAATGATCGCCTACCTCATGTGGTCTTATTTCTCTTCCCTGAATGACTGATTCTCCAAATATGCCTAGAAAGAGCTGTGAAAAGTTGGCTCCACTGAAAAAACTTGTAGGGGAAGTATTCATGGGGTTGTGATTAGTAAATAAGCAGGCAGATGATCAATTTAATGCAGTATTGCTTATGCTTTCTTGCTTTCTCTGTCCATATTATGTGCTGCTTTGCTGATAAAAGACTGATTAGTATTTCATTTCTGTATCAGTTTTTCCCTTTGCAGATCAAGGTTAGTGTGATATGGCCATTGAACTGGAGCACAATCAACTGTTTAAATAATGAAAAGCTTTCCAGGTTGATACAGAAACGAAAACGTTGTGATCAAAATCCTGGCACTTTATAGCTATTGTTGAACCTAATTATCAGCTGGTACCCAGTCCTGTCATTTGTGACCTACTTCCATTCTGTTTTGCTATTATTCTATGCTTAAGAAATTTTAGGCAGATTCAGTGCAGCTGTCATTTAACTGACAAAAATATTCTGATAGTAATTAACAAAACCATATCCACCTCACTGTATGATGCCCATATTGACCCTGTCTGGTATTGGCCTATTTTATCCATTTTAATTCTCAAGCCTGTTTTGCTTGCTTTCCTTATTAGGAACAAGGATTATCTACCGAATCCTCCAAAGTGTCCTCTAGTGTGCAACATACTTATTCAGTAACTCAGTTTTACAGGATGGGCATCTTTGAATCTCTGTAGCTGCATTTCTATTTGTAAATTAGAATTTGTTTTGAAACAGTCTTTTTATGAATTGTGATTTCTGTGTGGCATCACTTATCTTCATTGCGCTGGTGTGAACATCAGTACTGCAGTTGCTCCAAAGCTCCCCTGAAAGTTTGTGCATGTGATCTTACCACTCGAACCTTGCTAAGGTACAGCTTATTCCTCTCTAGAGAGGGAGCGGCTAGTGCTGCTATGTAAAATTTATGCTAATCTTTGTGCCCCTAATCTTATTGCTGTAGGTACCAATATATACTACTTTGGGGTTTGTACTGTAAAAAGCTTTGAGGTGCATCTTGTACTCATTTGTCACCCATTTTCCATTGCATCACTAAGCTTTTGCTAATTGTGATAGACACTGCAGTACCACAGGGGAATACGTTATGGGTTTTGAGTGATTGTATGTGAATAAATGGTGTTTGTTTTTAATTTGGGGGGATGACTTGCATTGAGAACAGAAGTAGACTGCCTGGAAAAGTTTTAATTGAAAGAAAGCTAACGAAAACTGTAGAAATAAAGATGGCTAAACTATATTTCTTCTGTCTCTTTCATCTCCCAAACTTCAAGTAGCATATATTTTCCCTGGAAAAAAAAAGAGCTTTTTCCAGGAAATTTCTCTCGCTACCAAGAAGGATTAGAAACCATAAGTTTGCTGAAATGAGGTTGTAGAGTTCCCTGTGTGTTGCAAGGGTGCGCTGGACACTGCTTGCTGTGTTCCAGAGTAACTGCTCTGGGATCCTGCTGGCAGTCCCAGGGCATTGTAGAGGCCCTGACATGGTGCTCGCAGTCCTGTTTCTGCTGGATAATTCTGTAATATCCATGCAGCTCTTCTGACATTGAACCTGCCTGGAGGGTCCTGTGAAACTAGAGTGAGAGGTTACTCCCAAGCATCTGGAGATTTCATCAAGGGTGAGCACTCTTCTGGGAGCTCTGTCAGGGGGTGGTTCAGTTGCTCTTTCATTCCTTTTTTTGAATCTCCTATCACCCACCATTGTCCACTGTTCCCTCTCACTGTGACCACACTGGCAATTTTTTAGGTTTCTTACTTGTCTGAAATGCTTGTCTGAAAAGTTACTTTACTTTTTACAGCTCTGAGGGTTCTGGTGGATACTTGTGATTGGAGTTTATGGAAATGGTGCTCTCTGTACGTGGTCCTGACTGTTCTCCAGGCTGAGAGAATGGATTATGTCTAGTTATGCACAAGAGAGGTCTTTGAACAGCCTGCCTGCCTGCCTGTTTGCACAGTTAGAGTAAGCTGCTTACACTCACTCATTCCTTAATTGCTCTGTATGTAAATGCTATTTATTGTTTCCTCCCTGTGATAGCCCCAGGCAGTTGGGGCTGCAGAACTTTAACTTCCCACTTTGAGTGACTGTGATTGTCTGGATCTCTGTGATGTTTGTGCAGATTATGACACTTGCCTAGATTGTGAACAACTAGAGCAATCAAAGTAAATATCTTCTGAGCTAAATTTCTGTTGTTGCAGGGTCCTTCCAGTCACATACATCTAAAATGTGAATATGAATGTACTGAAGCAGAATGTACTGAAGCATTTAGAACTGGCCACTGCTAGGGGCTAGATACCGGACCAGATGAGTGCTCCCTTTAGTGCTTCATCCATTTTGTTGTTGTAGTCAAATTCCAGGTCTGTTTGATTTTAAGCACAATGCTTGTGCTTTTAAGAAAAAATTTACCAAAGTTTTTTCTCATAGAAGTGCAGGGTGAGGCTGGATTGCTCTCCAAAGATGCTAGCTCCTCAGCCTTTTGCCTGTAAAGTCCTGTAGAGAAATACAAATGAATATCCCCCATGGAAAACAAAACAAAAAAAAATTTTTACCCATTCAAACAAGTAACAGGTTGCCCATTAATAGGTGTTGCCATTAGAATTGAGCATAATAGGAAGGCTTAGTGGTTAAAAAGTTTATTTTTCCGGAAGTTTGAGAATGGTTCTCAGCCTCTGCTGCAAGTGATGTAGCTGTTTCAGCCAGAGACTTCAAGCTAAAGAGTAAAAAGAGCCATGGACCTACCCTTGTGCCTAAAGTTCCACAAAGCCTTTGAAGAAAGCTAACTATTTTCAGTACAATACTACAGCTTTTGCTCTGCACGGCTGGTTTAGAAATGTCTCTGTAGACAAAGGCAGTCAAAAGTGTGTCCAGTAGCACTCTTAAATGTATGACATATATTGCTAATTTGACTGGAACTGTTGTCTTTTAACAATGTGCCAGGTAAAGTGGTAGGAGAGAACTTGACCTGAACAGTACAGAGCTGTGGTTGCATTTTTCAGTGAACCAATCAAACAGTACAGCTTATTTCTATTTCAAGAGAACTTCCCTAGAGGAGTGCCCAACAAAAGATATTTGATGGAAATTTATGTTAAATGTCCTTTTTCTAGCACTTTTCCTAGTGCTATTGGAGCAGCCAGTGGTGTTCCCCTTAACGTTTTAAGGGTGAAGTAAAAAACCTATCTGAAAACCTGTTTTTCTTTATGTCAAAGGGTAATGTCACAGTGAGATAGGCAGCCTTCTCTTTTGCTGAATACTCTTTTGGGAAAGTGGTTGCCACTGCCTCTGAATCCTGCAAAAAATCAGGTTTGGAAATGGTTAGAGTAGCACTATCAAATACCCATCTGCTCTGCTTTTCCTTCCTTTCTGAATACTTGATTCCTGCATAAGCCTTTTTTTCCGTATTAAGAACAATCCTATATCTGAGTGCATCTTTCCAGAAGTTCTAACCTGTGTGGTTGTACTCAGATACATGTGGTTGGAGACAAAAGTGTGAGAGCAGGAAGGAGAGATAGGAAGGATGGAGTCTATCTGTCAGCTGTGGCAGGTTTAGCAGTTTGTATCAGAGCAAACTACTTCAAAGCTCTTTGAGAACACTTACAAGCGTTTCACAGGGTGTAGAAGTTCAGGGTCAGGACAAAACTGATGAACAGCCAGGTATATCAACTGAAATCCGAAGTTGCTTTTCTGCTGCCAAACTTCATGTTGTTCTATGTAATTCATGACCATAAACTGGACTTTTTCCTGCAAGAGAATAGCCTCTGTAGTTGCACAACAAAATCAATAAACTGAAATTGGCAGGCAGCATCAAAACAGGGATGCTGTGCTCTTACTGGAAGCAAACAAGTTGTGCCGCTGACATCTGGGATGCTTGTCTAGCTATTTTGAAGAACATTCATGGAATTTCAGGTATAGAATGGAATAACAGGTGTCAAGGGAGGTTTTTTCTTTAAAACAAATTATACTGTTACCACCTGGATGGCAGTCTCCAGAGACTTAGTCTCCAAAGGCTCTAGATTGATTTAGCTTTTGTGTGTTCACAGACTAAGCTGAACAGGTCTGGAAGAAATACTTAGGAAGTGGTGAAAAACTGTCAGAATTTGGCTTCCACTTAGTCTAACTTTATGCCTCAGACTGTTCTATGCATCCTTGATTTGTCTCTTGAACTGTCCTTCTAGCTTTTCTCCTTTTGTTCAGCAATCGCAACCTAAGGGCAACACGTTTCAGCAGGAATTAACATTATCTTTGTTTAGCCACCTACCTTGAAATGGTCTTTTCTTATGGTAAATAGCTTGAATCTAAGAGCAATCTCTGAGCCCTTTGTACAGTAGTAAATAAGAGGCTGAGTACTGAACTGTCTTATCGAGCAAGATCCTTTCTTTTACATATCACTGAGTCTCCTTTGTATGGCATATATTCTCCATGTCTTTTTTGTAATTCCATTTACTTTTACCCACAATAAGATTTTGCAATCTGCCCAAGTGATGCTCCTTAAGAACACAAAGTCCCTTAACTAATAGTTACTTTTGAATGACCTTAAGGTTTGTAGGTTAGATTCTGCATTCCACTGATAAGCCAGACTTGTCTGTTTCAGTTCTTGTGTTGTCCTTTCAAACTGATTTGGATTTGTCCTCCAATACCAGTGTCTGTGTCCTCAGCTGCTCTCTGTTCCTGTGAGCAATAAAGACAGAAGCCCTAGCCTTCTGTTACGGGAATACTAAAGAAGAGAAAAGCAAGATAGTCATGATCACAGCTGGTAACAGATTGCTGGATTCAGCAGTTATGTAAGCCTGCTGTGTGACAGAAGTATCAAGCTTGAAGTTGCTGTCCTGCTTTTTGGTGATTTGAGATACAGAGTCAAGCTCAGCTTTAAAGTACGGTTTGTAACAACAGTAATCAAGTTAAAAATACATCCTAGGTCATAAGCTGTTGACTTGGTTGGCCTGGCTGTGGAAATGAAGCAGATGAGGAAATGGCAACCCTGAATCAGGAAACCCAGAAGCAAGCTGATCTTTTTTGCGTGGTACAGACACAAAAAATACAGCTAACACCAGCTATTTGCCTCCTGTAAATAAAGGCAAAAGATGAGTTTAAAAACGGCTATCAATTCTAATAAAGAAATATTGAGGCATCTGTCAAAACTTTATTCACTCTAACACAACTTTATTCACTCTAACACGGCTGGAAGAATATCTGGTAAGAAGACCAGAACCTGGAACAACTTCCAACAAAAACTTGCTCCTGGAAGGCTATTGCTATGGCAACTAAGTCACCTTAGCCTCACTCAGCTCAATGTTCCTCTTTCCATTAGACTAGCCAAAAAACCGCTGCCAAAATTTCCTGCAGTTAATACAAATTCACAGAACAAGTTTAGTATTCATAATAGCAAAGATATTTCAGTATTCTTTTTCCAGGTGGATCACAAAGAATATTCTTATAAATTAGGCCTTTAACACTAGAATAACTAAGGAGAATAGTTGAAAAAATAAAGGCAGTGTTGCGGTTTCTACGGAAGTTGATCTCACTTTTGGGAGATTATCATAATGAGTACCAGGAAATCATGGTGGTCGTTAACTTCTGCTGTGTGAAAGGCTCAAACGTAGTCCAGAGTTTCTATCATGATGTGAAAGGGTGAAATATTGAGCCTTACAATCTGTTCATTGTCTTTTTTTGTTTCTTAAATTATACCATTTTCAGGATAGTTACTGTAAATCTTACCTTGCAAGTTTTCTCATACTGGGAGATGAAAGCAGGAATACAGCTCTTACTTGTGATTTGCTGAGCTCTAATTCTTTAATAATACTGTTTCTTGGTAGTATAATGTAAGTTTCTTTACTACTTTATTGAAAATTGAGATATAAATTTTGTCCCATAATTGTTCTGAAAATTAATTGCTTAATTAATGTGTCTCTAATAATACTGGATGTGGTGTTGACTCTCTGAAGCGTAAAAAAAAAAAATCCTTTTATGCTACATTGCTACATGGGCAAAAAACATTAGTCTTTGTCTTCTAGGATAAGCGAGAAGATTGTGGAAAAGTGTGGTTTTTTTTTTTTAGACAAATGCACCACATGAATCCTGGATATTTCTTAAAACTGAAATATCGTACCTATTCATTGCAGTTACCTTAAAGGACCTTACGTTCCTTTATTGCTTGCCTACCCTACAAAGACCAAAAAACTGTTCAATTTGCACAAGGGAGAGAATGAAGTGTAGTGAAATTCAGTGTGTGAATATAGGTGTGTTTATATAATATTTGTGTGTTCTTTTGTTGTCGTCAGCCAAACTGACTGTCTTGACAGGAAGTAATACACAGCAGTAAGTTTTAAAATCCTTCCTAATACACTTGTTCTAGCGCAGCAGGAGGTGATCATGGGTTATGTTTAACTTTCACAAGTTCTTTTGCCTTTGCCACATCTGTCTTAATTACAGCAGTGCATTTTTTCCATGTTCTGAAACTTTTCTGTATCAGAAGTACAGGTTAACTATTTCAGAATTCTGTCCAAGATCAGTTGCTCTAGCTAAGGATGAACTTTTCTCTGAATGAAGCTTTCACCTTGAAAAATGGTTGGGAAAAGAAAGCCGTTCCTGACAATCATGCTATTTGAATTTAGTGCCTTAATACAAATGATGACCTTTGAGGTGAAAGTGTGGACAAATCTAGAGATTCACAAATCTGTGTCATCTTTTAACATAAGTTTCTAAATGAAGCTGATACTATGCTCCATTTCTTCAAATGATCTTGACTGTTACTCAGTTCATGGATAGCAGCAAAGGAAAATACTCTACTATCTTCACTGAATTTTACCTAGTTCATTGCTGCGAAGATAACTTGATGTAGTCCCTGACAATTCAGGTTTTAGTTATTGTTGTTAAAGGTTGTATACTAAATACACTCCCTCCCCACGGGGCATGAAAAGGAACAATGAGATGTTCACTCATGTTCAAATAGTGAACATGCTATATATGATCAAATAGCATTTCTAACCTGGAGGAATTTTCTACAGCATTCCAAATCATGGTATTACAGGTTGGAACTATATTCACTACAGGTGAATTGCTAATGAAATTTTTTTTTCTAAGGTGTGTAAGATATACCTGCTCAAAAGAGGGCTAATCAATATGTTCTGGGACATATTAAAGCTCAATAAAATAAGTGTCTGACATCACTATTGCTCTGGGGCTTGAAATTTGTTGGTAGTAAGGAGCAGTTAAAATGATCTGCTGTAGATTTGGATGATTTAGTGGCTTATACTACAGTGCAGTTACATCTGGGAGGCCGTGAATTGACAGTTCCTTTAACTTCAGTACTACTACAATTAAGAAATAATGATAGATTGCAAATAAACTTAGCGTCTTTCCTAGTATGTACCTACCACCAATAACTACTAACAAGAATTTGCTGAATTGATCTCTGCATGTTTTCTGGGGGAATGTACTCAAAGCCAAACCCCGAGAGATGAAGAATTTGGGGACCTGATCCATTAAGCTTTGTAATTCACATCCAAAGCCACCTTATAACTGATTGAAAGCTGTCAGGATAATGCAAGAGAGTGATTGATTGCTTATTTTCACTTCATGTTATACAGAAATCTGCAACTAAGAAGTTATTAAACAGCAGTCTTGGAAGAGCTGAATGTATCTTGCTGAATGTATCACCTGTGTCTTGCTGCTGCAGAAAAGGATTGAGAAATACTGTCCCATGTTTCAAGATAGCTTTAATTGTTCATTGATGCATCATTATTTTGACGGTAAATTCGTTGGGCTTTAATTCAAAGATCTGAAATACATTGTGTAACGAATATCATTAAATGTTAATATATTGCATTAATACTTGAACGATCTCTTAAGTGATCACACAAACCCAACAGTCATTAGATTCCTTTGGTAGGTTTGTGTTAGCTAGCCATTTTATTTTGAAGCATAAAGCTTAATAAAGGAGCTCATTTAACATGCAAGTTATGATATTTCATCACTTGCTACGCACTAGTTTTTCTACAAAGAGCAGTTATGTTCTTTCATCATGCTGCTGTTGTAAAGGTCTAACATTAAGCACAATGTTTGCAAAATTATTCTTCAGGATAACGCTTTCATGAAATTTATTCCTATAGCTAAGCTATTTCTGCCGATTTAAATCTCGATCATTATCATACAAGTCACTTTTCTGTGCTCACTTGCAAAATTTTTTTCTAATGGAAGCATTTCAGTTCAGCTTAATTTAATTTTCCTCATTTTTATTAGACATCATCTGCAGTGCTTACTTTTTTGCCAGTGAATTCTTAGACTGTTGGTAATAAACAACTGTATATGAGCCTAGACAGCAAGCTAAGAAATCTGGAGTATGTTGAATATCAGTTACCAAACATTTGTCCTGTATTTTGAGGACGTTTTGCTCCAGGTAGCAGGTTAAAAATGGTTTGGAGAGCCCTAGTATTCATTCAGGTTTTGATTTACTTTTCTCTTCCTAACTTCCAGTGTCAGGTATTTAACGGGTTTATGGAATACACTGCATATACGAGCTAGATCTGGAAATGGTAGTTTGGTAAGAATGACTGTAAAGCAGTCCTTGGCCTTACTGAGATCTATCACGTGCCTTATTTCTTCTGTCTTACTGTTCTGTCAGACTGTGATAACATTTGGAATATAGGCATATCTCAAAGGGCAATGGTTCTAAAACTCTATCTCTGGATAGTTCAATATAGCACAAGTATTGACAGATCTATATTTTTCCCTTTTTTAATGCTGACTGTGGGAGAATGCTAGCAATATATCTGGTTATATGAAGTATATTCTGAAGCTAAGGAAGAGTTCAGAGAGCCAGCTGATAGCAGTTCCTGGTTAAACTGACTGTGTTCATTGCACCTGAAGAAGGCAGATGCAGAAAAATCTGACAAAATGGTAGTTAATTTTTGCTCTATTTTGCAAAGTTGTAGGCAGGCCTAGAGTAAGCTTTAAAACACAGATGTAACAGGCTACTAGAGCAGTTTTTTCTTGGGCTTTCAATTTTGTTTTCTAGAGATCCAGTCTGATAACAGATTTCAATCCAAAGGAAGACACTGGGGAGGCAAAAAAGGGTTTATCCAGCCTTGGCGTTTGAGTGCTTTTGTTGCACAGAATTTAGTATACTTGGTAATAAATCCTCGGAGGAGGATTTGACTCTGAAATTTGTCGGTGTTTGAAGATTCACTTCATACTGACCTTCTCTGCATAGGTTTGTGCTCTCTTATTTTTCCTGTGTGCTTCCTTTCTGCACTTTTATATACTTTTTCTTTTACTACATGCAAGCTTCAAAGAAAAAGAATGTATAGTGTATAATCCTTTGACTCTAGCGTGTTTGTCAGGAAAGAAAAAAATACCTTGCGGATTGGATGCAAAAGGCAATATAAGTTGTCTTACAGTGGCCTGTAGGGGTCCCAACCCAAGAGATGGAGTCTCATTCTGGCAAGCCCTGTTTGAATAATAGGGTCTGGTGCACAGTGAACTACTAATCCAAACAGATAATACGATGGTATGTGCAATGAAGAGGAAAGCTGTTAACACATTGGTTGGTGGACAGAATCTTAATCGGTAAGGATGAATAACAATGTTATAGTAGAACTTCACTTGCTATGGCACTACCTTATACTGATTCATAAAGGAAACAAAGGAATGTGGAAAAATGTCTTCCAACTGTCGAAGACCTTTCCAAACTCTTAGAGTGGAAAATGACAGATTTTGCTCTATGGAACGGTGACTGTGGTAATGCAAGTAATTGGGCAGGTATTTCATAGGTACGACTTCATATTTGCCTATGTCTCAAAAGAGATTTGGTATATCTTCTCATGGCTAAGACCTATGAAGTCTTTCTATGTGTCCCTTTCCATGTCACATAGGTTAAAAAACCAAGACAATGCACAGTAGCTAAATGACTTGCTGAAGATCCCACATACCTAAAACAAATTGTGGGGGATGTGGGAACAGGACCTAGACCACGTTTCAGTTTCGACGCTTTTGACCAGGACAGAATCCCTCCCTCATGGGTAATTCACTCTGAAAGTAGCCCAGAAAAATGGGGACACTGAAAATCTTAGTAGGAAAAGGAAAGTAATTTTTTTTTAAGCTTCATTTTTTTTATCTTTTGGTGCAGGTTAGGGTGCAAGAACTCTATTGCTGTGGGAGAAAATGAAGGGCATCCAATCAGTTGCCCCTATGCAGAACACACAGCTAGAAACAGTTCCAATTTGTTTTTGGTTGTGTCAGTCATGGACAAAGCTGACATCTGCAACTGAGTGTTAAATCATAACGGATTTAGGAGGGTGAGGGAGGACAGATTTATCATGAATATCATGCAGATCGTAGGACCTAAATTTTACTGATTCACTGCTTCTATTTTTGATGGCAAATTGCCCAAAGCTAAAAATGTACTAATAAAAATTTTCCTCTGTAATTCACTGGAAAATCAACAGCCTGAGGACATGCTGATTTATACTTCGTGCTTCTGTTCCTGTTTAGTGCTGTCTGCCAATATGGCTTCCTGTCTCTATTATGCATGGTCTAAAGGACTTCTGTATAGTGCTGGACTCTAAAGCAGATCTCATAATTTTGCAAAACTGTACAGATAATTGGGCATATAATTCAAAAAAATTATGATTATTCTTACTTTTAGGGTATGTTTTAGCTAAACATCAAATTCTTATAAATATTTACATGCTATAAAGTTGTAGGGTGCCCTCAAAGGGATATTTTAATTTCAGCTATGCACTTGCTGAAGGTAACTCTTTAAATTTACTTGCTAATAGCTTCATATTCTTATAAATCTTGCTTTCATCCTAGATAGTTATATCTAAGCTAATGCTGCATTATTATACCACATAAATTTGACAGGACAGTACTGATATCTTGTACTGACTCCCTGTACAAAAGAGCCCCCTTACATGGCAAATATGCTAATTTTACAGTGAATCATTCCGATTAACATGAACAATAGTTTGGTACCTATTCTCACAAAGTACTTCTTGTGGGTTTCATTTAACTCTGACAGATTTTGGTCATTGTCTAATAAATGTTTAAAAAAAAAAAAAGGATGCCTCAAGCCACAAATTGTTAAATATGTTGGTATAGCATATCTTTAAATAGGAAAAAATATAAAGTTCAGCACCCTGAGTGGCAGTATAGTGGTAGTCCAGATCTACCAAAGTGCAATTGAGAGGTTTAATTATCACTAAGTCACCCAGTGTCTCTGGGTTGCCCTTCAGAAAAACACTGTTGCGTAACCTTCTAGACAAGAACCCCTTTAAACTGGTTACAGAACAATATTGCAGCTTCTTAGCTCGTTTAAATCAGAGCTACTTGAAGTATTATGTGGAGTGGGTATTTCCTGTGTATGGTTTTTTTTTTTTGCTTATGATTTAACTGAGCTCATCTAAAATCCTCTCACCTACTACTTTGTAGCAGCTAAGTGACCCTCCCTCTCATAGAGGCCCCAACTTTTTTTGTCAGTCCTCTGTTGCAGCAGTCCAATGTAGCTAAGCTTTGCACAGTTCAGTAATTCCTTTTCCACAGCATTTCTAGGAATGTAAAAATTTGAAGTACTGGACTTCTTGATTTCTCCTTTCTGCTGTGACCTGGTGGTTGTCCTCTCCTCACTCCTCTTCCTGACAGATGTACAGCTGCTATCCCTCTCACGGGTCTCAACTCCTGTCACTCTCACCCTTACCATTTCAATATTCAGCTGCACCCCACATCTGAACTGTAAAATCTTTTTAAAATCTCTTCATTTCATTTGCTATGATGCCTGGACTGATTTTTTTTCCAAATACTGATGTTCTGTTTGCATAGGTGTTGGAGACGCCTCTTTCTTTTCCTAAAAGTAAAGCGGTGGTCCTTTCTCCTTACCAGAAAAGACACTAATTCCTCCGCACTGCTGCTCTTTGTCTTAAGTTCTCATCTTGATCCTAAGAAGATGAATTGTTGCTGTGTCTGCATGACATTCTATCAGATAGCAGTCCAGGTGGGATTAGCCACAGTTCACTCATAATTTACTGTAATATACATGTAATGCTTAGGTCACAGCTTTTATCTTATGATCGATACCTGATACTTGACGAAGAGTCTGAATGCTAAGAGTCCAAATGTTGACTGGTGGTTAAAAAATACATGTATTCATTGGAATACGCTTAATTCTGTGGAGTTACACATGGTGGGGGAAGTCTTGGACAAAATCTTTGCGTATACGAGATAGACTTAATAGTTGACACCAGCAGGTTTCTAATACATGTGCTTTCCAGACTAATGTTTAGAGGAAGTGCTTTCAAGGGCTATACATTTCAAGAACAGTTCAAGGACTCCTAGCACTCGGGAGATGGATCTTCCTATTTGTCAGAAGCTTTCTACAGCATTAACAATACATCATCTCTCAGGAAAAATGAGATGGGTCTCTCAAATATTAACTTTGCCTCAACTCACGGAACAGTGGTGTTTTTTTTGTTGTGTTTTTTTTTTGTTTTTTTTAAGAGGACTAAAAAGCAGATATAACAAATGAAGCAGTTTTGTAACAAGGATTTTGTATCATATAGCCTGGATGTTATAATAAAAACAAACTGTAAAGCAGCTGATATGCCATGTAATAAATATCTGAATAGAAAATAAAGGGAAGTTAACCATATCCTAGAAAATCCAGTTAGTAAATAGTTATCAATGTTTATTACGAAAACTCCAATGCCAGAATTTTGAATCAAATGCTAGAGAAATAATGTAGGAGCCTGGCTGTAATGAAGCTTCTAAAATAACACGTGAATATGCAGAACAAAATGAAAAATAATTCAGTGAAAAATGTTCTCTGGCGTTTTTTACTTGCCTTTGCGGTGTGTTTTGTTTTTCTTTTTTGAAGAAGTGGCTTTGTCTGTTAATTACATGGCTGCGTTTTGGAAGGTGAGGGTAGAAGAAAGGTGACTAGTAAGGAAGGATCAATCAGCTAGGAATGTTGTGTGTAAATCATGCTTCTCTTCTGTTGGAAGTGTAATTGCCTCCATAGCATCTGTCTTTACCAGCAAGAAAAAAACTATTTTAGGATACAGAAAATACTTCAGTCTGAAAAAAATCTATTCTGTTGTTCCTGGGCAGTTATTTTGACTTGTTGTTTGTCACGAGACTACATCAAAGTAGAGCCTCTTTCCATCTGATGGAAGCATTAAATATAGTTGGTAGTATAGTGTTCGATAATGCGTGAGGAATAATGCTGAAAAGAAATCTTGAAGAAAAGGAATCAACAGAGCAAGTGCAAGACTTCTAACTTCTTGTTCTCTTAATCCATTCTGGACAGCAAAATGATATTATTTCAAAATATTTTCAAAAACAGACTTTGCTCATCTTTAAGATCCCTGAACATTGGGCTTGGAAAATTATCTTCTACTCCCTATAGTCTACTGATGGCTTGTAAGGGGGGGAAAAGGTGTGAAAATAAGACTTGAATCATAGCATTAGATAGTAATAGATTCAAATCTGACTGAGGTTTTGTAGAACTTGATAATATTTTCGATCTTCTCAGCTGTTGGTTGTTCCACTAAGAAGCCTCAGTGAGGATACAGGGATGGAATAGGCTGGGTGAAAACAAGACATTGTTTGGGCTGGGCTGGGCTGGGCTGGCACCTAGCATGCTCCAAAGGACTTTGAGAAAGAAGGATCCCCGTTCTAGATTTTGTTTTGTGCTTTGGTCTGAATTTACCAAGATATAGACAATTCAATAAAAATGCACAAAAAGGGCTACAGGGAGATTGATAAAACCCATAAACAATACTATTTTAAGGGAAATCTTGCTGCTGTCTGGAAGAATGTTTGCTTTAAATGTTCATGTTATTTCTTAAATCTTGACAAATGGAAGAGGTTTACGTTAATCCTTCACTGTCCCTTTCTGGGTTGTTGTCAGTGCCGCTTGTGCCACTGGCTTCTGTGCTCTGGCAGAGCTACTGGTTTAAACTAACTCTCCTTGTGTTGCTTCTCATAAGTCATGTTGTGGCAAGCAAATCCTGAAAGTGAGATTGCTTTTGTGTTCTATGAGACTCTTAATATAAATATTTATAATAATCCAATCACCAAGTTGGGACTTTTAGTTAACACAATTTTAATGAAGTCTATACTGGATAACTTACCAAGAACTAGGAGGCAATACGTAATTCATTTCCTGTTCCCTTCACTAAAACACCATGTTTCACAAGTAACTGAATGGGGAGCGATATTGTAGGTGTTTCAACTTGTGGAAAGAGAGTGTTATCAGAAAGGGGCTCAAAACTGATCAGGCTGTATGTGAGGAAGACTCGAAGGATTTTCCTGACAGCTTCACTATTGTTAGCCTGTATAGCACTGATTTCCCACACTGGGTTTGTATAGATAGCATGGCAAATGCTCACTGCCCTGTAGAAATGAAAATGCCCTATAGTTAATGCTTTCTATCTACCATGAAAGCTTTCCAAAGCTTGCTTTCTAGAAGCTGTTGTTGAAAAAGGCATAGCATATCAATTTTAGTTTTTGACCTCTGGAAGTACTTCTACACCAAATATGTCTCAAGATATCTACAGAGGCAATACGTTATAATATCTTTGGTAATACAGTAGTTCCTGTAGGGCCATTCCAGATATGTTATTCTATTGCATTGTGGGCTTATGTGTGAGGAAACAGGGGTTTTGCTGGTTTTGATTTAAAAAAAAAAAAAAAAAATTGCAGAAACCTGTAAGAGCCATTAATCTGGGTCAATTGAATTCTTTTGTCATGAATTCCCTGGAAATAAGACTATGACTTTTAGAAACATACTGGCTATTTAATATCTTTTGAGAGAAAGATGCTCTTTAGAATACTATTATTATACATTACTATCCATTGTGATTAGAACACTTTGATATTTAGATTTCACTATTTGAATAGTGAAATTGTATAAAATAACCTTAGTTTATTTATACTCTTAACTAGATATACAGTTACACAGAAATAATTGGGTCTAACCTAGATGCAGAGAACTGCTTTAGGAAAAAAGTAACAGTGGGTATTTTATTCAAAGCTTTCTAAACACGCCTATAACTTCATGGGGTAAAAAGATCAAAAATGACTTGAAATACAGTCCATACAAGCTATAAAGACACATAGAACACAATCCTGAGGACAAGCATACAAATTTCTTGTTCATCTCAGTCCTTTAAAGTAACTTAAAGCATGCTCAAAACTTCAGTATATGTAGGAACAATACTTGGTTTCATAATGTGCTTATTATGCAAGTTATTTTAAGATTATGTGCAGACCCCTTTCTGACTGATATGCAACGGTAGTACCTGGCAGTTTCAGAATGAAAGACATCAGAACCCAAATCAAAGTCAATCTCTGGATGTTAGCTTCAGGATGCTGACATGCTTGTAAATGCATTTGATCTGTTGGAACTTAAGTAGGAACAAGTGAAAGGTTTTGCTACAACATCTGTCATGAACGCAGAGAATAAATTCTACCATTGCTGTTTTATCCTTTAAAACTTAAAAGACATGTTTCCCCAAATTCTGTACTGCCTTGAACTTTCATATGCCAAAATATTTAAGTGATTTATATATATATATGCTTGTCTGTGTCAATAGTCAATTGCCCTTTTTTGAGGTAGTTTCCATATGTGTCACTGCTATGCTTCCTGGACAAATTAAAACTAGATAAAACTCTTTTAGGTTGTCAATACCCTCAAAGACAGAGTTGGGCATGGTCACTCATGCATACCTGCCCCAACACAACACTGTCCTGGAGAGAGGGGTAGATGGCAGAGCTATCCTCCTTCCCTATCAAATTCTCCCCTCTGAATGCTGCTTGTGGAAAAAGGGTACGTACCAAACTCTGACCTGGATGATAAGGCCAGCTATATACAGAGAGGGGGAGTTCTCAGGAAATTATTTTTACCTGAGATAAGTAAATTAAGCGTTATATGCTTTCTCTCTGTCATCTCTGTGTTATTTTGAATCTTTTTAATAGTTTCACTTGTTTCTAGGATTTTATAATTTTTAAATTTGTTTTCCTGTTAACGTGGCTCAGGCTAAAGGGTAATTCAGAGGGTTGCTTGCAAATACCAAGTATGGTATGTTCCCATGGACATGGCCAGCTTTAAAGCTGGGATAGTGAAGTGTTCTAGTAGTGCCCACAATCCCAGGGCAATTCTTTGGGTATCTGAAGAGTGTTCAGTACCTTTCTGTTTAGCTATACAGGCTAGCAGTGTTGCTGTAGAAGAAGAGATTCCTGATGGTCAAGGCCTAGCAGCAGTAGGGTAACACAGGTTGAGGACCTGAATCCCAGATATCCTTAAGCAGTTTATAACTAAGATATATGGAGTTATTAGCTACGTAATGGGGTGGGGGGGAAAACAGGATTAGAATGCCTACTTCTATTGAGAGAGGGCATTATTGGCAAAATAAATCTTTGCCCTCAAAAAGTGTTATTTTACCTTCCATAAAAGCAGCATAGAACACAATAGCTGCTGCTTCATTAACATGCTGAAAATAAAATGTCCCAATAAGTATGGTAGAAGAGAAGCAAAGCAAAAGTACAAATATCTCCGTGTGATTAAGGTCACCCATATGATTAAGCATGACTGTTGTCATGCTTATTATTTTAGAAGTTAGTATACATAATATACTATCATTGCTTTTTCTTTCTCATGGAACCTATTATGCGTTTCCTCTTGTAATGCGTTTTCCACCTATTACGTGTGTTCTTGTAGTGCATTTTCCATTTGGCACTGTCGGCAAAGGTACTGCACGCCATTCAGTATATTGGTGCCCTGTCACCTGGTAGGAGATAATAAGCCAGAAATGATATAATAGTAAGTGTTGTGGTGTTTTGTTTTTTGGCATTTTCTGCAGTCGTTTTATAGGGAGCATTAACTTTGACCAGAGGCAACTATCACTGGCAGCGATTTAGCTTTCCTTGCTCATGTTTCAAAGAGTGAATACTACTGCTAGATCATACCAAATATTTGCTGATAGTTTGTAGGCCTTACAGAAGGGTCATTAGCAAAGTATCGCGAAGCAATGTTTGTCAGATAAGGCAGCATCTGCTCAAAAGACTGATTTCATGAAGTTATGGTTATCCTTAAATAACCACGTGTAGTACCATTTTCAACCATTTGTGACTTATTTGCCTTTCAGTAGGCCTGAAGCCTTTACAGCTTCACAGTTGGGGCTCAGTTGTCCTGTGGTAGTTAATCAAATTTATTTGATACCAACTCAGTAAAACAATCTTATTAATTATGCCTGGCTTTTGGTAGTCTGCTCCATTTAATGTGTGACTGTGTTAAAGAATTGCCTGGAAACAGAAAGACTTCCTGACAGCTCTTTCAATTTTCCTTGTTTGTCAAAACTTCTGAAAAGGTCTAATTATATCTGTGTATGCTCGTTCTACTGAGTTCCATCCCCAAAGATGGTTGGGCTGTTCACTTAACAGTTTAAAAAAAAAAAGTTAACGAGAGATGCATTTCTAAGAATAACAAAATCCTCTGATAAGGAGAATATGAGAAGGAATGACTTATTTCTGTTGCATTTATTGGACTGGAAGGAATGAGTTAGCTTTCAATATAGCCCAACTGAAAAATCTAAGTCAGTATCATGCAACTTTATTTTTCTTAGAGAAGGACCTTAATCGTGAGGTCTAGAGCTTTCACTGAATCTACTGAATTCAGAGTGAGAAAGGGTTGAGGCTACTGGAAAAAGGCCTAGTCTGCAATGTTTGCATCCAGATCCAAACCAATCTCCTATTTAGATATGGCAACCTTTGCACTACCTGTCCAGAAATCTTTGTAATGAACTGCAGCTAAAAGTTTGTGTAACACATTGGTACAGTTCCTTTCTGGCAGAAGAATCAAATAATTTGGAAGACAGATGTTAAAAGTAAAGGTCCCTGATATGTGTTGGTAATAGAAATATGCAGGGATAGTATTGTAGCGCATCAGGTTAAACTGTTAAATAGAAGAACAAGTCAATGTGGGAACGGGGAAAAGAAGGTGGTAATAGTGAAATACTGTTGGGTATTTTAAAAAGTCAGGACTTGATTCCCTAGTAAGCACCTCAACGTTTGGTTGACTTTTACTCCTTAGGGATTCGGTTTTCCAAGACTCGGGTCGGTTGGTGACCTCAGAATTGTGTTTCCATCATTTAAAAGATGTGTACACTGTATCTTTAATTATCTAGATTGTTCAAGCTGGGTAGTAGATGTGATTTTTATTGGTCTCCACTAGGTGATTATCAGTGAAGAAGACTGAAAAGCTAGTTAAAGCCTTGAATTAAATTATCTTGGGATTTGGTTGGATTTGCAAATCTCCTTTTGACTAGACAAACAGATAAAAATTTTGGACAAAATGTTTTAGTTTGACATAAATTAATGAAATGCTTTTTTTGGTGGATTTTTTGAAAACAAAAAGTTGTACTTTTTCCTCTTTGGAGCAGCATTTTTTATTTCCAGGACAAGAAGCAATGGGCACAAACTGAAACACAGGAAGTTCCATCTGAACATGGAAAAACTTTTTCCTGTGAGGGTGACCGAGCACTGGCACAGGTTGCTCAGAGAGGCTGTGGATTCTCCTTCCCTGCAGATATTCAAAACCTGCCTGGATGCGATCCTGGGCAATGTGCTGCAGGTGACCCTGCTTGAGCCGGAGGGTTGGACTAGGTGATCTCCAGAGGTCTCTTCCAACCTTGGCCGTTCTGTTTCTGTGACTTCAAAATCTGCCCTACCTCTTTAGAGGTTGTACCAGTTCCAACAGTAGGATTAACCTGTGTCAATTTTTATTCTGGTTGTATGACATAGTCCTTGCATGCATTTATCACCTCTGCGATCACCGTTCTTGTCTAATGGGTCAAGCACTAGTTAACTGATACTAGTAATGATTAACATTATTGCTTAGTAAATAAGGCGAATAGTAAGGCTAATTGAATATATAGCAAAGTGCTATTTTTGGTTATATTTCTGAGTGCCCGAAGACTCTGCTCAGACTACGTTTCCTCAGGTTACTTTACAGTGGCTGGTAAATGTGGCAGTTGCCTACAGGAGACCTATGCTCATCTGGAGCACCTGGCAGGGATTATATAGGCAAGTAAGATGGACCTAGATCCCATGTTTAGGCAATTGAATTGAGCTCTTTAGCTCTAACTTAGTCATCTACTTTTAATGGCATACAAACACTACAAGTTCATTAATAGATTGCCATCTGGCAGCCTTTATTACTGTGCTGCTGGAAGGTGTTGACATTGCATTCACATCCTGGCTCAAAGCACTGCAGATGAGGCAAGAGACAGTTGTACAGACCAAGCTACTCAATATGCCCCCTCTCCCCCCCCACCCCGCAAATGTTTCTAGAAAGTTGTACACATTGTCATAGCGCTACAAGAAAGACTGGTGTTCACTAAATCAAAAGAACAATTTTCTTAGGTGCCTTTCAGAAGTAGCAAATTCTGTTCTAATAGTTTATAGCACAGTACTGCCAAAGCATTACGGCAGTGCGGCCACAGTGATGTGGAAGGTAATCTGTTTTTCTGCTGTCTGTTGCTTTCTAATTTTGGTACCAGTCAGATAATCTGTAACTTTCACCTATGTGGCAAGAAGAGAAAAGGATGTCTACATAACTTGGTGATACCATAACAAAGATTTTGAATTTTACAAGAATAAGAGATCCCTCAAACTGACAAAGGAAGAACTTGCTGTGAAGAACACTGACAGTGCCATAGTGAATTACTCCACTGCTTTTTGTCCATCCACTTTATTTTAACTATCTGAGTGCTGTGTCACTTGCAAAGCAGGGGAAATAATTCTGTTTTTCCACCTCCTATTATAAAACAGATATTTAACCCTTTATTGTTACTATCTTTGCTATGCGTTCATATGCTTGCAGAACTACAGGTTTTTTTCCTAGGACAGGGTCTTTATTTTCTCTTTTTTTTTTTTTTAATTAGTATTTCCCAGTGGGTTCCTTTCACAAGATCTGGAAAATGTAGATTTTTTTGAAAGACAAGCATCTTATTTTTCTGCATGTGTTGTCCTCAACTTAATTTGAAAAGGTAGCATGTGTCCCTAAGGGACTAACTGTGAGCTTTGCCCTCTACATAACAAAATACTGATGCAGAGGAAGGCGTTACGCAGGTAGGACAGTGACATTTCTCTCCCTTGTAATTTTGCATTTGAGTTCCTTCAACCTTTGGAGGGCAGACTGTTCTTGCAGGTACTTTATGTTTCAGAGTGTTTGAAATATGAAGCCTGGATGCTGTAGAAGCATGAAGTTTTTTGAAGCATTAATATAGATTTCAGAATAAAAGGGGTCCTAATGAACTGGTCTTGACGTACATTCCAGCTCAGGTGGTGAAGGCTTGTGGAGCTGCTGTGCAGGAACAACATGGAATATATTGGTTTACTCTGAGAACTTCCCACATTGGGCTATTATTTGTTTGGAAGAAGACCCTGTCTAACTTGTGCTGTATACGCTTTTTTAGTTTACCCTTAATGCTGTGTTTGTTCATTGAGTGTATATATTTTGAGTTCTTTTGAAGTCAGTGAATGACAGAGTAGCATTTAGCAAAGATTGTTTGCTGGGCTTATGACTTAACCCCCATATAAATTGCAGTTTTGTTTGGGGGATGAGAGAGATGGGTGCTGAAATGTCAGCTGCTCAGCATGAAACTTCTGGGAAAGAGGATTTACAATCCTGACCTGAATACATGCAAACTCTGGATTCTGGACTGTCAGAGTGCTGTATTGTCAGTATAAAATAGCACTGTGATATCAGTATGCCAGGAGCAATAAAGATGTACTGCATGTGTCTCGGGAATACCAAATTCTTGTGTAAAGTTCAGATAGAAACAGTTTCTCATGCATCAAGTCATATTTGCTCTTCTTGTAGCTATCTCCTGGTTCCATATGTAAACACCTCAAAATGCTTCTGGTGCTCAAACTGTATGAAAGAAATTAACATCAGAGACAAAAGCTTTTACACAAGTTAATATGATATTCAGTGCAAACTCCATTATTGATTGATCCTGGATGACATAGCTTGGGGATGCAATAATTAAAGACCAACTTTACTCTTTTATTCCGAATTGTTCTTGTATTGCTCTCTAACTCCTGTCCCTCAGTAAACTCAAAAGCCATTTAAGATGGCAGAATTGATATTTGATACTGGTGGACTTGCTGGCTATGTCTGCACAGATAAATGTGCCCTGGAACATTTTCAGGCAGCAAGACTAAATGACATACAAAAATCAATGTGCATATTATAAAACCACTTTACCCCCTAGCACAAGGGGGAGGGATGGGTCACATTCACGCTGTCGTGTTGTTAGTGGGAATGGTCCTTGTTATCCGCAGTCTCCTGAACCAGTGAATTGTTTGGGAGAGAGTGAGTTGCGATGTGCCCAAACTGTTTGAGACTTAAAAATTTAAGTCGGCATGGGTAAGTTTCAGTGCCGTTGCAGTGCAGTTTGTGTTTTCCAGCACTACTTAATTTGCTGGTATAGATGTACCTTTGGATAGGGTTCACTTTGCCTTACTTTAGGTATCTAAAAGTTAGGAATCTAAACTAATATGTTGGGCTACAGCTGATGAAGAGAGAGAAGAATTGTCACGAGATTAATTCTTCCTATCCTAACTTCATTTTGTTCTGAATTACTCCACAGATGCATAAACATGCATAAGGCAGATCTGTGGACAAGCAGATGACATTGACCTTTTAGTTACCTGAAACGTCTCTGAGGAGATATCTGTATGGGAAAGCTAAAGATTAGGTTGAAGAAGAAATGTCAGAAGTAGAGTAATAAAACTGAGTTATGGGTTTAGAGGCAGTTGAGGAAACTGTATAAATGTGAGGTCAGGTAGAAGAAAAAGTACGAAGGTAAAACAAAACAAGGAGTATAATTGTGCAACGTTGGAGGAGAATGAGACTCTAATGAAAAGAATGCTTAAGGGCATGACCAGAGATCCTGGTGGAGAAGCTGCAGTGAGAAAATAAAACAGGAGGTGTTAAAGGAAGTCTAAAGTAAATGGAAGTGAACAGACCAGAGTTTTAAACAAGCAGGAAAATAAGAGCAATCTGAGAGCTGTTTTACTGAAATTTAGCCATTCAAAAAGGAGATGACTCCCCCAAGTTTAAAAATTACACATTTGGAGTGGTTTGGAAAAGATATTCTCACATGAGTCTCAACTATGTAGCAAGTACTTCATAATTAAATTCTAGTTTATTGGATTCATATTCTGACAGGGATATCAGAATCCTCCTCTGATCACATAATTAGACAATAAAATGGAAATGCTCCCTTCTAACAGGTACATAAACCAACAAGGATATTTTAAAATCCCTGTCAAATCACTTACTGTTAATTATCTAATCAGATACTGTAGCTACATAATGTAAAAAATGGCAGAATTGCACCATTACAAAATCAGCTGGCCCCCTTTCACATTACAAGGTGAATAATTACAGTGTTTCCCTGTCAAACCACTAGATTCCATGCTATTTTATACCTTTGGAATTGCTATGGACGTTAATCTCTGTGTATGCTTTTATCCTTTTAAAAATGCATAGTTTTAATCTCATTTTTCTTAGAAACCCTGTGTGTTTATGTGTGTGTGAATGTTGATCCTGGTGTGTAAGATCCAACCAACTAGTGTAATGGTGAAACAGAGGCTTAGCAGAGCATTGTTCATGCAGAAAAACAGAGCGGTCTCCTGCTCCATCACCACTATATACCTAAGCGTGAATCCGCAACAGAAGGCACTGATGGAGTTGGCCCTGGAAGGGGGACCATGACAGCCTGAATATTGGAAGCCTGTTCATCTTAGAAATGCCCTGAGGCTTTGACCTAAGCTATTGCTATGTAAAAGTGCAGTGGTTTTGCATGGCGCTCAGGGAAATGAGATTAAATATAGTACTTAGCAGCAAATTTCTCTTTAAATATTTGAGGATTTGATAAACTGAAACACTGACGCTTCCTTTGTCAGCTTCCAGAGTGATGTGGCTAATGTGACATGTTTCGCGTCCTTTTTCTCAAATGCTCTATGCTCTTTGAAGGAAAATGGCCAAACTTGTTCTTGAGGTCTATAGTTTTCCCTCCTGTTACAGTGTTGTTATAATCCTTTTTATAATGCAGCCCCTTTATACATATTTCTCATATGACTTTTTTCTGTACATAAAATACACAAAAAAAACTGAAGCAATCTTGTTAATGATTTTAATTAAGGCAGAGAGATTTAAACCCCTCCCCCAAAACCCCACCTATTTGGCTGCAATACATAACATTTGATTCAAGTGAAATCTAGCAAAAGGACTGATAGTTTTAACACATAGCAACTTTAAATTTATTTTTATTCCGACTTGGCTTATGTGAACTGCAAAAGCAAGAACACATTGATTTGGTTACACTGAGTTTTGGCTTTTGTAATGTTAGCATGAAGCAAGAAAACTGATTTAGTAATAAAGATTCTAGGATTAGACTCTCTCACAGGTTATCTGATTTATTCGGTTACCTGAGTGATGGTCTAGATAGAGTGGGGGGAGGGGGTTGTTTGTTTCTTTTTTCCTTTCCCTTATTTAGTTTGTAAGCTCTAGTGCAAAGCCAGTGTAATTGAGCTTGTGAACTTTAGGAAGGTGAACTTTAGGAAGTGCCACCTACCTGCATGTGAGAAATTATTCATAAGTGAAGAAACTTTTGCTCTAGATTATAGGTAAGGCGCTCCTGCCTACTGGTTGAGCTGGGCTGGTCTTTCTGCAGGCACATTCACTGAAACATCTGTGATGCTTTTAGTCTTGGACTGGCAGGAAGTCAGCCTAGCTAGCATCTATCATTTTCATATGAAGGCCTAATACTGGAGCACCAATTAAAAGCCAGGCCTCGGTTGCCGTATCATCTTACGGTGCTTTTTTCCCCCCTCTAGCTTTCCTCTACAGAAGTAAAGTGTAGCCAAATTCTGCTATTTCAATCACTTCAGTAGCTACTTGAGTAGACTTCAGAGCTGTGTTTGACCCTTTCACTATTTGTGCTGATTTTCAAAATACCTTAGTGACATATGTAAAGGGATTTTTGGCGGGGGTGAAAGCGCTTATTGCAACACTGCACAAAGAAACTGCTTTAAATCTAGCAGAATTAATATTAGCATAATAGATGTTTCTGGTCTGACAGTGTTACATATGTGTCTTTTTTTTTTCCTCCTCCTTGCTGTAGTGTCTTATCTTCTATGGAGGCTAATGTATTACTTGAAAAATCTTGTTATGTTTTTGGCCCAAAGATTTTGGCAGCCATGAAGAATGAAGGTGACTGAAGTGATGAGTGTCTGGGGAGCCATAAGTCATGTAATGGACTTTTGTGATTAAGAAAATGGGTTCAAGGCAAGTTTGTAGGCTTTATTCCTCCTCTCTACTGTTCCCAGTAACAAAACTGTGACTACCCAGATGAACCAAAGATTGGGGCTGCTCTTCTGCTCCCTCTGATCTCCAGCATACGTTTGCTGTGTTCACTACCAACCTTCATCCCCTCTGCCTAAAGAGCTGTTTGAGCTGACATAAGCCACTTAATAGTGACAACAGAAGTCAAATAAGACAAGGTGCTGATCAAGAAAGGAATAACAGGGAGAGGATTTACTCAATTTCCAGCTAATTGTTTCAAGTTTTCTGCTATTTATTTTTTTCCCATTCTTTCAAATTCATTCCCAAGAGCAGAGCCTAGATTTTTTTTTTCTTAAACTGTGTAAGAAAACAGCCATTCTGTTAGTGTCATCTAAAAAAGATGATTTTCCAATAGGAAGAGACCCTGGAAGAAAGTATCAGTGAAAGCTGGCAGATAAGCTATGAGTCTATATCACTGGTGATGTGACTATAACAGTTATCCAGACTGACAGAACAGTTAAGCACTAAAATAAATATGGCCTCTTCCGTGGTAAGTGCCAGGACTGGAAAGGATGCCTGGCTTGCAGACAAGAGCTGAATCTGTTTGCAAAAGTAATAGAAGAGGGCAATGTAAGTCACATTTTGGGTGCCCCTCATCTGAAGGGGACCTAGGGAAGAGGATGACAGTGCTTGTATGCAGGGACCAGCCTGAACAAGGCTGACTGAAAAATGTTTAATGAGAATTTTTCTGTGGGAAGGTAGGAAAGGGCCACCTCAGTCAGAGGCCCGTTCTTCAAAGTAGCAGATCCCTGCACAGCTCCATTGGAACTTGCTGGTTTGCTGAAATCAAAACGTTTTGCATGTTCATTCCAGTGAAACCAAGGTAGGACTCTGACAGATTCCTGCTGAGTTTCTAGCTGGCTTTCGTGCCTCAGCCTTTGGCAAGCTGCCTGGCAGGTTGACAAGCGACGGAGAGCCTGACAAACTAGGAATTTCTCATGCCTGTGTTCATCACTCTTTGGTAGGTCAAGCTTACAGGCTTTTTAAGACTCATGATTCCAAGGCAGCTTTGATGGGTGGACTGCCGCAGAGTGAGGGCTGGCTTATCTTTTTGAACTGTGGTCTAAGAATACAACTAGCACTGATGCGGATCATAGATTACAGGTTTTTAAATAGCTTTGCAGAAAGGCAAGTAGGAAAAACTTAAGTCTGAGAGGTTTTCATAAAATATGTGGAGAGAAAAGTATGTCAACCTATCGTAAAACATGAAAAAGCTTTGGTGGCTATGCCTCTCGGTTAGAGAGGACAGCAAGTGCTTGGAAATAAAAGAATGGGAACTTGGCCTCTGAATTAAAACCATGACATCCTAGAATAATTTCAGTGTCATTGGTCAGATATGAACCTAGGAGAAATGACAAAATATTAATTGGTCTGTAACCCTTGTCTGAAGAATACTTCCAGTATCCAAGTTAGTAAATTCGAACCAAATTAGGTTTGGTCCCCCTTACAGAAGGGATACACCTCAGCTCTAAAAACGTAGCTGTCTACCACCACCTTACTTTCGCCATGCACACAAATTAGCATTGTCCTGTGGCCTTGTACAAGTCTTCACCACTGGCATTTCCAGTGGCCAAGTACCCCCTCCAACCAAATATTGACAGAAAACAGTCAGCATGTGAATTTCCTTTTGTTTAAGTGCTAGAAATTGCCTTGGAACTCTTTCCTTTCTTGAGGTTGTAAGTCTTGCTCTTTTATTTCATTCCTGAGTAATGGTTAGATTGATGTGAAAAAGCCTTTTGAGCTTCTTTAGAAAGGACTTGATTCAGACAGATCTCCCACTTTCATATATTCCTGAAATATTTGCTTTAAGAGAATGAAATTTGCAGTGCCGTCTCGTAAATATGTCTTCAAACCATGTTAGCTTTCATCAAGTTTTGATCAACTGCATGCTGTTTTGCGAAGCACGTGATTTCTGTTCATAATGTCAGGCAGAAATTGTGTGTGAACATGGTCTTACAATGTTGCAGGAAAAGTGTTTCTTTGCAGTGTCATTCTGTAATTTTTTATTCCATTCAGGAGGTAGCTCGTACAAATCCTTCTTGCTCACTGTTTTAACTTTTTCTTTGTTTCCCCTCCCAAAGATTTCAAGGTCTGGTTTCTTATCTTGCTCTGGAGCTCTACTGTAATTTCCCATAATATTTCCAACCATGTATATTTCACTGCAGTACAAATTTGCTGTGCTGCTATGGTCAGCATGTATGTCTTGTCTGTCTTCTGCCCTGGGCTGCTGCTCCTGCCAGACTGTGTGTTTACACCCTTTCCCATCTGTTGGAATCCATCCTCACTGTAGGCTTTTTGTTCTAGAAGTTAAATATTTCTGCCATTTTCCTGATTAGGCAAGGTGTCTCAGGCTCCAATTTACTTCACATTTCTTTAAGTTCACTTGAATTCCTCCTCTCTTGTTTAATGTTTCTTGCATTTATAGAGAAAGAACAGAAGATCCTCTCACAATGTGTCACTGTCTTCCAAATGATTATTCTTAATTCCATCTTTTTTCACTTGCTGCCTGTGACCTTGTTATTTCTTTCTGGTTTAATAGCACACTTAACCATCAGTGGCTTTTTCCCTGAGTTCTGTAGGCCTCCTTTTTATCCTTTAAAATCCTGTCTTATTTCAGATTCCATGTGTACATGTGAATTTACTGTGAATAGCTAGTATATCTGCTCTTTTTTGTTGAAGTGAAACCTTCTTTCCTTTTAAGTAGATATTTCAACATAGAAAGTGTGTTTAAAAAAAAAAACACCAAGAAACAAAACCAAAAAAACTTGCTGCATCATTGCCCTTTCCCTGCTGATACCTGTAATTAATACTGTTCTTACTCTACTAGCCACATTTTCCTCTAATAAAATGGCAATGTTTATAAATATATACTTTAATTGCTAATTTTTAGTAATGTTTCCTTTAATGTTGCTACAGAGATGAAGAATGTAATTCGTGTCAGGAAAAAGAAATTTCACAATTCTTTGTTCTGTTGGATCATTAAAAAGATTTGAAATGAGGCAAGAATCAAGGCAGAATTTAGGTTTAACTTGATCAAAGGCAGGAGAAAAAAATCATTAAAATCCACGTGCGTTGTCAGAAACAATAGTTAACATACTCTCCCTCTCCTGAATGAAACTTTTTCTCTAAAGTATGTCACGCACTAACTGCAGTGACCCTATGGGAATATTGCGCCTCAGGGTAACCATAGACAGAAATCTGGTGGATGTATTTGTACTATAGGAACAGGATGGTACTTCAGCATGTTCTTGTAAGGTTCTGATAGCAATAGTGACTTAAGGACCTTGAATGCTATGGCTAAAGACTACTACTCTCTTACCTGCTGTGACAGTCCATAAACCAGGGTCTGTTCAAGCTCTGCCCCAACAGGGAGATTCCAGTTGTTTCCACCATAGCCCAGAGATTAGCATGAAGACTAGGATCAATCCCTTTTCTCTACTGTGTTGTGCTTGTGGTAGTTACTACTCCACGCTTCCACAGTTCCCTGTGGAAAGGCTTCCTAGTAGTAATGGCTTGTTACAATTTTCTTGAAGACCATAGGATCTACAGGATAGTTGTCTGGATCAATTATGTTTCACTTGTTTCTGGACAGGCATTGTCATCTGTTTTCGTTATATTTCCCATGTCTTTAGTGTTCCTGGTCGTGCACAGAACCCAGCCTAGGGCCCATCCAGTAGTCATCTGCTCTGATTCCTACCGTGTTTCGTATAAGGAGGCTGTCATGGGGGAGTAGGAGATCAAGGTTTGTGATGACAGGGGTAGTATAGCAAATAGTTTCTTTTGCAGTCTGCTTGTGTCACTCCACTGAAATAAGGATATATGTCTTTTTTCTAAACTGTCTTTTTGAGTTCTTATTCCCTTCCCTGTCCAGAAACGGGGAGAAATCTTACGCAAAAAAAAAAGCATCCTGTCTGTGGAGCAAAGAGTGTAAGAGCAGTGAGCTTGTGAAGTTCTCCTTGAAGCACATCTGTAGGACGTGTGCTGTGATATATCTAAAAATCATGAAGAATCTGTTCTGCTATTTTTAGCCACGATAGATATGTGTGTTTAATAAAGTAGTGTTTTAAATGATAATCTGAGTACTATTGTGCTCTGTGGCAATTGCAACAGGAATCTCCCTTGGCTCCCTAAGTTGATTTCTGTTGAAATGTTAGATAAAAGCATAATTGCATTATCCATATAATTACATGTTGCTCTCATACGCATTCAGATCTGATTAAAATAATCTCTTCTGCCATCCTGTTTATATATTCATAAAGGTCAAATGTGTTATTAGGCTTGACTGTTCAGCTGCAGGATACAGAGATCTTTATACCCCGTCTGTAATATGATACACACAGAATGCCTTTCTGCTTGCAGAATGACACTGGTCTCGAGGGTCAAAGGCACGCTTCTTACCTACATGATTGAAAGTCATGGTGCTGATTCTACTGAAGAGAGAATAAAGTGTGAATTTGGTTGGAAAGCTAGTGTTACCTTGATGTTGCTCAATATTGAAACGCTGTTAGTTTTGAGGGTCAATTACCTTTTTAATCCTGACTCTTGTGTTGCGTTCACAAAGCTTATTGCCATAGTTGTTTATGGGGAAATGTGCTGAGCCCTTTTTTCCCTTTCTTTGCTGAACAAGTAGAACACACAATGCATTGTCTTATTTTCGTGATGCTTTGCATGCAGGTGGTATCGGAGGGCACAGAATATTTGAATGCTGTAGCTATTTTATCTGGGCCTGTGCCCGAACTACAACTAACTAGTACCCTGCTGGATAGCTCTTGGTCATGTGCACTTGCCAACGTTCACGGAAATTGCAGAACACTGCGTATGAGTTGCATTTCATAATTTTGAAGAGTACCTTCTATGTTCAGGGGAGGTCAGAAGGGCCCATCTTGTTTTTGGGAAAGCATGGTGGTGTAACCATATAGTCTGTGTAATTCTATATGAACTTAAACATCTACATTCAAAGGAACTATATTGACTGTGACCTACCAATACCATATAAGGTATTAAGATTCTTACTCTGTAAGCTATCCCATGTTTTAATATGGGAACTGTGGGGATTAGGGAATGGACAGGCCTGCAATGTACCAAACGTGAGAGTAATAGAGATTTCAGTTCTGAGCTGGGCCTGAGGAGATCTGAATTTCATTCCCAGCTCAGTAACAGATTTCCCTACATGATCTTCAAATTTTGTCACTCAGTGCCAAAGTTCTCTATTCCTATACAGATGGAAAAGTTATTATTAATCTCGTCCTCTGCTTGTAATGTTTTGCAGTCTCCTCTGACATCAGTTCTTGCTTTCCTTTTAAATCAGAAGTGTCTTCAGCTTTTCCTTTTACCTCTGAAAGGTCTCCCCACATTCAGCCATGGCAGATTATTACTTTAGAAGGGGTATGAAATGCTTAAGCAAGTCCGTTGACTTTTCCAGTGAAGGTGAACTTCTAAGGGACTCTTCAGTAGCGTAAATCCTAGGGGGGCTCTTTAGATTTTTGTCCTCAATGGCTCTTTTTTTTTTTCAACTCGGCATAACTAGAATCGATTAGCATTTAACAGCAGCTGGATAATGTGTGTGAAATGAGTTGGTGTTTTCATGCTGTTTTCTTTATCTCACAGCTCCCTCTTTCTCTTGTAATCAATAATGTTGAGGTTATTAGCAATCTCTGGAAAGGCCAAGAATACAACAATATTAAACAGATAGGTGAGGTGATAGAGGCTGAATGATGGGTTACGTTAAGTATGAGAAATTTAAATGACTGGCTTTCTATTTTATTGCCTAGCTTCCTGAGCAAGTTTTGACTGGCTTGTAACCTGCAACTGCTTTCCTTTAGCAGTTATCCTATGAATTAACACACACAATGTATACCTACTGTCCTATTGTGTGTGTGTGTGTGTATATATATATACATACACACTATATATGCTATACTATATATGTAATATATGTACTAAATTGTAGGTAAAATATACATATATACTTACCAAAACTTAAGAATTCTGGTCTCATCAAAGATAAAGAGCAGGTGGACTGAATTAATATGATATAAAAGAAACGGATCAAATCCTTTCCATTTCTTGCTATTGTATCACCCTCTAGTCAAAATCTTTTGACTCTCTGGGGAAAAGAGTTTAGCCAGTGTGAAATTTAATCTGGCAATCTCTTTTTCTGTCTTCACATCCCAAACTCATTAGAACGAAACAGAATTCTTCCGGCTGAAATAAACTTTCCTACTTCAACAGTGATTTGGATCCATTCCTGTCTTAATGCAGCACCCTTTACATCCCGCAGCTGTTACATCTTGGTGCTTTAAAAATGAATGAAATGAGCAAACTGAGTGGGTTTCCATTCTTCACCTCTGGCAGATAATCTTTTGTATGGCTGTGCCAGTGACAAAGCACAAACTTGTGCTCCCTCCTTCAGGGCTGTGAGTCCCACCTGAAGATATCAGATGTCTGAATCTATACACATGAGCTTTTGTTTGAGTCACAGTTGTGGTTTCAATGCATGAAATTGATAAACATCTTTATGCTAGAAATCGCTTGTCTTGCAGAGAAAGCAATAAAATACACTGGTCTTCAATGATGTCTGAGCAATACGTATTCTTGAATGCCACCTACTGGTATTACAGGTGTGAACTACCTAGCTGTGACTGTATAGAAGTATCACTTTAGAGTATTCTTGAATCAAGGTGTCCCGTGCAGGTGCTTTGTGATTAAACAAAATTAGTTAAAGCTTTTTCCTGTTTATGCTTTTCCCCCCTCACTATTTTCAACACCATCTACTAGTGTCTTCTCTTACGTCTAAAATTCTGGTTAGTATAGACTTGAATCTGATTCATCAGGGCAACTGCAGTTGGTCAGTGCACTGATATCATGTAGGCTGAAGTGCTCTCTTTAATCTCATTAAACCTAGTAGTCACAAGATGAAATGGTGGAGGGCAGACAGACCAGAATGCTGATGGGAGGTGTAGACATTTGTGCACTAAACTAAACAGAGTTGATGTCTACACATGACAGGATGTTAGAAATCCAGGGCAGTGGCTCTTAGAGGAAGAGATGACCTATTTGGTTTGCATGGCCTCATCAGTCATAAGCAGTAGCCTCTCCAATTCTTAAGAATATTTCAAACTACCTCTGCAAAAAATTCAAGCTATTCCCCTCATATAAGAGGGAGGGGTCTGTCCATCTGTTCTAGGAACCTCCTCCTCATACTGTGAAAGGAATATCCTGCCATGATGACTGCTCCTTTGAGTTCCCCCCCCCCCCACCATTGTTCAGTACAGGGCCTGTCCAGGCACTCAACAAATTGTCAGTCATTAATCAACCTTATGGGATTTGATCGTGGTACCTCAAACAGGGTAAACACATCAGATCAACCTCTGATTCCTAAAAGCTAGTGGGTTGCATTGCTTCAGTGGTTTTTGAGAAATTATCATGGTCTTTTTTGGGGCCTTCCTCTATGTGTGTGTGCTCTTTTTTCCCTTCTATCCTTGTACTACTTTCTTTCCATGGCTTAGGTGGACCATGGAAGGACTATTTGAGCTATCCTGAAGAACTGATCTTTCCCTCTGCTGTTCTATGTGGGAGCAGCAGATTTATGTTCAGCATACAAAATGGGCAGAAGTTATAAGAGCAATGGCTAATCCTTGTTTGTAATCCCGTGACCCTTCAAGATGTTTCTTCCCTCTACTTAGCTTTTTCCATTACCCAGTTGCTGTCTCTGTTTTGGTAACATTCTCTCTCACCCCTCAGATTCTTTAGCAAATAACTGAGGTGTTTTTTCTTTTTGAAAGAATTCTGTCTAATATTCTAGCTCTTTGACTTCTATAGAAGAACAGAGTGTAGTAAGCAATTGTAACTTTTTCCTGAGTACACAAGGTTGAAAGCAACAAAGAACTAATATATGAAGACTTCAACCCTTCTACAGAGATAAATAGTAGTCCATGGAATATTGTTTTGGTTTTGCATAATAATTGTCATGAGAACTCAGGTACTTAATAAGATGATATTTCAGGAGTAGATATTTGCATGGAAAATATTTAGCAGAACATAGAAACCCAAAGGTGCCATTATATATAGTGAAAAAAGGTAGAAGGAGGGAGAACAAATTCTAAGGACAAATCCCAGGGCCTGCATACTGCAACCACTGATGTATAGCACAAGCTTCCCTTTAGTGAGGGGAAAAAATAAATGGGTCACTATTTTGAAAACATGTGAATCTTGGATGGAAGACCTAGACTGATTCTCTTCTCATTAATGTGGATTTTGAGCCCATGATGTAATGGTCCTTAATTACTGTTATACTGTGTTAACCTAGTGGCAGTTTAAGGCAGAGTAGTATAAATTACAGTGAGTTTTTTATGAAAAGCCCTTAGAATATGTGAACAACAACTTGTTTTTTTTTTTTTAAATTATATTCCAGGACGTTGACCTGTTACTTATTGAAAGTATAAAACTGGCTCAGAAATGTTCATAGGAACAAAAGGTGATCATTAAATAAAATGGCAAGGTTGTGACAGAATCCTTTGGCAAGAGTCTCTAACCACTTTTCACAGATATCCTTCTCAAGTGGGAGAAATCTGATTTTTTTTTTTTTAAACAGTTGGTCAGACTGGGTATTCAGTCTCTGAACAAGATTCTACTATTTCTGTAGGAGATACTGTTTCCAGAAGTTGTTCCTAAAATAGCAATGGCCATTCCCAGATGGAAAGGTAATAAGCCTGTGTCAGTAAGTGCCTTCCCTGAAAGAAGTGCAATATAGTAAGAGCCTGAGTGGTATTTATCAGACTATAGGAACATCTCCCTCTTCAGGTAACAAAAATACCTAGTAAGCTGTGGAGGATGTTTTCCAGAAAAGCAAGCCAGGTGTTTTGAACTGTTTTATGCTTATGACTGTAATACTCTGAGGCTTTTGGGAGTTTTAATTTTGTGGTTACCCATCTGCTGTTTCGTTATTAAAACCTTAGTTCTGATTAATCAGAAATGGGAGTCTGCAGTCAGATCACAAGTTCTATAAAATTTGTATGCATGAATTTACTGTGGAAGCTGTGCATAACTAAAATTTTCTTAAAATTCTTGATATGTTTAACAGTCTTATGGGAAAGCAATATGGCAAATGTGAACAGGAATGTTGCATACGGAGTCAAAACGTGCTACTGTGAGGAACTTCCTTTAATAATTATGCACACCTGCATATGCACACATGCAGCCTGTGTGCAAAGGCAGAATTCACGTAACAAGGTATTTTCAACACTTAATGTAATCTACTAAAAGTGCATGGCTGACAAAGTGCCAGAAAATTTTCTGTCAGGAAAGTGTTGGCAAGTGTAATCGCTGAAGTCATGTGGTTTTATGCATCTTTAGGGGAAAATGTTATTGAGTCACACTTTTTTTACACATATATGAGGAGAATATTAATAAATCTTCATATTTCACCTAGCTGAACTCTTAGATGTAAAGAGGTTTATTGATCTTTCACTGGCTCCCAGTTTTGCTGAAAGCTGTTCTGTCTCTAACAATGGAAGGTATGATGAAAACGTTCTCTTGCAGTTAGCGTTTTCATTAAGGTCTTCATCTGATACCTGAATAGTGAAGGCTTCAGTCTTTCATGTAGCCTAGGGATAGTTGAATTTCTTAGTCTAATTTTCACAGCAGAAGTTCTGAATAGTTTTCTTGCCTGCCTTATCTTTGTACAGAACCTAGCACCAGTACATTGCTCTGTGTGCGTGGACGTTTCTCCTCTTTACTGCACTTATTTACAGCTTGGATAGGTGCTCGGGCTGGTAAGCACTGCAGGTCTTATTAGCCACTTTGCCACAGTGGTGCAGCCTGATTCAGCAGGTATTGTGAGGAAGAGGTGTTGGCAGCTCTGCAAAGGAAGCTTGAGGAGGAACGGCTGGGATCCAGAGAGACAGTGGTCAGGGACAGGACAGTGGCAGAGGTCTGGGAGTGACTGAGGAGGAGGAATGCAGCTGCAAAGCCAGCTGGGAATGAGAGGTTGAAGAGAGCCATGTCACAGTTGGAGCAGACAGAAGGCGACAACAGTGAGGCTTGCACTGAAATGGTTAGGGGACACTGTTGCAGTACTTCAGCAATACCAATAAATAATAGCAGTAATAGCATGGGTGGGTAAATGCATGAAAGTCATGATTTCAGTGCAGCTGAACACTAAACCATAGCTTTCCCTAATCCATTAGACTCGGGACAGAATGAAAGCAGCTTGTCTAATGTCTGAAGCAACTCAGAGAAACAGTTAATATTCATTCATGAGGAATACTTTATAGGAGACCTGTTAAGATTAAATTTACATAGCATAATTTCCAATCAGATGAAGAGTGCCTTTTAAAGAATAAAGTGAACTGTCTTTTGGCAGGCCAGTCCGTAGCTGACCTTTCTGGTTGCAAAGCAATTAGTTCCGTGTACAGTGCTTTGACAGTATAAAAGGCGCTATGGAATGGGAAAGTCTTTAAAAGGAAGAAAAAGAACTAGTGAAAATAAGGTGACCAGATCTTGCCCAAGCTGCATGAAATTAACTTCATTGTGAAGCAGGTGAATTGGATCCAGGTATATGTGTGTCTGAAAGTTCTTCCTTATCACTACAAGCTATATAACATGATCATTTTAAACACCTGCACATGTGCTTAGCTTTCCTCTTCTTAGCAGTCTGATTACTTTTGCTAAGTACCGCTGGCCTTCTCATGTGCACCTGTCTTTGTGCTAAGAACTAGAGATGCCACTGTATTTGGAGATTACCAGGCTTGTTGTTGCTTCTTCCCAGGAAGCAAGAACGTTTTGATACTTAGTGACCTCCTGTGAGTTCTGAAAGACCTGGTCAGATCAGTGTCAGGGAGCCCTAAGAGTGGGCTGCTCTGTAAAGAAAGACGAGCCAGGGGCTGAGGCTGGCAGCAAGGCAGGCAGTGGCAACAGTATCTGAGCAAGAGCAGCAGGTCTCATGGCAGTAACCAGAGTCAGCTGGAGTCCAGTGAGCATGGGATGAGCCTGTAGTGATGAGGCAGGTTCAAGGTGAAGCTAGGAAATCAAATCAGCAGGGCAAGTTTGGGATCAGAAGGATACAAACCTGGGCACAGTCAAGCATGGGCAAGCGGCAAGGGTCTGAGCTTAAATGCAGCTCCTGAGCCAAGGGCTATTTCTCATGTAGCTCTTTCTTGGAACTTAGTTGTTTTTACAGCAGTCTGCTTCCAGGTTACGCAGCTGGTGCCATAGAAGACCTTGAACAGAGGTAGCTAAACCCCTCTGAGACAAGTTGCAGTGCCTGTTCTTGCCCTCAGGTCACTAACACATGTTGGCAGCTGGATTGTTCCCCTATAAGGACAGGAGGATGCACGAGCCCATATTGATGCAACTCTTGAGACTTGCCTTGTACCCTTATATAGGGAAACTGACTGTGTTAAAGTTGGACAATTGAGGAGTACTTGATCTGAAGAAGACTCCTTACCCCTCCTCTGCCCCCGGTCTGGCCCTGTAACCACTTTCACTTATGTGCTGCTTAGTACAGAGACATACATCGTCTAAACATGTTTGTTGATTTTAGGCAGTTAGAGACTAATACTAAACTCTGAAACAAATCATCCAGTTCCATGTGGTTGGCCACGTGATCTTAGGGTAGTAACATAAGTGGGAGACAGTGTGACAAAGTATCTGGCCTCTGACTCTGTTTCATGATCCAGTGCTACTGTTGGTAGAAAATGTGGCTAGCTGGAACTTACTTTTAGGTATCAAAAGCCCAGTGCTGAGTATCAGCATCCCAAATTGAGCTCCTTGAATTTTGTTGTGAGTATCAATCAGTTAAATAATGTGTTTCTCTTGCAGTCTGCCTTTTTCTGTGTTGCCCTCATGAGATGGATAGTTTCTCTAGAGAAATCTTACTGGAGGAAAATTGATTATAGCCTATTTCGGACTTTGAAACTCAAATTCAGCCTCCTCTTACCACCCTGTGAACATAATGATTAAAAAAGAGATTGAATCAGGAGCTTGTAGTAATAAGCTACTATATGAGGCACCTTAGAGGGCTTTGATCTTTTAAATTTCATTTAAAAAAAAAAATCAAAGTACTGTAGAGGTAGAACAGATTGTTTTCAGGGGAGCATGTCATGATACACATACGGTGTTTGGCCTGTGCAGAAAAAGATGTTCCACGCTACTGTGGAAACCTGCTCCTGTCGAAACCAAAGGAAACATGCTTTGACTTTAGGCTGTTCCTCTATCAGCTGCAAAAATTAGTTGAGAGAGCAAGAACGAGACCCATTTTCCAGACTTCTCATGTGGTGTTTAAGGTGCTGAGCTTTGCTGGAGCAGCTCTGCATCAGAACAGGCTTTAATGTTAGCAAAGGGTTGCCTTCATTTCAACTCTTCAGGAAGATCATATGAAAACTCTGCTATTTATGGTGATGAGTTTTCCTCTCCTCCCCAATTAGAGACTGTAGACATCAGTAACAACAAAACTTTCTTTCAGCAGACACTGCTGTTGTCCTTCTAAAGTTCTCAAAAATAAGCGAAGTTATTTTAGCGCTTGGCTAACCTAAAGAATAAAAATCTATATTCTAGAAATATAGAAAAGCTCATATTCTAGAAATAAAAGGTTCTTTAAAATAAAAGATATGGTAACACTCTCTAGATTTTTTTTATGCTAATTTCTCTTCAGAGCCGTAGAGAACTTCGTACTCACCCACATATTAAGCATCAGAGCTTTCAGCTGGAGACTCCCAACTAGACTGAATGGTTCTGTGTTTTCTGCTCCTCCTCTTCTTCCCCCACTTTACTTTGGAAAGAACACTAAAAAGATCTAAAATTATAGAAATCCTGATTGAAGGGACCTCTGGGGATCTCTGGTCCAGCATCCCACGGGAAGTGGGACTATTGCTAATGCTAGATCAGGGCAGCTGTGGCTTTGTCTAGCTGAATACTGAATCTTCCAAGGATAGTTTCCATGACCTCTCTGGGGGACGACTTCCAGCATTGCATTGCCCTCCCGTTGTCTTTCCAAACGTTCAGTCTGAACCGTCAAGCCCCAGCTCACACTAGCACAGGTGGCTAGTGCCATTTAGGGTGCCCTAGTATATTTAAGACATCCAAGTGGACAGAGTAAGTATGATTTAGGAGACATGAGTCCTGCTGAAACAGTGGCTGGAGGCTGGGCAGGATACCCCTAGAGAATTTTAAATGATCTATGCTTAGGCACCTGAATCGAGCCATACATTTTCCAGTGCTTAGTTAGGAATGAAAAGCTGTTCAAGGGAAATAATTTTATTTAAAAATTAAAAACAACAAGGAAACATCTCAAGTGTCCTGTCAGAAAGCAAAGAGATATCCTTCTCTTTGATTAAATAATTAAGCCTAGTTAAATACAACCTCTTGAATTTGGACTCACAAGAAATACGGCTGTATGTAAGAGACGAGTAAAAGCTGTTCTGGGAAATAAGTTTCAAAGGGCCAGCCGGACTGCTTAAGGCTCTTGTGGGAGGGAATGGACTTTCCCTGTGATCGCTTCTGAGATTAACTTGGCAATGATGCTTTAGATCCTGTCTAAGGCAATGGGCAAAGGAAAAGGAATGGAAGAATGAGTTAACTCTTAACTTCAAAATCTAAGTTGCTATTCATGTCAAGAAGATAGTAAGCTACCTTTACTGTGGAGTTAATCAAAAGCCTATCTGCTGAAGACTGGATGGGAACAAAATGAATAAAACTCAAATGAAATTGTGCCTCCTTATCCCTTTTCTTTTAGCCCTCAACAGTAACTTCCTCTACTTGGAAGTGGAGTAGATATTCATACCTTCTTAACTGCAGCTATCTTGATTTCCATTAGTCAATGGAAAGAGACAAGTGCCTAATTAATAGTACTGTCCATTGCGTTTTGGAAACTTTGTAAATATTTTAGGGAAGTTAGGAAAGTCTTCATCTTTCAACAATGTGGGCACACATCTTTGAAGTTACTAAAAAGCAGCCTCATCTCTTTTGCCCTGAAACGCTTCAGACTTGTGTACTGTGGAAAGGAAACATTCAGTTTGCTTTGTTTGTGAAGGGACTTGAATATGACCTGGTCATATAGTAAAGTCATCTTTACAACTCCAAATGAAAATGAGCTGTATAGAAAACCCTCGTATTATCTGATTAAGTCTGACAAAAATGTCTTCCTGTGGCTAGGGGTTTTTGTTTTCTTCATAATAATTAAAAGCAAGATGAGAGAAAACAAATGTTTGTCTGCACTGAAAATTAGAGACAGGCATTTTGGCAGGAAGTAATACTTCACATGGAGTTGAGTAGATTTCAGTCAGCTGGTTCCAGACCCTCATTTCCCCCTCAAAGTATGATATCTGTTTTGATAGACAGTATAAAACAAATGTGGTAGGATCAGAACCACAGCAGCATTGGTCCAGGAAAAAACTGTTGTGTTAGTGAGCACAAAATAATCTGGCAAGAAGTAGCGAGAAAATTGCACATCCTTCAGGAACACAGGGTGTAAAATGTTCCTTTCTTTTTGCCCGTCTCGCGAGTATAAAATGTCTATTCTAACAACTTGGATTAAATATAAAAATCTGAGGAAAAAACCAGTATTCATTAGACAGCAGGGAATTACAGAATCAGAGTAGCTGAGGTTGGAAGGGACCTTTGGAGATCGTCTAGTCCAAACCCCTTGCTTAAACCAGGGTCAAATTAATAACAACTCAGTAAAGAATGAGGTTAATCGTATTTTTTCCTCTTCAAATTCGTCATTGCATTATTTCTGGCTAAAACATTACGTATTAAACAAGATTTGATTTAAGAACTAAAAATGCAAGCCATTAATATGAAATTTTCCCTAGCTTACCAATTACTGCCTGATTCTCATTTATATTAAGGTATTGCACTGCTGATAGTACAGGGACACTTCAAAAGGAGCATGAATTTGCACATCTTTCCAGTATTGGAACATTCCTAGTGACTGTGGTGTATGTGGTGGTCAGTAACTTAAGTTGATGGGGATTCACATTTTGTATATTTCTGTTTGAGACTCAATTCTGTCTTAGAAAAGCAAGATAGAAATCTTTTTTTCTCATTTTCTTACCCCACTATATTGAAATAGTAAGGAAAGTTGTAAGGTTCATTGAGTGTACAGGTATGATTTGTCTGTGTTTATGTTCTATAATGCAAGTGTCTGCCACCACAACTTTGAGTATTATGTATTGCAGTGAAATACATAAATTGTGAAAGATGCTGTTCCAATAATGACTTTTTTTCTATCAGCTATACCATATTTTCAGTTTCTCTCAGTAAAATTCCGTTTCTCCTGGAAAACAATTCTCATCCAAAAGCAACAGTTGTTGCACACGTTTAAGATCAAATTATATGTCTGAATTGATTTTTTTTTGAACTTTGGTTAATGTGCATCTGAAGTAGTTCAAAAACAAAAAACACTTTATAACTGGGAGTCAGAAAATTCCTGGCCTCAGATTTCATTTTCTGAGGTAAATCGTTTGAGTGAAATAAATTGAACTTGCAATACATCTAAGTATATTTTGGTTAGAAGTTGGATAGGAAGAGTATTATTCACTTGTATTAATATTCTTTGCATGCAAAATTTTGAGGAAGAAGAGTAGCCAGTCCTCCTCTATTCTACATGAGGATTTACAACATCTTTCATTAAAACATGTGGGCAAAGGTCGTGTCCATTTCATCAGCTTCAGGCTGACAAAATTTTAGTATTCAAAAGGCAGTGATATCTTAGTGGGTTAGGAATAGACACCATGTCATAAGAAGCTGGACTGGGTTCAGGTTCTGTAGTGCTGTGTGGGATCACAGTGGGTTCTGCTTTGTGTCTTTTGGTCCGCATGCTCCTTGGGGATCTCACTGTGAGAAACATTGCAGCCTTGGAGAGGGACTTAATCTGGCCACGCAGCAGAGTACTCAACTCTTTGACTTGAGGAATATAAGCAGAATTTAGAGAATCTCTGCTCTAAGCCTCTAATTAATAAACCACTTCAGGGTTTATCTTAGTGCTAGATAGAGCACTTGCCCTGAACTACTTAGCCCCTGAGATTAGTGCCACTTTTCCAAATTTCCTTGGGAGAGGCTGCGCGCTTTTAAATGAATCTTGAAGGATACAGTTCTGCTCTTATTTGCCTCCTGGATGAATAATCAAGTCCTAGCCATACAAGCTCTTCCTGGCAATTTCTGTATATACAATCACCTCTCTAATAACATAGCAAAGCATGAAGTAAAAAAGCCGACTGTCTTCCTTTACACAAAGGGCAATGTACTGGTCAGTCTTAAAGCTTGCCGGAACTTCTTAATGGGCTTAAAATTTATTGGAACTCCAGAGGGATCCCGGATCCTTGTCAGAACAGGACAGAGGAGCGAGTGGGACTCAATAGGTGTGTGTTCAGGTCTATCTTCACCTGTCATGACAATCTTCTTTCTTTTTCCTTTTTTCCTGTTTCTTTTTTTTCCTTCCACTTCTTCCTGAAGAGCCTAGAAGAGTAGTTTGTAACTGAACCTGTAATGGAATAATTTGACAGTTTATCTTCCAGTATGGAATGAACCCATCTTTAAAACCACAAATACTTCCAGTGAAACTGAACTGTCATTTCCTATTGACTTCTACTCAGTCCTTTCATGAGCTTGAGACACCTTCCTACCTAGCCTTGTTTTCTTGCTTTGGTAGGTGAAAGAGCTACCAAGGGTAACTCATCTGCAGCTTTTGTCCCGTATTGCTCCTGGTCCATTTCGAAGATCCTTTCAGCTTAATCATCTTTGTGTTCTTTATTTTCTGTCAATATTAAGCTTGCTCTGGTAGTAAAGTGGGTGTAAGAACTACTTGCTTTCCACCAGCCAGGCGTCTCATTCCACTCCTGCACCACTGTTCAGTGCTCCTTCAACCATGCCAGTGCAGCTACTTCTTTTTCATTTTGTCAGTCACATCCCTGAAATCATCCAGTTTTCAAAACAAAAAAAAAAAAACCACAAAAACCCACCACCAACAAAAAAAACCCACAAAAGCAGAAGTGGGGGAGGGGGGGTAGGATGGATGAGTAGCTGGGGTAAGGGGAATGGGCTATTCTTAAGCCGTTCCTGCTGCCAGGAGAAAGATGCAATGAAGTGTTCCTCTAGCCCCAGGTGAAGGCAAAAATGTGATAAAGAAATCACAGGATACAGTGGACTTTGATAGGTAGGTATAGTGTATCACTGCAAGAAATAGCTCTGCTTTGCTGTCAGTCACAGACTGTGAACGTGCCATATACAGCTTGATATATAGTATTTGATTTCTTATTCAGCCCTGTAACTGCAGCTATATAAAAAACGCAGGCTCAATTTGGTATTCCTTGACTGAAAGATTACAGCCTGGAAGACAGATGCAAATATATGGTTACAAGCAGGTAGAGCAGATGCAATAAGAAATGCTTGAATCTTCTTTCCTTTCCTAACAGTTTTTCTTTTGACTGGCTATTTTTTGATATTGCAAACCTGACCCAATTATACCTCAATGTCATAGGTTCCTGCACAACATGACAAATGTTTGACATAGTCCTTATTGCCCAGGTGTAGGCAAAAGGAGTCAGATTAAGATGGATGATAACCTGAAAGTAGAAGAACTTAATGTTTGCTCAGTACAGTCTGGTCAGTAATCTATTCCGTGTGTGCTTGGCCCAGACCAGAAATTAAAGAGCCAGAAGAAATCTAGTGATGTGATAGAAAGTCCTGGCTGTGATTAGTAAGTCCTGGAACAAATAGGAGGAGCAACAGAAAGCTGATGACAAGCCTGACCTGAATTGAAGAGAGCAGGGAGGGAGATTCCCTACTGTACTGTAGGATGTGATACAGTTGGGAAACCAGGGAGACTTTGACAATTGAGGCACAGAGGAAGAGAAGGGAGAGAGCACCTTCAGGACACTTGACAGTGCATGTCCCCAGAGAGGGGACACAGCATGGTTATATGGGTGTAGGAGAAAGCAAGAAACAGAACTGAAGGGCATTTTGGACTGCAGAGTATACAGTCTGCTCTGTGTGTGGTCTTTTTTGTTTGTTTTTGTGTTTTTTTTAAATGAACCAAAACTGTTTACATATTGTATATCTAATGATACTATTAAAATATGCAAGCATTTTTAAATGCGAGATCCATTCCAGTGGAGAACAACAATCTACTTTCTTGGGAACCTTGTTTTAGTAAAACCCTTCTATAAAATAGACAACAAAATCCCACCAAAACATGTCTTGCATTTATTTTGAACAGTTTAAAAAGAGCAAGAGGAAACCTCAAGATTGGGCTGGAGCTAGAAGCTGATGAATAAACACTGGTTTGCCAGTGCTAAGAATTTAGCAGAGATGAGGGCATTTTGTTCAAGAGTAATCACTTAGTCTTTGGAATTGTGACAACTTATATCTGTTGAAGATGTGCCTTAGAGGAAAATTAGTCACCTACAGTAGGATTTCCGTGGGATGACATATTTTGAAAAGCATGGGATATTCTAATCACAAAGAGGAAAGAGAACTGGAACAAGGTGGATGAGACAGATTCTAAAATGATAACCTAAAACCCTACCCATTGGAATTGGTACGAATAACATGAGATGACCTGATGGGTATTTCAGATTTTTTTTTTAATGTTACTTCTGTCTAATTATCTTCTGGTACCACGAAGGACTGCGGCAGAGCACGTTTCATTCCAACAACCGTGGAATGAAACCATTATCTGGTTCCCAGCAACACTGGCAAAAATGCAGATCAAGACTGTAGTAACTGAGCCTCCAATTTGTCAATCAAACCAACAAGAGAGAAATGAGAAGATTAACTTACCCAGACATAGGAATACAAGTATTAGACATACCTATAGAGTCTGCACAGTATTGAACAAGATCTGGTTGTTTCACTCTTTTCTTTAAGATGTACGTTATTGGTAAATATTGATGAAATCAGCAATGTGATTTGAAAGTTAGAGCTTTTATATTTCTGTCCTAGCTATTCTAGAGTTATATAACTTTAAACATAAGTGACAAGGATAATTAGGATGAGTTGTTTTTTCTCGGAGGCTATATGCTCAGCTTAAAAAAAAAAAAAAAAAAGGGGGGGGGAGAGTAGGTTAGAAAAAATATTACTGGCAAGTGCCTTCAAAAGCAGAAAAGCACATTCTAGCTCAAAATGTTCAGAGGCAGTAATTGAGTTTGCATTCAGCTTGCATTATTTGTCTAGAAAGCTCTGAGTAACACATAATATTTCTTGAATAGGAGCCAGTTGCAGAAATGGGTTTCCTGCAAGAGTTTCAAGACTATAGAATTAGTTCTTATGCAGCTTTTGATTTTTTCACACACATTTGGTGTAATTATTCCTAATTTTCAACCACTACAGTTGGATAAAAGATACAGGAAATGCACAAAATACTGTGATTCTCAAGGCCAAGAAGAATAAGCTAACCAACCAAATAAAAATACTTGTCCTATTTGTCATGGAAGGCAGAATAATATAGAAGAAATTTATGTTAATGAAGTTTCAGGATCGGCATAAGAATTATTCAGACACCAAAGGACTTGATAATGGACCAACATAAACAGAAGCATCTGTCTTTCTGAAGTGCTGGCTGATTAAGAAAATGACTGCAAATGTTCAACTAAGCTTTTATACTAACCTTAGGTTAGTGGTGAGGATTAGAGGCTTTGTATTTTTTTTTGATGGAGAATTTTTAATTTCATCTTTGCAGAAAGGCACTTAAACACTTTCATTTATATTACATGTTGGGCTTGAATATAGTTTGTAGACCTGGAAGCTGAAACGCACAATAGCTGTAACTAATGGAGAGAAATGATGGTACAAGAGCAATTGGAGGGTGGCTTTGCCACCTGGTGATCCACCTGCACAGGGAAGATTCTCTGAGCACCCAATTCATTTGGTTTTTATATCACTTGGCATAAGTGGGGCAGCCATTGCATGGGGCAAGTGAGTATTTTTTCTGAAGATAAACTCCTCCTGTGGCTGCCACTGTTCTCAGCAGCAAATACAGGTGTTTGGCAGCTCTTCTGAAAGTGAATGAAGTCATTACATCCTCATAAACTTAACATCACCAAAAAAGGCATTTTTTTTTCTTTTAGAAGCCAATGTGACATGCCAGAAGTTCTGAGGAATAAAGACTGCTCTTCTATTACATAGACACTAAAAATCCCTTCTGGGACTGGAGGGGGCAAAGTGCTGTGAGAGTCTTAAGAAGTAGTCCCTATCCCAAAATCAAATTACTGAGATTGCATTGTAACATATTATATACAAAGAAGTTGCATAGGTGTGCAATGTTGTTGCTGAGAAACCAGCAGTTAAGTGTTTACCAGTGTAACACTTTCTTTTTGGGAAATACATTGTTTGCTTCACCTGTATTGCAGTATGGCATACAAGAGGGAGTATCCCTAGGAAGTCCAGCAGGCTGCTGCCATACAGCAAACTGAAGAAATGTCAGTTTTGTTGTGGTTGTCATAGCGCAACTAACAGAGCAGAAAAGAGCTGATTGAGTAAATTCTAAATTTAAGCAAGGTATTCCTTTGCTATGGAGTTCTCTGCTGGGAGGGAACAAAACAAAAACTTGCAAAGAAACAGAACAGAGTGCCATTGACCCTTCAAGAAACTAATTCACAGAAAAGACCCTTTGAGTAATGTGATCCCTCTCACTAATATTCCATTTATTTCCTGCGTCTTTGGGATGAGAACAAGTAGATCCCTGTAGGGATGTGTTCTTTTAATGTCAACAGCTGTGGCCAGGAAGTACTAGAGACTCTGGCATATCCATTGAGTTGGAGTACTGTAGCATAACCAGAGACTTGAATTTCAGGCGTGCCATCAGGTTCTTCCTGCCTGTGTCTTGATTCCCTCCCACCCACCCACCCCCCTCCCCCCCCCCCCCAAAAAAAAAATACAGTTCCTAAAATGAGAAAGTTTAGTTCTCAAAGACTGGATTGAGCAAGCTTACCTTACTGAGAAATTCCTTTACATGAGTTTTAGGGAGCTTACAAACTGTGGCTTCTCTCCTGTGCATTATGTTGAATAAACAGAGCTTCATTAGAGGAAATCAATTTGTAAATTCCACAGAGCAAGTGCATCTTCAGACCTCTCTTCTGTCAGGGTTTTATTTGCAAGCAAAGCAATTGAAATCCAATGGCAACTAAATCCAGGGAGAGATCCTTCCTAGGTCAATGTTCAAGAGAAAATTGTTTTCAATTCTGGAAGCTTGTTAGAGGTCTTAAGAATTTCCTCTTCCTCGTGTTCTCCTTTATAATGATTGCTATTTTACTTTGACAGTAGTATTTTCTGTGCATCAATTCAGCAGGCATTCAAGTAAATGTGATGGTTTGGAAGAACTCAGTATTATCACCTCTTCAGTTGTTTAATGAACCAGACCCTTCCTTCCTGCAAGCTTAATAGATTATTCTACAGCAGAATGAAAGTCATCCACAAATAGCAGTAGATAGAGCAATTATTGATAATTTCATCAAAGAAATAAATTTCAGCTTGTTTTGTCAATCTAGTGCGATGTCTGTGAAGTTAGAGACATTTGTTATAGTTTATTTTAGAGAGATCTATTACTCATTTAGGTTTTACTTTTACAAATGTGCCTTCCCAGATAACAGATGTACTTAACTATCTGTTCGTTTCAGGACAAGGCCTATTCCATAGCCTTTGTGTTAAGTGAGGGGCAGTAGTCAACCCTGATGTTTCCAAAGGAGCACCAAGAGAATTTCTTGATTTCAACCATATTCCCACTTCTAAGGGACTAGGAATTTACTGAGATCTTGGAAGATGTGCAGCTTTCTACTTGGACAAAAAGTATTATCACAGCAGCCTGTCCAGAGGTACTTCATTGCTTCCAATTCCAGGAATCATTTAGTTATGGATTTATATTAATTTTAAGTAGTTAAGTGTTTGTTTAAAGCAGTAGTAACAACTCTCACAAGCCAAAAATCACTTCCCAGTACCCTGAGATCCATTTTTATATCATTTTTTTTTGTCTCTCTGGAACTCTGAAAACTTAGTGGAACCTACTGCCCGAATGATGAATGACGTGTTGATTGGATGGTATCTTGCTAGGATAAAACAGAGAGAAGAACTCGGAACCCTAGTTGCTGGTTAAGAAATAAAGAAGCACACAAGATTTCATGAGAATATACTTTGGTTTGGGTTCTGCTACAAGTTTATGGTATATTTAAAAAAAAAAAAAAAATTTTCACTCACAAATGGTTGAGGTTGGCAGGCAGCTCTGGAGATTGTCTTGTCCAACCCCCCCCCCCCCCCCCACCAGCATCACCTAGAGCAGGTTGCCTATGATTGGGTCCAAACAGCTTGTGTTTACCTCCAAGGATGGAGGCTCTGTAACCTCTCTGGGCAACCATGCTCAGTTACCCTCGCAGTAAAAATGCTTTTTTCTTAGGTTCAGACAGAACTTCCTATGTTTCAGTTCATGCCTGCTGCCTCTCATCCTGTCACTGGGCACCACTGAGAAGTCTTGTCCTCTTTACACCCTCCTTTCAGATACTTATACACCCGGATAAGATTTGCCTTCAGTCTTCTCTTCTCTAGGCTGAACAGTCCCAGTTCTCTCAGCCTTTCCTCATGAGAGGTGCTCCAATGGCTTCATTTTTGTGGCCCTTTGCTGGACTGGCTTCAATACCTTCATATCCAGCACTGAACACGGTATTAAGGAGGTCATCTCAATCTTTATATGTATTGATACTTGCTCCTTACTGAGTTCTATGTGAGGTAGAAACAGTTTCTATGTTTTAGTTTTAAATTAATAGCCAGGTTGGCAATGGATCAAGACCTCATCTATTCTATTATCAACTGCCTTGGTAATTGATCAAGACACTGAGGTGTTGTATTTTTGTTCTGTATTTGTATGCTCTTGTAGCCCAATTTAAATTATTGCTTAGGGTTTGGCTAATTGCTTATAGGGTGAAAATCTAAGTTTACTTAATTCAGTGTACTGTAATTTAGGATTGACCATACAGGAATCAAAGCCGTTATAGCTATGTGAGACTGAAAGTGGGGGGTGTGTGTGTATCTTACATACATATATAAAGTCAACATAGTTATGGTTCTAAGTCTTAAATATTTTCCCCTCTTGATGTTATGTCCTTGAGCTAGGTAGGAAAGTGGAAAACTATGATTACTGCTAATAGTCTATACAATTATATCATTTATTTTAATCTGCTTTTCTTGTCTTCGTTGTTTGCTAGTTTGTTGTATCTTTCCTTGTAAAATGCAGGATGGTTGAGGATCAGACAGTGTTGCTTGCTTTTGGGAGTCCTAGCTGGCTGATACTTTTTTGAGTAGCGATACCTAAAAGGGTTATGCTGTGGGGCACTGTATGCTCTGTGCAATTATGAAAATTACATAGACCGTAAAGCTATGGAGTACCCTTTCACACCATAAAAGGAAAGTCTAACGACCATCCACAGTCACCCAAAGAGATAACTTCCTCATCAAGGTAATCTTCCTTTATATCCCCACATAGTCTCTACAGGAGCCATTATTTCCCTTGCCATGTCTCAACCTGTTTCCACCTTTGTAAAAGGCTTTTTAATTTTTCTTGCTCCTTTCCTTAATCTGATGTGACATACTGTACCTGAGTACTTCTGGCAATTCTTGAACAAGCTTTTCCTGTCGGCAGAGAGTCTGTTTCGACTCATCCTACTTTCACAGCGCAGCTGGGCATGCAAGATTGAAATTTTTTTTTGCTTCATACTTGCCCAGCTGCCAGACCTTAATCTCCTAAAACCAAGAATTATCGAACTCAACTTTTTCTCATTACCATAGCTGAAGCCCATATGGCAGATTTACATAGGAAGACAAAACAAAGCAGTTCTGCAATTATCCTCAAAGCAAAGGCTTGAGTCAGACAGTCCTGCTGCACAGATTTTGGTGGAGCAGTCTCATGTCTTTCTGACAGCGATAGACTAAATTGGGCACTGACTGAGAGCGCTGAATTTTAATCCAGACTTTGACACTGACTGCCTGTGTCTTATGGCTATTAACTTCACCTTTCTCAGTTTTGAGGGCAAGGCTTCCAGAACAAGGACCATCTCTTGCTTTGTACAGTGTTTCTGCGATAGGCTCTCTAAACCATAGGCCTTACTGCATGAGAGGTGTACTTCATTCACTGGCATCGTGTTTACCCTCTGGAAACAGTGTTAGCAGCTCCTCTGTATTGGAGGACCTCACAAACACTTTTAGCCCAGCTTCTGAGCTTTCATTCACTCCTTTTTGCTGTGAAAGGAAGTCTTCATGCTGAAGTTGTAGAGTGACTGTACTGTGTCCTTTAGAAGGACATCATAGCCTGGTTTTGATACAAGACTGCAGCAAACCAACTTTCTCCATTTCTGTCTGAAAAATGAAAGTTGATAGATACTGCTTTAAATGCATATGTTGTTATACTAGACTGAGGTAAGGTAGCAAAGGTGATGAGGATAAAATGGTTGACTTCTAATCCTTGATTTTGGGGGAATGTTTTAATTATAAAACTGCATTACTTTGTCAGTTCCTTAACAGGACACACACTTTGATTTTTGAGAATGGCTTCTGCAACAACAAGAAATCAAATATATAGAGGCATAACTAATTCAGCACCGTTAGTGCTAATCTGATGTCCAAAAGTATGTTTCCCGTGAGTTGTCTATCTAGAAAACCTCCAGTTAAATTGTTTTAATACTTTGACCTAATCAATTAATATAAGGGGTAGGATTTTCCCATGGATCCTTCTCAGTATCACTGTAAATCTGAACTTTACGTGAACTTTCCACTGCTGAGGGAAGAGCCAGCAGAAAAGAATTCTTAGGGAAGCATGTATTTTGCCATCTATGTCAAATGTTTGTCAGCAGGCGTATCAGAAGAAGCAAAAATTGAGTGAACTAAAAGTGAAATATACCTACAGCCTATGACACTTCTTCTAGTGCTTTCTATTTTCTCTCTTACTTTACTATGGCATGTGACTTTGCTTGTTTGTTCTTTTGATCACTGAATTATATCCTAATGTTTTTCTTCCAGAATCAGGAACATGGGCTATTGATCCTTAATCTTAAATGAGATTATTTCCTGTGTTATGTCCAACTGATTTTGTTTGTTACTTCTGTTGATACTAACCAATGCATATTAAGCAAGGTATTGACATGTGCACACCCCCTTGTGAATTTGGCAGAGGAAGTCAATGGGCATTGCTATCCTTTTCCTGTTTCTGCTCTGTAATTCTACCTTGAAGGCGGCTCAGCAGGTCTTCCCAAGTTGCTCATACAAGGTAAATAAAGGAAAATACGGTAACTAAATGATAGACTAGTGCCTGATGTTGAAATTGTGAAGTGATTTATATGGTTAATATCATCTTGGGAAAGCTGCCATTGTTTCAGCAGTCAATTGGATCCCAAAATGACTCTGGGCACATGTATTATATTAGTGACCTGGAGTAACTTCATACCTGTTGCAAGATCACTTTGTGGGCCATCATTTCAAGTAGACAAACTGCCTTATTACAGTGGCACATAGCACATTTTGCAAGTCATGGTGCCTTGCGCTACAGGCAGGCGTGATCTCACCAAACTGCTCATTTCAGTTTAAACCAGTTCCCCCCCAAGTAAGCCAGAAACAAAACCTTGAGAACTGGTATTGGGGTGGGTGAACCCACATGTTATTTCCAGTATTTTAATATTTGAACTGAGGAGCTGAGAGGATGATTTTTGGTCCTCTTGTACTTGCCAGTGGCCCAAAATACATGGGAAGATACAGTGCTGCTTTAGATTTTAGGGAATCCCTGAGTACTGCTTTAGGCTTCCAGTCTCTAGTGCTGTACATTAGAGGAAAAGTGGTCAGGTTTATGTAAGCTGGGAGCATAAATTTGCAGAGCCATGAAGTCAACAGCAAAGTAACTCTCCCCCTCCCAGTACCATAATTTCTGATAAACTGTTTTATCCAGCCATAATTTCCAAGTGAGGTGCATTCTACTGATGTAGGCCGACTATCCAGTGGATGCTGTCACTCACATAGTTTATTCGATAATATGGCTAAGGATCTGAAAAAAGTCCATTAATTGCAGTGAGCTCAAGGACTGTAGCAGAAAGGCCTTGAAAGGTAGGGACAGAGAAGAGGAGGAAAAAAAGAGGGAAACTGTATAAATGAAAAATGATAATGTCATGGAAAAGGTGGATTTTTCAGAATACAATGAGGAGAAAGTCCTCTTACCCAACCGTTCCCATTCCCCTGTCTAAATAAGAAGGGCAAAAATAACTTCCAGTGCCTTTTCACATGTGCATTCAGGGAGAGAGGCAATTCTGTCACTATGGAAAGCTAGACGAGAAAAAGAACAGGTTTTCCATGGTGTACAATTCCAGTGGTTCCAAGTAAATATTTTCTTCCTAGTAAACCTAGCTCTCAAACTTCCCAAAGTGTATTCATGTAGCTAAAATTACTGCATTCCAAATAATGGTATTCACATGCACTTAAATATTCTTAATCTCAATAGTTATCAAAATAAAAGCAGTCTTAAAACAATGATTGCTCTCTCTCTTCATTATTTTAAGTGAAAGGCCAATTGTAATGAGATTGGAAATGGAATGAAACTCTTCCTCTGCTTAAATTTTATAGCCTCAAACTGTGAGGTGGGAGATCTGGGGCAATTCAAGACTTTCTGAAGAGTATCTTTAAGGCTGAACATTTTTAACAGTCTCCTTATGGATTAGAAGCCTTTATCAAAAGACTTGACGGCAGATAGCAAGAATCATGGCAGAAAAGATGACAACTTTAAATAAAACCCTTGTATTAACTCATGCAGAAAGCACCCTGAATTCCTATGTGCCTCAGTGTCCCAGAGTCCATCCCACACCCATATCAGATGCACAAGCCATACCATTTTATTGTTTGAAAATCTGGATCACATCTCTGACAGTATTCTTTTTCCTGATGCTTCCTTAAGTAAATTGAGAAGACATGGCTGCTAAGGCTCAAATATGTTAATGCATAGAATTCTGTAGGCTAAACTAATTCTCTGACTCTCTATTAAAAATTCCTTCTCCCTATCTGCTCTTTCTTATGTTGGTGCTTTATAGTGACTCCCAGACTTTATAGATACTTTATCCTGTAGGGCTGTCATTACTGTTACAGATCACCATCACTTTAAAGTGTTACATATGTGAAATCAAAAACAAATTCTCATTATTCAAGTGTCTGTTGCTTTTTAGGAGGTAAACAAAGAGCAGTGCTACTTAGAACTTACAATGGTTATATGTCTTTGATAGAGAAATGGATAAAGTAATAGGGAGGAACTAGATTGTGAGAGAGGGAGTAAGACACCTTTCCCAGTCAGGTTGCTCAAGAGATGATACCAAATGGCCCAAACAGAAATATGCTAGGAGCTGCTGCATTTCAGTCCAAGCCACTGAAAGGGTCTATCCAGGTTACAGACTGCAGAAGGAGCTGGCACCCATAGGCCCCAGCACTACTTGGTTTTCCAGTCTGCTCAGGTGTATATGTAGGACATGATGCTTGTTCAGCCTGAGGCTGCAGAGACATCAGTGTGGTGTTTTAGTTTTGAAGCAAATTCTCTGCTTATCTGCTAGTTGCCTGCCTGTCTGTGCAGCTCAGAGAGGCAAAGTTAGAAGCTGCTGTTCAGGTGCCCAGGATGTGCACCCAAATGCCCACTGGGGTCAGAAGGGCCTGAACCAGTGTGGCATCAGTCCTGCAGCACATAACAAGTGTTCGCAGGCCAGTAGGATGCTCTAGGGCTGTAAGCAGCCCCTGTAACATCCTAAAGAGCTGCTTGTGCTATAGAAACAGCAGAATACTTGAGTGTACCTTCATGATTGCTATCAGCCACCAGCCCTCAGGTCTTAGCTATTCAGCTTGCTTTTTCCTCACCTACTCTGGTTGTGTATATTTTGTCTGTTTAATACTGAGATAGCAGCATTTGGCTTTATTACTTGCTGAGGCAATGTTTTCCAAATTAATGACACTAACTTAAAGAAAAACAAACAAACAAACAAAAAAAACCTATGCTGTTTCTCTCCTTGGGTTATTCGGCTGTACTGTGGTCATACTTCCAATTTTGTCCCTCGGGTCCTACTTTTTTCCTCTTCCAGTAAAAGCAGCGATGCTTATCTATACTTACCGGACTCGTAAGCTAACTGTTTTAAGAAAAAGCAGGTTGTCATGACATTCTCTATAAAATCCCTTACACTGGCAATGCAATGACTTTAATTTTGGTGCTTGGTCTCTTTGCATGTACATTTAGGAATAAGATTTCAAAGTATCATGTGTATTACTAATGTCTCATTGCTTTACCTGGGTTCAAACTGACCTTCAGTTTATGTGAAGCAGCAGGCACTGTGTCTTTGCTTGCAGGCTATTCAAGTTTTATGTGGGTGTACCATGAGCTCTCCAGCTAATAAAATATATATTTAAAAACAGAAAAAATTCAGAAGGAGCTTAAGAATGGTGATACGGTTTGGCATTGCATTTCCCCTTTTCTCCCAGTTCTCCTTGTTCCTGCTCATCTGGTTGATGTATCATCTCTATGTTGCTAGCTTCTTTAGTATGAAAAGGCTCAGTTGTACCTGCAGCTAAGGCATAGTTTTATTTTTCTTAGGATCCTGTCTTAGGAGTCCTTGAGGTTTCTCCTGTCTTCATATTTTTATTGTTCCGTGAAATGTTCAGTAGAATCACATTCTCCAGGACCTCAGGAGGCAAGTGAGCTCTTGCAGTTTGTGGCAAGCAGCAGTCACGGTGCCAGGTTGCTCCCACTGCCTGAACACTGTGGACAAAGGAGAAACGCTAGTTAAAATGGCTGGGCTGCTGCCTCCTTCCTTTCAGTGACCTTGCAACACCTGGTAGATACAGCCCTGCAGGGGACTTAAAGTCAACTTACCCTGTTTCTTAAGCAAGATCTAACATAGCTTGTTACTAAGGTTGGCATTCCAAGTTCCCTGCAGGTATATGCTAAAGAGGGAAACATAGCAAGTTTTAGACATCTGGAGAATTAAGCAAGAGTAGAGCAGCTATTCTTTCAGTGTAGAATTTTGCTACTAATAACCTAAAAGTTTACTGTCAAAGTTGTTTGTGCCTCATGACTGTTGCTACTGGAGTGTATACTAGGAAAAGTCATCTCTAAATGAGCAAACATCCTTTAAGACCAATTAAAGGAATTGCAGTGAGGTGGTCCTGAGGTGGTGCAGAGTAGATGAACAGGAGAGAGAAAAATATCTACTCAGGGTATGCTCCTGAGTAGCTGCTATTGTGGCCAGTGCTTTTTGCTAGCTTTATACTTAACTCTTAGCAGCTTATCTGTCTGAGTGATGACAGCAGTAAGCAGGAATGTGTTTTCTTAATTTCAGGCATTGAAATTGAATTTCAGGCGTTTCAGGCATTTTTAAAAAAAAAAAAAAGGAAAAGAAAAAAAAAAGATTTGGTATTAAAAAATATTACTGCAACAGTCTAGATAAAATTCAGTACCATGCCTAAAAAGGTTGCTTGTAAACCCTGTATCAATGATGTTATTTAATCCATTAAGGAGGTTGGACTTTTGGTAGATATGTCGGTTGACTTTGACTAATGGCCAGTATTCATACAGAGTGATAAACTGTGATCTGTCTGACTGCTCCTTCACCACTCAGAAAATCCTCCTGACAGATAGCAACAAAATGGCATCAGATGCCAAACAAGAACAGACATCACTTTAATAAGCTGAGGGTGAGATCCATAATTCACATCCAAGGTCTTATCACAGCTTGCCTCTCCCTCTAACAAGGTTCAGGAGCGTGGTTACCACGCCTGAATATCAAATACAGCAAGGCAGGGAGAAGCTCTTCTCCTTTCCTGGTGTTAGGCTAGAGACTATTCTTCCTGTCATAGATAAATTTGCATGTAATACCCTAAGGGCAATACAGAATTACTTGATGGCAAATGCTGTGCATCTGGAGACAAACAGGCATACCCATTTTCAGGAAGGAAACATCTCAGCAGAAATTGCTGTACTTGAAATGTAATTCCAGCTTAAATTGCTTTATTGGCCTATGCGTTAGCAAGCTCATGGAGAAGTCATATGGATATAAAAAATAAAAATAAATAAACAAACAGAGCTCTAGGCTGATTGCAGTAAAGGGTCTGTGGAATCACATGGAGACAAACTCCCCCGCTGTCAGATTGAGAGATGGATTTAAAAATTCTGTAAAAGAGATGGTGTCTGTAGCGCTGGTTAGGAGTTTTCCATGAGGCAGTAGTTATTAGGGTGCTGCTTCAGCACAGAAGGAGTAACGTATGATTCTAGCAGAAAAATCTCCACTCGCTCTTCTGTGAATAATAACTTATGTTTTGAAGTGAGATTTTTAGTAGTTATGTATTATCTTTGAATAAAAAGAATAGAAGGATTTTTATTAACTTTTGTATTAAAGGGAGATGAAATATCCAAACTGCGGCTGCTCAGGTAATCTGAATCTGGGAGAACCTACTCCAGTATGGAAGACAATATTAGAGCAACCAGTATACTAAGAGGCATATAAATAAATTCAGCATAAATGTAAATATAAACAAGTTTATGAAAGTATCTGAAAGAATTTATATGCATATTTTATGTTTCAGGAGTCTTTCTGTCTAGATTGACAGGGATGAGTATTTTAGCTGTTTTTTCTATGTATTTACATGCATTTATGTGTATACTGTTCTACCTAAACTGAGATTTATCATTTTGCTACATTGTAACACTATATTTAAATAGAGTGGAGCTGTTAGTGCCATGCATGTATGTGTTTATTGGACAGTCATCTAATCTGGAGTGCAAATTTCACAGCTACTTTGTGTGCCTTGTATAGTCCAGTTTCCATTAAAGAAGAAATCGGTATCATCCCTGGTTTACAAAATCAGTTCTGCTTGTCTGTAGCTATTCGTCTGTCAGAGGTTTTTTTCCTTCCAGTTGACTGAATTTAATCTCTACAGATGACCTCAGAATTTTTTGAAAAAATCTCCAAGCTGTGTTTTAGTCCCTTCTAAAAGGGAAGTCATGCACCTTTGTGCCCTATTCTAGGTCCTCCTATAATTTCTCTGAGCATTTCATGTCTCTTGGTAGCTTAGGGCTTTTCTGTGGGTTCCATCTCAGTTCATAAGAGTGTACCAGCTTATAACTTGTTTCCTTAGTGATGCTAACCTTCTTCCAATGCAAATATCAGCGCCCTTCCAAGTAGATGACTTCAGTACTTTGCAGCTTAACAGGTAGTTGGGGAGCTCAGTCAAAGCATTAATTCACTGAGCTAAAAAGTGGGTGAAAACTATGCCTGTTTGCAGCAGCTTTTTCAGAGAAATTGTCAACAAACGGACAGTGGTAAATATTTCTTTTTAGGCAACACGTACTAAGAAGTAGGCTCATAAGACTATCCGGTGATTCCTGCCATGATGATATTTATTCTGTGATGCAGTTAGAGTTCATTTAATAACTTTGCCCACCTTGGTAAAAACTAATTCTGTTCCATACATTCATTCAGAAGGGAGGGTATAATTGTCCCTGTCATCAAGGGCACAGTGTGCGGTTGTATTGCTGTGCTAACCTGGTTTATGGCACTGCAATAACTCAAGGCTACCAGTGCTGTTCTTATAAACTGCTTTTTATTTCCCTTGTAGGTTATATCTTTACGTAAATCTGTTTGTGCTATGATGAAATTTACCACGCAGGTCTCAGAATGCAAGTGCCAGGATTACCCTCAACCTTGTGTATGGGGCTGTGTGGTGCTTACTGTCAGGTTTACGTTTCTACACATTGCATTCTGCTTTTCAAAGGTATTTTGCAGTTTTTGATCTGACTTTCTTTATTTTCCTCTTTTTTCATTTGCTCTTTTTTCATCATCATCATCTTCATTCCAAGGACATCAGACCTTTTGTTTGGCTCAGCCACTCTGGTTTTATGTATTAACTGTCCGTTCTAGAAGTGTCAGACTGAATCCAGCTCACCTTCTGCTTTTAAAGAAGGATGCGTGATATTTCTATAAGCTGCTTCTACATTTTTTCTCCTCTGTGCCAAACATCATTTACTGATTGGTCAAAAGGCTATTTTAAGCACAGAGAATACACATAATAGATGTTTGTACCAGTTCTCACCACTGTTGAGGTCATGCGCACAACAAGAAGAAAAAGCAAAGCATGCTTATGTCTCTGTGGGGCTTTTGTATGTTTGATTCAATGTACAGATTATAATGACCCAAAGGAGGTGAACAAAGGGTTGAAAGTTAAACCAAGGTCTCACAACCAGCAGAATCTTGATGTGCAATTAGGCTCAGCACCGAGCATACAACTGTTTTCCATACCTTGCAAAATATAATAATCATCAGAACAAATATACAGGAATAAGGGCAATAATAAGGGCCTACACATATGCTTATTTATGCCTGTGCTTTGAGCAGTTTGGAGTGTGCTACCTTCCCATCTACAATGCTCAAGCTTTCTGCACAGAAAATCTTATGTAAACTGAAGAAAAATATGGAGAATTAAGACTGGCATGGACTGCCCACATACAGATTTATCAATCAAGATGAAAAAGCTGTAACACCAGACCTGGCTGTAGATACAAGAACCTGGGAAGTTACCAGTGCGGTCTAGGTGGAAGGGGAGGATCTTACCAAGCTTTGAGGGTATGCAAGCATGCCTGAATAACTTAGCAAGGTGTGGCCCTTACGGGGTGCGTATGCACATGTGTGGCAGTGAACGTGAATGCTCTCTCGTCAGGAGGGTGCTGAAAGGCAAAGCTTCTGGGTCACTTTTCTTATTTCAGTCAGAATACTTTTTTCAAATAGGCCAAAGCAACGAGGAGGTAGGATGTGGACTGCAGTGTCTTCTATGCCTCTGTTACTGAGGGGCAGACTCATCAAAATCGGATTGTCTCAAACTTAGATAATTTTTAGAGATCATGGTGTAATTTTAATTTGTTTTAATCAAGGAAATATTTGAATCTTTCCTGCATTGCAGGTGTGTCGTGGAAGAGAAAAGCTTTCAGTTTCATGGTCAGAGGAAGAGTAGTTGAATACAGTTTGTTAAACCATTCTGTTTTTCCTTTCTACCACCTAGCTAAAATATTCTAAATGGCATTTAGATAGTGTTAATATGCTAACAATTTTAAATCAATGGATCATGTTTCTTATATTCATTTAAAAGTTGACATAGTTTGTCATTTAGTGTCTTTTTATAAATGGATTTTGACGTCTCTGCCTACTGGAGATGGCACAATTCATACTAGCTTTTTCTTTGAAGCAGTGGGCAAAATGGAATATAAATTTGGCAAACATTTCTTTAAGCGGGCATATGGTAAGCAGAGGATGCCAAGGTACAACTACCCAGATTTATTAATGTTGCTTCCTGGGTACGTTTTGCATCCAGCCTTTCATTCTGCCTCTTATACAGCCATTCGCTGACTCTGGTCACCAGAAGAGACTTGCACCTTTTTCTTGCATAGCAAGGAAGGATGCATACACAGAAAACTAAAGCAAGACTGTGCCCAGAATTTCACTTCCAGCATCAGCTGTTAAGATGTTCTGGAGTGAATAAAACCCATGAAAGATAATACAGTTAGGTAGTCGAAGCATGGCTTTGAGACTTTCCTGAGATGGCATGAGTGGCAAAAGTTCACATTCAAGGTATTGGAGAAATCTTGTTTTCACTAGCTATGTTTTTGGTCTCCTGAAACTGCAATTCGGTGATGAGTTAATATTAAAATTATTGTTGGAATTTAATTATATGTAGGTTTCCTTCATAATAGACAATTATGAATTAATCATTATGTCTTTATATACTTCTATGACACAGTCAGGACAACAAGCAACTTCAGTGGTGACAGGATCATCAGTAAAGTGGGCTCTATGGTGAATTTTCTCCACCATAAAGTTACAGCAGTGACACAATGCCAGGCACCTGGTTTTTTAATCTACAGTGTATAGTCCTTTGCAGAAGATACAAACAACAATTACCCACTGTTAGCAGTGGTACTTGAAAGCAAGGAATTACTTTGGAATCTGATTGTCCATCACTGGTTAAGGTATCGTATACGTGAAAAACAAGGAACGTAACTAAATTTTCAGGTGATAGTGAGGGACAGACTTGCAGAGTGACCTCTTCCCTTGGTGTAAATTTCCACTGATTGCAAGAAACTTGAGCAACTTATTTTCCTACAAATGCTGAAAAAGCAAAAGCTTCAGTACTCTAACAACCCAAGTTTAAAAGCTTTTGGTTAATGCAGTATTAATTTTGCTTTTAATGCTATTAAACAAAAAGCTCAGGTGCCACGATCTTGATATCAAAATAAATTTGCAATGTAGTTTTCTGTTAGCCAGAATGTATTGCCAATTTATTTCTGCTCAAATTTTGGAAGTGAGCCATTTTAAGATGCTATTTTGATGCTCTTTGTGATCTAGCCCTTTCTCTAGTAAGATCAAGACTAAGATTTTCTATTCCTTTACCTAAAAATTGTCATCAGATAGTAAGTTTCAGTCACAATTTCTTAGAGATGAAAGACTCACCATCCAGTTTCTTAGTACCAAGTGAATGAATTTGCCGCTGGGCCTGTTTCTTCCTAGGCTTTAATTGGTACTATATTTAAAGGTGTGTAGTGCCTACACTTTCTGTGGTACCAGTTCCAATCTGAAGATTACACATAGTTATGTTTTAAATAGATGTAATGTTTTTACAAGTTTACGCTGCTTTTTGTGCCAGTAAACTCTTCTGTATGGCACAATGAAAATTGGGCTCCTTTAAGACAAAATAAAAAGTTAATATCTTCCTCTAGGCATTCTTTAAATTTGAGTTGCCAAAACCTCCCTTCACTGAATCTCAATTAACCTCTACTCAGCCTTTTATTAGATTTGTCTTTGTGCATTTAAGACAGCTGTTAAATTTGCAGTTAAATGGGTTCATTTAGGTAATATGCTCAGTCAAATATTGTGTCTTGTCATTTCTGTTCCTCTGCACAGTAGCAACTGTCTTATGTAACAGGTTCACAAAGAACCTCAGTAGAGGGAATCTTATTTTTTTTATTATTATTATTAGGTAGTGATAGTTGTGAAATGCTTCTGCCTCAGAGCATATTGCAGTCTTGCAGCTTCTGTGATTTAACTGCCCAGTCATAGCTCTTACTACAGAGTTCACTTTACCTTCTCAGGAAATTGAGTAGCAGTAGATCTAGATGTGGATCATTATGCTGATTTCTGACGTTTGTCTTAATTTGAGATAGCTTAGTAAAGGGATCCAGAAAAATCATAGTGAATCCAAATGGTGGAGTGCTCTTTTTAAAGAGGCTGAAGCTAATTGGGTCCCCTCCTTTTGGGGCCTATCTGCTAGCATGAACTCCACTGCAGACGAGCAAAGGGCCCTCTCGGACCTTGCCTACCTGGAAGCATTCTGCCTTCCTCACCACTACTTCACTGTGTTGTCAGAGTTTCCCCTTGGCAGGCTGTTGCATTGAACAGATGTGCAGCTTTGACACGAAAAAGGCTTGCAGCATGAGGTTTCCAGATGACGTTTTTCCTCTGCTTTTTGAGAACAAATAGGAATGGGAACAGAAACTACTGCAACTGTTCTACAACTGTCCTTGCCTTTCTGGTCTTTTTTATATATATATATATATTTATACACACATATACATATATATATGTGTGTGTGTATACACGTGTGTGTGTGTGTGGTTTTTTTTAGATTGACACTTCTGGGCTGTGGTAAGTGGATAAATTTAGGGAGTCTTGCATCTTAGGAATTAGGTTCATGTGACAAATTCAGGACGTAGACCTCTCACATTCATTCTGGTCAGTCATAATTTTAATCTCTTATCTCCCTAAGCTTTATCCTAACTGATTCTATGATTTAAAATAATAATCTTTGTGGTAAGAGGCCTATAAATGCTTAATTAGACTATATGCCAGGAAAGTGTTCCATTAATAATTATGTCAGTTTAATACAGTAGGAGTGACTTAAAGATGTTAAAACACTGGAGAATCATTGAGGCTGCCTACTGCACAGGAAAAAAATGCAAGCCGATCTTTATGGAGTATTAAAGTTGTTCAGAACTTTTTTTTTTGTAGTAAATTCTTTAAAATTTGAAAATCCTTGTTCTTCTGTCCAATTCCTGGTTTTGCTATGTTTGCAATCCTTGAGGTTGCTAGTAAGGTGCTGTTTTATTCTGGCTTCAAGATTTTCAAGGTTTGCTGCTGATCTGTTTCTGTGAGTGATATCATTCTCATTATACAATGGAGGACACGTATCTGAACTTAATGAATTTCCTAGAAACGTGGATTCATGCTCAAAATGTGGTCATATGCTGCTGTGATGCAAGTGATGCTTCCCGGCTCTCTCCTTAGAAAAATGAGGGGCGCAAATGGTCCAATGTAGACCCAACATGAACTAATACATAATTGCCTTAAGGTAGGGAAATACCACCATAGATCACATAATGGAAAAGCAGAGTGAATAGAAGATGCTATCTTTTCTAGAATAAAAGTTGCTACTAAACTCCAGCTTTGATTGCTGCATTGATGTAGCACTCTGGGAATGAGTTTCAGCTCTGTATCTTGCTCTGTCTGCGTTTTTGGCCTTGCATCTCAGTGTGCAAATAGGATTTGTGTTCAGTGAGATGCAAACATATTGAATTTGTAGAATCAGAGTGGTGTGGTTTGGAAGGGTTCCCCAGAGATCTCTAATCCAAGCTCTTGCTCAAAGCAGGTTGTCCAGGACCCTTGTCCAGTCAAGTTTGAACTATCTCCAAGGATTTTGTGTAGGTCATTTTGTTTTCCTCAGCATTGTTTGTGGGAGAATTTCTCCGAACAATTAAACCTGCAGTGGGGAGAGATACAGCTCCATAGTCAGTGCCAGGTCTATTGAAATATAACATATTAGGAAAATAGTTTCTCTTCAGAAGTGAAGCTGCTTTCACACTACAATATATGATACTTCCAGACTTCCATTTGGAATATGAGGTTCAGCAACCAAAAATTATTACTCCTGGATGCTTTTTTTTGTGGTCAAGGAAAAGGAGTTTGGGCCCATACATATTTGCTAAGGTACCTGACAGGTATCACCACCTTTTTCAGCAAGCCCAGCAGGAGGGAGGCTCAGCTGTCCTCTGGGCCCTCCCCAACTGCTTCTCCCCATCCAATTTTTAATACCTGGATGAAAACTAACTTCCCCAAATACCCTATCTGTGCCTGGGTATTTTGGACTCAACCAGTACTGATTTTACACCTTTAATTATAGTGAAACTACCAATACCACAGTTTAAGCGACATACCCATCCTATATGATGGCTCACTTAATTGATGGTATAACAAATAGTTTATTTAAACTGACAGAGTTGGTTGTCTTTTTTCCAGGTTTTGCAGGTGCATGCATGCATGATTACAGCTTCTTAAAAGTTTGTCTCAGCCTACCTCTGATTTTTCACCTCTTGAACCTGTATCGCTTTCTATTTGCGACATTAAAATTAGTTGCTATGGAAATGATTGCAGTATTAGAAATGGAGAGGGTTAAGCAGCAGCAGGAACAGACGATCTCAAGTAGAGGGAGGAAAAAATATTGTGTATGTATGCAGATGGGCTTAGTGGTAAGCAGCAAGCAAGGAAAAAAAAAATTACCCAAAATCTCAAGTGTGAGGAGCAGGGTTGTTTGTTTACTGAAAACGTAGACAGATTTTTCTAGTATATCAACATATTTTAAAATCCTTCATAATTTCCCAGAGGTCTCCATGCATGTAGCTGTTTTTCTGGAATCCAAATTTCTATGGAATTATATGTGCCCTATAGGATCTATGGGGACTGACTACCAGCTTTAGTGAGACGTATGGCAAAATAAGTTGCAGCAGGTGAGAGAAGGCCCCTGTGTGAAACAGATATAAGAAGAAAGGTTCAGAAGGTTCCTTTGCTGATCAAAACCTTACAGAGCTCATATTCCCCAAGTGCTATGTAATGACCACATCTATTTGAGGGCAGTGACAACAGCCACCTGCTGGAGGTCTGGTTCTGCTTAGCTGTCCTTTGACAAACTGACCTGAGGAATGACCAAAGAAGTTAACCTCCTTATTAAAACACAGTAGTTCCTTGTAGCTGTTCTGATGTAACAGGAGATTGTTGGCTCCCCCTCTCTTAGAAAAGCAGCTCCTCAAAGTAGCCGTTTTTGCCAGTTCCCTGACTTATCATTTATGACACGCTTCACTGCTTGTCTGTAGGTTACACTCAGTAAGGCAAGCTTGTGCAGCTGAGAGGCCTGGGAAGACCAATGTTATTTCAGATGAGTCACATTGTTAATTGAGGTAAGATTTGTGTTGAGTGGTTTGGGAAGAGCCAAGGATGAAACTAATTTCTGAACCAGCATTTTGAAAGCATACCCAACTTCTTGTTTTGATTTTGCTCTCTGGATACAAAGATTTAGTGTATGCTATATTGCTAAAAGTCTTCCTGAAAGCGGTGGTACTTGAACTGCTACCGCTGATGTGAGAATCACAAGCACAGAAGAGAGCCCAGGCTAAAACAATTGTTCTGTGATTCTCTGTAGAGTCATGAAGTTTAAGAAACTTTATTCATGATAAAGTTTCAACCTAATCCTGATCAGCTTTATGAATGTACAGTCATCCCTAAGGATATTTTAAGATGTACATTAGGCATAGTAATCAAAAAATCATCTCTAGAAATATTTATTGCACATATGTTAAACTCTTTTTGTGAGGTTATTTAGGTTCTAGTTATATAAGAAAGGTAGCTGGCAGGGCATTATAGCAAGGATTATCCTGAAAGATAGGATTTGCCTACTCTCCCTTTCTAAATATGTGCTATGTCCAAAAGGTAAGAAATTGGACATCTGCAAAATCTAGTTCTGTTGAGAAAGAGTGAGGCCATATAAATAATACAAGGTAAAAGCCACAGAAGTAGAAAATCAAAATTGCAGTTTGGGGAGGAAAAAAAAAAAAAAAAAAAAAACCTCTAATGGGGAGGTAAGAATTGGTATGGGAGTTGGAAGCCAGCAGATGCTTTGGGGGTGAAGTAGGAAGTCACTTTCCTGCTGGCAATCTTTAGTGTACTTGAAGATGTGGAAAATATCACCTTTTTTGCAAAGCAAACTTTCTCTGGGTTGGGGTTGAACCTAATATTCATACGTATACTAGTAGAATACCTGTTGTGCCTTTTAAAAATCTTGCACTGTACATATCTGAAAACACTGATGCTGGACGCAAGAAACTAGCTGGCTTGAAACCAGTAGTTTGGAGGCAGAACCATATAAAAATTAATCATGCACAACCTCCTGGCAAGTTTTGGGCATCAAAACTGGGCCAAACGGGAGGTACTGCATCAGTTCATGGAAGCTTGCTAGTCAGTGTATGCTAATGTGTTTCCCTTTTTCCCCAGTCAGCAAGACTTTGTGTTCTAGCTCAAACAGTAGAAACTTAGGCTTTCAGGTCTGGGAGTTCCTGGTTCAGGCCTCAGTTGGTTAGCCAAATAGTGATCATCAAAATGATACAGGCATGAAAAGTATTGGAAGCTCCAAAAAGATCCAGGTGAGATGTAATTTAATGTGTACAACCAGAGGAGGTTTTCTGTCTCATGTATTTATCTGGACCAAAGTCTAGATTCTTTCAAGTTTGGGAGCCTAGGTGCACGATGTATGTACATACATATACACACTGTACATAGATATCTATATTTAGAGTGAGACTTGATATTTTGAGAACTATTTAAACATATGTTTTTATTAGGAAAGGCTGTTACTGAAATACATACCTTGTTGCAAACAATTAAAGGCAGCGGTTGGAGTTCTTCAGAGAAGGCTCAGAATCCAGAAATCTAGGGAGTCAGAACAGTGGTTTGGCCCTGGTTCTACCCTGTTGATGACTATGATCTGAAATGAGAGGACTCTGGAAAGAGGGGAAGAAGATGCACTGGGGAAGAAACAGGTATGAGGGATTGATTCAGCTAATGATTCTGGGTAAAATATAATGACAGCACAAAAGCATTCCAAACCTGTAAAGCTTCAGCATGACAGCATAGTTCTGTTTGTATTTCCATTCCCGAAATGAGGTCGGGGATGCCATTTGAGATATCAGGCTTAATTTTGCCTTATAGCTATCTCCCGATGAACTTAAGGAACTACTATTTGGAAAATGTGTGTAGAAATACTTGTATTTAGAAAGCACATTTATGACTTTCCTGGGGTGGAGGAGAAGAACCTATGGAAATAATACTGCAATTATCCTAGCTGTTTTACCCAGCTTTCAAGTTATCCAGTTTTCAGGGAGATCCATGGGATCAGAGATGCACACTGGAGATCCCCTCGCTTCTGTGAGGGGAGGGGGGGGATCCTGCATTTCTGGGAGGAGTGCTGGTCTGCAGGCTTGTGCTGAGACAGCAGATCCTCTGTGTACACAAAGAACACAGATAAACGAAAGCCTGTGTTTGTAATACAGATACGATGTGAAGGTGGTACAAGGTTAAACTTTTCCATATGGAAAGAGAGCTAGGTGATCAGAAGTAGGACAGGCTTTCTGTCATTTCAAACTTGCAGAGCCACAGATCCTCCAGTCCTTGCTGTGATGCTGATGCTCAGGTTGATTTGAAAGTTAAGGCACGCTCCCCTGTTTGAGGATAAGTAGATTCTGGTTAGTGGATGAGCCAAGGTAGTGGCTGCTGTTGTTAACCAGTGAGCAGAGATACTAGTAAGAAAAAGCAGAGGATGATACTTGCATGCAATTTATTTATACAGTATTGCATTAATGTTTCTAATGCTGCTTGATTAAGCTTTGATGGAGGTCAAAACACTAAGTGATAGCTATCTTGATGTCATCTTCCTTGCCACAGCTGCTGTATGGTAGTATATGTTATTACCTGCTGCTGCTGCTTGTTTACACAGTGACCATGCTGAAAGGCACAATTGTCTTGCTGATAATCAGAGCATCTCATCTCCGTGCAAGTTATCTGGAAGGATCACGTGCTGTCTGGTCTGAGTCCTTATTAGAAACAAACCTCGTTTCCCGTTTTAGTTACTGCTTTTGACCCTTTGCAATGTAGTTATCCGTAACTGTCAAAGTTTTGTATTATGTCCCAAGTGGCACATATGGCTCTACCCATGACATAAAGGAAGGGATGTTGTGATATGGCACAGAATATACTATGCTGTTATTGCACAGCTGCTGTCCTCTCATTACTGTAGAAACCTGTGGCATTGGCCTTTGTTGGCTAAGTATAAATCTGAGCAAATACTGCATCTTTTCAAGAAGTCAGTGGAATAAAAAGAATTTAAAAAAAAAAACCTTAAAATTTAGTTTGGGGTGTTTTTTTTTGTTTGCATGAATATTTCAGTGTATGGAAAATATCTGTTACACAACATGAGATTTATGTAAACATAGGAGAATTTGTCAAAATCACATTATGGACTTATAAAAGATGAGTATTTAATCAGGAGACCCAAATTTAAGGGTCATGTTTCTGTTAAAAAAAAAAAACAAAAAACAAAAAACAAAAAAACATGCAAAGTGACAATTCAAGCTAAATGACAATGCTTGAATTTTGCTTTATATACTCAAAATGAAGGGCTCGTCAGTAATTCCATCATGAAAGATTATTTGTAGAAATGGTTCAGCAAATAAATTATGAAATACCACAAAATTGCAAACTGCTCAAGACCAACAATGAATAGAAAAGTAATCCCATACAAATGATTTGCTACAGTTGGGAACTTCCACGGCAATGGTCAATGTCATCAGCATTATGGTCGTCTTATCCTTTGCAGCCACCGCTCTAAGTTTGCAGTGAGTTTCCACCCATCTGCCACGTTCTCCAAACCTCTTTTATAGCTCTGCAGTAACTTTTATGGTTTTATTTGGGATGCTCTCCTTTGCTTTTTAAATTTTTTCCATCAGCACAACTGATTAATTCAAACTTGCTCAAATCTCAGTCTTTGGCAGGGCTCTGTCACACATAGGCTAAAACTTAATTTCCTTTTCAACAAGGAGTTCTCTGACTTTGTGCCCCTTCATGTGTCTGGGATCTCTGAAGGGGGCAGAGGGTGTCTGGTTTCTTTGCTATTTCATAAGGGAAGGGCCACTGGGAAGAGATAAACCAATGAGAAGGGCATCTAGTGATACCAGCAATAAAGACAGATAGGATTGTAATAGTGATGGGAAAAAACTTATTAGATCTTAACATGTCTTCTAGGCAAAAGAAAGTGAAGATTGAATTATTCTGTCAGGCATTAAACTGGTAGTCTGAACTGTTTTATCTGATAATGGTGCACTGCTTATTCATTTTTAGGTAAAATAATGCCCTGCAAGGTATATGTATATTGTTCAAAATTTGATTTTTCCCCTCCATGTTGTAGTTATCTTTAGTGTTGCTAACAGTGTGTTTTGTTTAAAGCTTCAACGGATCTCTCCAAATTTGCCCTCAAAGATATTCTGTGCCATGCAATCTGTAACCAAAAACAGTAATATTTTGTAGTCTAGAAGGTGCAAAACCTGTTTAAACAGGAATGAAGCCTTTGATAACTCAAATGAGGATTCAATTGCTTCTTGCACTAGTAGTGAAGCATTAAGGGAGGCATCTGTAGCAAGCTGACCCATGTATGTATTCAAAACTCATTTGAGTAAACAGTGAAGATGCAAAATCTTTCTGCATAGCTCCTGACTATTGGGATAGTTGCTGTTGTGAACCACTTGCAAATTAATCTTAGATTACATCCTGGTAGCAATTACATTGGAGCCTGTGTGGCATGCTCTGTACAAGTTAACTTGAATTTAGAGCTTGCAAAGCCGTTTTCTAGTGACCAAGACAAAACAAAAAAAATCAACAGCAACAACAAAAAAGGGGGAGGGGGAGAAGAATCTGACTAACTTTATTTTGCCTGCTAGAGCAGAGTGCAGTATGATTGAGATATAAACATTTTTTGAAATAATACATACTCTGAGATTTAAAGGTGCTCACAGTTCAGAGGTAAGGGCTGTACTTGTCCCACCTGCTCACTTGTTGCTGGGAAGCAGAGGAGTATCCAGGCTCCTGTGGAACTGGTTAAAGTTGGTGGCAGCACTAATGAGCAAGGAATTGGACCCAAACCTTTTTTCATCTTCCACACCGTTGTTTGGTTTACACAACAAGGCCGCAAAGGCTGACCTCTCTGAACAAGCAATGATAAGGTATGGCCCTGCCTTGGGGTAGGAGCGTAAAATAGGTGAACACCCTTTGGAAGGAATAAGTCTCAAGTCCTGCCAGGAAGTTCAATAAGGAAGGGAAGGTTCTTCCTTAGGAAGTGACTGCGGGGTGTGGAGATCCACAAGTGCATTGAGAAAAGGCTCCGTTCCTATTATCTTACATAGAGTTTGAGTATACTTGAGTTTTCTGGTCTATAGACATACATATGTGTCTGAATTGCTGTTAATGATGCCATACTGCTTGGTTGCATGATATAATTTCTGCAGTCCAGAGGGTTTGTAAGGTGCACTAAAACCCAACAATTTTCAGTTTAGGTGATACAATGGAGATGGTAGAAGGCTAAGGGAACACAGATGTTTTCCTATTTATAATTTGTGGTGTTCTGTATATTTCTGCTTTTAAATATTTTATTTCCTCACTTGTCCCATCCAAATCCCAGTGGTCACATGAGTTGATCCCGCATCAAGCGGCCCTGTTTAATTTGTGCCACCCTGGCCTTTGCTGCATCCTGTGATAATGAAATGACGCAGACAATAGTTGTGGCTGTTGCAAGCTGAAAGAGGAAGAGAGGATGGGCTGTGAGCATCCCCCTGCCTTTTTGGCATCTGTAAAAGAGTAATGGCAACACTTACCCAAGCTGAGTATATTTCTCTTTTCATGAATGGCCTCTTCTCAAGGTTGTTCCAGTGCTTCTTTCAATATGATTTAAGTGTGATTGTATTTAATTTCCAGTCTTTTTAATTCAATTTTTAAAGGGAAGATAATACATCATTATTTTCCTCACAGACTTGCAAAAAAACCCCAAAGCAACGAGAAACTCAATAGCACGTGACTGATAGTATTATGCTCGCCAGATCGGGGTGGTTTGATGTATACTGTATTTTGAAGTGTCCTTGAACGTTTTAAATTATTTTCTTAAATTATTAAATTATTTTCTTAAAGGCTCATTCTTACCCTTTCTCATTAGTCAAATATGCTAGGAGCATTTCTAGTCTATTGTAATGAAATCTTCTGAAATGCTTTAAAATATTTTTGGCCATGGTTTGCAATTGCCTGCTGCCTTGATAAGTGTATGTGAAGCCTATGGAAAATATTTTCTTTCAGTGCACGGTGGCCATCTTCTTGTTTATATTTTAAGCATTTTGACTGGTTTTTGTTTATTACCCAAACAATTCTTAATTCACGAATCTGTCCTGTTTAATACCGTGTAGTCAAAGCCTGAATAACTGATTTATTTTCTCTTCCTTTTTATACAAACTTTATTTGATTTTTCAAAAGTACTACCTAAGTGTGAAATTTTTCTTATTTTTCAACCTATAGCTGATTTTTTTGTGCACAATTAAAAGCAGTCCTTAGATGGGAAGCTTCCACGTACTTCTGTGTTTAAATATGCAGTTACAGCATCCCAAAAACCACTAGTTGTGATTTCATTGCTTTAATTTATTTATACACATTTTAATTATGCTTTGTGACCTGTAAAGAGCTAGCTTTCTACCTTGGGCTGTACCAAGCAGTCAGTCTCTAGTGCTGTTTTTGCATACTGCCAAGTCTGTAAACATCTGAATCCCTCTAATCCTGGGTTCTATATGTTAGCATGAGAAAATTGAATGTGAGATGTAGGACTGTACAGCGCGAATTGGGCTTGTGGTTCATGGTCACGTGGTTTCCTGGGCAGTTAACTGCCACAATGCTACAAAAAGGTGCGCCACTGCTTTTGCTGACATAACTGAATGCAACCTACTGATTTTGACAGGCAAAACATCATCTGCCTGTGAAACAAAGCTGAGATGAATGTGCAATATCCTGCAGGATGGAGTATTAAATGCTGCTTGGCATGCAGCTGTGACTGGGGTTTCTAATTTAGTGGAGGAGAATTCCAGACCTTTCAGTTTTGGTAGAGGAAAGATGTCTGTCCTGGAAAATGCTGTTTCCTATCTTTGCTACTTTAGTCTCGATGAAATTTCAGATGAACATGGACTACCCTGAGGCAGGGCTAAAAGACCAGAGCAAAATCTCGACATCCACAAACAGAATCTCACTCTGAAGGGGTAGGAAGTTTTTTGGTTTTTGAAACAATCATGGACAATACGGGTATCACAGCACACAGTGTATTTTCTTACTCATATGTTACTTTAGTGTACGTAAATAACACAGTACCCCAACCAAAAAGGGCCTTGTTAGGAGACCGCCTTTCTTCAGGGAAAGCTTTTTGCAAACTAAACTGAACATCTCTGCTGACTGACACAAGAATGTTTTGTTTCACTTTATTTCATGCAGTATCTAGTTTTCATGTTTGTCATTTTGTTCACAGAAAATGTTCCCTTTCCTCTTTATAAGAGGGCACCTAAAAGCATGGCCATAAGCTTTTCTGCGTTCAGTCTGGCTCGAGCACTCAGCTGGCATTTCCATTACAAAGCTCAGCCAGATAGGGTTTCTGGCTTGACCTTTTTTCATTTGTACCTGGACTCCCTGACTAAATCTGAGTGTTGTAAGCTTTGGCTTTTTGTGTTTATCCTTAAATAAATTTGACTTAAATTATTCAAGGCCTTTTTCTGTGATTGCTTAGCCTGAAAATCATTATTTCTACCAGTGGGATACCCTCCTATTTCCAGGACTTCCCTAGGTTGAAATGAGCTTGATTTCCTTCTAGGAACTGGCTCCAGTTAACTGTACCCTGTGGTACTTCAGCTATATAGGTTAGATAAATTTGGCATAGGAGGGTCCATTCACAGCAGCTGGTTCGAAATGTACGCTGTAGATTCCTTTGGAGGCTAAGGTACCAATGAAACAAGTTTTTTTTCTTCTGAAGATGTTTTTAAGGATCATAAAACTTCTGTCTATGTATAAGAAGCACGGAAACATATTTCCTGTGGAAAATTTTCTATGGCTTTCTAGCTGCCCAAGCAAGATGTGGTGATGATTAGCTAGAAAACTGCTCATGCTTCTTGCTGGGAAATGAACAATTCTTACCTTCTTAGTAAAGGTCTTTGCATGATTTTTGTGGCACTGGTTCTTCTGTATTATCAGTTGTATTCTGGAAAGTGATTATGAAAGGAATTGCTTACCTTGCACCATTGGCATGACAAGGTTTTGCCCAGTCTGAGTCCTAAGTGGAACTAGGAAGGAGGTCAGGAGCACAGAGAAAAGTATACGCTAGCCAGATGAAGAGGAGGACAGCCTACCATTTAAATGATTCCTGTGTGGTATACTACCAAACACTACTTGCTAATACAGCTGGATTCCCTTCCACAAACTATTGCTATTGGAGACAAGCTTCCAATTTATCATGAAAAATTCCACACCAGCTGGAGAACTGCCCCTTTTAGCCTCCTATATTTAGTACGGTTTATTCCATTCTCTCAGTTAAGCTGTTCAGCGCATCCTGCATGCAACTTTGCACAGGCTTGCCTAATTATCCTCAAGTGGTTTAACTGCCCTGTTGGTCTTTGCCCTGGAACAGAGGAGAAGCACTTGCTGTCTGAGCAGCTCAGAGGCAGCCTGAGAAGTTGTTCCCTGCTTTTTTCTGCTGTGAGTTGCTGTTTCTGAGCTGAACATATGCTTGATTATACACTAGCTTGCACCCTATTTCAGACAACAATGGTGTTTGCCAGGCTGAGGGACTGGACTTGGAGGCTAAACATATATTAGGATCACTGCTTGAATCAGAAGCAATAATGTTACTGAACTGAAGAAACCCAGGTGCCTTGTAAACATAATGTAAACTTGATGGACGTTGTGAAAATAAAGGTTAATGCATGAAATTTTTTTCAAGGGCATGTGTTGGAGTGAGTTTGTGTGTTTAAAATTTCTATCTTTTCTCCGTTTGAAGAAGAAAATGACTTTTGTAATTTTTCTGTCTATATGAATAGATTTGGTGGTATTGAGAAAGTACTTTGTAACATGGCTTCATGTCCGAGTTTTAAGTTTACTGAAGGAAAAACCCAAAGCTGAAGAGCTCAACAGAAAGCAGTCAACTCCTAATACTTAAGCTGTGTAATATTCTTAAGTGTTAAAAGAGAAAGATTCACTAAGCCGGAAAGGCCTAGTTGCATTCTTACATAGCAAATATAGAAAGTGGAACTGTATTAAGAGGTGCTTCACAGCCTAGAAGTACGTGATATATCTCTGATATGGTGCATTTTAAAATCAGCGTAGACTAAAATCCCATGAATTCTAACTTTCAGGATCCAGAAAGGAGTAGCAGCTTACTATTAAATGTCTTGGAAGCCCAAACAGCAGTATGTTAGTTTAAAATGGTTTTGACAAGGCAAAATGTAGATGGCTACTGTTGGTACAAATGTAACAAAAACATTAGATATTAAGTGATTTGTTTCATAAGGCTGCATGACTTTCAGTAAGACTTAGGAATCTGGCTCCTAAATCACAAAGAAGTTCTGAAAGTATTTGGGGGGGGGGGGGGGAAGCTTAAATATAGCTGTGCTTTGACTTTTTAAAACCTCATGTCTGCATATTTAAATCCTGCACACTGAACTGTGCGTGGTCTGTCTGCTCAGAGATCTAGGGGCGTCTGTCCTGCTTGCAGACATGGTGGGATCGGAAGGGGCATCAGCAAGGTTGGCGGAGCTGGACGTGTGCTCGCTGTCCGCTTAGAACAAAACATGCCATTTAAACAATGAATAACAAATAAAACAACTGTTAAGGCCAACAGAACATTCCATCCCTGAGATATTATGGCGTATAAGAAGAAAGGTCTGGAAATTATACTGCCAAGTTTGCCCCTGAAAAGTGGAGGGGAAGTAGGGGGAAGGGAGGACTGGCAATTCAGCAAGGCAGCAGGAGCCAAGAGTAAGCCCAGGGCATGGGGTGAGATGCCGACTTTGCTTTGAATCAAGGCAGGGGCTTCCTTGACTGCTGAAGTGCTGGAGGTTGCAGGAGCTGCTGCTCCAGTTGTGAGATAATGACTTATACTGAATTCCTGTGGGAAATCCTGTTAAGAGTGCAGCTGCTTATGTAAAAAGTGATTTATATACCTATACTGTGCTGCTCCCAACTGCTGTTTTGCTGTGTAATAAGACACAAACAAGCCTGATGTTTTTTGTGGGGGATGGGGTGGGGGGAAGCATTTGGGTGGTTTTCCTTTGTTCATCTTGTGCATCTGTGCCATTTCAGTCGTGACAGTGGCCTTGGCGACTCTGGCCCTCAGTTCACTTGCATGAGAAATGCTGGGGTTGTACCCACTTATTCTGTAGGCTTGTCTCTCCCTCACCCTGTGAGGATCTACCTGCAGGCATGAGAAAGCAGTTCCTGCTCTGTTCCTATTCTGACTGGTCAAAGCTCTTGACAAGGTATCAGTGCCTACTGTGGCTGCCGTTCTTAATCTATTGTGATTTGAAAATCTTTCTTGGAGTAGAGCCCTGGCCTTGTTGAAATAACTTCACACAGATGATGAAAGAGCCTTGAGATTTTGAGACCAATCAGAAAGCTCTGTTGTCTTTGAAATAACATCCTTTACTCTGTTACCTCTAGTCACTGCAAACTCTGGTGTCCTTGCCTCTCTGCTGCTGTTCAGCTTTATTGTAAAATTGCTTCAGTGCTTTCAAAGGCCAGAGAGATCCTTAGCTCTGTCTGTGACAGAGCAATGAATTACTTGTTTACTCAGTCCTGTTTGCTTCCATGAACCTCTTCATTTCTTTGAGGTTCATGGACTATGTTCTTTGCTGTTACATCATCCTTATAGTAAAGATGGCTTAGTCAAAACTTAGCTGAAATAATTCATGAGTCAGAATCCAGCGTGTTATTCCAGACTTGTACAAACTTCACATTTGTAGCAGGCTAAAAAGAACACGTGTCCATGAAATTCAGCAACAAGATGTCAAAGGCATGGTGCATTTACTGCTTCCTATAACTTTTATAGAAACAAACAAAAAAAAACTTGTCCTTTAGCATGCTATATTTTTTTTGGCTGAGCCAAGTTACTGAAAAGCTGGCGAAGACAATGATATGTTATCTGTGCCATGCAGAAGAAGAGTTGCTAGATTTCTGCTGCTCTGATAGCATGCACGTTCATCAATATGCTCATTTAAAACAGCCTTTGAGCTTCTTGCACTCTACCCCTGCTGTAGTGAAACCTAACATTTTGCACTCTCATCAGCTACCATGGCTCCAGTGCAGTTGCATCCTTTCTGCAGCTGCCAGTCACCAGGGAATAAGAAATCTTTGGCCAAATACCTGCTCTGATATTCTAGGATGGAGGCTGTGTAAGAGTTGTCGTAAGGAGGCCTTCTCTCTCATTAAGTAATTCCTTGCTCTGTTTTGAGTTACAGAGGTCTCAAAATTAATATATCTAATTCATGCTTTAAACTTTACAAGCATTCTAGAAAAGTCTAAGAATGATGTACAATTGGGAAAAATTGCTGCAAACGTATGAGTGTTTAAAAGAATACTGTGATTTCACGGACCACTTACGATATCTGACGTGTCTGTTGACACAAGATCAGGAACACTTTCTCAAAGTATCTTAAGCTGAAGTACGGTCTGTAGCCTCTAATGCTTTATGTTATATTAACATAATGTTTGTTTTGGGATACGACAGCAAACAGCAAATTTTCTATTTTCTTAAACGCAGCTGCGTAGGCCTTATTGAGGATACTACTTGCGACAGCCTCAGCTCCTGCTATTCCACGGTTGGATTCTACTGCGCTGATGAGCGAGAATGCACTGCAAATTACATGGATAAAAGGAAAGAGTTGTTTTCTTTCTTCTCCTAATAATAAGACCAAAAACAACCCTCAGGAAAAGATCCCCCCCCCCCCCCAACAATCACTTTTCTGAGCATAACCTCATGAAGGTGACTCACTTAAAATTTTCCATCATTTACAGAAACTTGATATCTGTAGGGCTTGTTGATAGTGTCTATTAAAAGCAGAAATGCATTTGTTCCCTTTGTTAGACTTGGACACTCCAGTGAGTTCAATTCTGCAGGCAGAAATGTCTTTTACTCTGAATATTTTTTGGTTCCCATTCTAAATGTGTTATGCAAATAAATCACTTTTTCATAAAAGCATAACAAACGTTTTTGCATTTTTTTTATAAACAGCCCCAAACATGATAGTTCAGGAAGCTAGTGTAATTTTAAGAGCTTAGGAAGAAGCAGCTACAGTATTAATGGGATCTGGGTTTTATGCAAATAAAACCATTATGCCCGTTACTAGAGCACAGCAAAGTAGAAAGACCTCTGCACTCATGAGTAACGTGACAAGTACTTTATTATAACTCTGAATTTGCTCCTAGCATTTTACATGCAGTATCGTGTGGTCTCCAAAAGGCAGAGTTTTACACTGCTGACAAGAATTCTCAATGTATTAATAAGATGCCAAACAAATTACTTATATAAAAAGAATATTCTTCTGAGACTCTTGTTTTGTTGCCTTTTAGCTCTCTGGCAGTTCAATATAGTCTTGACATGATAAAGGATTGCACTTCAGTGATATATGGATGATATAAACATGTAAGATGGGAAATTTCTTTGACTCCACAATTAAACTAATCTTAAACTTTAAAAGAACAGTATGTCTGGAGTCAAACTAAAAATGCCTTGCTGGGGTCAAACTCTCCTAGTGCACTGGGCAGTGGAGTGTAAGAGTTTTCCAAAGGTCTTGCTCTCTATACTTCTCAACTGCCAGAGCTGGGCCTGAGAAGGACAGTGTATTTATGTCTCTAGCATCTTTATTTACATGCCCTGTGATTACCTGAGCACCTCAATCTTTGAGTATATTTGTCTCACCAGCAGTTAGGTATTTATATTCTGCAGCCAGAGGCCTAAGGCATGGTAAAGCTGAGTGATTTCCTCAGTCTACAGAAGAGCAGATATGATCACAGGACTCCTTAAAGTTAAGGGTATACCCTGTTTTATTGCCTTTCTTTCCCAGGAAGTCTGGCTTGTCACGTTACAGGTGTTCAGGAATACCAAGCTTTTAATGATTAAGTTCCTTCCAGTTGCACTAAGGAAAATACAAAACACCTTCAGGCCAAAGTCTGCCTGAAGTTTATCCACAAAAAGCTGCATCAAAAAGAATCTAAGGATCAGATTCTGTAATCAGATTTGCAAAGAGGTAGCCTTAAATGTATCCCTGGACCCACTCATTCAATTTCACCATTTCAATTGACTGCAAAATTGGAGTAAGGTCTAGCATTCACATGGATAGATTTTTGGGGGGTTCCTGTTTCTCTGCCCTGACTTTCATTCACATTCTGTTTTAAACCAAATGTTTTTCTTAATTTGGTAATTAGTGGTTTGGCAAAGCATCATAACAGATGGAATAGCTTTGACTTACATGAATAATGGCAATTTCAGATTAAAGCATGAGTGGATCTTCCTTAATATCACCCTAGTATTTTCTTACCAGCAAAGGTATACAAAGCCCAATGAAAAAACTTATTGAAAGCACCCTCTCAGAAAAGTTAAACTTCTGAAACAGTACTTTTACTGGTCTGTAAAAAATAACCAGTTGATAGGCTCCTTACCATGGCCAAATTTGATAGTAATTGTACTCTACTAGTTGTATCTTTGCTTTATGAACTTGAATATATACATATATAGGTGGATTAAAAAAAAATTTGATCTCAGTCCTACATCGCTGCTGTACTGTTTTGTTTTAATAGGCATGAATTTCACTGCATTGGCATTGCAGTGACCAGTGAACAGTTTCTTTTGTGTCCCTGCAGCTTTTAAACTGTGCTGTAAAAATGATTATTAACCTGTTTTGTGAAAAGCCCATCCACCTCAATTGCTGGAAGCTTATTTCACATGGTGAGAGTCACTATAGAAGATAATATTTTATTTTATGGTGGTGCTATTTGTTGCTTTGTCAAAAATTATTAAGGGTATAAAACAGGTTTTTAGGGGAACATATGCTAAAGCTTGGCTACTTTTGTTAACCATATTAGTTGCTGTAATAGAAATTCTTCTGGGCAAACCTAGTTTCTCTTTTATTTCCCACTCTTGCTGGATAAGTCCCCCTCACCACAACCAAGAGCAGTAGGAGAGACAGAAAACTGTGAAATGTTCTCGTAGAAAAGGAACAGACAATATGCTCCTTATACGTTTGCAGGATATTTTGAGATGCCTTACAAAAAAGGAAAAGTCTAAATGTGCCCATGTCAATCACAGAGATCATCAGTTTACATATGTTTGAACTTATCATGGTCATTTCTATTATGAAACCAATTAATCACCACTTAATCGGTACAAGTCAAAGCTTATCGTCCTTTCCGTTTACAGGTTAGTGCAGGCATTGCCATACCAGGCATAGACCCTTAAATGGGGCTATTTGCAGGAGAAGACAAGAATGCTTTTTCAAAAATGGAAGCGACTCCTGTGCTTAGTGCTGTAACATCACTGCCTCTGTTGGGTGCAGCCTTCCTATCTGGAATAACCTCATTAACATCTCCCAATGGTTAAGATTGTAATACAGTGTGCTTCAGCTTTTGTGTATAGTACGTAAAAAATGTGAAGCCAGCTGCTTGAAGACACTGCAGCAGGAGCTGACCTGAATTTTGTCCCCTTGTCCTTGTTTGCCAAGGGGAGTGATTTGTCAGCTGTACCTTCATAAACAGCTTGGAAAAATCCAAATCTCTCATGATTTTATTTATTGATGCTGACCTAAATATATGGCAATTGTAGAAATTTATGGACAAAACATTTTAAAGGACGTCAGCAAACCACTATCCTTTATGTGTATGGTAAGACATTCAATAACCAATGGGTCTCATCAAGTATCTTTGTGCAAATATATGAGCACTGCTAAATGGCTCTTGTGAGCTCAGTATAAAGAGTTCCCTTGGTGAAAAATACTCTAAGCAGAAGTACTTAAATTTACCTTATTACTGCAGTAAGCAGAAATCCAGATATTGCATGTAATTAAATGTAAATAGCTAGGTTAGGGAAATACAAAGATCGTGCTAGCAAGTATTCAGGACATGTAAGGCAGGTTCTGCTATTCCTTGTGTCCTGATAGGCCACAGTAAACAAGTCTGGCTTCATAGAACAGGTTATGAAAAAGAAAAGTACATATTTACTACAATCACATTTTTACAAATTTGTTTCTGGGACTATAAGCTTTTAAGACTAATTCTAATTTGCCAAACAAGTCAAGGCACTTACACCTAGAAAACTCAATCCAGAACACCCGAAGTCTGCTAAATAGTCGTACAGAGTTCTTTTATGTTTCAATAACTCAGTTTAACATTTCATTGACTTGTATCTCACAAGACTTGCCTGGCATTGAAGGAACTTTCCTGCACAAACAGTGAACTGTGAGAGAGGAAATTTGCCTTTTAAGGAACCCATTCATGTAGAAGGTGATGTCTGATTGCCTCCCAGAGGCTGTTTGACCTTTGTGAATTAAGTTGTGCTCTTTTAGATTAGAAAATTCTGTCACAAATAGCAATGGGAGTTAAAAGCTGCATATGCTGTAGAGAAAATGATCTGTCTTGTCTTCTCTGCTTACTAAGTTGCTCTTGTAGGAAGGGTAAGTCCTGCTGCTGCCCAAGCTGAACCTGTGCTACAGCTAGAAGGGATTTTTCCATCTCTGCGTTTTTAATCCTGGTGCTAGGTTTCAAAGTAGTAATTCTGGCAGATGTGGGGCCAAACCTAGGGAATGGTGAAAAGTAGGTTAAGAATCTTTAAGAATCAACTGATAAAGCATCTGATCCACTTTGATTACACACACTTGTTCTTACAGACCCAAGAGTGCTATTTGTTCTGTAAATTAAGATTGTTGAGACCAGTTTGTTGGAGATCGTGTTGTATTTGTTTTTAAAAATATAGCACAAGGAATTCTAATAAATTAAATCTAATTTATTAACTCTAATACTGTTATGCTCAGAACATCGCCCAACCAATATATTGAACATGCGTTCTGGGAAAAGATGCAGCTCTTGCCCTGGCTTATCAGCTTGAGGTATTTTCTTTGAGTCATTTTCTAAACCAAGAATTCCATACGTATTGGAAAACGTTTTTGAGCCCTAAGAGGCAGACTAAAATGCTGACTGGAAAAGGACGACAGACAGATGCCTGATAGTAAGCGAAGTCTTAAAAGGATAAATAATTCTACTAATTCTGTAATTCATTTAGGTGAGGGTTGTAGGCCTGAGACTCCAAATTTAGTTATTTGAATTCACATATGCAGAACCAGAATAGTTGTATTAGCTCAAATGAGCGATACGCTGAATTTGAGTATATGCAGTACTGTGAGAGGATTAGAATAACCTGCCAATAGACACATGTGTAACTGTGGCCTTTGGAAGTGGAAGGGCCTGACTTCTTGCAGGACTGTCTTTTAGCTCTTATTAATAAACCGAAGTGGGGGAGAAAAGGGGTTAATGAATCAGAAGTCTAAAATGTGGGACAGGAAGGTCATTAAATACTATAAATTAGAAATTTTCATAGCCTAGGATTTCAGAGAATGAAAAGCAAATGTTCATTTCTGTATTATTTTTCCCATGGGTCTCTTATCCAGCAATAGAAAGTTGTAAATATATGAAGACATCCTCTGTTCCTACTTATTATGAAAATACAATCTAAGTTTACTTTATTGAACTGTAATAATTTTTTGTAGGGAAATCTACCATAAACCAGCACATAAATATCTCCTCACAATGAAAAATACTGTAGTTTGCTGGATAGAAAAGGGAATTGTTAATATAGATCATCAATGTAGATCTAGCTTTGTGATTAAACTTTTGAAAACTATAAGGGGAAATATGAATTAGATTTAAAATAGCTTCTGACACTATTTTGCTGAGATCATACTCTTAACTAGTCTGGCCTTAACTAGTTCCACCTGGTGAAACAGTGCCCTGCTTTCTTAGTTGCTGAATCTGCTAATGCTGTTGCCTGTAACTGAAGGATCAGCTTTGACAAAACATGAATGTCTTTCTGTTGCCCCCGATTCATAAAGTTGGTTACGAGCGACTGACATTCCCACTGTGTTTCTTTACACAAAGTTTTTATAAGCAGACCTGGTAGAATCCCTGTTACTTGCTGTTCTCAAGTAATTCCTCTTATGAGATGCTGATCTGAGCTGTACTGTAGATGCTCAGCATACATGTTGACAACTTCCATGTTAGGCATCTTCCTCAGCCTAAATTTCTGGGTTGATTTCAATAAAAATGATTCTGCCATATCGCATAAATAAGGTAGGGTGAAGTATGTTGTTGTGCTATATTATTTCTTACAACCATTTAATTGAGAATCACTCATGCTTTGGAACAGAGACTGAAAATTTGGCAGGAGGCTAATCTAATCATGGCTATGCCTGCATTTGGCCTGACTGCAAAACTGAGAAACATTTCATGTCTACTCAGCAGAGGCTTGTCAGGATTTGATTGCTAAATTCTCTGAGGGCATTTCTGTGTGCGGGGGGCTGCTGGGGCTTGTAAGTGTGTCCTGAGAGTGCTGCTGCTACCAGGCAGGGCTGCGGCGGTGCCAGGCACCAGCACGGAGGGGCCAGCAGCGGTGGCAGCCCTGTGTCCCTTTGGCGGCTGTGTGGTGGGCAGCATACTGGGCGGCACAGCCTCATCTGAATGCAGTGAGAGCAGAAAGCAGCAGGGATAGACCAGCAGCAGGGATAGACCAGCAGCAGGGTGCAGGCAGAGGGTAGCTGGCATAGGGAGAGCTACAGGATCGGAGGAAAAGGATCTTTTTGCAATCTTTCTCGCTAATGTCGTTCTGCGTGGAGAGTACATACCTGCCACTGCTACAAATTGCCCTATTAACTAAAGACACGTGATCTTGATCCAAAAATAGCATCACAGATGACCAATGTGTATCTGAGCATAGCTCCACCTGGTGAAACTGGTCTTTTCCTATTTGCTTGGGAAACAATCTAGGTAAATTAAATTATTTTTGGTGTTATGCATGTGCAGTTGTCCTTACTTTTTATGATTGTTTCACGGGATTATAGTTCTTTCATTGCATTTGTGTCCTTTGACTCTGAACTCCCATTACACTGAAAAATGGTACTACTGTGAGCTGATAATGGAAGCACCTTTTTATTTTTATTGTGACATATAGGAAAGGGCAGGTGAAAAAGTTGCAGTAACATAGCCCAGTAGTTTTATATCATTTGCCTAAGGTACTGTAGCAGCAATGCAAGACTGATGACATGCAAATAACAGTTGTCTTAAAGAAGAGCAATTACTTGTGCAAGAATAGGTTTTACTCTCCCTCCTTTGAACAGACCTAATGTCATATCTGTAACTAGCAGTTTCTTGAAATGGCAGTGTTTGTAATAAACATTAATTAACCCAGCAGAATGATTTTGTCTGTTATAACTATTCTGGGAGAAATTGGTCAAACTGAGGCTTTTTTGCAGGGCCCTAATTGTGAGGTGATCTTGTGAATGGTGTCAAGATCCTTCAACAGTACCTTGGAAGGACTTTGTTCTAAGGCTTCGGTATCTGCAGGGAGAACTCTCCAGGCCTTCTGTATCCTATTGTATAAAGTGAAAAGCTAACGTTTTGGGTGGATGTTCAGATGCATGATTCTAACTCAAAGAGCTAGAATGTTTGTTTCCCCTGAGATCCTACTTATTTTATTCAGCTAGAGCCATATGGAGACAATGGATCTGGAAAAAAAGGTGAACTATTTGAGAGGTCAGGGCATTTGAATTGGGATTTTGGTCTGATTCAGTCTCCGGCTTGGGGAATTTGGAGAGAGCAGTGTTGACTGCTGACTTGATGCCCGAAATACTGTGCCAGAGAGGCTGTTCCAATTCACCACCCTGAACTGCTTCAGCGTTTTTTTTTTCTATTTCTCATACAGCAGTGAGATGCAGGTATGTCTGTAAGCTCACACATGACTTGAGAAACTTCTATTCCAAAGCTATTCAGACAAGTTATTTACTGTTTTGTTTTGCTGGCGTTTTTCCAGAGCACCCATTTCATGCTATTCCTCCTGACTTGAACCCAACAGTGCCTGTCACTCAGCAGATAAGTACTATCTATTAAATCAGCATTAACACTTTCACCATCAGAGCCCCTAGAGAGAATATGTCAGGAGGAGACTGTGAACAACCTGATGGTCTGTATCGGCTGGATCTGCTCCTCCTCTCTATTTCTACTTTGCTACTTCTCTGCATTCCCTGCCTCAACTGCATTACTGTCACTGCAATAGCTCCAGTCTGCGTATTCAAGAGCATACAAAAAACTTGCCTTAATCTTAATTGCTGACGATGCAGAATGACTATATAAAGGCAGAGAATATCACGGAAATATAACTGAGCTTCAATTAAAAGTGAGTTTATTAAATTAAAACATACACTTGGCTTCCTACACCTCACTTTTTGCAGAGACACTCAGGCTAAACACCTAGACTGAATCCATGGACCGTGACCATGTCATTTGCTTAAACATGACAAGCCTGACTTGGTTTAGTGCTGTCAGCATTCCTCATGCTGTAAGCAGTCAAACCCTTAGAGAAGGTCCTTTGATTTATCTGTATGCATTCAGGCAGGATAGCATCAGGAATAGACAACCTCATAGCTATATGATACTCCACAGTAAGTTCTAAACATGCTGTGGCTCTGGATGGAAGAGAGAAGATAAATGCATTTCCTGTAGAGAAGCCTGATAAGACTCCAAGTGTCCCTGCAGTTCCTGAAAGGGGTGAGTGGTGCCCAGTAAGTAGAGATCCTCCACGACAGCAAACACTGAGTTTCTATCTGCCTTTGCTCTGTTACAGTAAAGCGCAATTTGTTTTGTCTTTAACACAACACAGCTTGGGATTTTGAAGGGGGTATTATTGCTGTCATGCATGTGAGCTCCACCCATTTCATTTGCTTTCTGAAAAGTAGTCATGCTACACGAAAAAACAAAGCCTAGAGTTTCAAATGATGTATGAACTGACAAATCCTTACGTTCTGCTGTGCTTTCATTTGTGGTGCAATATTCAGTTTGTATGCAGTCGTCAAAACACATGAAGATCAGACAAAAATACTATTAAAAAATTTAATTTTTTTCTTTCTCTGATAGTCTATCCTTATCTCCACAAATCCTAAAAGCTATCTATTATGCTATTTGAGAAGAAAATAATTAATGGCATAGTTTCTTCCACCAAAAAGAGGGAGGGTTATTTTAAAATAACACCTTCACAGAACCATTATTTATCTAAAAATTGTGCTTCCTTTACACTCTTGATTTCAAAATTGAGGTTTTTGTATCTGAAAACCATTGCAGGTGAATGACAAGCATCTGGGCGAAGAAATAGCCTTGATCAGCACTAAGGAGGAAAGCACGGGCACTGCCTAGGAGTGCCTAGGGCATTTGCTGTCTGGCTATCCCATGTGATTACAGATGGGAAGTACTCTAGTTTTTCAAGCCTAGCCTGAGATACTTTAAAGGGACTTTTTTTAAAGTACCTTCAGGAGAGCCCTGAAAAAATCACACCAGCTCTTGGAATTTCTTGTGCCCATGGCTACAATAATGTTCAAATAATGTTAAGGAACTTCTCTCTATTAGAACCGCACATTAGCATTGAACTTGTGCTAAACAGCAGCCAAAACTATATTCCCTCCTCTGAACAGATTATTTTTATAAGGACAGATTCTGGTAATCCTGCGCAGGCTAGGGAAGCCCATTCTCCTTGAGAAGGTTATGAAGAGGCAGATTAGATGGTATGCTCTATATTCATTTCTATGTCAAACTCTACCTAACTCTCCCTTGTCTTTGTTCTCTCCAGTACAAGGCTGCTATGTAAAAGAATCATAATGTTCAGATTATGATGCATCAAGGTTGTGCTGAGACTGTGATTTCACTTCAGGCTACTTTATATTGTAGCAGCGTTTTCAGTGAAGATGAACAAACCTGCGGGAGAAATAATGTTGATCCAGTGTAAAATTCTGAACTTCTATACATGAGTTTTCTATAATCTTCATATTCTTCTAAACCAGTTTTAATTCTAATGCTACTTTTCTCATGCAGTGTGAAATTTGTGTTGCTCAAATCAAGTGAGTTGGCTCCTGATAAATAAATGGAATAGCTTAGGAGACTGTATGCACCACTGATGCCATGTTCCCAGACAGGCTCTGAGTGCAATCTCTTTTAATAGACTGATTTCGATTAAAAAGGAGTATGCTATGTTCCTAATTTTGGTATGACTGGAACAACTGTGAGACTTCAGTGTAACTGCAAAGGTTTGATAAGCGAAACATTCATAATTTAACAAGTGCTGTGGATTATTTTAGATGTATTTCTTGAAGCTTTGTTTTAGCTTGGGGGAAAAAATAGCCCTGGAAAAGTGGTGGAGAGGGAAAGAGTTAAACTTACAGGTCATGGAAATGATGTTGATTGCTGGGATTAGTCTTGTTGTTACGTACATGCTTTAAAGTTAAGGTTCAAATTGACTAGTCGAATTACAGTGAAATAGTGTTGAACCGCTGCATTAAAGACTTCACATATTGAAACTCTTCCCTTACAGTCAGTGAAGCTGTAGAGGAATTGCACTTGTAAGGTAATGAAGTTGTAATTAATTTGTAATTGCATTTAAAAAAAAAAAAAGTCTGAGATTCAAGAATTCCTGATTACCATTTTGACAAGATTTCTTGTGGTGAATGGGAAAGTGATTTCCATCCTTTATTGATGAGGATTCCTGTACAGTTCTCTCAAAAATGCAGCCCTTGGGGACTACTTTAGAAAGGCAAGTATTCATTGCAAAAAATAAGTCCTAGTGAGGTCCTGTGTGGCTTGGAGTCAAGTTACAGAATTTTCTGCTTGTAGATACATCTTGGTGAGAAAGGGGACTGCTTTTTTTTTCTCAAGTCCTACTTAGAGTTCAGCCTCCAAGGAAACATATCTTCTGGGAAACTCGCATGCGTGTTGATGGCGCTACTCTAGGTAGAGCTTTTAGTATGATCTTGGGATTAAGGATTTATCATAAAATACAGAAAAGTGTAACTGGCAGGAATGTCATTTCTGGCATCAATTAATGTCTAAGTATTGACTTTCCAGTGTAGCGTTCTATTAATTATTTCTTTGTGATCGTAATCACATATTAGATGGCATGAACAAAATGATTGGGCAGCACTATTATCATACTAACCTACTAGCAAGGATTTAAACATTTTTTTAAATGCTGTTCAATAAAGGATGGTATGCTCAGAATTCCCAGCAGAAAGACAGCATTACAGAAAGCTGAGCTGAACAGCAGCAAATTCTTCTAAGTCGAGGGGAACTGCCTTTCTGTGGATCTTGAAATGTAGAAACACAGTACTCTGCTCCTGGAAAAGTAATACTTTGGAGCTTTCAATCTTTGGCAAATAAGCTTTATAAGACAGTCTGCTACAGCCTATTCTAGGTGATATCGGTGTTTCATACAAGCACTAATAATTGTTTAGAATATTTTTTCTTGAGCTGCTAACACAAATATGTGGATTCTACTGACTATCATTGTGCGGAGTACCCGTTGCTGAACGTGCTTTTGTTCTTTGAGTCACAGTGTTACCTATACCAGTATAGATACCTTTATTTTACTCATGTGAAGAGGATCTTAACTTTTTTTTTTACACTGTTTTACTAGACTTGAGCTTTATTGGTTTACTTCTTCCTTCCCCAGGATCCCAAATGTTAATTTGGATAGATCTTCATACAAAACCTACATTTAAGAAGTGAGATAATCAGTAGCAGAATTTCACAGCTAGACAGGCTGTCCTGGCTACATCCAGAGATTTCTCATTTTTATGCCAATAGAAGCCTTGTGAATTAACTTTATTCTCCCTCTAGGAACATATGTTAGTTTAACTGAGACTATAAAATCTCAGTTCCTGCGGACCCAGCAAATTTATAAAATACATCACTACCTGTGGCATTTATGTTTCCATAATGGTGCTCGTGCAGTATTGCAGAGCACCCCATGTGTTAACTGAGAACTCAACAATGGCCCTTCTATAGTTGTAAAATGTGGTTCTAGAAATATGTAGTTGCTATACTCCCTCACCGACTGACTGTGTAAAGTACCCTTGTTATGGTTAAATAAAGACAAGAATCAATTTACTGAGAGAGTGGATTAATGCTTAACTTGGATCTTTTTCCAGTTGTCTGTAGTGCTGGGCATTCCCAGTCTCATGATTTGTAAAAGAGAATATAGTGTTTTTAACTAATAGTAAACTGAGCCTTGGAGAAATTTAGTTGGTATCTATGAACCGAGTATCAAGGGGATCTTCTCCAGACAGAGTTGTCAAGATATCTCAAACCTGTTTTGGAAGGACACTGCTTGGAGGAATGTTTCATTTATAATTTTAGTAATCTTCACTTGCTACAGTCCTGATTCTCTGTTCTCATTAGCTGCATTTATATAATGGCACGTCATTCTCACCCTTTCTCAAAGTCAAACCCTAGAAAAGTTTCTCATGGCTCTCTTTCAGCTTAAATGAACAGTCACATCTGCACGTCGTCTTCTCCCCTTGCCATTGATATTTCTCAAGCCCATTTCTGTATTGTCTTTGTTTCATTTGTGCTTTCTTTCAGCATTTGCATGGTCCCATGCTGCATGTGTGAAGTAACCTTCCATATGCTGTGTACTGCAGTCTTCTATAACCAATATCTAGAGCCTTTCTTATTCCATCAGATTGTCAACCTTCAACGTCCATATCCTACGCTGCTTTTTTGGTCTTGTTTCACATTTTTAATCCAAGACATGCAGTGAGACAGTAGGTGCTGCCATCTTTTTCAGTACTTACTGCTTATAGGACAAACACAGTGACTGCTTGCAATGCTACAGCAAAGAATTTGAGTCCCTTTGCTGAAATTGTCAGATGTGGATCTTCCATCAGTTTTAACATGTAGAATTGGATTCCATGGGGAATTGGATTTAGGTAGTCAAACCACCTGTTTTTCACTTCCTCCATGCGGGCATAAAGACTCTTACAATTTGTTGGGTACATATTTTAGTGCCATGAAATTCTTTAGCAGAGGTGAGCTCTTGGGAGCGAAAGCAACAGGCAATTAATTTGTGACCCTAAGAGATGGCGTGTCTGGAAAAACTAAAGACTAATTGAGCTAAGCCATCACTTCACTGTTTATTTTCACAACCTAATTGTTCATTTCACAATGGCTGTAGGCAATGTGATTAATAAAAGCTGTGAGAGCAATCAAGTGAAAGAAGATGGTAATAGACTACATGAGGGGAATTCTTGTTCTCCCTCCACTTGTTTTTTACAGTGGTTTTGCAAAGCTCTTCAGCTGAGCTGTGGAACGTGCTGCGCTTACCTTGGTAGCCAGCAGGTATACCAAGGTTAATTTATTGACAGGCATAGTGCTATTGCTGGTATTGCTTAAAGCAATAAAATGCCTAAATGCATTTTGTTTTTTGTTTGTTCTTTGCTTGCTTTCCTCTGTATCAGTCTGAGCTATCTTCAGACCTAAACAAGGTCAAGTCTCATTCTTCAGATGGAGACTCCTTCCCGGAAGACTTTCTCTTGATTCAGCTCTGTCATATTTCAGCCACTCCATTCAAGATCCATTACTGCTTCATTTTCCCCTTTTCAAAAGGCATAAAAGCCCTTTGTCATTGGCCTTATTTCCTGCATCTCTTTTAAGCCGTATGATGCTTTTCTGTATATGAACAAGGTGAGGCTGATTGAATGAAAAATTCTTTCATGTACTTGCCTGCATTAGACTTTTAAATTGCAGGCAGAATTAAACTAGATATGCAGTGATGGTCTTATAAGATATTTAAAGTCCAGTTCTGCTGGCAGCTGGCCTAGATAGTCACAGTATTAGATTGCTTCAGCAAACTGGAAAAGCATGACCTTGACATCTTTGCTTCTGTTAGTTTGAAATAAAGATGGAACCAGTTACTTGTAACTGGAAAAAATACATTACAAAGCTACAGGGGATTAACAGGGTGAATTTTGGAGCCTAGATCTGCTTGTATTGGAGCAGCTGAACAGAGGCAAAGGCATTTTCTTTGTTTTGAGTTTCCTATTTGTGAGCGTTATACACTGAGCAACTTTGCTTACAATCAGCTGAAAGACACTTCATGCATTTGATTTATTTTTTAATTATATTCTTCCTAAAAATAAGCTGAAGGCTGCATAAGTATATTTAGTATATACTGCTCAAAATACAAAACTGTAGCCTAGCAATAAAGCTAGGCTCATTCATGTTAAGATAAACTGTTCACATACAGAAGGAGGAAGCTGTATACCTATTAACTATTATTTCATTCACACTTGCATAGTGACTGAGGGGGTCTCACTCTGGTAAATTAGTACAAACCCACATACAGATGCATCTTGGCCACAATGAATAAATCCATGAGGGTATCTAAAGCCCTTCCTTCCTTCCTTTTAAAGCATTTTTACTTACAACTCAATAAACTCCTCATGGTGCAATGGAAGAATGTGGCCCTGTGCTTGCTCTTTATGTTCTAGTAAGAGCCTGAACTAAACTCATCAATGATGTCTGTGGTGTTCTTGTACTGCATCGTAGTTATTTTTCCAGGTTTACGGTATCTCTGACACATTGATGCATACACCCAAAAGCATTGACTGAGGGTGAGTTTTCATAACTTTGTTCGCAGCGATAAATTTACCCTGATGAGGCCAGCAACACTTACTAATTGCATACAACATTAGGGTAGGAATGTCAGATAAAATGTTGTGAGTGTAAAAGCAGCTAAAAAAATTATTTATACTATTTTCTTCTCACCAAAACAGTTTGTATTAGAATGCTACATTTCCATCAGTAAAGGCTGGAGGATTTGGATCGAAGTCCAATATTGCAAAATATCTTTTTACTAACCAGAAGTGGAAGACGCTATTCCGGATTTCCCACAAATAAGTGGGGTGGTGGTGGTGTTTTTTTTTTTTTTTTTTTAAAGCGGTCATTGTTTATACCTCTAATGAATCTAGTGCAATTCCTCCAGTGGGACCAGAAATAAAGTGCCTCGACTAAGGTCTGAAAGTGCTGTGCTAGTTGATCAAGACTGAATATCAAATCACAGTGGTCTGAACGCTGCCACCGGAAGGCTCTAGAGAGGAACACCAAACCATTCTACTCAGTAAAGCGAGCTAAGTCATTGGAGGTTTTTCTGACTTCTTTGGGTGGTGTCAAGACAGACAATAATGTATGTTATTTTTATGGCACCATTTATCCCAGGAATTCTCAGAACAGACTATCAAAACACTTGGCTAGAAGAGCCTCCTTGAACAAACAGGTTTTTGAAGCTGATCTGCACTTGTCCTGTCCTGACTTCTCACAAGCTGGCAGAAAGCATCAGCGTCAGAAGGCTCAGACTTCTGCTCGTGTCCAGGCAGTGTGGTGAATAGATGCAGTTATTGCAGCCCATCCAGTCGAGGGCCTTCTGTAGACTGTTCTGCTACCCTGCTCCTTCTTCTGTTTCGTCTTTCTTTTGTTTCATCAAAGATGAGAGGAAGGTGAATGTTATCTTTTTCATGAAGTTAAGCCAGAGATGTCCCTGCTGCCAGAAAAAAATCTTGAATATGAGAAGAAATACAATTGTTTTGATTCATGAAAAAGTAATAAATACTTTTACTATTGATAGCACAAGAAATGCTGGCAAAAAGTCACATTTATAGGTACTTATTTACATATGGCTAGATTTTTTTGAACGTAAAACAGCATTTCTCCTACTCAAAAGGCAAGAAAGGTGGAAAGTTGACTCATTTTTATCTGAAAACTGTGCTTGCTTGTAAGCAGTCAGTGTTGTAAAATCAAGAGCTCTTGGCAAGCGTTTGGTGAGAATGCACTGGAGAAGAGGAGACTGGGTGAATGTGAATTTGTCCACTTTTACATGGTTGTAGAGACTTCTTCCATGGAATCTGCATCATACTGTAAAATGCTGTCTAGTCCCTTTCCCCACAGCTGCAGTTGGATAGTCAACTAAATATTTCACAGTTGAATGGAAGTCAGTAGGTCAACAGTGTGTTTCTGTTACACTGTATGTGCTAACAAGTTCTCTGTAATTAGTGGCCCTTGTACTCCAGTTATAACTAAGGAGCTGCGTGCACACATGCTCACCTCTGCTACTAACCAGACAGGTCTACATGCACATTATGTCGGAAAAGAGAGTGAAATATGCTCCTAAGGTAACACTTGAACAGCTCATCCCCATTAACTCTGACTTCTCTACAAGCTGTGGCTTTAGTTCTAAGTATAATCAAGATGGGTAGAAAAGAGGCTATTTTACATGCAGGGTTAACCCTGTAGACACTTTATTTCCTTTCAGCTGTACAAAGGTTGAAGGAGCTGCACAGAGACCAAAGCCTAATCATAAAAGCCTTAAGGCACATCCTTAGCTTCTACTGCTTCCTTCTCTTTGTCTTCCTTGGGTCATAGTCATTTCTGTAAGTGGGTGCTATTTTTTATGAAAGCTGCTTTTTTTTTTTTTGTAGCACTTTCACATTTATCTTTGCTGCCTCATCGCCTTATATGAGATAAAAATTCAGGAGTCACTGCACAAATTATGTTCTGCCAAAAGAAGGTTCTTCCTTTCAAAGCTGGTAACTGAGTACTTCTCTGGCACTCTGGGCTGTCTACCTGTCCTATTCCCCATCTGTCCTTGACGTTTGCAGAATGGTCCCTGTACCCATCCTGTCTTTATGTAGAACAGCATGTAAAACTCAGCATTTTACTGAGCAGCGTAATCTCTGCCCAATAACAACAATATGTGTAGTAAGGCGCTCCTGAAACAATGGTGTTTGAATTCTTCTTTATGCAGATAATACGACTAACATTGGCAGGGCAGTGGGAAAGAATAAATAATTTACATTTACCTTACTCATTATCTCCCTTCTTTTAGGCACTCATTTTTGGAGTTTTCTTGATGCTTCTTTTAGTACTCATATTCAGCCAGTTGCTTTATCTTTCTTTCATTCTCCCATTCCAGCTTTATCACAAAATAATGCTACATGTATTATGTCTGCAAGGTATAAAACAATAAATAGGCCTGTAAAACATGAAGCGTTTAAGAAACTAAATGATTTGTATTAGCCATCCTTAAACATAACAAAGCTGAAGCCTGCATGTAAGCGTTTCAGAGCAGTGACCAATAAAGAGCCGCTTAGCGTCAGCACAGCGTTACCCTGGTTTCTGCCCTGTCACAAGAGATTCCTCGCTCAGCAGAAATCAACGGTTGGCCGACATAACCAAGAGAAGCACCTCAAAGGAGCTGCAAGGCTTTAAAACAAACCAACAAGAACATTGACTCATTTAGGAGACATCTCAGTGACTGATTAGTTAGTAGTTTTTTGAGACTTTCCTTGATGGCATTTCCCTCACTGAGGGGTTACATTTTCATTTCAGAACCACACACGGATTCATTCTGAAAGTGCAGGATTTGTTCTTGGGGAGATACAGGGAAAATTCAAACAAAGAGAAAAATGGTAGAAAGGCAAATACAGGTTATATGTACATGGCCTATAACACTCTACAAGTCCTTAAGCCCAGAGGGAGGGACTGGGTTTTGTTGGTGGTTTTTTTTGTTTTTTTCCTCTAAGCTGTCTGCAGTGTGTGAATGTTTAGCGCTAAACGTCTTTTGTTCTGCCCCAGGTGCCTGAACCAGGGACTCGCTCCTGAGCGCAGGAGCTGGCTAATGTGCAAGCCATGTGGTGGTCAGAGAATTAGGACTGGCACACAAAGGGAGAAGGAGCCTTATGTTTTATGACCACGTGTTAAATCAGCCGTCCCCAGTTTTGCATAGTCAGGGTTCCTTGGGCTTCTGAACAGCTTTCAGGTAAAAGGAAGAGAGAGCATAATGAGGAGGAAAGGGCAACAGGGAAAGGGAAAACCAAGGGAGAGAGTAAACCAAAGGACAGAACTTGCAGGCAGGATTTAACAGAGCCTCTGAAACAGGGGAGGGTGAAAGATGAGTTCCCAGGAGGTTGCTGCTGAAATTGAAGGTGCTTCAATACAAAATGCTCAACCCAAAGAAGTATCAGAATTATCAGCCTCTGATATAAGCAGCAAAACTGTGGAGGGAGGTATCCTCTGCCTTCCCCTTTTACATGGAGAGAAAAAAAATAAGAAAGAGAAGAGGAGAGAGGGCTCTGGTAAACAGTATCGATTAAAAAAAGGGAAACAGGTCTAGGAATTTTTCATAAGATTGTTCTGAATAGTTCTGAAATAAGCAATCAATAACAACAAAGTCCCTATTTCTATTTGCTTATTTCCAAAATAAAACAGTGCAGTCATAGCTTTTAAAGTCAATCTACTAATAGACTGCGTTTTTCCTTTTTAACAAAGACTTATATTTGGAAAAGACCTTTAAGAGAATCATCCCTCTGCTGGGGGAAGGTTTAGTAAGAACGGTAATTACAAGCTGCTGAATCACAGGCCAAGTATATGTTAGCAACATTTTTTTTCTGTGCTACGTTTCCATAAATAACTGAGTTTGTAATTCTGAACTGATAAATATTTAGACATTTTTGTGAAAGAAACTGCCTGATATTTGTGTAGTGAAAACACTACGTTGTCCTAGGGAAAAACTGAACAAATGGAGGTTGTCCTTACTTGCCTTAACAGAGTGATTTTTATTTGCTTGAGTAGCAGTTTCTGTTCTGGTTAATGGAGGGAGAACTATTTGTTTAATCTGGGAATGCAGTTAATATCATCCATCCAGAAAGAGGGCATCCCATTTCAGTATAGTCATTGCCGCTTCAAAACTCTTTTAAGAAGCTCTTGAAACATAAATGGGGATGGTGCTAACCTTTGCTGCTATTGTTTCTTATGCTTATATAAAACAATTCTGATGATAACGTTGTACAAAGTCATTTTTAAGATTTTAAAAAATATATATATCCAAGGTATTTACTTCCTTTGTGATTTTTATGCCAGTATGTCTTTATACAGATAGCAGTATCTTTTTACATTCACATCTGACAAAATGTGACACACTTTCTTTCCTTATCTGATTCATCTGTCAAAAAATATGCTGCTTCTCTCCCCTTTCACACTGCCTCTGGCTGGAATTTATAAAGGCAGCGGGAAGCTAGCTTTCTTTGAAAACGTGTTACACTCCACCATTTCAGTATGAACTAATCTCAGACTAGACTGAGAAAATCTATGCAACATCAGTTTCCTGATCTGGAAGTCTCTTGGGATAATACCAGCATTGTTTTAAGAAAGTTTAAACCCTTTTCACTGAAGGCCAAATGCAAGCCTGAGAAGATCCCCAGTTGTTACGAGGGATTTTGGAACATGCCCTTTAATTCTGTCCCCCGCAAAATTAGCTCCTTGAGTGCAGGATAAAAGGAAATATGTTTAGACTGAAGACGTAGTGGTCTATGAATGCTTATAGATTATGGTATAATTAATGATTGGGGATTTGCAAAATGTCTGAAGGAAGGGTGATTTTATTTTTCTTATTCATAGTAGCTGTTGTGTGACACCAACAGCCAGCACGAAAGCTGTTTCTGAAGTTCCAAACTATAACTAAAACTTACTTATTTTTGCTCTCTGTCCAGTAGTGGAGTCTATTCATAACGCACCTTTTTTGTGCTCATTGCTATTGAGTAAAACTAGGTGAGACTGAATTTGGTCAAAACACTTGCATCTCTGAGAAGACCAGTTTTCCTCTTACAGCTTCTACTTTCCTAGGCTGATATGCAGATACACAGATACCTTCTCACAGCACAGTTTTTTCTGTTCTCACTGGCATTTTAACCTACATCATATTTAAGATGTGTAATACTTGACCAAATGCTTGTAAATAGAAAGCAAATTCTGAAACAGCAGGTACAGCCTCAAAGGTCCCAGTGTAACACTGGTCTGACCAGTCAGGCCCATTCATTCAGAACAATGGAGACACTGCTATGGACGTGTGTACGTAAGGTTTTCTTGCTGAGCCTAATAAATATTATAGCTGCGTATCTCTGAAAACCATATTTTGCTGAAAGCAGTAGCAAGTTTTTGTCTGTCGCTTGTGGTCTGTTTGCTGTGAGCCTGAGTGAACACCCTTTGGGTTTGTGGCCTTTTAAGGCAAAAAAACAATGGGGCCTCAACAAGGATCTTTTCCTCCCTGTCCAAGGGAAAGGGCAGGCCAGCTGTATGTGCCTTCCAGTATCTATCATTATGGCAAGGGTTAGCGTCCCTGGACCGAGTCATTAAACATCCTGAGAGGAAGCCTCAGGGTTGTGGGTGTAAGAATTATTGCTGCAAGTTTGCAATTTCCAAGGTTCTCTGTAGATTTCAAATGAGGAAACAAAACAGTGAAAAGCAACAACAGAAATAGTTGCCAGAGCTGCCCGTACCTGCTGTGATTCTTTGTTACGTTTTACGTATTAAAATGCAGTAGATTATTTTTTTTGGCTTCATCTGCTATGAAATGGATATTGTACGTGCTTTGATAAGTGGATAGGAAAGTTGTCTGCTTTGATTTCTCTGTGGCTTGCTAAATACAGTGTGCTTTGTTGAAATGCTGCATTGTAACTTACGTGCGTATCCTCCAGAGAATCAGAATGTCCTCCATCATCTGGAGGAACAGCGCTTTTTGGAGGGCTAATTGTCCTTGTTCCTGGCAACACAAAATGATAATAAAGTTCTGGTTGTTCGTCCCACTGAGAAACGCTGCGACTGGGAAAGTCATTCTACAAGTAACTTGTTTAAACACGGAGAGCTCTGCTCAGAGAAGAGTGTTTCTCTGGCTGTTACCTTAGCCTAAACACAGAGGTATACTCCAGGGCCATGGACTCTCCTCTATAGACGCAGGAGGAAGTAGCGAATTCAATGATGTTATTGCTATTTATTGTGAATGCAGTGATCAAAGTTGCAGTTTTAAGTCATAGCCCATGAAATGCAATAGCTGGAGGCTGGATGGCAATAAAGTCCCTACAGAGGATCTCTTCTGCCTTGTGTGCCTGTTGATCCTGTAATTCTTCCACACTGCAAAGGAAAACCACAGTTCTGCTACAAGAAAATTCTTTGCACTTGGGAATGAATTGAGGCAAGAGTTTTGCGCTTAAATGACTATAACCACTTGATATTGGTTTGAAATTTTCCATTACTAGTCAGAGTCTTTAGAATAGAGTAAGCCAGAGTATATTTCTGTGAAATTCCTTGAGATTCATCCAATATGTTACTTAGCAAAGATAACAGAAACATGTAACATTCGCTCTTTGGAAAGGGGGAAAAAATAGTTGTTATCCAGGCAACATGCAGCCAGTTACTTTACATGATAACTGTTCAGCTGTCAGCTGATTTAAATTAGAGATATAGGGAAATTAATTCATGCTGCTTGTAGCTTTTTTCAGTAAAGAAATGCATGATTACTTGTGTGGAAACTATTTCCCCATCACCTTGTGCTGAACTTAATTATGACATGACAAGCCTTGGGATGGCAAGAAACCCAGTGTCAGCTGTGTATTCAGCAGTCGCTGCAGAAGCTGTGGTTTGCAGCTCCTGATACCAGGAAGGTGCGTGTAGCAGGTCTGGGAATAAAAGCAGATTAACTGACAGGTAATGAAAGCAAAAGCAATAGGAAGAAAGGTTGCCACTGTTTCCTCCTTGCTCCAGTGTGCTTTAGTGAAAACATCTGTAGGAAAGCAAGTAAACTGAGAAGCAGCTGTACCAAGGATATACAGTCTGATAGCCAGCCACTAGCTCTTTGAAAAGTAATTATGCTCAAGTGCCCCGTCCTTTATTCGTCAGGCCAGTTCCCTGCATGGAATCAGAATGGCAGCAGCCAATTTTAGTGGCTACGACGTATTTCCTCCATGGCTTGCATCCTTTTACCAGGCATTGCTAGTGCACGAGGGGACTTAGCTGCTTTGGGGCTTTCTCCTTTATCTGTGTTACCCGCTTTATGGCTCTGTAGGGAACGCAGAGCTGTGGCTCAGCCAGCGCCCGCTGGGGGCTCCCTGCCCTCTGGAGCCTGGGGCTGGGCTCCTCTGTCATGTCGCGGCACTGGGGCCAGAAGGGGAAAGGGGGAAGCTGGTGCTTCTGGAGAGAAGGAAACTGCTGGTTTGGGAAGTTTATTCTACGCTCAGCAATTCTTCCCGTGCATCCCAACCACCCTGTTACCCTCCATCAGCAGTGGCTTAAGCCAAGGTGGTAAATGCTGGTTGGTTTGGCTCCACCTGTGGCCTGCTGCCTTAGGCAGCTGTATTTTCTGCTTAGGGTTATACGTTTCCTTAAGCTAAGCAGTTCTGAGGGGAGTGAATTTGCATAGATGTCCCTGTAGGTCTAGTAGGTGAAACTGCTCAAAAGGCAAAAATCTTTTTTTAAATGAAAAGGTCTTCTGACTAAAAGTGGCAGCAGTAGGGAAAATGCGTTAAAGATGTAGAAAACAACCTGAGAGCCAGACTTTTAGTCAGTATAAAATGTGCTGCTGCACTGATATCTGGTTGTCCCCAGCCGAGAGAGGGACTTGCAAAGGAGGTCTGAGGAAATTGGAGAAGGCAACGTTTGATATGTGCTGAAAGTAAGTCACGATGGTATGCGGTAGTTCTTTTAGAAATCCTTTCTCTAGTGCCTGTCTACACGTATTATACATATGTAAATCAAGGCAGATCAGAATAATTTAATAATTCTCTCTGTTAGCCATCTAATTGCTTTGAAAGAAAGGAGAGAAAAACCATCATGGTTAAACCCTCGTGACTCAGGTTGTAGCACATTAATCACTCAAAGCTGTGGCAGCATCCTCACAGCACAGTTCATGGTGCCGGAAGGGCCCTACCTGCCTGTCATCCTATATGATCAACATAAACTGCTGCTGTCTAATGCACTCGTGATTCTGGTCTGTACTTAAGCTGCAACAGCTGACTGGAAAGGGGCAAAAAGAAACAGAATGCAGACTCAAATTAAATGTTTAAAAATATATGTGAAATGGCTCTACCACTTTGAGCCTGAGGCTGTAGCAATCTCTGAACAAGCAAATAACGGCATGGGTTGAATGTGCAGTCTAGGAAAAATGAAACCATTCTGTTAAAAATAAAAGAGCAATGACAAATCTGTTTTGAACATGGACTTTCCTCCTATCTTTTCCCAATCCTCTACTGGAGCGGGCACTGGATTTTTAGTTCATTATTTAGGTCGAATAAAAATGTACTTTGCAAAGCTGGAGTAGAAAATACTAAAGAAATAGAGGTATACTTCAAAATAGGTGGTAGGCATCTAACGCGAGGTAGTATTGTGGTATATGAACCACGTTACTCTGTAATGCTGCTTACCTAGGTCTTTAGCTGGGTCAGTACTGCTGATGCTCCATTATGTATTGGTAGCAAATACTTACCTCAGAGGTCTATAGGGCAGTAGGCAGCAGAGGCCTGACAATTATCCATTACTTATCCAGCTTTTTGGGCATTGAAGGGAAGAACAGAACCTGTAACCTTCTGTGTTTAACAAACAGCTCTGCAGGCTCTGGTTATTGTAAGGGACAGCCAAGGCGCTCTCCCCCTCCATGCTTTCCTAGCAGTGCCTGTACAGCAGGTGCCCCAAAATCCTGACCTTTCCCACAAGGAGGGAACAGCGCCCTAGGTGCTGCTACTTCTGCTATGTGGTAACTGTTGTGGGATGTTCATTGCACGTGCTTCTGTGTGTGTGCATAGGAGCACAACGCATGACTCTGTACTTTGGTATCTCCCTTCTAGTCTTTAAATGTGATTGTGTCATGCTGAATGGCTGTTAGGGGAAAACGGGCCCTGAGTCTGGAAGTCCAGGACTCTCTTCTAAACTGGTAACTGCAGGTATTCAAGCTGGAGCTTACGGTGGCCGAATGGCAATTTAATTGAATAAAGCAGTAAATGGAAGTAACGCAGAACCTGTTGGACAACTACACAGAGATAGTTAGGACTGTAAACGCAAACATTTCTGTGCAGGAGGAGGAAGAGTTGTATTCTTCAGCGTCTCTCCAGGTATTCCTTAGCAACTCTGAGAATCAGTTCCGTCTCTCTATTCCTAGGTTAGCTTTGCAACCACTCTAACTCAGTTCAAAGCAACATTTTGATTCACAGTGAAAGGAGAAGGTACGTAATTTGAGATTTAAAAGGAGAGGCATTATGTGTACTATGTGCAATGCAACTCTTGCAGGCATGGAAAGAATGGTGTAAAAAACCCACCAAACTCTGACCTACCTTTTTTCTCTCTCTTGAGTTTTGAGAGTTCATTTTGGAAACTACCAACCAATTTTTTAAACTTTTTAAGTAAGCGGTCCTGGTGGTAAATCTGCTGCGTAATTGGCAACCTCTCCCAGAAGGTATTTTAGTAATACCTTAAAAGGCATATACCACCAGCTCTCTTTAAGGCAGTATCAAGGGTACTGAGAACTTTTGGTATCTAGTCATTAGATTCCTACCGCTAGTCAATATGGTCTGTTAGTCCTAAAAAGATCATGGTATGTAAGTTACTTAGAGCGTGCTTCCTTGCTTGAACATTCGAAAATTTTCATGTAGATTTTAAAACTGGAAGAGAGTGGCCCTGAGCAAAATCCAATAGCCAAGCCTAGAGCTGTTTAGAGTGTGGTTTGAATTTGGCAATTTTGTCTCAAGCCTTGCTGTTGACTTTGTTAGTACTGTGTCACCCACCCTTAAATGCTTTCCCTTACCCCAGGCTAGGTAGCAGATGTTTAGGAAAAATAATAAAGAAAAAGGTTATAATAATTCAGAACTGGAGTACTATCCCAGTCCAATCATCCTGCGATATCTGCTAAGAGCTGAACATGGAGGAAGGTACATTTTCCTTTCTAGTTAGAATCTAACATCTTAAAATGCTTCTTCTGCTCAATGAAGATTGCAGTACAGGTAGTATACACAAACCCTATATGGAAGATCCTCTTTACTATCCCGAATATTCTGAAGTGTCTGAAGTTGCTCTTCTTAACTATGTGTCTCTAAAGCTATGGATCGAAATTGTTGCATGCATCTTTGAATTGCAGCAGCTATTTAAACATTTATGTAATGGTACTGCAAAATGTATGTCTACACAGGCATCTTTTTAGCATGGAGATATAATTAAACAGGCAGATGAGCACATGATTTCTTGAAGTGCTCATTTATAGGTTCTTAAAGGGCTTCTTCCAAAAGTGATAAAGCAGTGCTAGTACTGGATACTCTAAGTCAAAGTATGAAAGAAAGGTCAAAGTACAGTGATCTTACGCATGATATAAAGACATTTTTTACTGTAGACTTGAGAGCCCTCCAAAGTACACTGAAACTATTTGTCAAGGAGCAGGGCCCTTTGTTTGCCTGCCAGGTGTATGAGTCCCTGCCCCAGTGCTTTCAGAAAAAGCCGGGACGGGCTGTCTTCTGCGTTTGTGCAGTATTATAATATTAAATGGTAGTGAGAGACTGCAGCTGTAACAGCAATTTTCACTTTCTTGTTTAATGTCATGGCGTCTGTTTAGTACCACCTGTCAGTGACAAAGATGACTGAATCTGTTGAGGACTAAAGATTGCTGTTGAAATTACATGTAAAAATTAACACCAACATTTTTAGTTTGTTGATATTCTAAGGAAAACTTGCTGCCTCAACATTTAGATTAATTTAGTAGGCAAAAAATATTAGGGAAGAAGCTTAATTACTCCTTGAACGTTTGCTCATTTTCCACAATAAGAAGCATTTGAGGCTTCTCAAAAGTTACAATAGAATTTAACAGAATTTCAGGGCTGATGGACTATTCCCATTTAGAAATGGGAAGGTGGGTTGTATCTAGGCCTTTCGGATCGTGCTGAGGTCCATAGAGAGCATAACATCAAGCTGGAATGGAAGACAGCAATGCATGCTATGAGTGACTGGAGCTTATTTTTACACCCCCTTGAGCCTGGAATGCCAGTTTTTTTCAAGGGACTAGCAGCATATGGTAGAGAACACCTGGCTGTGAGCTTGGGAACCCAGCTGTGTGCCCTGACATATTCCTGGTGGCAGAGGGAAGGAATTGTAAGAGCAGTGCTGAAATTTCTACCTCATCGGGAGAGTTCTTTTAGCTTTTTCCGTCAACTCTGCTTCTAGTTCCACAATAATTCATCAAAAAATAGGATTCCCAGACAGCACTCTGTTCTTCTAAATCTCACTAAAGATTAAGACAGCTGTTTGAATGGAAGGTGAATTCTCAGAATATCATACCTTATACCCTTATATTCCTGGAGTTCAAGTTAAGGGATGTTGGGGCCACTACATTCAGTGGTAGACATCTTCTAGTCCACCTTAAAATAGCCATCTGTTTATCTGAAAAGCTTTAAAAAAATCACAAATAACAAATGCAAATAAGCAAACAAAAAAGCTCTTCAGAGACTATGAAGTATAGTAAAGTGATATTTCAGTGGCCCCTAACTCAGCTCTGGAATGTGGTGGGGTCTGGGCTCTGCTACAGGACTCTCTTCACGCTCCAACAAGTGAATGTTTGAGGCAGCTTGATTTTGGAGGCCTGATTATGTTTAACGATGTCAGCTATCTTGACATCAGAAATTGTTTTGGACCAAACTGACAGGATATGAGCAAGTTTCTAATGGTTATCGGGTCTGAAACTGAGACACCAATGAATATAGAGGAATTAATGGCACTTGGTGTTTGCCTGCTCACTGTAATGAAGGTCAGTGTTAAGATACTGCTGTGGACATTTTCCATACAGATGACTTTGGCTTTTAGGTCTGTGAACGTGACGGTTCTAGCATGTGCTGAATTGATGCAAAGTTAAAATTGAGCAGTGTAAATATTTTATTATCTACAGTGAAGTTAAAGCTCTGTTTTAAAAACATTGTTTATTTGTTGCTGAAGAAACAAATGGAGTGCCTCTGCTAGCAGCTCTTGGTGTCATTTATGTTACATGCCCCCAATTTGACAGTATGTGCCTAGTGACTGCAGGAGGAAAGTAGCTCTGCTTTCACTGAATTTAGCTAAAGAATTTGGTATGCGGTAGAATGATGCATTTCAGCCTTCATTTCTGATGACAGTCTAATTACACTTTAGGCAGATCACTTTAACAATTTATTAATTTCAGTTCATGATTTCATAACCACCATAACTTCATAGAAAAAGCTCTATGATTAAGAGTTGTTGTGTCCTTAAACGTTGGATCCATGTTTTTGTACAGGGCAAGGGCAGAATCATACAGTAACCCACAGTAATACCACGTGAAATAAGCTGTACAGTTTTATATGTTAGGTTTTTTTTCAATTTGGTTTCTGCTAAATTGCCCACAATTTAAGGTAAGAGGAGACCTTTTTGCCCATCTCATCTGACCGTCAGCATAAACACAGCATGCAGAATTTCACCCATTTCCCCGTTCAGTCCAATGGGCAAATCAGACAAGGGTTTTAGAGAGATGCAAGTTCTTTACGATAAGACTAAAGAACTGATTGATAGGGAATCCTGTATATCCTTTCAGCAATTCCAGTTGTTAACTTCCATGACCACCTTCTTTCCCCCCCTCCCCCCCCAATCCTTTTATGTATGGTTGACTATTTCTAGCGCTACTTTCCAGCCCTTGGATCTTGTTATCCTTTTCCGTCTGCTACCTCTTAGTCTGATACAGGTAACTAGAAACGTGAGAAGTCATCACCCTATAACTTTTGATATGGAGAAAAGACTAATCTCTCATGCAAAGGACATTTTTCAGCAATGAAATACTTCTTATGGTGGATCCATGAGCCCTGTCCAGTTTTTCAACTACTTTGCAGATGTGTACATACAGCAAAGCTGGACATGACTGTTCTGTGCTGATAATATCTACTTTTTACTTATATTCAGTATTTCTGTATTCTTAGAAATTGTAAAGGAAAAACTAAGAAAGTACTATGTAGGTTTTGCTGCAATCCTAGCAATCCAGCACATCCTCTGCACTGAAAGTTGCTGATTTGAAAGCAGAACAGAGGGCGAAAGGTGATGTTTTCAAATCTTTGCGTCTCCTCTGTTTCAGCCAGGAGATCCATGTTTTCTCTCATCAGTTTAGTGTTCCAACAAGAGTTTCTTCGTATCTAAGTTTAAGACTGCTTCTAGTTTATTATTAAATTTATTAAGGAGTTTGTAACGACTATAGAGGCAAATATAATATACTATATATAGAATTAGTCACCTGTTCTACTTTTACGTATAGCATACAAGAAGCTCTGAGTAATAGCATTTGGTGCTGTGCAGTAGCTCACCTTGCTTTATCTATTGATAATGAAAGCATAGGAAGGATGAAGGACGCTAGATGCCCCTATTCAGAAGCCTGCTATATAACAGGACTCTGACACCCCTTGCTCAAGCGTAAGGCCTGCTAGACCAGGTGAGCTGGGTGCAAATCTCTGTTCAGTCACGAGCTTTCTCTGGAATGGTGGCAAGTCATTTTGCCTGTTGCACTTCACTTTCAGTTACTGCAAGATGGGGGTAATAACAGCTCTTTTCTCTTACCTGTCTTGGACTGTATCTTTTCCATGTTTGTTTTAATATTTTGCTCTTTTGTTCTAATGTTTCATCTGTTTATTCTAATGTTTTGCAATGGGGATGAGAAGAAGGAGAAGCAGGAAAGTTTACAGGCTTTGTTGTCACCCAAAAAGTCTAGGAAAAGAAAAATCCTGCCCTGTAAGGACACAGTGGTCAGAGAGGAGATTGCTTCCTATTCCTCTCTCCTTTTTTTTTTTTTTCCTGAATGATTTTTCAAAGGTTTGTTTTTCTCCTTTAGAAGTTACCAGTTCTGGTTCCTGTTGAAATAAAACTCAGCCTCCCAGTTTAAAACCCCTTTGTTCTTTTAGGGATATTGCCATAAGTACAATCTGTGGTGAGTGAGGTTCCTGTTGCACTGACTCTTGGTTGATTCTAGATGAGAAAGTTGATGTAACATTTACAGTATCTTTCCTTGGGCAGCTGGACACTATTCTAGTGGCAGTTATTAAAAATATGGTAGATCTTCTTTTCACAAAAGTTTTTGGAGTTTCTTTTGTTTTGCTTTGTTTTACGTGAATTTAGATTGTTGAGTATTGCATGGGATTTCTGTTATTGCTAATTAGGAGAGAGACTCTAGATACTTTGCTTTTTTCCACAGAAGAGAGATTTCCAACTTCTCTGTCTAAACTTGTATAAATGGCTACAGAGTACAGTAAAACAGAACAAAACACATCTGTCCATCCCTGAGAAATACAGTCTTTTTTTTATGTGACTCTCTCAAGTGTATGTGTACAGAATCCTCTGTGTCCTGAAGCTCAAATCATGCCATAAGTGACTGTCAGGTGAGTTCTTGAAATCATAACAGATGGCTGTATGTAGCTTGATATAATTTCGTTTTATCAGTGATTTTTGAAGCATCTCGAATGTCATCATCTATGGTAAATTACATATTGCATCTGTTCCACAGGAACAAGTGAGGTCAGGGCTGAAATGATATTAAGTGCTCTCCTAGCTGCCTAAACCAAGGGGTGCATTTAATGAGGCCTTGTTTCTTCTGTGCTTCCATTGTGCCACATGGAATTGAGCATAGCACAGAGAATTTAGATTTTTTTTTCCAGGTAAATTTTAAAGAGTTGGGCAATAGTATAACTTCTCTAGTGTCAATTAAAAAGAAAAACCAAAAAAGATGAAGCTTCTTTTCACAGACGTTTTTGGTGTTTCTTTTGTTTTGTTTTATGTGAATTTAGATGTAGATAATTGCATGGGATTTCTGTTATTGCCAATGAGAAGAAACGCTCTTTGTTGTTAAACTGATGAGGCCACCTCCAAACAGGCCAGTTCAAGACAGAAACCTGAAAATGCATCATGCTTTTTATTAAGAAAGTTATGTAGGAAATTGTATATGAATTCATGAAAAAAGTCTAGCATGTTCCAACAGTACATTACGTCCTGTGAAGCCCAAGTGGTTCCGGTACTGAAGGGCTCTGAAGGCCCATTGAGCCTGTGACCCTTGTTGGTGAATGTCTCTACCTTTGCTCTTCTTCTCTGAACCATCCAGAGCAGCAACTGAGTTGGCAAAACCACTCAAGGAGAGTAGAAGAAGGGGTATTTGAGAAGCTCATTGACAGCCTAATGTGTCATATCCTAGAGGAATCTTGAGTTTATACCAGCTGGGGCGCACAGTCCTTCTGCACAGATGTGTCCCTCAATATGCTCTATAGAGCTATTAAAGACCAAACAGTAGCGTTTCAGTTAAGATCTTCTGCTTTACTTCTGTTTCTCTGATAGCCTGCTTGGGTTATTTGTAACGGAGAACTTGAGCTCCCTGCTCCAGTGTGGTACCTCCCTGCTGCCCAAGGCCTGGCAGCTGGCAGCTTAATAGCTGATAAGCTGAAATTGTCTGTTTCTAAGTATGCTTTCTTCTTGCTCCCTACGAACTATGGCACACATACCTTTAAACAAACATGCTTATTCCTTTTCCCCTGGAAATTGGTGCTATATTTGATGATGTCAACAAAACTTTGACACTTTGAGAAGAGTTTTAGCCCTTGTTTTGAAAGGTCATGCCTACCAGTAATTCTGCTGAATATATATTTTATACTTAATAAGTAGCAAGAGTCCAGGTTGTTTTTCTGCCTATCAGTTTTTTTGGGTCCTTGATACTGTTGTTTTTTTTCTTAATTTCCCTTTTTAATTTATACTCTTTGAAGAGGATTATGCTCTCCCCTTTCATCCTGTTGTAATAGGGATAGAAGGGCCGGCTGAAATCCTGAATCTTAACCTGAGAAAATTTGGAGATGTTTTAGAGTACCTAAGAGAGCCTAGCCTTTCTGCGCACCAAACCAGAAGCGTGGATGTTCACCACGCTCCTAAGTTGGGATGAAAATAGGACGTGAAAGTCGAATACAAAGCTACAAATAGTAGATTTTGTTACATTTTGATGCTTTTTTACTTTTGGAAGCACAAACTAAAAATGAAATTATATTTATTTGGAGGATATTTTTCATTAGGTTAGAACCAGGTAGAGGGTAGACTAAATGATGAACTTCATAGTCTGAAACAAAAGGTGTCCTAAAAAGCATACATAGTTCTGGCCTGCCCTTGCACCTTTCCCTCCCCCCCCCCCTTTTTTTTTCCCAATTTCTTTAAAGGCACACGTTTTTTCCTAGTGCTGTTGCATCTTGTCAGTAGAGCTCCTCTATCTAATTTAGTGGTCTTTTATTCAATCCCCAGGCAGCAGTTTTTCATTTTAAAGGACCTTTTTGGGAAAGGCTATGTGTTCCTTTAAGGCTGTGAGATAGCTTTCCTTTGTGGTGTTCACAGTCTTGTTACAGCAAATGCTGTTGCAGCCAAATTCCTAAACCTCCTGATAAAAATGAAGCGCTTCAGTCTGTGTTAAATCTCTTCTTCCAGGAAGAAATTCCTTCTCTTCCAGAAAAAAAAATACTCTGAACTCTTAACTTGGCCTAGTTTGGGACCAAGAAGTAAAATGACTGATACTTTCTGTTCAGAATTGAGTTACTTGAGGTTTTTGCTTTGAATCACAGCACCGGCATTTTTTAAGGCAACTTGGTTTATTGCTCTGATGACATAAGGAAGTTTTTCAATGCAGAATCTTTTGACTTACTGCCAAAATTCAGAGACTGGTAGTGTTCACTGTGGCTCGCTGGGCTTTGGATGAGGTTGGTCCCTCCGTGGCGCGGCAGCCTGCTGTGCCTGCGCCGCGATCCCTGGGCGGCCGTGGGCAACTGCGATGGACGCACAGAGCAGCGCAGCTGTCGCAGGTGGCTCCGCTGCGTGGCGGGAGCGGGTGGTGAGGCAGGGTGACCCAGATCTGAGCTCCAGAAATAATATACTACTTCTTACTGTATCCTATCTTTAGCAAGTGACTGGCTAGAAATGGCATCAGTAGGCTCGTAGGTGGTTTTATATTGCTCACTAGTTTTTTTTGTTGATTCTTCCTCATTCAGTTGATTTTATCTTTTGTCTGAATCTATCCTTTTTGCTGTTAGGCCTTCCTAGCTGGGACTAACGACAGCATTTCAAGCTATAACAATTGCTGCTGCCTATTTTGGTTTTGCATTTACTGTCTTTTGTCATGCGCATTCATCGCTGCTTATTTTTGTCTCTCCGTTCTTCCTGGTCTGCCAGGCTGTACAGTTTGTCCCACATCTGCCTTCCTTCTCTCACCTATTTGTTCTTGTAATCTCCCCTTGCCCAATTCATTATAAACCCAGCATCGTCTGCAGTCTGTATGTATTTTCTTCAGCTCTTTCTGTGTTCTTGTATTTATTCTTCTATAAACTTGCCTTTCTCTGCCCAACCTTATTGTTTTCCCTATAGCTGTGTGGTGCACGCACCCTGCTGAAATGAGTAGGGCACGATTTTACAAACCGCTTCTGAAACACCAACTCAGAGAAGCAGCAGTGTAACGAGAAACCAGTTTGGGATGGTCCCATAATTTGTTGCTAATGATAGAATTTCATTTATTGTGGGGGATGATGGGTGGTGGGCATGGCAATAAATTGGGGAGTGAGTGGGGAGGTTGGCTGATGAGGGTAGTTAATCATGTGGTTCACCTTTCAGCCAGCCCATCTATGATGACCGTTGTATGACAAAACTGTAGTTTCCTATCTAGCATGGGATTGAGGTGGGGGGGGGAGCGCAGGAGGTGAAGATGCTAAGAAAGGATTCTCAGGAAATCAAGAACCAGCCTATTGGGACTGCAGTAATCCACGCTATTTAAAAGCGCTGCTGAATCAATCTTGAGAGCATAGGATGTAGCAGCCTCTGCACAGGAAGTGGGTTTTGCAGCAAGGATATTCTGATACTTCTGAGGGTTACAGAAACATGATATAGTAGTAACTGCCTATTAGTTGGACAATTGCATTCATTTACTCTTACAAATAATAAAATAAGAATTTTTAACAGAATGTGGACTTGGAGCAGCATTAGCTGGATACCCCTGTAACAGTTCAAAGAGTACCTGTCAGCATCTGTCGCAGATTCCGTATTTCTACCAGTAAGGGAGCAGGATGAGAGGTGACTCTGTAAACACAAGAGGTGGTGGTGATACCAGTCACTAAGTGACTGTCTTCTCTGTGTTGAAAAACGCTAGCATGAAAGTGTAGCTCTGCTGTATTCCTGGCAAAAGCAACAGGTAGGTCATCTATTGCAAATATATGGCTTGGGTCTAGACAGGTGATTGGGGATACAGGTCTCAAGGCTTCCCAGATTAAGAGGGTTTTTAAATTGGTGGTCTCAGGATGACACTTTATAAAGGCAATAATATGTCTCTGAAAAATCTAGTGCTGTTAGGATCCTTTCCCAGTTTAATGCAATTTAGGTTGTTTCTAAGCTCCAGTGGAGCTGTCAAAAATGCATAATGGCTACTACATGCGAACTAGGTAGAATGGATCCATGCTTTAATTCAGATGCCAGTACTGAGTATGGACTGGTTTCTCTTTTAGTCAGGAGAGAGACCTGTGTCATCTACTTGAAATTCCCAGGCATCTGGTGCAACTCCAGCACTGTGCTGGACTTGCCATCTGAGAGCCAAGGCTAATGCATCACGAATAGCCAGAACTTCCTAATCAAATAAGACTTGCATATACAGAGTAAATGTCTCTCAATAACCCGTTTGCTTGCAATCTTGATCATATTTCTTCGCAGAGGAAACACGAGGCAGTCTGTTATGTAGCATTAACCTTGTATCTCATGTAAACAGAATGCAGTGCGCTTCCTAATGCCATCAGAAAATGAATGGTAGCAGTAGTGCTTAGCATATCGTTCTATATGAATGATAAATTTTGCAATTTATGGAGGTAATAAAGGGTTTTTAAAGTATTATATCTTCAGGAAGGATGTTAATCCAGTTTGACGAGTCTCTGCTATAATAGTCTGACGTTCTTAAATGTACCTATAGACTAAGGGTGATGCAGTTAAGCCACATGTACTGAATTGTCATGTATACATAACATACAAGGGACCAGATTATGGTAGAGAAAACGGAGAGAACTTTGTCCTCAATTGCCCTGAGAATCAGAAGAATTTTGACGCTTGATTTCCCTTTCCTTTTTTCCCCATCGTTCTTAGATTTGCTGCCTGTGAAGTGCCAACCCTTAAAATTAAATTCTTTGGATTTCACCATCTACACGTGCACCCACCCACCCACTGATCTTGTGTCACAGGAACAGGCAGTGGAAGGTTCTTCACCGTTTCTTGCGAGCGCCCCTCTCCCTTGCCAGGAACGGGCAAGCAGTTGGTTTCTGATGCGCGTGGCCTGCGTCTTCATTGCTGGGGCTGTTAACAGAATTCCGCACTCTGACCGCAGCTCTGTTGGTGATTTTGGGAGTGTGAAAAGGGCAATATAAACAAAGTATTGCCATTTAGAACAATAAAAAAAATAATATACAAGGGATTCATCTCCCCCAAACGGACATACTTAATGATGGACAAATTCTCTGCTCCAAACCCCTTTCAAGAGCATACAGATGCGTTCAGGATGATTTTGTTGGCAACGTTAGCCACTAATATTTGTCAGTCAGAAGAAAGACATCAGGCGCTTTTGATTAGTGGTCAGGGAGCACTTTCCAAATGATCTTTAGGGGAACATCCAGCACCATAAATCCTATGTTTTTATGTATGAAAAGCTCTCTCTGTGGACTTAATAGCAATGCACAATGAATCACATGCCATGTAATTGAGGCAAGATTAGTAATTATTTAAAAGTCTCATAGCTAAAACAGTGACTCATTTGTGCTTTCCTGCAGCTGTTGCAGGTTTTTCAATTTGAAAGATTAAATTAGCTTTACGTTATCATGTGTTTCCATTATGTTTTCTAACTCTGACAGATGTTAGCTGCAGCATTATTAAATACAGGCAGGAAGAGTAATATTGTTTTGTATTTCTTCCTGCATCCTGAGTCTGGTACTATTTTGTGTTTTCATTAATATCTTGGATAATGAAATAGAGAGTGCGCTTACCGCATCTGCAAACGATACTAAGCTCTAGGGAAAGGCCTTGAGCACTCTGAAAGCCCTAGTGAGGACAGAAAGTCCTCACCAACTGGTGGAATCACCTGAAATAAGCAGGGTACAAAGGGCTGAATGCAAAGCGCATGTCTTCAGCGGGAGCCGCTCTCTGCACTACCGCAGGCTGGAGAACGACTGCATGAGGCAGAAGCCCCATGTGCAGGGCAGTGCAGGGCAGGAGCCAGGGCACTCTGAACCCAGCTGCCGTCAGTGGCCTCTCATGGGTGCCAAAAACCCATATATTGATCCTAAATATCGTTGTGGGATATGAGACGTTGTGCCCTATGGAAAACTAACGCGAGATACGCAGAGTAATTCTCTGCATGCTACTGAGCCCTGAGAATACACTAGCTCGGGTGGAGTACTGCGGCTGCTTCTGAGCAGCAGCACACCTGGAAAGAAGCCTGGACCCAGCAGGGTGAGTCCACAGGAGAGCAACCAGAAGGGGCCAAGATATGTGAACACACCTCTCAGGAAAACTTTTAATGAGCTGGATGTAATTAGTTAATTGAAGAAAACACTGAGGAGTGACATGATAACAACCTTTAAAAACCCAAAAGGTTGCTGCAAAGAGGTAAGGACTTTATAATAAGGCAGTAAGCAATGGACTTGAATTGAAAAAAGCTCCAGTGCACCAGTGGCTAAGGAGGTTGGGGAATTTCCATCACTGTTAATTTTTAAGGGCTGATTAGGCAAATTATGTGCTAAAAATGGTTTAGTTGCAGACGACTTCCTGACTTCGTTTCCAGCCTCGTCTTTCAGTTTGCAGAATGGTAGAATAGAGTATTCAGGTGGCTGGGGTAGCATGTCTGGAAACAAATGCAAACATTGCACTTTAAAGAGTGGTGACTTCTGGATTTGATATGGCTACAAGTGGTTGGTATTGTAATTTTACATAAAATTAAAGATGTTCTTATTTGAATACATGTAGTTTGTGCTTCAGAATTTTAAAACAGAGTTTGTAAATATCCCCTGAATTCTTACTTCCCCAAGCACAATTTCTTACTTATTTTCCATGTGGTTCTCCATTTTATTCTTGGTCTGTAATTTCTTTTGCATATAGTCAATGTTTAGGTACATCAGAGAGAGAGAGGCTACATGTTGTGTTATGGTCAGGTGGATGACCAGAATTCTTGCAGTCCTAGTGCGGAAGCCTGCAATTACTGCCTGCAATCCACTTTCCATGGACAGTCTGCAAAAATGTATGTAAAATTCATTGTTGTGAACAACGTTAGGTAACTTATTTGCTTTAATAGCCACAGAAAGTGACCATAAAATGGATGGAAGCATAACTCAAGATTTTGTAATATATAATTTAATTTGAGGAAAATTTTAGAAACGTTCAGAGCATCTATGCAGCTCTATTCCAACGTTATTCACAGATGCATGGAAAATGGCAACAAATTGTTTATTTCTGCACATGGCTTTGCACATAGTGCCAGAACAGGCAGTTTTGCTGTGTAGAAAATATATAAATAACTGCAGAAATAGTATCTTTTGTACCTCTGTGGTTGATAGAGTTGTTGAAATTATTTCAAGCCTGAAATATGAAAAAGCTACTACATCATTCAATTTTGTTCCTGCTCTTTGGGCCTTAATGTTTGAAACACCTAAAACATTTTTCGTAGTCGTTTGTCTTTCTGAACTTATTTCTAAGTAATTACAGCCTTTTGACGTGTGTCTTGTTAGACTAGGTTTGTGTTTTGATTTTTGTGGTATACAATACATTGATTTTTTTTTTTTTTTTTTAGTCACCACTAGAGCTGCTGTTTCAAAACTTGCTTTTTTAGGTAGTATCGGATGGGATGTTAGCAGTTAGTAACAGGTGAAATAGTAATTAGAGATCCTATCTTCTTAACCAGAATTTTCATTTCAGTTCACACTCAAGTACTAAAATAAATGGCTTTGGTTCATTTCTGTAATCATGTAGGCGATGAGTTTCTCTCTCTTTCTCTCTTTTTGTGTGTGTGTGTGGCTTGACATGTACAGACCTGTTGCTACTGTGTTTCAGAAGTCTTCTCTGTATTGCCCTGGTGCCGGGTACAGCACGCCTTTGGGTTTAGATCCAGAGCAAGTACCAGTCTCTGTATCCTGCGGTACGTTTTTGGACCTTCATTCTCTGTAAATCTGATCCTAGAAGAGTAGCATTCTGTATTCACTCTGAATTCACTTTGCACAATATTTAACACCAGTTGGCCTGGGAAGAAGACCTGCATAAAGATTATTACACTGGCAGATCTTTTTAATTATTTTTTCATTAACCAAAAAGGGAACCATTAGGTTGTAGGATTTGACTGCCCCTATGCCATGCCTTGCAGTTTTGCCCAATTCGTAACTTTATAACAAACTGAGTAACTTCCTGGAAGGGTGCTGTTTTCCATTTTAGGTGTCAATACATGGAAAATTTATCACTTTCTCTTTTAACTTGTTACAGTGGTTATTTACTTTACTTACTCTGTGCTTAGCTGGCTCTATGGACTTTGGAAAGAATCGGAGAAGTCTCAGGGGGATCACAAACGCATGCCCCCACGCTCTCTCTCTGTCTCTCTCACTCATTGGAATGAATCTCCATAGCATCCTGGAGAATTTTGCTGTTAGTTTACTTTGATTTTTTTTCAATTACATCTGCAAAAATTGGGCATATACGCTGTTGCAGACTCTCCTAGATTTCATTCGGATTGTATATTATTTCTGTAAACTGTATGTGCGCAAGAGAATCTCTCGGTTCACGTTCATGGTGGTGGTAATGTGAGAAAGTAGATGAAGTTGATCCATTTAAGGTTACACGCTTACACGTAAGCATACCTGTAAGAGCAGGGTTCATATGAGAATGAAATGAAAGTAATCTGTTCACCTTAATCTCTCAATTCTCTTTCAAAAAGCAATAACTTCTGGTTTGTTTTGAGGTTCTTAGCTCATATTTTTATCAGTTTATTACTAAGCTGCTTCAGATTTCATGTATTTCAAGTACAGCGTAAAAGCAAAGGGGAAGTTATTACCTCATTCCTTTTCATGTGAGTATTCAGAATGATTGTTCAATAGCTGGCATACAAAAGAGGGAATGGATATGTATATTGCTTTACAACTTAAGAGATGTCTTAAGATAGATGTTAATTACATCATCGTTCAGCCCTTTTGCATAGTAAAACTTCATTATGAAGTGAGTTCCTGCTCACCATAAGAGAAAGTCAGTAACTGTGATTTACAAAGCCATCAAAACTATGGAAATGCTCACCTTAATCAGAACTGTAATTAAGAGGAAAATTGCTTCAGGAAAATTTACTTACAGAATAAAGATTTAAAAGATCTGAACATTGTCTATCAAAGTGCAATGATTAAATTTTCTTTTCCAAGGCTTGAGAGGTCCTTGTACAGAGAGAAAGAGAGAGGGGGAAAAAAAGGAAAGTTCTGTCTTTTCATTACAGCGGAGAAAATAAACTGCAACTGTTATCATAATTTCCTCAGATAACAGTAGCAAGTGTCTATGGAAGTACATACACATGTGCAATAAATGGATTTAATCTGCTCTCTTAGGCTGGAATTGCCTATCAATACTGCTACCTGTAATTAGCGCGCTCATATTCAATAATTCTCTTGGCTTGAATATAACAAAATTGCTAACCTGCGGAGGTATTTTTATTATTCCCAAGGCTTCTCTATCCCCTACAGCTGCTGTGTAGATACTTGCAATATTTCACGCAGTTACCTTTCTAACAACTGCTATCCGGCTGTCTCTTCCCATCCTCTCAGGAGATGGAGCCGAGACGTTGTCAGCCGGTTGTGAACAACCCGACGGAGTTGGCCGTTCAGTGAAGGAGGGTAACGTGTAAAGTGAACTAGGAGCCCTGAAAAATGATGTTCGTTTGTTTGTTTGTTTTTAAATGATCTTAAATGAAAAGATTGACTCTTCAAAGAGTAGTTTCCTGCCAAAGCTTTCCTCTGCCTTAAACTGGTTCCCAGTAAATATGCGCGTTGAAGTCCAAGGGTAACAGGAGGAACATGAAAGTTCATTATGTGACACATTTGCTACATTACAGTCTATGGGAGTGGGACAGTTTAAACTTGCCTGCTCGTTTTAATGCTGGAGGGTCATAAGAGGCCGCCACTAAAACAAGAACTGAATGTTACTGTTTTTGACTTTGAGCCAGAATAGTTTAGAGAGAGATTTTGAGGGAGAGAAGCAAACGCCTGTAATTTTTTTGTGGTGTGTGCAGGTTTGGAAGGTAATAGTGAGCCTGAAGAAGATGGGATTAATAATATAATACAATTTATCACGTGACTGCAATTTATCAACACATGAAGTGTGGTGAATGTGTATAATGCAGCTGTTCTGCCTACCCGTCCTTCCAGTCTCAAGGCAACTGCACAAATCCGGTGTTCTGAAAGTAACTGAAGATGAATTGACTGGAAGGCTGTGTGCACCTCCGGGTGGTGCCATGCAGTACTGTGTTAGAGAGATGTGAACATACTGCAAGAAAGCTAATTTCTAATAAAATATAGTATCAGGCATACAAAGCAATTCCAGTTCAGAGGAACAGTTGCATCACCTACACAGTATGCCTGGGGTAGCTGCTTCAGTTTTGTTGCTTCTGATTCAAGAACTGGATTGCATTCAGTGCTACCTTGTGATTCTCTGCTTTGCACTGTATTGAACAGTATAGAAACAATCTCACTGCTTCTTCATCAGTCTTCTCACACTATTTCATCCTGAGCAAGCCACTATCCTTCTGGCCTTGGCACATGGTCAGCACTATGGAGAGGTATGAGAATATATATAAATGTTGCAAAACTTCCTCCTCTGCCTACAGTGAGAGTAGAGAAAGAGAAATGCAATTCAGGCAAATCCAAAGTCAGTCACAGATCAGAAGACTAGACCCGGAAGTCTAGTCTAGTTATCCTGTCAGGAGGAAGAAGGAATGATCCTATGAGGCAAAATCCATCACATTTGGAACGCTAGGAAGTTGCCTTCCCTTGCTTGCCCATGCAGCTGGATCGCAAGGGCATGTGTAGATGGCACAATGCAGAATAGGCACTGTCTCAGCTGGAGGCCTAGTCTGAGCTAATTAACCCTGCTCAAAGGCAAGGTTAATGAGCCTGAGTACCATCCGGCCCACAAAGGGATTTTTTTTCAACTTGCTTGGAGTTACCCTAAGGCTTTACCATGGCAGTGCAGCATAGACATGCAAGTTATCAAAATACAAATGTGACTTCGGGATCCTTGGGTGGTTTAATACGACACTTGCTCTCTTAATAAAAATGGTGCTGTCACTCTTCTGGGCTGCCTAACTCTGTTTTAGAGCTTTAGCTATGAGGAGTGCTTCACTAAAGGTCAGGACCAAGGAGAACCTATAGGGCAAATAACTCTTCAAGACCAAAGAGAAGGTAAGTGGACAGCTAGGTTGTGAAGGTTGGAGGAAGTATCATCTTTCTCATTCAGGCTACACTGGATGCTGATTTCCCTCCAAAATTTCTCTACAATTTTCTGACTTCAGCAAATGCCTGTTGTTATCCTGATCCCAGTCTCTGATGCAAACCCAGCCACCCTCCAACATGGCTTTAGACACTGAGACAGGAGCGTGATCTCCACGACCCAAGGGCTTCCTTTTGGCCTTTTCTGTGCAATCAGGCACTTGTATAACACATGTGATCCAGAAAGGCCGACACCGCACACATTTCTGGTCATAGTCCACAAATTATTTTCCCCAAAACAATAAAAGCTTAAAGAATAAAAGACTGAGGGTTTAAAACCCCCAGAAGTTACAAAATGTAATATGCCATGGGAAGGAGCAAGAGACGGTTTATAATTGAAACCTGAGGAGTTTCTAAAGTACCAAAGTGATCCAAGGACCCTCTGTACTAAAGAGGAAGGCAAAATATAGGTGCTGCTTTCACCTGGGGAAAAATTCCTTCCTAATTTCCCAAACCTGGCAGTCACTTTGATCCTAAATTACTGAGCACCTGAGAGATTACCAGTGTCTCCCCTGAGCATACAGCATGGTATCTAATGCTGGGCAACTGCTGGTGCTTGGTGGGGAGGTGGGGGGGGGGGGGGTGTCGAGTTAAGCTTCAATGGAAGTTAAGTCTTCCTGGTGCTGCAGGCAACTTGTAGAGGCCCAAAGCCTAAACCGTATTAATGATATGATTTAATGATTGACAGATTTTCTCCTTCCATCAGAGCTTCACCCCTTCCCCTCCCTTTCCCCGCTACCCCACATTCCAGCAAGCAGGTACCTGTGAGCTGCCTTGCTGCTTTTAGTTTCAACTCCAAATAGTTAAAGGAGAAAAAAATATTAAATAAGTGTCTTTTTCCCCCCAGCTGGGTGTACTTAATAAAAATCACAATAGTTATGCAGACAATATATGAGTGCAGATAATCATAATGAAATAGAATGAATAATCATAATGAATAGAAGTTTTACTATAAGTAGAATAAAATGGGTAGTCTTTATTCTAAAATTATTTTGGACTATCTTCTTGAGGATAGTTCATTCAAAACGAACAATTTTTTTCACATTAATTGGAGCATACAAGTAATTAACACAGGTCTGGGAAATAGCTGTTTCTTGATAGAATATTAAGGTGCTGTTTTTCAGACTAATGAAGAATAAATGTGATATTACAGTTTAGCCATACATTTCCAGTGAATACTTTGTGATTAATTTCTCTCTCTCTTTTTGGTGGATTTGCCATGATCAATTTTCTGTATTAACTGAATTTATATAGGAATGTCTCCAGTATATAATTCTAGTACTTTCTTTCCTAAACCAATGCCCTAAAAAAGGCTATTCTTACTTACGTAATTACTCATCTGTGTCTCATAACCCCAAGTTTCTGACTTTGATTGGGTGTCTTGCATCAGTTTCCTAGAATGTAATTTTTTTTAGTTTAAAATATGATTTGATACTCAGAGTATTTGAACATTTGAATTTAAAATTCATCTTTCATACATGTTTAAACTAGTAAAATGCACTATTGAAAAGTTAGCAGAAAGTGAATATAAAAATAGATACTGATTAGTCAAAATATATTTTCCAGGGTATTTGCTAACAATTTGTTCCACCGCATACTCTCATCTTAGTCATGTACTCATCTCATTAAATATTTCAGCAAAATTTGTTGTAAAATGAATTTGATACTCAGATATCATCTCGGCCTCACTTTTAGCTTTGGCTATGTTGGAAGCTGAGAGCAGTGATGATAATACTTACTGAAATGTCATCTGAAAAACTAAGCAATCTGAAAGCGCTTTGCAAAGAGATTAAGTATCGTTATTCTCATTTGCAGATGGGGGAAACTGAGGTGTGAAAAGATGAGAAAACTGCCCAAAGTCTTTCAGGACTCTAGAAGTTAAGTCAGAGTGAGAACATAGGTCTGTGGAGTTAGTTTCATTTCTCAGCTTACCATTCTAGGACACAGTGTTTAGTAAGCAGAGCCTGGGGCAAAAATGTTGTGGTTCCAAGTAACTCTTTAATTATGAAAAAGGAATTATCATTATCAAAACAGTATTTTTCCATCAGTGAAAACTTTTTTAGATTGATAAATCTTAGTGCTACTTTCTTAAGCCTTTCTTGCTTTCAGCCGATTTCTTTCCCAGCAGTTCAATATATCCACTGAATATTATATTAATGTCGAAGTGAAACTCAAGAAATAAAAGGCAAAATACTGAAAGTCCAAGGCTGCTTAATTAATAGATGGAAAATCAGAAAATCTTGGTTTAAAAAAGAAAAAACAACACACGCACATTTCTAGATGAATTTTACAGTTCAGACCAAATACAGTTGGAAAACACACAATTCACCTTGCTAACAAAAGGCAAGACTGTTCTCACTGTTTACTGCTTTGGTTATTGTTTTCCCATAATACCAGCGCATACAAAAGGCTTCATAACAAATCTACTTTTTCATTTATGAATGTGAGTTTTTATTAATTATGATCTTCAGTTTTATGGTTTGAGATTCAGCAAGTTCTCAATAAGGCTGTTGACTAAATTTGTTTTAAACTCAGGTTCTGAGATTGAAAGGACAGATCCTTCAGGTATACATCACTTGTTACTTAATTGGAAAAAAGTATATTTCTGTTTCCACATGGGAGGAAAAAAAAAAAGTAGACTTGTTGCAACAGCTTTTTTTTTGTGTATGTTTGTTTTGTATTCTTCTAAACCTGCTGTGGAAGCCTTAGATGAAAGAGGTGTGTGCATAAGTTCAAAGCCTCTCCTGGTTGATCAGTATTCCCACAAGAAACATGGATGAGAAAAGGCAGATCAGGAAAATCTTGCTGGACTTATCTCAGCAGCTTGACTAAAAGGAAATTTTTAAAAAGTTATTTTAATTTTTGTTTACTTGCTTTCATTTTTATTCCCCTCTAGGCACAGAACAAGCAAACCGAGCTCTGTTTAAAAACAGCGTGCTCTTGCACACCATCTTTTCGTTATTAGAATTTTGGTAATTTTACCTTGGACTTCTTCTGTAAGTGTTTTCAAGGAGTTAAAAAAAAAAAAATGCTGAAAGAGTACCTAGGGGAAAACTTTGCAGTCTCACAGGAGATAATTTTCCACTTGATCACATAAGAGCAAAAACTAGTATGTTGAACTTTGTATTTGTATTTGTTAATATTTAGGCCATGGTTCAGATCATGTTTTTTGCATGGGTCCAGACTTGTGTCTGAGCTCTTCAAAGTGCTACTTCACTCTGGGTATATTCATTATATTATCATGAAATGATATCCAAAAGGATATGGAATAAAACTGCAGTGGGTTCCACAAGAGACTTAACCTAGATCAGACTGTTAAATCCTTATGTCCTTTGCAGCTTTCTTAGCCAGTGAGGTTGCTTAATGAGGTTGTTGAAATTTGAAAGGCAGATGCATTTTTCTTGTGCCTTAGGGAGCAGGGCAACCTCCAGCCAAGATATTAGGAAGAAACTTCCCGCTGCTCAGGCAATTGCCTGCCTCAGGTTTTCTTGAACTGTTCTCTGTCAGGTCTGATACTAGCCTACCTGAGACGCAGTAGTGGACTAACTAGATTCTGATATTCTTTATCAGAAGAATTTTCATAAATCAGTACATTTTCATAAATAAATGGAAGTAATGTTATCTCCAGCTCTTGGTGACTGGCTTATACCTAGCAGAGTAGCAAGGCTCGCAAATACGACAATCTACAGTTTAGAGAGGAACCCCATCAGAAAATGGTTCAGTGCTTGTAAGGATTGTTGTACAGTGAGCTTTTTTATTTCTTGTAGAGCTATAATCTGATTCCCTCAAAAATAATTTCCATCCACTTTTAGTACAACAAAGAATATGATATCATACCATAGCATGATAGCACACCGCTAGTAAGCTAGTTAGAGATTTGTTAGTGGTTGCAAGGCAAAATTGATAATTGAGGTTGGGATTCAAATAAAGCAAAAATCAGCAGTTGAGAATTGAAAACTTATGTACAGGCAGGTTTTTTTTACCCTATTTGGTGTTAGTCTTAGTTGAGTTTCAAAGGTCTATCATGAGAACTAAGAGAGCTTTCTCGCCCAGCCACGTGGAAGGTTATGAACTGAACTTCTTGAAAGCTGCCCTTTGCTGGTTGGTAATATCTGCACCTCTGATACTTCGGGGGAAACACTGTATTATTTTTGCTACTTCCTTTTTGGAAGGATGAGCGATTTCTATTTGACTTTCTCAAACTGGAGAGCACAAACGAAGCTGGCATGACGGTCACATTTTGCACTTGTATGTCTATTAAAAGCAATAGCGTACAAGTGCTGGGATTATTTAGACTCCCAACGACCAGCTACTGGCAGATTAAAAAATTTTTCAGGCCAGCCCTTTAGGAGAATCCTGTTCTATTCTTTCTTCTCCAGTTGAGAATCAAAATTCTGAAACAGCTGTTGAGAATCTGCACTAACAGCATCTGCTTATTGGCTTGAAACATCAGTGTGGAGGAATTTTAGTTTGGAAATACACAGTCAACTAGTTGCACAGTCAATATTGGTGGATACACATGCGTTCAGGGTTTGTGAAGGCCTTTCCTCTCACAGCACCTTCATTGTGGGAACCTAAACCTGCTATATAAAAATTGAGATGACTGGTATATTTTGAATGAAATTTCATACTGTTAAGACCAAAATGCTTACTTCTTTGTTTTTTTGTTTGGGTTTTTTGGGGTGGTAAAAGAGGGAGAGAGGCTCATGGTTATGCAGAAATTTCATGTTCAGCTGTGCTGATCAGGAGCAGAGTTTCTATCCCAGAATCTGCCCCACTGTAGATCCGTGTCCTGGCTGTTTGGCTATCCACGGGCAAGCACTCATTTTCTCAATCATTGAACTTAGATTTCAGACCAGAAGTGGATGTTTTGATGCACTTTCCATTTCATGAACATGTTAGAAAAGCTTTGTTTTCATTCTAATTGCAAATAAAGACAAATTTCAAGACTTTTAAAATTGCCATGGAATGGAATTGTGTCCTCCAACCATACGCTGAACCGCAGTGAGGCTCCATACGTTGCACAGAAGCTATTGAAGCACACCTCCACTGCATGCGCGTTTTATCCAGGCAGTAAAGTCATGGAGCTTTACATTTGAGTGTCCCCCTGTGAAATACTGAGTTGCATGGAAAATGAACCGCTGGCTCCTGCTAGGTGCTAGGCAGAGCTCAAGTGGCAACCCATGGGCCTCCTACTGCTTGTGCGGTGTCAGTGCATGAGCTCAGGGCTCCGGAAGTCACGCCGGACCTGCTTCGGTCAGCGTTGGGAGTGTCGTACATTTTCCTCACACACGCAGTGTGCACTTATGTTGCTCTTATGTCTGCTTCTGACTTTACTATCTGGCCTCCTTCAAGAAAATGCTAGAAAGTGCACCCACAGGCAAAAGATGCAGTGACCCTTCACTGAACGTGGGAAGCAGCAAGAAACCCCTTTATAGGGCCCAGGGAAGCCTTGTAAATCTACCACGTTTTAACCTCATTGCTGAAGCTTCTTGACTCCTTTCCGTACCTTTAAAAGCCTTCCTAGATGGGTGAAATGGAGTGTGATCTATAGAAAACAGTGGCAAATTCCCTAATATTTTTTCCCTCAAATACAAGTAAAGGGCCCTTGGAAAAGCCAGATTAAGACCTTGAAAGTGCAGTCTAGTGTTTATATAGAGGCGTCAGGCTTTGAAGCATAAGATCAGAGATTGCTTTCTTGTGTTGCCCTACTAATTTCTTTCAAACTAGATCCAGCAGAAGGATCACTACTGTTAGAGGAGAGGGTGCATTAGTTCTCAGCTCCTACTTCTCTGCTCCTTTTGTCTCTAGCACTGTAGGTTAAAGTGTTCATGTTGAATGAGACAGAGCCATTGAATGGCTCAAAGCCATTGAACAGCTCAAAGGCTGTTCATAGGGACTAGAAGCAGAGTGGCAGTCTGAAGCAAAAACATTTTTCATCTTGTGGCAAGTTCGTAAATAACTGGATCTTCCCTCCTGCTCTGCTGCCTTACTTGACCTGTCTTTTCTTTTTGTGCAATGAATTTACACTGTGAGATGGTGCTTCCACTGACCGCTTCTTGCAGCTGTTCTCCAGACAGGCCTTGGGGCTGACACAACTTTCTGCTCCTGCTTTGTGTTCATGGGTGCACTAGGCTTAAGCAAAACATCCTTGTCTACACTGAAAGAGGATTGATGTATGGGTGCATGGCAGAGCTGTTAAACCACTGACTGGTGTCTGAATCTTACTATTCAGATGAAGATTGGAAAACATTGCTGACGCTTGTGGACAAAGGGCAGTCCATAAATACATCACAGAAAATAAAAACCAAATACAAGATCTCATTCTGCTCTGCACGCTCCCTCCCAGCATCAGTGTGGTTATAAACGCCTAAAGCAATGTCTGGTATTAACTACTGTGTAGTTTTATTATGGAAGGTAATCGGAAGTTTATAAGACTGACAATTTTCTGTAGAAAGACTCTTAAACCAGAGAGGCTGTGAATAAGCATAATTGAAAAGCCAAGGTTGACTGATAGTTTCAGTTTTAAATGGCTTATTTTGAAGGGGTTATGTGACTGAGCTATCGAAAACTTGGGCCCATATTATGTCCTCGGTTTTAAAGTAGGATTGCCTCTTGAAATCAATGGCCTGATGTGAGACTTGGGGTGTGATCCATGCATAACAAGCTATTGAATTCAAGTAGCCATCCTCGCATCCTGACCAGAGAGAGCAATTTCTCTATAGTTTTTCTTCCCTATTCATAAATTAGGATGTGCATCTTTTTCAAGCTAGGCTGAGATAGCTGAGGAGGGAGCACTAACTCCAGGCACTGATAAAATGCCAGACAATGAAACATTGTGCATGAGATGCAAGTCTGAGTGCTGCAGTGGTCTGCCCTGCACAGGTTTGCGGTCATTATTGTCCCAACAAACATCAGCATCTCACAGAAAAACAAAAATGAAGGGCAGCTTCCATAAATGGAAGAGTAAACATCAAAGCTGAATGTTTAGTCTCATTAGTCCTCCTTAGGGTAAGGGAGGCAGGTAATACGTCAACGGGACTGAATTGGCACATGATGAATCTTCTTAACAGGGCGTGCGTCTCAGTCAGGCAAGGGCCACTGCAAAGGGGCAGGCTCATTCTGTAACTTCAGCCTTCTCTTTATTTATTTCTATGGGAAGTGATTTCTAGCACCGAATGTGGAGTGAACGTGAAGTTCAGGCACTGGAGATAAGTTGAAGGACTAAAACAGGTGAAGTTTCTAAGAGGGAAGTACAGAAGAGGACATAGTTTAGCCCCGTACTATATGTAAATAAAACAAAAATTGTTCAGTTGCTACATTCTTCCTTTCACCGCCTACCTTGCGTTTGCTGGTTAATATATCCACTGCTGTTTTTTAATGCAGAAATGGCCATGGTGGTGAAAAACAGGTCTCAACCAGGAATACACTAGCATTGCTTTTAGCCCACATAGGATAGGACTCTGTGCAGCAAGTGGAAATGAGAACTTAAGTTTTGTCTAAATTCTGATTTGAACTACAGCTTCTGGACTTTAACCCAATGTGCAGCTGAGCACTCCAGAGACTGGGGTGACTTACAAATGCTATCATGAATGTGACCACAGTAGGACATCTCATGAATTAAATTGATGCTTGTTCCTGTGGAGCTGTATAGAAGACAGAAAGTGTCATTTTGTCCAAGTGTTTTAGCAGTCTGGATTACAGCCTTGTTCCAGCAGGAGCAAGATTTATGAAAGGAGGAAAAATTTCCCACCATATAAAGCTTCTGTGATCCTCTGCTGGTTTGTAGTCATTTGTTTCATTAACAAAGTATTAGCGTATTTTTTTTTGTAATTATCCTCTTAATTTTATTGGCAAACAAGCTTTTTTTTGGGCGCTGTACTTTCTAATGTCCTTGGATTATTTGAGGGAAGGGGGAGAAGAACATTTAAGAGTGCTGCAGGATGTGTGTGATTCTAATGCAAGGACATTTGCATTCTATAATCAGTTATTTATTAATATAGACTATGGTAGCCATCTATGGATAGTGCATTTTGTTAAGCACACAGTGATGCAGTGACACTCTTTAATAGTAGTTTGAAGTTTTTGTTTGTATGTTTCTAGAGGAACTGTAGTGCCTAATATGCTGACCCATTTTTTCATGAAAATCCCACTTTGCAGTGACTTTTTCAGGCAGGCAAGACGTTTGGTGTAAAGGACCATCTTTGCACAATTTGTTTGTACAGTGCCTTAGTCTGAAACCAAAATCAGAAATTATAACTAGCTGATGGCAGCATAACGTTGTCCTGAAATAAAGGCATATGTAATCAGCATGTACCCTGAACAGAAAGTCTGCTTGTATGACTTTGATTTCCTAATGATTCAGAGCATCATGCCGTTCTGGGAATCCTATTTTCTTAACTGTGCTTATTAAAATTTAAGCTTAAACGGCAGACAGATGAGAGGTACTGGCCGATGCAGCATCTTAACCCTGTGGAATAGGCTATATAATGGGATTATACAGCTATGGAAATTCCTTGCTCCAGATATAATGCTAGTGGCAGTGTGAAGAGCATACCAGGTCTCAGACAAAGAAACCAAAAGCCAGGAAGTAGATCTGTGACAGAAATCTCTGATCTTTTTGTAATCCCGATCCTTATTAGGCAGATTTGTTTTCAAGACCCTCCCAGGCTGAGGTGCCTTTCTAATACGCGCCTTCATTCTTCTGAGCCACTGAGGTCTATTGAGATCTGTGGTGAGAGAAAATGCAAGCAGGTGGGTTGTGACTAAGGCAGATTCCAATCAGTTTGGTGTTTAAGCACCAGTAGGTGCCTGCTTAGTGCCAAATATGTGTTGGTACAGAAGCACAGCAGTGATTTGACCTCTCTGTGCACAGAGATGGCAGAAAGACTCTTGCTCCTGTTGAACAAAGTGCAAATATCCCTTAATGATTAACCCCTTGTAATTTGCGTACTGAGGGTGTTATAAAGCTGATTTATATAGTGGAACAATAAGAAAGAACATTACACAAACAAATAGCCTGTGTTTGCTTATCACTTCTTCCAGACAGCTGAAATATGAAAGAGACTCATCAAAATCATACAAGGTTGTGAACTCCGTTACCTCCATTTTTGCCTGGAGTCAGAGAAATCCTTGCTTTAGGGACTTAGCTGCTCAAATGACTGAGATTGAACAGTTTAAGCGAGAGTCATTTTCTTATTAATGTGAAGCCAGTTGTCTTTGGGAAAGAAGGACAGACTTCTGATTTCTTTCAGTAAAAGCTTATTGTTAGCACATCACTTACCGGTTGTAGATTTGAAGGTGGTGAGATACAGGAGGAACTGCAAGAGTGTATTTTTTCTCAGTGATATTTCAAGAAAAAGATTTTCTGAAAAGGTTGGCTTAAAACAAGTGAGATTATTAAGACGTTCAGCTCAAACTCAGCCCATGATCAAAGGTATATGAGTTTAATATATACACGTAAACTGCAAATGTTTGCCCTGATTTGTTCTCGTTGGTTAGTTTTAACATGGATGTTTTCACTGGAGAACATGGCTACAAATATATATCCTCCACTGTGACTACTGCTTCCTGCTGTGGTTTGTGTTGAGCTGTGTTCGTAAAAGGAGGTCATTGTACAGTAATGCAAGTCACAGGACATCTTTGCAATGTCTCTGTTTAACTGAGCCTAGTTTCCTGTGATCAGTAGGTGCCTTTCTCATCCAGTTAATCAGAGAATGAGATAGATCACTGATAGATGCATCCTCAGATCTAGATAGTTTTACTCTCCTTAAAAACAAAATGGAAAAAACCTCTCCCTTCTAACAATGTATTACCTACAAAGAATCTCAGATTGAAAAAAGTCTTTCTTCCTCCAAAGAATAGAGAGATGGAAGAGAGCAGGGCTTGGAGTGAAAATTGACTCACTCTCATCTTTGAAGTCGCTGTTGCCTTTATACGGTGGTCGTTGTCTTTTCCGTCAGTAGGACCATTTGTAATGCTCGAGTAAACTTCTTGGTATTGCACCATAAATGAAATGTAGTAGATTCAGCACATCTGCAAATTCCTGGGGCAGTTTTTTGCTTGTATAAGTGGACTGAGCCTTTATACTGGTTTTTTTTCTGCTCTCACCACTAACAGAATGAAAAAGGTGTTCAAAAGCTGTGAGGAAGCGCAACGCAGCAGAATCGCTGTCATGGTACATCCTCCGCTCCTGTGTTTGGCAGGATTAGGGGTTTAGAGCTTCAGGATAGCTGTGCTGCTGGAGGCTACTGCAGTCCTGATGGCTATGACAATTTCAGTTGCTTGTTCCCAGAATCAGAAATTTTGATGTAGAAGAAAACCAGTCCCAAATAATTACATCTCTTATGTTTCCTAGCTAGAATTTTGTTTCTCTTCCTGAGATGATATTAACACGTGAAAAGATAAAATGGGTATATTACATCAGCAATGAAAAAAGGAATGGAAAAACTTGCCTCTTCAAATGCACTGATGAAGCAGAATTACTCATGTGAGCTGTCAGTGTTCATGAAAGCGAAAGACACTGTCCAAACAGAGAAACAGAATCTTGCAAGTGCTGGCAACTTTGTTAATATTCCTTCTGAAGGCAAAGAATTGTCCTATAAAAGAAGGAAGAACCTGCAAGGTGAGATTTGTTAACCTTAATCGCCAAAACCAGAATTTGTCACTATGTCGTTCTTTGTATAAAGATCTCCTTTTTGGAATACTTAAAGGACAATACCGTTAGTTGCAATACAAACCCAGGTCTTTTACATAGTTTACAAGTTAGTGGTGTTTAGCGTTGCTCTAGAAATGGTTAGAATTCTTCCTTGTGAATAAGTTTTATGTTGAATGAAGTTATTTTTTATATCTAGGCATGATTCACTAGTATAGCTGAAGTTCCACCCGTTTCTAAGGAGTAGCTGCGTGTTTTGCGTGGCTGATTTCAGCTTCGATCAGTCACGAATTTGTACTTTGACTTTGGCTATCTATTCTCTTTGGACACAGTTAAGTCAAATAGTGTGATTCTTTGATGAAACACAGAAAATACATATACAGGACAGTAACAATATGTAACCAATTAGCTAGTAGTTCGTATTAAAGTAGTATTTCCTGCATAAAAATCTAGGTTTATACTGCAGGAAGAGCAGCCTCTCTGCCAAAATAAGCAGAAGAGACCAGTTGTTTTTTGGGAGAAGGGGGGGGAGTAAAGACAGTTCAAGTCCATAGTCATGAATGATGGCCCTCCTCCCGATACAAAGGTACTTTCTTCAGATCTGCTTTTAATATTGTACCAATTTCTGCATAACTGGAAGTGACTATTTGAAATTCAAATCACAGAGTTGCTTTGAGCTTATCAGGGCCTCTTCTTCAGCTCTGGCATGTCTCCTCTTGGGAAAAAAAACCAGACATAATCTGCTGTAAAATGTTAGGCTTGCCACAGTTTACACATGTAATGTATTGCTTTGTGTTCCGGAGCATGAACATAAAGTATTCTCGTGTTTTTCTCTCTTTGCAAATAGTTGCCAATGGCCCCATTATCAAAATGCTGGGTGGCCTAAACAAATTGAACTTAAACTCTAAGTGCATCCAGCTCCATACTTTAAGCTAACCTGTGAAACGTCAGTGGGGCGATACACGGACTGAATTTAAACACTGGATTTACGGCCAAAGTTTTGAAGACCAGCTTGTAGAAACTGAAGTCATATATACAGGGGGACATATTTCATGCGGGAAGTTGTCTCTTGGTGCAACCAGCAGAGGAGGTGTTATTTCACCTGTGTATTGAGTGTTTATTTTCAGTTTTTCTTTTCAGAAGAAATTGCCTGATTATATTTTGCATGAAAATTGCATAAAACTTGAGGCAGTCGCACAGTCGCAGATCACTGACTTCTCAGAGGCAGCTGCACAGGGCATGGGATCTTTGCTGCCAGCAACGCTAAAGGAATAAAGCCATATTTGGGAGCCTTCATGTGACAATGCATATGGGGCTCTAGTAGCAGTACTTCTTGTAAAGACTAGCGCTAGTTTTCACAGCGAGAAAGCAGTGATTTCTGTGAGCAGCCAATCTGAACATAAACACTAGTAGTTTTCACAATGCTGATTAATAAACTAAGGTTATTTTGTTGAACCATATGCAACAGATAAGCTCACTCAAAATTGTACAGGCACATGCCGTATGCAAGCACCAAAGCATCTGTGAGCATGGTCTAGCGCATAACTCTACAGAGTTGATAAACTTCACAGTATCCTGCCACTGTGACCGATCGGCTTAGTTTAGAGACTCGGACAAATAAACTGTAACTGAAATAACTACCAATGACTTGAGCTGGGTAAACTGCTTAGCAAATAATATGTTCAGGAATGGAAACCACGTTTCCTGCTGTGGTCTGTGAATGAGCAAGCTTGCGACATAGAGACTACCTGAATGATTTATGGGCGTTTATTTCTAGCCATTGGTGACTTCTGAATTCCTTGCTAATAATTACCACTGCTGTCCTACTGTATCTACTATGTATTTCTGATCCACATGACATAGTGGGATTTTAAGTCATGGTTGGGTGTCTTCTGTTTCTTTGCTCAAGCTCAGTAGTAAATTGATATAATCTACTGCTAGGGTTTTATCACCAAAGGCCCCCACTTGCAGATCGATGTAGAGGCTCTCCTGAAGGCCAGGGAGCTCAAAGGAAGCAGGGAGGTTCACTGACAGGCTCGTTCTTGACTGCATGCTATGAATAAAGCAAACTGCATTGCTCCAGCAGCTCTGGTGGGTAACACAAAGTTTGCCTGGCATCACATGCTAAAAGTGCTTTTGATGATAAATTTGCTCTGCTACCCTCAGCAGTTTTCAGTCTCTGAGGTGCACTTCCCATCAGTGATGAAACTGAAATTCAGTGCCGCTGGAGGTGTTCTCTGCCTGGAGAAGGATGGCTGAAAGGAAGGGGTGTTGTGGTTTCCTAAAAGTGTGTTAAGAACAGAAATTATCAGACCATGAAACAGCAGTGGTATACTTTCTGGGTTCCTGAAATATTCATTCAATGGATATCTAACACCTTCAACCAGAAATATGTCAGTGTAGCATGAAATTCTTTGAGATGAAGCATGCTGGCCTGATGCTGTCCCTCGTGAAATACCAGACGATAGAGTCAAGCGATGTTTAAAGCAAAACAAATAAGCCACTGGTGCAAAGGGCAGAGTTTCTTGTAGGAAGTGTGGTGTAGCAAACATATATTGCAGACACCAAGCTTTCCCTGTTTTCCTAAGACACAGCTGAATATCTTTGCTTCAGAGTACAAAGGGCATTAAATGGCTCCATCTCCTTTCCTTAAGAGTGCAAAGCACTGGCTGGAAGTTAAAGGTACAAAAATCGGTCCACTCCAATAATAGATAATTACCTGCTGTTTCAGAACCTGGAAAGTAAAATGGGAGGTATTCAGTATCTTCTGAATAGCCACAATTAATTCAGATTAATTAATCTGCTTTGAATAATGGTATATATCTATTTGATATCTAATGTTCCTTTTTTTGGCTTAGTTTTTCAGATAGTCATCTATCTAAAGTGGTTCTTTAGCATTTGGGAAGATACTGCATGGTCTGAACAAACTATGATGTGACAGGGAGCCAAAAAAGGGGGAGGGGGCTGCATTTATTCAGTGAGGGAGCCTAAAGGCTACTGGCCCAGCTGGCTTCATATTCTAACAGCTGCCTTAGCACTGTTAGTTGGCCTTCGATCTTCGGGATATGTCTTTGTCAAGGAAGAGTGCTGCTACCTGCCCAGCCTGATAAGTCTTTCGCACGTGTATTGAGAAAAGAGCAGAGTACATGTGAGGCCTAGCTCCATACAGATGTGTTTGCAGAGGCACTATCCTGTGCCAAGCAAAATACCTACTGAGTAAATGAAGGCAATTTATGACCCTTTTATGCCACTTGGTGTAGCAATCTAATCTGGAACCTAATGATAGCAGATTATTAAAGCTAGAAGCTAATGAATGAGCCAAAATGTTTAGCTTTGCATTTTTACATAGTCTGCGTATAAGATAATGAATTACCTTTGCAATAGGAATAAATAAAGAGCATATCACTCATACACAAGTCTAATTAATTAAATTCAACCAGATAACAAGTCAAAGCATGAGAATGCATCACATCCACCCAAAGTTTGCAGTTCTCAAAACCTCAGACAAATGTGTTTTGACGTCAGGCCAGCTAATCTGAGCCATCCTGGACTAAGTCTTTGTCAGAGGTAACAGATCACTTCTAATCTTCTGCAGTTTTATTTTGTAGCATAAATATACCTGTTTTCCTAAGACACAGCTGAAAAGCATTGCTGCAGAGTACAAGTGCATTAAATGGCTCCATTGCTTTTCCTTCAGAGTACAAACCACCAGCTTGTGTCAGCTATTGTACTCTGGCTCTTCTTCACAGGGACCTCTCCCCCCCCAACCCCCAAACTGCTTTATGAAAGATATACTTGGAAAACAGAGATCTCTGGAACTCACTTATATAATCTATAAATATGAAGTCACTAGGGGTTAACTGTGTAAAAAGTAATGCAGAGAACCAGCTGAACACATGTAGCTGTCTCCTTTCTAGGAGGCGGAGAGCTGTTTTCACTTCAGTTTCACTGTCTCTTAATTAAATATGTAGCTAAGTATCAGTTTTAGTGCAAAAGAGATATGACTCGGACTGCTGTGCGCGAATGTCCTTTTTATGCTTTAATTACATTCCACGTACCAAAATGTCTTGTGAGATCTTTTAATGTATAGTTATTACTTTTGAGATTACTTCTTGTAGCTTCTTAAATGGTCCTGTGGGATCCACCTATTATTTAACCCATGGAATTTAATATGTGGAGGTCCTCAGTTATGCAGCTGTGCAAAGTTTTGCCTAGGCAATAGCAAAACAAACACATGCAATAAAAAGTGTGAGGCAGAGAGAAGGCAGATACGGTTCGTGGCCGCTGCAGAGGTGGTGCTCAGGGAAGGTTCGTGCAGGCGCTTGGTGATTTCTGCAGCCCGGCTAGGAGCTGCTGAGGAGAGAGGCTGCTGCTTGCTGTGCTAGCCCTCTGCCAGACACTTTCTGGCCCAAGGACTTTACTCGCCAAGTATAGCAGGCAGATGAAGGCTGGGGAACGGGCATGCTGGTTACCTCAATTAAGCAGACAAAAGAAGAAAGGCACTGTAGAATGCAAGGACTTGTTCAAGGCTCTTAAGAAGCCAAGGCAATACTGGGCAACCCTTTGAGTTCAATCTACACTCATCTTTTCCTGAAATGTGGCCAGCAGTTTTCAGTGGGTTTTTTTTTTTTTTTAAGTCACTTAATGTTGTACTAAAAATCGGAGGCCTTGTTAGCGCTCTGTAGCATCTGCTGTGACAGTGTTTTGGTCACGATATCCATAGCAGGTACAGTGGTAGAGAGAAGAAGCTGAAGGAACGTGTGTCTGTAACTTTTAACTTGCATCCGCTTTCTGCCTGTATCAATGCAGCAGCAGGTGTAAAGAATTTGTACACGAAGGATATTTTTGTGATGAAGGTGCTAAACTGGTCTTGGTTCTGCCCTTGGTTTGAGCATGGATTTCTGTGCAACTTGGACAACTTTTTAAGCCTGTGCTTTACAAGAGGACTTTAGGAAGTTAACCACAAAGAAAGCCTGCATCCTTGTTTTCCAGGGACTTTTTTTTTTCATTTGGGCAATCCAGCCTTTTTTTTTTCCTTCCGCTTCTCATTTGTAAATGTACATGCAGCCTTCTGTTCTGTATCTCCCCTATCTAATTATGTAAAAAGCTCTTCAGGACAGGGACTATCTCTAATTACAAGTGTGGAGCACTGCGAAAAACTGAGTCCTAACTTTAGCTCGGACATCGGGGACTACTCAACTGCAAATAACCGTGCTAGAAATAAACAAGAAAGCAAGAACCCCTGACTTTTTTAACACAAATATTTTATACTTTAAAAAAAAAAAAAAGTACAAGTTTCCCCAGATTTTGAGAGGTATCAGCAGCTCCCTTTCTTTTGCATCCTAAATGAGATGAATGTTCAGTAATAGCAGTGGGAGGTTAACACTCACCCACTTTAATCAAAAAACTTTACATTTCAAATGTAATCTAGAGCTTGGCTGGGGAAAGCTTTCCAAAAGCTATGTTGTTGAACAAAATGGCTGTAGCTTAGATTTTATAACTGACTATTTTGGAATATAACAAAACTCTTCTTTTTCTTCTATGGATGCTTTTGAGTCAAAGGGGAAGAGAAAGTCTTTTAAACATCTGCTTTAATTAATTCAGATTAAATATCATCCCTTTATTGTATTTCAGCTTCTAATAAGTTATGACATCTTTGGCGTCATCTTGTCTTCCTGTAATATCTCCATCCTATACCACTACCTAGCAGTGGAATAATATGGTACCATATTGCATGGCTCACACTTTACTTTTTTCTGTGGCTTGTGGACCAGTGCCTCTTACCGCTGAAGTTGCCGTGAGTTTTGCTACGGACTTCAGAAGGGGCAGGTTGGGTCCCATGGTTTTCTCAGAGCCAGTTATTTTCAAACTGCATTGCTCAGTTCCTCACGAGTGGTCCTTGGCTTCTTCCAGCAGGTGATTTGGTCACTGTCTACAAATAAAAAGTGCATTTCACTTTGAAAGTCAGTTTTTGCCATGGGGTGGTAAGTTCTGGCTTCATGCCACTAAGAAGGGCCCGGGATTTAGAAAATCCATCCATATAACTCTATTGTAACCGCTGCTGCATTGCCGTGAGTAATCCTTTACTGACAAATATCAAAGGGCTGTAATGTCGTCTTTATGACTTCTCTTCCTAGAATGAATCTGCATGCAAATCATGTTTCCTTGACAAAGTCAAGATTATTGAGTAACCTTCCCCTGTCCTTCCCTTCTCTTTACAACCCCTTCAGAACCAGGAAGAGCTATATGTAACAGGAGCAAGCTCCCATGTTAAATTCAATTCTGTTAATCTTGTCCTGTTAATACTTGGCCGGAGTAAAGCCAGCAATTAAGGATGACAGCATTCTTTGGAACAGAGAGCGGAGTGACAGGCCACACTATTGCTTTGAGGGCTCTTTGCTCTGTTCTGTATTGTTGACAATGACAGATAAATAGTGAAGGAATTCATCTTCATCCGTGTTGTCCCACTGGGATATTTTGATAAGCATATACTGATCATTGGTGGTTTAATGTTATAATCCTCAGTGGTTATCTTTGGTTGAGAGAGATCATTTGAAGCAAAAATTAATTAGAATTAGGTTAATTTTATTTTGGATTACATGCTTAAGGGCATAGGGCACCTCTATTCTGGGTTATTTTGCTGTTGATGCACAACCTTTGTGATTTTTCTCTCAAGGCGCTGATGTTTAGTGGTTTGGCTTAATTAGTTTCCTGTAGACTTGGCTGTTCTGTTACAGCTGATGTTATAGGAAATATCTTCCTTGCTCATTTTGTTTTTTGCATCTGAAGGAGTATCTATTTTTTCTTTCTGCTTTTATTCCTACAGCAGCCTGAAAGATACAAGATACCTTGCTTTTCTTGTTAATTTTTTTAGCTGAAGTGTGAACACAGAGGGGTGGCTATTTGTGTAATATCTCTCATTGAGATTTTGTATATTGTTTGCCTTTGGGGGTGATATTTTCCAGGTAAAGTAAGTGAGCAAAAGAATCTTTCAGAGGGTTCATCAGCAAACGTTTATTGTCTGTTGCTTTCGTTCTGAAGACTAGTGGAGTGAGAGAGACAGATCAGTAAACTCTAAACATCAATGCCAAGCAGTTAATGTTAGAGGCCAAATTTCGGCTCCATGATTTGCAATATACCATGTCGTTTGGGGATAACTTGTCTAGCAAAGTGAATTGACTGAACAGCACCAGTGTTGTATAAACTGAAGACTAACTGTTTTTAAGTACTTCTTGCTGGTGGTGATTTTATAAAACTCAAAGAAGCTTGAGTACAATCCCTGAAACAGTAGAGCCACTCTTACGTATCATGTGCAGCACCACTGATTGTAAGTGTAACCATTGATTGCAATGGAATTACTCACAGAGTGTGAGGGTTACAGAGTCTGTCCTTTATCATCCCCTTTCTCTCTGTCATGCACCTCCTGCTGTCTGCTAAATACAGAATCGCAGAGTCATGGAAGAGTTAAGGTTAGAAGGCCTCTCTGGAGATAGTCTAGTCCGTCGCCTCTGCTCAAAGCAGGGTCAGCTAGAGCAGGTTGCCCAGGATCGTGTCTAGCTGGATTTTGAATATCTCCAAGGATGGAGACTCCACAATGTCTCTGGGCAACCTGTTCCAGAGTTTGACTACCTTCACAGTAAAAAACATTTTTCTTGCATTTAAATAGGATTTCCTGTATTTCAATTTGTGCTCGTTGCGTCTTGTCCTGTCGCTGGGCACCACTGAAGCGAGTCTGGCTCTGTCTTCTTTACATCCTCCCATCTATATATCTATACATATTGATAAGTCCCCCCCCCCCCCCCAAAGTCTTCTCCTCTCCAGGCTAAACAGTCCCAGCTCCTGGTGTCCACTAGGACCACCAGATCTTTTTCTGCAAAGCTGCTTTCCAGCCAGTTGGCCCCAGCCTGTCCTGGTGCATGGGATTATCCCTCCCCAGGTGCTGGACTTTGCACTTGCCTTTGTTGAACTTCATGAGGTTCCTCTCTGGCCATCTCTCCAGCCTGTTGAGGTCCCTCTGAACAGCAATACAACTTTCTTGTAGCAACTATTCCTCTCAGTTTTCATTGTCTGCAAATTTTCTGAGGGTTAACTCTGTCCTATCATCCAGGTCATTAATGAAGATGTTAAACAGTGTTAACCCAAACTGACCCCTGGGATACACTACTTGAGACTGGCTGCTTGTGACTGGTCGCCAGCTGGACTTCGTTCTGCTGATCATAACACTTTGAGCCTGACAGTTCAGTTCTAATCCGCCTCACTGTCCATTTTTCTTGTTTGTACTTCATCAGTTTGTCAATGAGGATATTAAGGGAGACAGTGTCAAAAGTCTTACTTAAATCAGGGTAAATATCAGCTGCTCTCTCCTCATCCACTGAGCCAGTCATCACATCGCAGAAGGCCATCAGGTTGGTCAAGCCCAATTTTCCCTTCATAAATCCATGCTGACTACTCCCAATCACCATCTTGTCCTTCATATGTTTGGAAACGGTTTCCAGGATTATTTGCTCCATCACCTTCCCCAGGATTGAGACGAGGCTGACTGGTATGTAGTTTGCTGGATTCTCCTTCTTGCCCTTCTTGAAATTAGGATTGACGTTTGCTTTCTTCCAGTCTTTGGGAACCTTCCCTGATTGCCATCACCTTTCAAAGGTAATTGGGAGTCACCTCACAATGACACTGGCCAGCTCCCTCAGCACTTGTGGATATATCCCATCAGATCTCAAATACCTCCTAGCTTTTTCCTATTCTTACGCACAAGCTGAAAATAACTACAATTAATTAAATGTAGGTCTGTCCAAAATGGCAACAACCGGTTGACAACTGTCTTTTTCCCCTTAAAAGACCTAGTTACCTAGATATGCTCACCCCCTGAGTTCTTGCCAAGAAGTATCTTATCACGTGTCTGATTTAAAATCTTTCATAAGCATTACAGAAAAAGTCAGACATTTCTCTTACAGTAAGGAAGGAGAGGTTGCATTTCTAATTTTATAGGTGATAATTATCCTAGTGTCATTATTCTGTCTCATGCTTCAGCACAGATTTACAATACTGATGCGATATGCCTGCTAGGCCGACTCTCTGAGAAGCAGATAAAATTCTATCTTTTACAAGCCTGCAGGGAAGAGCTAATTCAAGCAGGTTAGTAATGATGCATGGGCCTTTATCCTAATCAGCTTTTCTGACAAGCCTCCCATTAGGACACCGCTAGATTTGGAAGCAGACACAAAAATAATCTGATTTTGTTTCTTATTGTAAGATGTACAGAACTTTTCAATTCAAGGACTACAGTCTGGATACTTGGGTCCAACTGACTTAAACTATGCTGCTTCAGAAAGGTATCTAGCAGCTCCCTAGGACCAGCAAGTGTTTTGTAGAGCTCAGCTAGGGCTACTATTGGGGATACTATTCAGCTGATGCTTCTCATTTTAGTGAATATTGATCTCTCTAATGTTTATTTTAATTCTGAATCCAGCCTGCTGGGGTAAGTACTTATTTGTAAATTAACAAAATGGAGACGAAGAAAGGAAATGGTCCATCACTCAAACCAGAGATCAAAAAGCAAAATTTGTTTTTATTTTTTAATTTCCCATGATCACACATTGAACATTTGCTGACTTTGGAGATTTTTGGCACCTGTTTCACAGAAGTACATGAAGTGTTTCCGTGATGATCTGAATAATGATTTACCACCTGCACCTGCTGATGGATTTTACTGCCTGATATACGTGAGGGATGCTATCTTCTGTGACATTTTTTCTGGTTACTCCCTCCAAGAGTGACATTTAGAAGGAAGTAAATGTTCATTAAATGGAAGATGTAGGTCTGATGTTTTTAAATGCCCACATATCTCTAGAGAGCACAGGACTTTCCTTGTCAAGGTTTGTGAGGTACAGACCTAATTTTATGAATACCCTTACCTAATTAGCTGCTTCTATTCGTTCAGTGTCTACCACTTTCCATATACACTTTTGTTTTAGGAGTTAGCTTTTAATACTCATTATAGCAAGAAGTGCCTTTTTGTTTCAAAAGAAAGAGTTAATTACGAAATACAAATTTAAATTTTGAGGGCACAAAGAGGCTTTTGTTATTTTGAATTAAAGGGTATAAAGAGGGTAAGGATTTTGACAGTATGGTTTGTATCTTCAGGCAAATTGCAGTTTTCCTTAGGCGTACCTGGGGCCTAATCTGGAGATGCTAAGCTTAATCTGAAGGCTAATTGGTTTGTGATTTTCCTTTGGTTCTGAGTCTTCATTTGCAAACCAGGACATTTATGTGGACATGAAGCAATGGTGAATCTCAGATACAAAGAGCATCAACATTCTGGACAATGCTGGAGAGCCTAGTTTTATGCCGGAGATCTGTGAACCTTTGCAAATGAAGTGCAATCCCAGCAAGCTTCACAGTGTTTTGTGCTACTTGGTGGAAAGACTGGGGGCTTCCTTCTCTGAGAAAGCCCAAGGTTTTTTAGCTAGTCATACCTTCTTCCTGCCAGTGGTTTCCAGAACAGCTCTCTGGAGCTGGGGTATCTGGAGCGTAGCTGCCTGGAGCTCCAGCAACCCAGTTTATGCTCTCTCGAGGTGAATGAAGCCAACCAAACCCATGTTTCCGGAGTAGCAGAAGTAATCACCCCTTCAAAGTTCTGCAGCTGATGCTTACGGCATCACTTACTTCAACGTTAGCTGAACCCCTTCCTTTAATCTGCATCTGAGAGCTTAGTTTCACATTAATAAAAGAAACAACTTTTGCTATTTGGAACAACTTTTAAAACAGCAATACGTATCCACTCACCTGCCAAGGAAAATGGAGGTGGATTAGCTCTTACAGCCAAAAAAATTAAAAGGCAATACCAATAAAGAAATGTGTGGCCACATCTGCAGAAATTGTATACCCCATAGTTCTACTGGAAGCAGTGTCCCTTGTCTGATTTGCACTGCAGGAGGATTTGTCAGTAGTCTTTGAAACCTCTCCAACCTGCAAACAGCAAAACCTTCTAAACAGCAAAAACCACCCCCTTTTTTGCTATTTCATTTTCAGTTCTTATCCTATAATGGTGTTCACTGTGTTTTCAAAAGAGCATAATTTCTTCTTGGTGTTGGAGTGTACGCTCTAAAAAATGTTTCACAGCCACTGAAGATTCCCACACATAGCCCAGGCAAGGAAGAAACGTGTGGACTAATATCTGCTTGTTTAGTAAAATGTGTATTTCTTTGATTTCATGGGTACAGTGTTAAAAACTTTCCAAGTTTTTGCATCTTATGCAGGTAGAATGTATGCCTTACCTCTCAAAACTGCATTTAACAGAAAAATGGAGAGAAAATTAATATTTGACAGCTCTGTATTTTAAGCACTTTCAAAATGTGGACTTAGTAACACTTTTTGTATATGAATTTTTCATTTACAGTTAGAGCTACGTTCCACCTACCCCTGCTCTCCTTCTCCTGCAAATAAGTCTTGACTTGAGAACAACGTTTTTTTTTTTGTTTTTTTTTTTTTCTCTCCTAAGTCATATAAGCAAACATCTCCTACTGGCATGAGCTCCTATTTTTAACCTGATGGGAAACATTTTCCTCCACTGTTTTGTGTAGTTAAGATCTTTCTTTTACTAACAGATAAAGCAGCATGTGACAGCATGAGGGCTGCCTTAGGGCAATCTAAATAGTCCTTCAAAGGAAGAAAAGAAAAGATATTAGAGACTGGCAGGTATTCAGAATATAGCTAACGCCACAAAACATAGCTTTATAGCTCAGGGAGAACTAGAGTCTCATACTATAAAAATCTTTGTCTGAATTTTTAATATCCCAAAGTTCAGGGCTGTCCAATGCCAGAATTGTGATTTGATCTGTCAAAAAGAGAAGAATCATCTGGAAATTGGGGTGACAGATTCGTGTTCAGAATATTTATACCACAGTCGTCATTGATGCATGAATTTAGAGGAATTAGTTTGTAGATTTGCCTTTGCTATCCATTCTGTGGTCAGTTTTGGGTTTGTGCTCACCGCTGCAGAGGTCGAGGTGCCCTGAGGTAGGCTCCCCAGCACGCAGTGCCGTTCAGTGAACAGCTAGCTGTATGAGAGAAACTGGCTACGAATTATTAGCAATCTTATCAACACCTTTTATTCTCAGCTGGAATGGTTTGTTAAAGATGTCACAGAGGAAGCCTGCTTCCAGCTAGGAATGAATGGACTACCTGTGGGGCACGTAGCTGAGCAAAGCGGAATATGTGCAATGGCCTAAGTAGCTAAGGTGATCCCACACATCCGCGCTGAAGGCAGCAGAGCTGTTGCAGCCGGCACGCTGCCGCAGCACCTAGGTCTCGCCGTCGGCAAGAGTCAGGACGTGGCATGCTGGTAGGCACGTAATTGCATGCTTTGGGTGAAATCCTGCCTCTGCTGAAATCTGTGGCAAAATTCCCATTGATTTCTGTGGAAAGAAGTAACTTTGTTTCCTACTCCCAGCCTGGCTGTTTTCTGTGCGAGTGTCCAGTGTAATTCCTAATGGTTTAGCTGTGTGCACAGTCATAATGAATAAAATGACTAATTTCAAGACTGCTAAGCCAGGTGGGAGGCTTTAAACAATCTGGCTTGTAAATTTTGCTATGACACTTTCTCTGAGTAGTCAAGGTCCCAAAATGTCGTTGCTTGCAGGTGAGGAAAAAGTTATCTTGTTTTTGCTGAAAGCCTTTGATCTTCAGATCAGCTCTTCAGTATCCACTGATCTCATATCTTGTGTATCTGTGGTCTTTACGCATCTTCTTCAGCATAAAAATTAAAGTTTCTGTAAAATATTTTGAGAAATATCATGTTAAATCATATACAGCATTCCCATAATTATGAAACTAGACACTGAAAGAAAAATTAACTAACACCATGAAAAGGAGGACAATAAATGACTTATTTCAGCTAAAAATACCCACAGCTGTCTCTGCTGTACCTGAACAATTGTTTAATACTGGGTGCTGTAAAGCGTTGACCAAGGGATGCCCTAAGTTTTAAAACACAATCCTGGCATCAATTCTTTTTAAGACTTTAAGATAAATTCATTCTGAGGTGAAAGTGTGTTTTCCAGTATGAGGTAGAAACGCTACTGAAGTTGTTGTTGTTTGCTTACAAAACTTCAATGGAACATTATTATTCTTTTTTACTAGAGAAACACGTTGTAGTGTAATGAAGTAACTCTTATGTGATTGTGAACAGAGTTGTGGACTCAGAGATGTAACAGAAAGAACTTAACTCATCTTCCAGTCTCTAGAATGGAGGGTAACACTCCAAAGAAAACATAGGATGTAAAACAAAAACAAAAACAATTGTTGTTCAACATGGACATCTTCTTACAGTGTGAGTGTTCCCATGGCCCCTTATCTGTGTTTACATAGACCAGCCAAGGAAGGTGCCTTTGAGACTTCAAGCATGCTCCTCGCTCTGCAGTATTGGGGCTAGTGTGACTGTTAATAGAATAAAGCTGTTGTAATGCTCAAATAGCTGGAGTCAGGCCATCACGTAGAAGAGGCAGCCTTTTTCAAAATCAGATGCAAAGCTTCACTGGGTTTTTTTCCCCCCTACTTTCTTTTATTGCTTAGACTGTGAATTTGCTCTGGAACGTGACTACATAAAAAACGGTAGTGGGACACCCTGTATTTATGGTCTCTCAATAACCACCAGGTTGGCTCTGTCTGTATAACGCAGGTCCTGCAAATGCAGCCTAGAGCCTGCGTGGCTGAGGGGTGCTTACTGCCTCTGGCCTTAACACCTGGAAAGGGTCTGTGCTAGCATTGCGTTTCAGGTGATTTTCAAACTAGAATAGGCTCAAGGGTTTTTTTTCACCAATTAGAGGCATACATTTCACTTGACCTACTTCTTAAAAATAGATGTGAACATTGCCTAAGTTGAAAGGGAATCGGATTTTAGCTGCATGGTTCCACACTGATTTTTGAGGATAAGTATCTCAACAAAAGGTTGAAAGTCGGTGAGTTTACCAGCTCTTTAGCTTTACAGGGACCGTCGTTATCCCTGCTTATTTATATCAGTTGAGGCTTGAGCTGAACTGCTCTTTAGAAAATGGGTCCTGACCTGGCAGTAGAGCTGCCTGTACAGACAATAGCCCCAAATGTAATTTTGTGGTCTTCTCTGGGTTTACATCCTAGAGCGAGGCCACAGGGTTGAGTTCCTTGGTATAATGAGTACAGGAGGCAATAAAAGGTGTATACAGGGAGACGCACCAAAAAAGCATCCAGCTTCATGAGACAGCTTCAAATGCAATATTCATCTAACCAGAGAAACACGTACCAGGTATCAGGAGCACAGAAGGGCGTTTGCTATGGCAGGCAAACTGAGAAAGACAAACAATCCAAGGAAGGTTTTTGGTCTGTATAAAAGAAAAAAAGAAAATCTCATAAAGAAGAGCTGAACAAAAGATATTTTGTTCCTCCTTTCCTTTTAGCATTGAAAAGCATGGAAAAAATTATGGCTCCTTGGCAGATATTTTTCCTTATAAGCCTCTGTGAAATACTTTAAATTTTCTCTTTAATTACAGCGCTCTTTTTTTGGTTGGTTGGTTTTTTGTTTTTTAATGATTTGGACTGTGTCAGATTCCAGAATGCTGCAGTTTTTCCACAGAAGGTAAACCTGTGTGAATTTAGCTGTCCATTAATGATTGTAGCTAGCAAAAAATTAACGGTTAAATTGTGCTACCAAAATGAAATATCAGTATATAACGACATTCATTAAATGCACTGAGCAAGGAAATTGGCCTCTTTCTGCAAGCCAACTGTGTCTGGTAGTTATAATGTGTATTTCCTACAAAATGCCATGGATTGTGAATGTTAGGGATGAAGTAAAAAGCATCAGTGATTTAGATTTAGGTTCTGCTATGACATTAGTGGTGAGTGCTGAACAGCATTTCATTCAAAATTAGCATTGACTCTGAAAATAAAATACAGTCTACAATCCAAGAATGTTAATGCTTAAGCTGGTGAAAAGCCTGGAATCAGCGCCAGAGCGGTTCATAGTATTTTTAGATACAGAGTTGATCATGTTTACAGGTAGAGAGGTTATTTTGATTAGCTTTTTATTCTTTATCAGTCCCAGCCTAGGTCAGAGGAAAAAAATAAATAGAACATATCTTTTTTTAGAAAAGTAATCTATCTGAAATGGGAGGTGCTCAAATATACTGAGTGTCTGGTAAGTTGGCATTTAAATTATTGTGTCCTTACTGGAAGGAAACAAGATTATAAGAGAAGTTTCTTGAACACAGAACCTCATTTCTTCTATTAGCAATGGCAATTCACCTTCACCTAAACCCCCATTGCTTCATTTATAAACAATCAAAACTATCATGGGCTGAAAAGAACAACACAAATGTCAAGCTTGGTACCTCAAGTCATTCAAGATAACATGATTATAATATTAAGAATAAGATAATAATAAGATAATATTAAGAAAGAACTCTTCTGTATATCATATAGAAGAGAGAGAATGTAACGGAGGGGAAAAAAAGAAATAGCAAAGCTGCAGTATTACTAGATAAGTGTGGCTAGATTGAATGATGATCCTTTTACCCTGTTTGTCACAAACTCTTAGTGTTATCCAAACAGGAGCGAGTTTGAGCGTGGTTTTCTCAATTCTCAGGAGGGATACAGGGAATGCATCCTGGACAAGGGCTAGAGCACAGTTAGCAACGCAGCCATCCCACTTCTTTAGATATAATTGGTGATCGTGACATTAATTGGTATTGATCATGCCTGGTGGCAGGAGAGAACAGTGCAAATGGAATTAAACTAGACCCAAAGTCCTCTAAAGTTTACAGAAAGACTCTTGTTGATTTTAGTATGTTATGGGTAAAGGTGTTAGGGCAGTGGGAAGGTCAGAATGTACGAAAACAGTATTCAGCTCAGAAAAATGAAGTAAATCTGTTCTAGGAAAAGCAATCAAAATCATCAGCAATCACAGTGGAGAAACCTGTAAAGCAGTTGTGTAGATAGAGCGTTATTAGATAAGGGACAGTAGATTAAAAGCTGAAACAAATCTCTGCATGATAAAGGAGCACAAAAGGCCAGAGCGATTTTGGGTAGTTCAGCTGATGCATGTGCTTTGGAACAGAAATTAATCATTCATGTCGACTTGGCTCCAGTATGGCAGTACCTAGAAAACTGCATTGAGTTCAGGATACTGCTGTGTCAGGAAGATACGAACCCCAAAACGGAAGGCATTCAGGAGAAATAAAGAATTCTGAAATAGATCAAAGTTATGAGATTAGTTTATAACAATTAAGAGTTATTAAAAATTTAACTATCTTGCTGGCATATATTAAAAAAGGGGGAGAGCGTAGGGGTGAGTTGGTGACATGACTTAAAATTTTGAGTCTCAGTGAAGAGAAGGAGAAATGAGAGAACATTAAGCAAAGAAATAATAGATATTTCCTCTGGATAAAAGTCTTGATGATAAAATGATAACGAATTACTTAGATTTCAGTACCATTCAACATATAGATTTATACCTCTACATAAAACACACAGATGTTTTCCAAGTACATAAAAAGATCATAAAAGAGTTTAATATCTCAAAGACACGCAATGGCTGAAATAGCACAGGTTTCCAAGATCGACAGAGGAGTTAGAATGGTTTCAGTGAACCAGAGGTTTTAATAGTATCTGGCCTCCTACCAAAGCATTTCAACGTGGTTAAGTTCTTGTTTTTTGTATACCCAGGTGCATCTCTTATCACCTTATGGGAAAGTGCATATTATTGAAGGCAAACTTGTGTTGACGTTGGATCATTTTATCTTCTTTTATGGTGTTCTGGTAGGAAAAAAAGTGAGAAATATATAATTGAGTTAGTTAAATGATGATTCAAAGGCGATTTAAAAAAAAAAAAGAAGAAGAAGAATTGGCTCTTTCTTATGAGTATGCAGATGTACTGTTGTATTGGGTTATGACAGTCTATAGATACTGAGGCAGCCTGTAAACACTTATGTAGAGTGAGGTCGGGAAAGAGGTTGTCATCCGTGGACTTGACATGAATGAAGTGAAGCACCTGAGTAATAGTTTGTCAGGACTAGCACTATTATTTTTTGTAGGATGTTCTGTTTTCCAGCTACCGTGACATTCAGATCCAAGTCTGTTATTAAAGCCAATGATTTGCCTTTCTTTACCCTTAAAAAATTCATTGCTGTTTTTCAAAGAACAAGTTGATTCTCCGCATACTTTCCATCATGGAGTGCAATCAATAGCATATTGTATAAGTCATATAAAGTGAAGAATCCTGACTGAAGCATATATATAAAATGAAGTAGTTGCTTTCTAGTGCATTTAAGCCATGTAGTTTCTGACTATTGCTTTACTCCTTACAGAGCGTTACCAGAACAGTCATGTATGGCTTGAAGGCCCTTGTGGCTTTTGTTATATACTAGGTAATAGATTTAAACAATAAATAAACCTAATTGCTTCTGCCAGCAATTTATTTTTATCTCTCAAAATAAAAAGGCGCTTCCCTATATTAAGGGCCGTTACACACTACGGTGTAGATTGGCTTATCTTCCACATTTCTTGTGCTAAAAACATGCAGGAAAGTACATCTCAAACAACTCATGATCAGACTGTAGTGATCCCAAGATGTCAGTTCTCTTGTATCACTATGTTGCAAGTGCAACCTGTTCCTATGACATAAAATGACAAGATTCAGAGTGCCATGATTCTGATCTCAGGAGAAAAATGAATTGGTTGTTTTTCTACAGCATTCTTTTTTTACAAGGGAGAACATACAGATATTTGAATATAAGAAATTCCGTTTAAATATAAGGAAAACCATTTTTAAAGCAAGGATGATCAGACGCTGGAACAGGTTGCCCAGAGAGTTTGTGGAGCCTCCATCCTTGGAGATATTCAAAACCTGACTGGAAACAGCCCTGAGCAACCTACCTGAGGAAGCTCTGCTTTGAGTGGGGACATTGGACTAGATGATCTCCAGAGGTGCCTTCCAGCCTCAGCTGTTCAGTGATTCCGTGGAAAAGCCCAGTGTTTCCAGCCCTCAAGCATTCTGCTTTGTCAGTTGCACTATTTATAGTTTCTATGTGGACTCTGGTCCTGTATCCATGTTACTTACAGTTATTCACTGTAGTATCTGAACAGCGGAGTTTATGTTGAAAGTGGTGAGTTCCTACACTCAATCTAGGGTGACTGACTGCTGTTAGGTTTCATCTTCTCCATCAGTGTCTTCGCAGAAGGGAGGAGTCACAATTATTGGTGGAACTCTTTGAAAATGGCTTCTTGCAAGTCCTTTTCCTTATTTTCTGTCAGATTGTCACGATAGCTACCAAAGGTCCAAATCTCACATGTCTTATGCTGTAAAAGTTTGCTGCTTGAAAGCAGAGTTTGTTCTGTGACTTTTATGCTCGCCTCCGGGACACTTTGCTTTCTGCTTTTCCTATTATGTAATCTAGTTGTAGTCCGTTTAAAAACTAAGCAATGGTCAGGAGATAATCACACTGTAGATAGGCAGCCTTTTTAGTATTGACTGGATGGCAGAGGAACATCACTAAAGAACACCCTTAAGGGATATTTTGGATGAAAGAGCAGTGCAAAAGCAAAGTGCTAAAATAAAGATATACTGAACTGTATTTCTTTGTATTACAGTCCTTTTTTTTTGGCCTATTATTAGCACCTAAAGATTCATAACAGGAGAGCTGACAATTGTGTTTAAATGAATTAAGTAATAAGGCATGCATTTTATGTAATGTTATTAAAATCAGTTTCAGATGTTTTTGTCTTGTGGTATACCAGAAAAGATGCAGTTGGCAAGACTAGGAAAACTACTGCTTGCATAAGAGCACATGCTTGAATTGGATTGAGTTCCCACTGTAAGTCTTTGTGCTGGATGCAAGTGCTTCTTTCCCAGTGCACTGGAGTGATTTCCCATGCCTTCAGCTGGTTCAAAAGGAAATTGTTTTGGTATGGCCCACACACTTCCTCTCTTCTTTTGATGTTTACAAGAAGTTCTGAGAGACGATTCAGCCTGAGATGCCGTGGTGCACATTGTCACGAGTAAACTGACTGGAATTAGGATTTCTTAGAAAAAGTCTTGTACGTTTCAAGATTCTGTGCTAAAGTGGTGAGACTCTTAAATTCCTTGCAAGTTAAAGTACAGCCTCAGCTGTGGCCACAAGAGAGCCCAAATCACAGACTATGCAAGTGAACAGGACACACTAGATGGAGTTCCTAAGGGAGACACTCTACCTGACAGAGAAAGCTGTTGGTTCCACTCAGAGCTGAATGAACAGCCCAAATCCCAAAACTCTTTTTGGAGAGTGGTCCACCATTTCAGAACACGCACTGTTCATCATACTGCTCAATCTGACATAAGATTGAGTGGACTTCCAAAGGAGTGAGTCATGCCCACTCTATTACCCTACAGGCAGGTTTATTGCTTTTCAAAGACTATTTTTGCTCCTTACAGCTTTTAGTGAAGGAGTAAAGGTGGGAAACGGTACAATTCAGAGATGATAAGCAACAGTGCTTAGAACGTAAGGTGACTGATTCTCTCAGTAGCTGAAGGAATGGAATCACAGACACTGTGGATGCTTTAGCCTCCATTGAGATTAATAGAGCTATGCCTAATTACTAGAGTTAATTAAAATAAGGAAAGAAGTGAATAAAAAAAATCTTCACTAGGGTTTCCAGTCAATTTTTTAAAAAAATTAAGGTCCGTTCAAGTTCTGAAATTTTCAATTTCTTTGAATGAAATTATATTCTAGAGAAAATTTTCATGAAAAAATCTAAATGAGAAAGAAAAGGGAAACCAAAGATCAGAGAATGGGGAACACCTCAAATTCTCCCCTCTCCTTTCTTTCTCTATTATGTGGATTTCACCTCCACTTGATTTCCATCAAACTTTATTATTTCAGTGAATTTAGAGGGTTTCAGTTGGAGGAGAGAATCAGTGCAGACCAGCCTTATTCCTAAGCCTTTTCAGTGTCTCAAGGAAGAAGAGAATTCTCTTGACTTATTAATGATTTCATTCAGTGAAATCCATTTTAACGTGGGGCTCAGCACCAAGTTATGAGAGTTGTTTCAGAGAGAAACTGCTTATGATGTAAGAGTACCTGATAAGCAGCGTGGACTTCTCTTTCATTCCCTTTTTGTACCCTTGGTTTTTGACGGTCTTATTAGTTTGTAACTACCCTGCCCACTCTGTAGGCTCGGGGATCTCAGATTACTTTGTCTCCTGACAATTTAAATGATGATATTTTGAAGTTGTATTTAAGTTGGTCTTTTGCTTTCATTAGCGTCAAAGGATAATAAGCATCAGGTTGGGAATCTGGTACTTTGATTAGCTAAAAACATTCTGGCGTTAACTTATTAACGCTGAATTCTTAAAGGTTGACTGCAGAGTATAGCATGTGTCTTGGAGCCTTAGTAGTACATATTACATTTAGGCCTGAAATTTCAAACCCTCATATTTGAAAAATGTGGGATCCAGCTTTTCATTTCTGCAAGAACAGGTTAGACCACAAGGAAATCAGAGCCTGCTCTGATTTGGTACTACATTGTAAGTTAGTAAGTCCCAATAAATGTTAAGCTGCCGTTTGGCTCCAGTAAAGTGACATTTGCATTACAACGGGTCTAAACTGAGTAAGGCTGATGTACTGTAGAGGAAGGCTATACATCTGGCTGTCATGTTGCTCTGTGTCTTTCCTATTTCCTAAACTTTTTGTTTTCTTTATCTTCTATAAGATAAACTACCCTAGTACTACTGGAATAAAATTCGTGGCCTAGAATTTCAAACACACATTACTTTAACAGCTTAACAGTAAAATTAGGGAAGACTGTAATTATTTAATTGACAGCTCCTTCATCAGCTTGAGGAACTTCCCTCAGAAATACCCTGCCATTTCATAAGAAGACAAATTGCATAATTTTAAAAATGATCTCTTTTGTTGATATAATTACATCCTCCTAAAGCAACTCCCATTCTTTTTTAGGCTGGCTTTCTAAAAAAGTAACCGTATATGGTCTGTCATTCCCAGGAACTTTTGAACTCACCAGACAATTCCAGCTAAAGCTGAAAGAGAGTGGAATTAGGAGACATATTTATGTTCCTATGGTTTTTGTATAAAGTGGAGGCTGGGCAGAGTAGAAAAGTGTAAATGCTTGTTCACTAAGGGGCAGGTTGGCAGAAGTCGGCTGTCGTACACGCTGTCCGGCAGCAGCTGGTGTACCAGCCAGCAAGTAGGCACTGGCTGGCCAACTGTTATTTGAACTGGGTATTGCTCATGCTGCCTTTTGTCTGGCACAGATGTCATGGAGATGGAGGAATAAGCTGGATTTCCTGCAGCCCATGATGGAAAAGATGGGGGAAAAAGATACACAGGCTCTGGTAGTTCTACTGCTTATGGAGTGACTTGCCTAATGTATTCGTCTTGACCTCGTGGTTAAGCACCTTGACTTCCTCATGAACTAATCTTGACTTCCTCATGAAGTAAGGAATGAGATTCCCATTTTATAGGCTGGAAACTTAGGCACAGATGGATGAATTCATCTCAGTAAGACCTCACTGGTTATGTGCTAGAAACCAGAAGACTGAAGCCCCAGTCCCTGGAGTCCCAGATGACTGTCAGGGCCACTCAACAGAGCTCTAAATACTTGCGATGGAAGCAAACTCACAGGCAGAGGCTAGAATCTTAGCTGAGTAGTTCCAGCTCAGTCCCGTGATTTTTAATTCCACATAAGTTTAATGTTTTTGCAGTGGTGTTGTTTAGAGCTGATAGTGACCTCAAAAATGTTGTTTTAAATTGTCTTTTGAGAAACTGATTGCATTTTTAAACGGGGACTGTTAATTTCTTTTAAAGGATGAGTTTGTCCACTTAACCTATCGCTAGTGCACCATGAGTACTCCATTGTCTGCTGGAGATGTATGAGCTAGTTAATGGAAAAGGTCAGTCAGCACTTATTAACATTAAAATCTCATTTAGATCTGCTGGTCCCCTTGAGGGTGCTTTGATTCTTACAGTGCACTGGCTTTTATAACGCTTTTTAGTGTTTAGAACCAGGGGTATTTCATCGCTCCTTTTGAAAGCTAATAACAGCACTGAAAGGATGAGTTAGGTGTCATGATGCATGTAGATCATTGCTGCTACATCTGAACTGCTGTTGAACCTCACACCATATTCCTCTTCTCGGGCGCTTTTAACCTGCAGTGAGTCTCAGAAAAGGTAGAATAGCTATGAAATGCAGATGCTTTATGCTTTGGCAGAGGTTTCTCTGCTTCCTGCCCATCTTCCAAGATGATGGAAGTGCCTCATGAATAACCTACAGGTATCTGAGGCGCAGATATTGAAAGGAAATCTGGTCTTGCATGCTTTCAGCAGACAGTAGGGCATAGGCTTTAGAAGACAGAACCACTGTGTCTTCTTTTTTTTTTTTCCCCTCCTTTTTTCTTTTTTAAGTCAATTATTAAGATTACTAAGATAGACATAGATAAATAACGATGAGACATGTCTGTGAACTCCTCTGGGTTAATACAGGTTAGACTGAGGGCAATACTGGCTCTGTTTCTCTTTTATATATATAGCTGAAGAAATGCTTGGAGAATAGTTTTTAATTGTGCAAATATAGTTCTGTACTGGCCAGCTCAGCCTGGTGACTAGATATTCCTTATGCGTAGTGCTAGCGGATAGCCGTAGTTACTAGAAGATATTTGTTTGCTGCTTAACTGACTTTACTTGACATTACAAATTACTAAATCCCAGGCAGAGACTTCTGCTTACCTTTCTTAGGATATGAAGTCTCCTGCTCACATAAGTAATTTTGTTTTAGTTTAGTGTAATCTACACAGATATGTAAATACTGTACTCATCTCCGTAACACCTGATGTCTTCCCAAAGAACACTGAGTGCAGTCACTAGTGTCCACTATTTGGGATGCATTCTCTTCTCTTTTCTCCATGGAGGTAGATAAGATAGGTTTTGTTTTAGCAGACTTCCGGGTTTGTTCTTTGTCTAAGCATGTATTCTGTTCAGAGAATTACGTGAAAAAAATCACCTTTTCCTGAGAACTGAAGGTGATAAAGTTTGTAATAAGGTTTTTGGATTTCTTAAGAGTTTCATCCACAGTCTTGAGGCGGCCCCAGGAAAGCTCTGTCTCCTGCGCAGCTGAATCTCTGGTGAAGAAATATTACCTGTACCTGGCATGCTCAGTTAGTAATCACAGTCTCCATCCTGACACTGCAGAAAACGGGTTTGAGGTTGCTGAGCTGAAACCAAGGATGTCAGCGGGTGCTGAGGGGGCTTCCCAAGGCAAGGAAGTCTCACCGAAACCTCCCTTTCAAAGAGACAGGCGGCAGCACTCTAATAGCGGGGGTTTGCTAAGGAATCAGCCTCTGTAGGCTGCAGTATTGCATGTATATTGGATTGGTAGTTTATTTCTGTTGCTGAATGACACTTTCCCCTATTAATTCTCACTTGAATGTGCAGTGTGGAGCACTTAAACATGTCTGACGCTATGTATTAATAAAAGCATATTGATACGATTAACTAGATAACTCCTTGGCACAAAGACTGTCTTTTTTTGTTTCCTCTCCAGAATACCATACCCTATTATTGATAAGAAATAACAAAAATCTTCCTTCTGTTTCCAGTGGGGGGGAAACTTCAGTTTTTAGCTTTGTTCCTCTGGCACAAGGAAGAAAAATAAAAAGAAGAATCTAGAGCTTCAAACTTAAAAAGGGCCACTGGAGGGAAACCTAACAGCATGTCTAGCTTGTCTGATAAGCATGCTTACTTGTATTTTTTCTGTATTTTCCTCTCTTTTTTGTTCTTTCCATTTCTTTGAATGGCTAAATCAGTCTATTATTTTCTCATCAATCCTGATGTTCTCTTCCTAGAAGCCAGTAACTGGTTGACCTTTCAAATAACCTAGCATAATATTGCCTACTCGATAAAACTCATGAATTTATGAAAAATATCTTTGCTTAATAATGCAGAATCTCATTGTTTCATGTTTCTCATTCTTCCCGATTTGTCATAATAATCTGTCATATACAGAGAAACAGAGTAGAAACTGATAGACCTTGTCTTTGCACCTCTGTAAAGTCTAGCACCCGTTTAAAAAAAGATCTTTTAGTCACTCACTTTATGCCATAAATACCTATATTGGAAAAGTAATTGTGAAGAAGAAAAGACACATCCTATTTTTAGCCCAACAAAACCAAACATAGTCTTTAACCTCATAGATGTGGACCAATTCTTTTTCCTTTCAGACACGTTACACAAAGCACTTCTAATCATATAGAATCTAACAGCAAAGTAATGAAAGATAAGGCTGTGATTTTTTTCTTACCATGATTTTTCTGAGTGTGCTTTGATTTCTATCCAGATGAGTAACAAGGGTCTTAATCACAATTAGCATACTTGAGAGTAATGTGTTAAATGTTAATTTGAGGGTTGCTGTTTCGTATATTTTAAGAAATAAAACTCAGGGAACTATGTGATAGGACTAGAGACAATTTCTAGCGTTTGCTTTGCCAAAATTACAGGTTAATGTTATCTGAATTTGAAAATTGATTTGAATTTGAGCTTTGTGAAGTGTTTGCAATGAAACTTGAAGCTGAAAAAAGTATCTGGTTTGGGTATTTGAAAGAAACACTTAGCCTGTGTGCATACATTTCAAATGAACCTGAGCTAATTTATGCATTTGCATTGAAATTATCTGGAGCATCTACTTGCAACTTAAAATCAAGGCAAATTCAGCCATGTTGAATAAATTGCACTTTTGAGTTTTCAAACACATTTGAACCTAATCCTAGAAACAAATCTCAGCTAACAAAAGATGGCTTTGCTCCACTGAAGTACATACAGAGGTACTATTTGCACTGAAAGATTGGGACTATAGTAATTTATGCCAGCTGATAAACTGGTCCAGCATGTCAGAAACTGCAGTCATGAAAACGCTAGAGATGTCTGACCAATCTTTTTAAGAGCTTCCTTCATATTCCTTCTGGAATTTGGACTGTGGTAAAATCGCTTATGTTCTCTTCACCAAAAAAGCTTAAAATGCTTTAAAAACTTTTTCGATTTCAGGCTGAGGGTATTAGAAGCAAATTTCAAATTGAACTTCACAGCCTGAAACAGTGTCCTCGGAGTCCTTTCTGCAAATGCCCCAGCACATGGACTGCATGAAGTCAGCAATGCTAAGACTGCATGGTTTGACTTGTAAAATGATGCAAAATGATGGCGTGCCGCAGAGAGAGGAACTGTTAGCTGTGCCAGAGCAGCCAACGACCATGCCATGATCTTTTCGCTGCCTCATGCTCACAGAAGGGAAGTGTTAAGTGCCACCTCCCCCCACGTTGTGCATAGTAGGCATACGGCAGTGTGACCAGTGGTGCCAGCTCAGAGTCTTCTTGGGACTTATTTAAAAGCAGTTCTTAGTGAATCTGCTGATACCTTCATCAGCAGGCTGGGTGCAATGACTTCTAAGGGCAGTGTTAGTAGCTGATGAAATTGGTCTGGCAGGATATGCTGGATCTGAGATATCATATCCAGCATCCTCTGTAATACCCAAACAGAGATCCCCTGCATGAGGAGTCATTTTAAACACATTTCTGTTCCTGACTCCTCCTGAACTGTACCCTTGTCTGCTTGCCATTGCAGTGGCAGCACGCTGAGAGAGCCTGCCTCAGTGTTCGAGAGCCCTGGTCCATCGAGGGAGGTAGATCGCAGACAGGGACAGCTGCAGCTTTCCAGGATGGCAAAGCCACCCAAGATCGAGGGAGACCACTCGGTAGTCTGCGCACATGTTCACATTCAGCCTACAGTAGGACCATGGGAATAATCAGCAACCAAAGGAGAGACCCAATCTGATACGTTTTCATCTGAAGGCTCTCATGACACAAAGTCCTAACTCATTGAGTGGGATACTTTGCTTTGCAGAAACAAGGTGGCGCTCTGCTGCAGTACTGCTAGGAATAGGAGACAAGACACAGTTCTGGTTATTTCAGCAGATGTAGGCAATATATTTCTCTCTATTTATTTTCAGAAACACATCTCTTAAGTTATTTCTTTATGAGGCCATTCAGATAATTCATGAAAGGCCAGGAATGAAATCCTTAGTTAAGATTTAGATAACAGTTTCTATTAAAGAACTATTTGCACCTGGTAATTCAGGAGTTAATAAATGACAAATAGATGTTACAAACTTATTACAGGTGATTATGCAGAATATTAGTTAAATTTTTGCATATTGTTATAAATATTGCTGACCAAGCTTGGGAGGCTTTATGATTGAGCTGGTGGAGATTTTTGGTCTAAATTTTGTTGGTGTATTTGAACATTACTTTTGAACATTGCATCCAGTTAGTTTAAAAATTAAGCAAATGGTCTAAGCATTAAACAACAAAAGCTATTCAAAAAAGAGAAAAGGTCCCTCAGATTTCTAGTATGAGTTTAACAGATGAAGAGCTAGGATGTTGTAAAGCTTAAACTCCTGCTGGCCTGAGAGTTGTGATGCAACTCTGTCCTGAGTCTTGCCTGACTTGTAAAATATTGAGTCCTGGCAAGCGGCACCTGGACTTAAGCTTTGCTATCCCTCTGGGTCCTCCTTGCAATGTAGCAAGAGCAACGATTGGCAGCGAGGGTCGGCTCTCAGGTTGGATAACGGTCTGCAGTGGTCTCTCAGGTTGGATAACGGTCTGCAGGCCATTCCTGCCACTGGTCCCGTCCCCACCTGGAGACACACTTACGCTGCCCTGAATGTGGAGCAGCAGCAGGTGAGCAGCGGCATTGCCCATCAGCACTACTTCCCCATTCGCTTAGTCCAAAAGGCCATTCTTAGCCAAGCGGTGTGCCACCAGCTGGCCATGTGTCATCCTATTGCCAGCTGAAAATATCCAACTTTCTCGCTGTTGAATTTTTCCACTGTGCAAATGCCTTGCTGACAGGAAAGCCACCGTTTATGAACTTTACACTCAATATTGTGCACACTCTAGTTCTGTTCTTAGGCTGAAGGAATCCCCTTCAGCACACCTTTGCCTCAGAAAATTCCTGAGCAGCTCTGCTCTGAAGAAGACAAAAGTGATGCTAAGGCAACAACACGCTGTAATCATCTCTGTGGAGTAAAGACTCTGTTTGGTCCACTAAGGTAGCAAACTTGTGAAAGAGAAAATCAGATGGAGACATTAGCAACAAGCCAGCTGTGCTAGCAGCTGCAGAGAAGAACGTTGGAAACTTCAAGACAGTCCCTAAGTAAAGGTTCTGCTTTACTTAGGATGGGAATTATACCCTGCTGCACCTTCTTGGCCTCCACTAATACTGACACTATTCAAAACAGCAGGAGCAGATTAAAAGTCCTCTCCTTTCCACTGTGCATCATACATTTCTTTTATTCTTTTTCTTTCTTGTGTGGGCTTGCGGGGCATTTTTTGGGTACTGGATGAATCTGCCTGACCTATTGGTATATGAAAATCCCTATCTGGACAGCTGTAGATGACCATATGTTTGAATTTCATTGCAGCCTTTGAGAAGGTCTTTTTTTGTTGTTGTTTTTATGACAGCTCAAATCAATTTTATAACCATAATAAGACACTCCAGGCTGTACTTTGTTCCCTCATAATTACAGTATTTGTGCAGTTGAGGGCTCTTACCTATCTGCTTCGTGCCTCTCACTCCAGCCCAGGTGCGTGCTTGTGACCAAAACAGCATGCCTCTTGGTGTCCAAATCCTCTACACCCTATCAGACCTGTCTGCCGGCTTCTTTGGAAGCACCTGCAAACTCTGCCAATGTACAGAATCAAAATCAAATTACAGTTGTCATGTTGTTCTCATTAGTCTGTGTCCCAAAACAATTCAGGGTACTCACAGAAGTGTAGACAGCTCAAACTGATAAAGGTTTTATCCGGGTGATTTTTGAATTGCTTTCCTAGCAAACAAGACTGAAATAAGCCAAGATTTGTTTCTTCCATCTGAATGAATTTGATATTCTCTGCAGGATGCTTTTGATTTTTGAACGGTTCTATCCCTAATTTAATGTCAGTCTCCAGAAACAAATGTTGGACCAAAATTGACAATTGCCTTAGCTTTCAACTGTGGTGTTTCTAGCAAGCAGCCAGTCTTGCTGAGTTGCAAGACTTCATTAGCAGTCTGGCCAGGATTTCAGGCCCTGAGAAGGGGAAAAGTCACTTAAGATTCCTGCATGTAGTGGAAAATAATATTTGCTGAATGCTACCCACATCCACACTCTCCTCTGCTTACGTTTGCTTTCATTTTTCATTCACGTCAAGTAAATTCACATCTCTGTGCCAAAATTTCTGTCCTTAAATTAGGTTGGTGCGGGACTGTGATGGACTGGTGGGTGTCTGCCGTAGAATTATAGTTTTCAAATGTACGGACAAGACCTGCTTTCAGACTCACGTGATCACTTAGGTTTCTACTCAGCTATGTGTTCTGTGGAAAGGTGTATTGGTATACTCAAAAAACAGAACGCCTTTGGTGCACATGACCTCTGACTCAGGACTGCTAAAGCACTCAGGCAGAGCGCCCCATCCCGTATTCCCCGCGATCAGAGGGCGTCTTTCCTTTCACTGAATTCGACAGAGGAATGGCTAGTTTGAGTAGATTTTTGAAAAAAAAGTCCTCGCAATATTTGTTGTTTGTATTTTAAAAGGCATTTACGTTGACTCTGAGCCTCCTTTACCTCATCTAAATCCAACCTGCCCTTCGTGCTGGCAGGGGGAGTCAATTTGAAAATCTTTGTTTCTGTCGTTCCAACCGTGGAAGATTGAATTAACATCATAAGTCTGACAGAGCTTCTTGGGCTGGAAGAACGAAGCTAAATATCAGTTTTATCAATTTGCTTTGGAAAATGGAAACACTAATTATTTATGGGGTTGTGCAATATTTCATGCCATGCAATTTCATTTCCGACAGATCACTAATTATATTACTGGGGCTGGGCTTTGCAAATCCAGGGTACCAGTCCAAGCCCCTTCATACCAAAAAGCTTGGATGATTTATAAGGATAAAGTTTGATTTTTTTTTTCCCCCTTTCTGATCCCTTCTCTGACCAGTTATAATGAATTATAGATATGTTCATGCATGTGCATAAGTGTAAGAGAGTGCATATTTTCTTCAGCCATTTTCATTATGACTTTCACTGAAATGACCTCTGCAATAGAGATTTTCCAAGGGAATAAAAGGGAACAAACTTTCTGCGACATATTGAAAAGGTGTAGTCTTTCTAGCTTAAGCCACTTCTCTTTTCCCTAGGTAAAATACCTCAAGCAATATTAAAAAAAAAAAAAAAAAAAGGCCTGGAAATTAGTCTTGTTTTTTGTTTTTATATGAAAATCTTTTCCATCTCAGATATTCTGACCTCAGCTGGAATTTCTGCCTTCCTTCTGACAGCAAGGTCGTCTTTATTAGAAGAACCCTATTGATCAGATGTAAAATCAGTGTATGAAGATGTTATCTAGTAATTAAAGCAAGAGATCAACAAACATCGCTTCACTGAACATTGCAGAAACAATTTCATATAACTGTATATTTTTCTTAACATACAATTATAGCTGACAATTTAAATGACTATCCTTTCTTATATTTGTTAAGTGTTATCTGCTTTAACTTATGCAGTATCTTGTCAAAAGGTTAAAAAAAAAAGTATGTTATCTTTCTAAAGGTCATGTCTCTTATGATTAATGTGTTGTTCTGGAAACAAATATCACTTAGCAATTATAATGTGAACACAACTATCAAAGTTTTAAGAGAAGAGGAGCTTGCTTATGTATTTATTTAGAGACGTGCTACCCAAAGCCATTTGGAAAATGAATGTCTCCCATAGGCATCAACACTTCATTCACAAATCAGACCAAAAAAATTGTAAAGGCCTTGAGCTCTTTATTTCCATGCTGCAACTTGTGATTTCCACCTGACATTTCCAGTCTGCTTTAGATGAATGGCTTTTGTATTAGTTTTTATTCCATTGTTAAATACATGGTTAAAAATGTGGAAGGTGAAGGGTGCAGGGGGAATGCTCATAGAATATGGATGAAAGGAGAAGGAGCGTGGTGTCTTTGGTGATCATAATTACTTTTTTTTTTCTTTTTTCCCCTTGCATAGCCTGAAAGTGCTGCACAGACTGTCCTGAAATGCCAACTGTCTGTCAATGTCATCCATCAAGAGTAGATCAAGAATGCACTCTGACAGATTCCTGTGGCTTAAAAGTAACGTACCTTAAATTTCTTAACAGTGAAACAAACTCTTGCTATAAAGTGAAACACTTAAGGCCAATATGGAATGTAAGGTAACTACTGTTTTGCTTCCTACTTATTTTACAGCTTCCTTATTTACTCTCTTCCTTATATATACTGATGAATTAAATCAAACAGCTTGCCCTTCCTGGATCACGTGAATTGCCTGTATTGATGTTAGCGTGGGTGTTACCTGGCGCAACGGCAGACTGCATTGGTCTAAATGTTGTTGATGGTAGCAGCCAAAGAAGCGCAAGCTTGAAACTTGGGCATCAGGGCTCTGTGCCTGCTTCTGGCTGACCATAGATACATTATTTTCTTGCTCTGCCCTTCAGTGTCCTCTTTCTTATAGCTGGAATAGAGATCCTGTACCTCATTTATAGATCTGAGGTTTAGAAGCTGGGTTTTCTCATTCTTTTCTATTTTTTAACCCACATCATGAAACAGTATTTTTTCAGTTATACATTTAAAAATTGGAGCAAGCAGACTTGGGCTGGAAGAATAAATATGCTGCCTTTAATCTTATCATTTTGGTACTTAGAACTATGCTGCGTTTCTTCTCAAAGGCTACAAATGTAACACCATTTGTTGGCTTCTCATCTATATAATTAAAGCAAACCTGTTTATCAGAAAAGTTCAGATGAGATTTAGTTACCCTCCTACATATTCACCATTTTATGTCCATTAAAAATTATCTTTTAACTTTACCTTAGATAGTGAAGCTGTAAAAACTCTATAAAAATTATCCCATTGACAATTTAAAGGAAGGAAAGTAGGATATAATTGTTTTTCTTTTAATTCAGTATGTATCCAAATACGTGTGGAGCATGTATTATCTATAGATACAGCTAAACATTTCTAGCTTATGAGATGTTGTGAGATGTTGCTTCCTTCTGACAGAGAGGTAGTCTAGGAAGTACTGAACTCAATAAAAATTCTAATATTTGCAAAGTAAGTGAATAAAACAATGCAGTTAACTTGCATACTGAAAAAGGATTTCTCCTCTTTTAAAGAACTGGTCTTCTATATTCATTTGTTTATTTGTAAACGCTCATTATTCTTATGTTACTTTCCCAATCAGGAATACCAGTGATGAGACTTTTAAAGCTTCGGCTTTGCGTTGCTATGCTGCAAGGATGAGTTAAGAACTGAGTGTATTGTGCAAGGTACTTGGAGCATCTACTCAGTAAATGGCAGAGAAGGTGTTAACTCTTCTCTGTGGTGGGAAGGAGCCCAGCTGCACCCACTCATGGCTGAGATTGGCAGCCCAGCAGCCCTGGTGATGTGTGATGGCTTCTGTGTTATAAGAAGAAACTCTCCAGCTAGAAAGGTTTGCTGCTATATAAATTTGAATTTTTGGGGTGGGTTAGCAGAAGAATGAAAAAAAGCCTGTTATTCTTTCATGGTTTATTTCAGACATAGCCTTAGCTGCCTGTAGCCTTTCTGAACTCTGCCTTTACTGCTTCACTGAGGGTGGCTGGTTGGTTGTTTAATAAGAGCCCTAAAAGTGCCACCCTAGAGGAAGTGTTCAACTATGAGTGTAATTCAAATTCTCTAAGGAAAATTTCTTGGCTCTCCTTTAACTTCCTCAGACTGAAATTCTCGGTACTGGTAGGGAATGTGACCTCAGGTACTCTGTTCTGTCCTCATACCCACTTTGTGTGAAACTCTACTGGCCTGTGAGGAAAAAGGGAAATAAATGGATTTTAGCCCAAACAAAAGACAGCTGAGAGGAGACACGCAGTAATCTTTAAATATTTCAAAAGTTGATGCAAAGAGAAAGGGGAGCAAACTGTTCTCATGTTCCAGTTGTGAGGCAAGAAGTAACGTGCTTAAATTGCAACAAAGGCAGATATAGGAGGAACTTTGTAGAAAAAACTCTCCAGTGACAAAGATAATTAAGGACTAGAATAGATGGCCTAGAGAGGCTGGGGAAACTTAGTCACTGGAGACTTTTAAAGAGTGGTTACAGAACCATCTGTCAGAAATGCTTTACCTGATTTGGGGCAGGAGAATGCACCAGATGATGCATTTGAGTCTCTCTTACCCCTTTGTATGATTTAGCAATAATATCCTAAGTAAAGGGGAAGCCTGCACCTAATATAATCTATCGCAGGTAACATTCATGTTCAGATTTAAGCGAGAGAAGGTGATGGATTTACCTAAGCCTAGCTCCCGTGTTGTGGTCATAACGAGGGCTCCAAAAGCTCTTAGTGGGATGCATGGGCATCCCGTCAGCCCTGTGCGGCACGAACCAGGACTGTGCTCCAGAGAAGCAGAGCTCACGATCTGAAAATGGGCAGAGCAGTACTTTTTATGTAACACACACCTTGGGAAAGTGCCTAATGCAGGATATCAAGGACAAGAGACTTGCAGATGACCGGCCCCTGCAGTTCCACCAGGTTAGCTAATCCAAAGCGGTTGGGTGGAATGGCTGTGTTTTAAAGCTATGTTTTTGCACTGGAGAGTCATATCCCCAAGGAATATGTGAAGGGGACAGTCAGATGTTGAAAATACAGCTGCAATCAAAAACTTCCTCACGCACAACGCAGCTCTAGCCGAGCAGGCCAAGTATTCTCTGCCACCTTCCCACCAGGCGCTCGCGGTGCCTGATACGTGCCGATCGTTGCGTGATTGGCTTGAAAATAACAAGGACTCTCTTTAAGTGTATTTGTTGGGGGAAGATGTATGGCTTTGACTAGCAGTAAAGTGTTGTCAATTTGAGAAGGAATAGAATAATGCACGTTTGTATTCAGTTGAGGAATGAAACAGAAATTCTCATCAAAGATCATTGGCTTTCTTTTTTATATATATTTGATATTATTTGAGTAACAAAATTCCTAGACAGGGTAGAGGGTTAGTCTAGTTTGTTCTTCCTACAAGGAGCAAACAATTTTTAACTGAAGGTGAAGGGGTTAGTCTGGAGAATCTTCGTAAGTCACTTTAAAAAGTTAATTTAGTTCATTTCACTAGCAAATATTCTGCCTCCAGCAATTCTCCTTCTGTGAAAAGAGTTCTGAATGTTTTCTGTTGTCTATTAACATGATGCTTTGAGGATGTTTTCTGTGGGAATGTTCAGGCTTAGAGCTGTGCCCACCTGCAATGACATAACTAGCAAAGCAAATTGCATTATCCTCTCAGTAAGCTTTTTAGTTCTTTATTGTTTTAACCTGAATTCCTGTAAATCAGCCAGAGCAATCAGTTTTAATGACTCCTCTAAGAGCAAAACAAACAGCAATGGAAAAGCTCTGTTTTTTCAGTTTAATCCAGAGAAAAAGAGAAGAGACGCTGCATCTTTGCTCATCAAAACCCTTGGTGCATAACTGGTTCCCCATTGCTTGCCCTGTGCCAGAAGTTACAAGCATCCTGAGTGCGTACCAAGGCTGGGAAGTTATTTTTCAGTGTTTGCTGCGAACTACAATCATTCGGCAATGGACTTGCACCATCAATAGGGAATGGGATGGCCGTGGGCCAAAATACTCTGATGCTGGTCATTACATGTTTAATGATCCCTAAATAAGTTTGCCTCAATAAGTTCAAACAGTAAAGAGCTGAGCTTGTTTACGCTTAGTTCAAGTGAGCCACTCTTTTCCCCAGCTACCTCTACAGAAGTGAATTTCTGTGGAACACTTTGGTTTCAAAACGAGAGACAAAGTGAAAAACTCAAAGGACTGAACATAAAAGCAAGATGATTAACTGAGTTCTCCTCCTTTCTTATTACTGGGCTTCTGCTTCTTCCAGTTTGGGGAATTCCCTTGACAGCAGCGTTCACAGGCCTAAATAAAAAACGGCCAAAGCAGCAAATTGTTTAGATCTGCAAGCCTTCATGCTTTTTTCAGCAGAAAGAGTGTTTTGATTCTTGAATTATAAAAATTATATGTTACAATCACAGAGTCACGGAGCAGCTGAAGTTGGAAGGGTCCTCTGGAGACCACCATGGTAGTCTTACAGAAGTAATGGATTTAAGTAATTGCACTCTAAATCTGGTAGTTTATCTAGTTAGATGACTATAAGATAATGTTTTGTAGCTTCAGGCCAGCAGCCCCATTTTTAGGAAGGAGAGAAGTACATTAAAGTGATGGCCCAAAAACTAGAAAGAAAATTAAGAAAGGAAAAAAAGAATGAGAAAGCAGGAAAAGTTTCTAGGGACTTTCTTCTGCCTGAGAAGGAATAGCAGGGGCATTTTTTCCACCTGTCTCAATTGCTCAAATAATACAGTAGTTCTTCCTATGGCCAGTGCCTTCCTCTGACCTGAGAACAGTTCTGTAGCAACAGTACTTCCTCAAAGGCAGGGTTTAAAAACTAAAAAAGCGTTGTTAACAATTGCTTATAATGGAAAATTAGCAGCCTTACTCAGTAATAACAATTAGTGTACGCTGTTGTTACACATCAGAAAAACTCCCGAAGCCTGTTTCCTTTCAGATTTTGACCTCTCTGCTCCGCAGTCCATCTCTCCTGCCACAACACTTCAAACACCTGTCCACCCCTAGATAGGAGACCGCAGTTCTGCAGCTGGGGCTGCCGCATGTGAATATTAACTGGTTTCGGGCTGGCTGCTGGAGCGGGTGTTGCCCAAGGCAGGCTGCCTTGCCCTCAGCTGGGGCGCTAATGTGAAAGTCTTGTTTGTTTGTGGGTCTTCACAAAATCCCTGGGAACAGCAGTTACTGGGTAAAGATGATACACAAGTCATTGAATAAGCTTTGGTTCTGGAGGATACCTGACAAAAAAGCTTGTAAGAAAAGCATTTCCTCGTAAATCTTTCGTGGCAGCAGTGGATCACACTTATACAAAACCCATATTTCCTGCCTATACATATACATATATACATGCACACATGCGTGTGTGTGTGTGTGTGTATATTTTCCCTACCTGTGTTGTATAGCATTCTGGAAAAATTCCACTAGTGGTGCATCAAAGCAGATTTTGATGTTAAACCATGATCAGATTGTTTTGAGATGGTAACAATTGTTTTGTAGATGGTTGTTTTATTTAAGATGTAAAGGAGTCAGTTCAAGTCTTTGGGGACCTAAGAATTCTCTAGGGAAGCAGGAAAGCAGTTGCTGTAATATGTTTTTGCCTATATGCATGGTTCTTCTATGCAATTTAATCTCTCGGTGAACACATAGGATCACAACACTTTGTGTTCACCTCTATGGCAAATACAACAAGAAGAGTTTGAATGTTGGTAATGAGCTATTTGTTTAAATCTCGTTCCCTTCACACATCTGTACATGAGTCTGCCCTTAGCAAGGACTAAAGTAACAGTCCACAAAGAACAGTAGGATCTTAGTATCTGTTCTTTGTGTGATTAGTTTTTTCTTATATTTTAATGAGTTTTATTGATTTATTGAATGATAAGATTGTCACAAATTAATTAAATCATATAGAAATTTAAAAGAACTTCTGAGCTGAAAAGAAGCATGGAAAAAATAAGGAAACAATGTATTTCTATCAAACAATTTCTTCCATATCCCAGTGCTCAATATATATTTTATTTATTTATATATTGTTTTCTTCAAAAAGGAAATGACTTCTTGGAGAGGAAGAGGGACTCTTCTGCCCTTGGAGCTATTGAACATGCTGCCGGGAGAGCAGCTTCAGAGCGCTGGGGCAGCGGGCAGGGGAGCTCAGCCGGGAGAGAGCCTGCAGCGCCGGGCAGGCTGCTGAGAAGAGTCGGCGATGGTCACCTGGCCAAAAGGATGAGGAGACAGAGAAACTCTCACTGCTGCTGAGAGGGGACCATGCAGTCTGCCAAAACCCGAAAAGTCACTGTGTTGGATTTCAACCAGGCCCAAAAGGATTCATCCTACGAGAACAGGGTAAGATGTCGTTTTACAAGTGCTCTTATTTTTATTGTTTGTTTCCTATTTTAAAAGTTTGCCTTTCTGTTTGTATTTAGAAAAGAACTAGATTTTGCTTTTAAAAGCCTTTTGAGCACTTCTTAGGTGCGTTAGGAATGGTTTAGTCATGAGCTGTTATGACTGTCTTAAGGTCTTGTCATACAACTTCTCAGATTGTTCTGTGGACTTGTCAGTCCTTCCAATTAATTTTTTTTCTCCATTGCTGAAAACCATGGTTTTCCCACTAGTAGACTTGGAATCTGCAGTCTCTGTTGCCAGTTTTGCTGATGCAATAAATACATTTCTAGAGAAATCATGGAAGGCATACTGGTGGTTTAAGGTATTAATTTTATGTTTTATCCATTGGTTCTGAGCCAGATTTTGCTATCTTTTATTAATAATACTGCTGTGTTTGTGTCACAATAACAGAATCGTGCCTTTTCTTCTTTAATCTATTTGATTTCTTTTGCCTGTGCAACTTTTAAAGTCATTTCTGCGATGGAATTGCAGACAAGCTTCTTTCCAAACCATCCCAGTTAGAACCAGTATCCTGAGACTAAAGCATCTGTTTCTTATAAACAGTTCCATGAATTGCCAAGGTTTCAATATCTTTACATTTTTAAATGGACACCTGGGAAACCCTAATGCTCTGCATTAATTTGTGAACACATCTGAGAAGGCCAATGCAACCTTGGAAAGCTCACGTAAATGGAGCAGTTATTTCAGATGAGCTATGATTTCTAACCTACCTCAATAAAAGCTACAGGCCAAATACCATAATTACAGCAAAGACAAGTTAACTGATACTTAGTACTCCAATTAAGTCTCTCATCTTTAGAAGACATGAACCTGCTCTGTCCAACTGCCTTATTTTAAGAGTACTTGATCCACACAATTCAGTCATAAAATGCAAGTACAAACCGTTGGAGGGGACTGAGAAGAGAGCTTGTTCTTTAAAAAAAAAAAAAAAAAAAAAGCTTTTGTTTTTACTGTGTTGGGACCAATTTAGATTCAATTTTTACACTCTGCTTCCTTCAGATTTTATGGAGATTTTACTTTCATGACTATGAGCAGCATCTCTTTCAAAATCCACATCATAGAATTAGGCCTGTGGAGGCACTTTATGGTACCTTCCCCTGGATAGCTGTAAAGAGAGGAGAGTGTCCACAGTATAACTTCAGATCAGCTAGACAGCTTCCAGTTATTAAAGCAACCATACTGCTATACATAAAGGGAGCCAGGGTTTTCCTCAAAGCTCTGTCTTTCAGAAGGGAAGACTTCACTGATTGTTCTTTTGGATGGTCTCTATTTTAAAGGGCCTCGGGATGAAAGATAAAATACTTCCATGTGACTCTATGAACTTTTATTCTATTATTTGACTTATAAAACATGAACAATTCCTAACTTCAGCCTATTCAATTTATAATGTCTTTTTATAGGCCAAATACTAATAATTGAGAAGATAGCAACAGATCCTGCTCTTTTGCAGTGAGATAAATTCTTAATCTAACATGGCCTATCAAATACATATACTTTAAAATGAAATATGTGATAAAACAACATAAAAGAGTAATTTGAGACACATGCCAGCCTCAGCACTCTAAATTAGAATTGACTGGCCAGTCTGCTATATCTTGTTTGAATTGAATGTTTGTTCTTCAACACGTAACTGGACTGATAGTTTAGGCTTTGTTGTTTTGAAAATATACAGATTCAAATCAACAGGCAAGCGAATGGTGAGTACCTTCAGTAGTGTGAATAAATCCACTGAACTTACTTGCTTTATATGTCTGTCTCTATTCTCTCATACAGTAGGTACTACTTAAAATTAGAAGGGTTGATGCATTTAAATGGAAAATCTTTTTTGTGAGATTTGTCTAACCTAGTCCTCAGGAGGGCTGGCTAAGACAAGAAGGCTGCTCAGCAAGAGCTTGAGGTTGATTATGACAGATATTGGTATTCCATCTAAAAACATGTTAGAGGTGAAACGTTTTACCTGCACTAGACTGGAATCTGTCACTGTTACCTGGGCTTGCATAATACTCTCCAGACACTCTTTAGAGTAAAATGGTTTAGTTGTAGAATGTACAATTTCCTGAAAGCCAAATGTTTTACTGTAAAAGACAGGGCAATCCAAGCAAAGGTAGAAAATGCAATTCCAGCCTCTCTTGCGTTACTAAATAGCAGTTTACAGTTAAACAGCATTTCCAAATGGGGAAGTAATCTGCTTAGCTCACAGGGTTTTCCTCCCTTTCACCTGGTCCTCTTTGAATTAGCCATTCAGTCAGTGGTCATGCTTCTTATGCAGGGATGGGTGGTGGTCACAAACAGGATGCCCTGGAAAAAAAATACTTTTCCCCTTTGAATTGATCCCTGTGTAGGAGAGACGCTTACAAATCCATTACAGGGATTTGAGAACTTAGTTATGAGGGATATGAAGGGATATGAGATCCATCAGGGACAGGGACCATTTATAGCATCTGCAACGTTAACACCAGTGAGAAGCATAGATATGTAGGAAGAGGTCTATTAGATGGGTATGACTGAGCATACCATGGTGGCATCTGGAGCGTACAATGAATAATGCATCTAAACGTCATAATACCAGGGAGGTTTTATCTGGAAGGGCTTATGTGCTTGTTTGATTGCTCACTGCCTGAATAGATGGGAATTTTGGTTGCACATGACGTAGATGGATTTGTTAAAGCTTGCTTGGGTCTATATATCATCACCAATATTTCAAGCAACATCACTTGTTTAATAGACGAGACCTCTCCTCTAGACTGGGCCTGGAGAAGAGAGATGGTTTCCTGTTAGCAAACTATTTGTAGGGGCAAATGTAAATATTTCATATATCTATGTGAGATGCTTTTTAGGAAAAAAGAATCAGAAAACCTTGAGCCAATAATTTTCTTTACTTTCCGTGGCAAAACCATTATCTACTGCTGTTTTTATTTTATTTTATTTTGCCATTTATAAAGCTAATATTTTTTCACATTTTCTGCTCCCAAAAAAATCACATGCAGTAGCTATTAATTCTGAAGCAACTCAGAATGTTAATAAGCACTGCAGAGAGAGAGAGATGAATTCAGGGGTTAGCAGCTATTGCTGGCTCAAGCAGTGGATGCTTTAAATAAATGTTGGGCTTAAATTTCTTCACAAAGTAATGGGTTGTGAGGAAAATATGAGACCAGAGAGGTAGTCTTTAAGCATTCCCTATGGCATGTAGGAGATGCGTACAGCATGTGTGCCAGATCCCTGCTATGACCTTAGGTGATTTGTATTTGCATTTTTTTTTTTAACGTCACTAGCGGACAATGTGAAAGTGCAGCTCAGCAGAAGTGTTCAAAGACCTCAGCAAAGAATAAGTTTCTCACCCTGTACCCTACACAAAAATACCTATTTTTCCTTAACATCAGCTGTTGTATGGCTTTCTTCAATGGAAGAAGTCCTGTGCTTCCTTTAATGAGCAGTCCCTTCGGTCAGTGATTCAGTTTGCCATAATGATCAGTGTCTGCTGCCTGCGAGGAGGCCGCCATAGCAGAGTGGCTTATGTTACCTTCAAGCGTGAAAGAATGGAAATGAGTGAAACTCTGCTGATCTGCAGGTTGGATGTGTTCAGTAGTCGCAAAGAAAGGCATGGCGTTAGGACATTGCCCTCTAAAATTCCAAAATAATTCATTGTATGCTCTTTTTTTGTCTTTAATATGAAGTAAAACCTCCTGTAATTCTTTGTGTAGATAAAGGGACAACTGTCTAGAAGCCAGTGCTGGTTACAGGTATGGGATCCATCCTGTTCCATGTTGCATAAACTGAAAACAGATGCACCTCAGATGCGGATGCAGTGCGCCCTGTTAATTCTGGGGATCTGACCCTTCTCTCTGGTGTCCAGGATCAGCTGTGCTGATCTACTGTCATTGAAGGTTTGGTCCTGCGTGCTTCTAATTAGCTCCTCATGACTGTAAGCAGTTCCTAGAGTGCTCAGCACTGCTATTGGTCAAAATTATTTCTTCATATGATTAACAATTTGCATTGTAGTTCCAGCAATATTGCCCATGGGCTCCAACAGTTTGCCCCATTAACTTAGTTGTCATGAGTATCATGGGAAATTAGGATTTGCTTAAACAAAATAGAATCAGGTTGTTATGAAAGCTTTGGGAGCAGCATTCCCTAGGAGGGTTGGGTTGATGGGTTCAGCTTTGTACCCGTAGTAGGAACAGTATCTCTTGGCTATGACTGCTGTTCAGTTACCTCACTTAATTTTGTTTACATGTCTACAGAGTGCTGCCGTTTTTTCTCCATGAGTGATATTTATTCTGATGAATATTCACAGCCTGATATGTCTACCACCTACCACCATATTTTAAAGTAGACCTTTATTTCTCATTCAAAGAAATAAGAAAAATGCCAGTTAGTTGGATAAGATGTAAAGGATTTTCCTGTCATCGTGATTGTTGCTTTAAGACAGTTATTTTTCATAGTTGTTAGACATACTGGAAAGTTATAAGAAAAAACAAAGGAAAAAACTGTCTCCACCCAGCAGCAAAATGATGTTACATCTAATTGTAGATAATAACCTGTCTTTGAATGTGAGCAAATTGACAGCTATAGGTAAAGAAGAACTGAAAAGTGTAGAAGAGGCAGGAGTGGCCCTGGCGCTGGCCAGGCCGGCCTCGCCAAGCGCGCTCTGCCGCTATGGACACGAGTCCCGTGCGCCGCCCCGCGCGGGAGCAAAGGGCGAGGGCTGCGAGAGAGCGGCACCCACGGCTTCCCAGTGTTTCTCCGCTAAGGAACAGAAATACGTCAAATGAAGTCTTAAAGCAGGGATGCAGCTAAAGGAACAACAGGGTCAAACGAGAGGGGAGAAAATACAAGGAAGCCAGAGCGTCCAATGTTTACTGCATGCTAGATCAGTCCTTGTGTTATCCGAACTGATTTGCCTTCCTTCCACGTATAGACCCTTTATGCAGAACGACTTGCATAATCAGCATGCTTTCTGATGAAAAACTAAATAACTAAAGTGCTTGTTCAGTGGGCATTTTCTTAACAGTTTTGTTGCTTGAAGAAGTCTGTTTTGGTCCATAGCGGAGAGAACGCTCACAGTCTCGTGGAGGTTTTCTGTGAAACTTTCACCAACGGTGCGCTAGGGAGTTGCTGTCGCAGCTGGTACTTGTTTCAAAGGCCTGCTAGGGGATGCTCTGATTCAAGAAAAATATGTGAGTGGGGAGGGAAGCTAACGGCTTTATTCCATTACAGTCTGTTTCTCTTTTGCACTGACGTTATTTTATAGGTTTCTGGAAGTCAGAAGGAGCTTTAAAATCACTGGAAATCACACTTGCACTTTAAAGTTTAGCGGAAATGAAAAATGGATCTTTAAATAGTATTTAAGAGATACTAAAGTATATTGAGTACATTTGAAAGATTAAGGTGACATTTTCTTGTTTAATTTAAACAGTAAGATTAGAGTATATCTGCATGCATGTATATATGCTTAATATTTTTATACAGGCTTAATGATTACACTTGGTAAATAGCCTAATGAAGCTTGTTTTCTCATTTGCTGGTTGTTCAGCTGGCTCTCCAGATTTATCTTACAGAAATACTTGCAGTTTTGGGTTTATTGCTCTTTATAGAAATATTCACAATATATACAAAGTAAATTTTTGTGTGTGCGGATGGGATTTATTTGCTAGCTTTTGGTCACTGCTGTTCTTTACATTCTTGTTTACAAAAATCAATACCATACACAGTTAGAAATCTATGCATTTTGTGTGGATTCTTCACAATATGACATTGTGGAAAGGCTAAATGTTATCACAGGCAAATACTTAATCAGAGCTTAATTAGCAAACTGGAAGGATCAAAATTAGTTCATGATCAAAATAAAATAAAATGTGTTCTGTAATTGATTAGAGAGGCTTGGGAGGTTCTGCCAAGTAACAGATTTTGCCCAACTGGAATGAAAGTAAACCCGTCATTTTATTTGCCAACCAGAAATGATATTTAATAGTGGTTCAGCAGTCTCTGCTCATGAGGAAAGTAGGAGGAAGATGAAGGGAATAAAAATGGCTTGTAGAAAATACCTGATGGTATGAAGAGTGTTACTTTGAACTTGCCAATTTAATCAAAGATGTGAGTTGGGGGTGAGGGGAGAAGTCTTCTAAACAAGCACAGTTTTTCACAACGCAATTTCTTGCCTCCCATAGAAAAAATTCATCTAACTTTTTTTTTTTTTTAAAGGGAAACTAGCTTAGAAAAGAAGCAGCTCTTTGGGTCAAGAAAGGTATGTCTTCACCTTAAATCTAGCTGTCATGATGGTGCATGGGTAGGAGTTGTCACAGTACATCACTTAATCCCACGAAGAAGGAAGGCCACTGTGCATTTAAGGCTGTGATGCAAGGAGGAAGGCCATCCTGGTGAGCAGGATGTCTCTGGTAGGCTTGCAGTTGCAGGTGCAGCTTTTCCATACCAAAATATTTTGATTTTTGCCAAAATATTTCAGGTTTCAATCTAAATTTTTCAGTATCTATACATTTGTCTAGAAAAAAGTAGTTTTCCAGTTGACTGGTTTCATGAGTACAAGGGGCATAAGAAAAAAGTACAAAACAAGTATAAAGCAGATTGGAGTTGCCATATAGCAGACTGGTGATGCAGAGGAAACCTAACAGCACATCTGAACTATGTGTGTCTTTCTGTATTTTTATTCTTGTTATGCTCATCTATTTGTCAGTTCAAACTGGAGATGTGCTGAAATATAAAATCTGCTATGAGCAAGTTGGGATTGGCCTTAATATATAAATTAAACCATCCTTTAATTATTTTTAAATTATTTTAAGCACCTTGTATTTCCTACTCATCCCTGCCTCCTAAGAAGCCTGAAAAGTCCTGCGGAGTGTTGGTGCCACAAGAGCTTCTCTTCCTCGGGGAACTGAGAAGCCCTTTCTCGATCATTGAAGTTGTCGTGTCTAGCGCAGGCTAGTGCTGTTTTCAAAGAACTATGTGTACCCCTAGTGAAGCACTGTAAGGATCTAGCCATGACGTTTTACTGGGACACAACTCACAGGGAAGGGACTCTTGGGATGCTTTGTGATGGATCATTGGAGAAGTAAACAACATTATTTTTTCTGGGAAAATTTAATAAAGGCATATTTATAAATAACTTATCTCCATACTTCGGGGGGTGGAGGGTATTATTGGAGACCTTCCCCCTTCCAATTATATTTGAAATAAAATAATTATTTTACTTTTAAGAACACATCTAGTAAAATGAAATGAAAATGAAAAAGCTGTCAAGCATGCAATTGTAATGGTGTAGTGTGAAAAGCTGGGAAGTGAAAAAGATGGCATATTGAGAGAGACATCTAATTTCTAGAGTCCTGAAGTTTAATTTTGGCTGCACATTGCTCTCTTAATAATAGAAGAGGGGAGGGAGGAAAATAAATCAGATAAAACTTGTTGAACAATAGCTCGTGCATCTCAGAAATAAGAGGAAGCAAAGACTTGTCAGGCTACAGCTAGGGAAACTAAAGGTGCTTTTGTCTTCTAGAGGTAAGGCAGCTTCTCACTTAGATTCTCAGTCTAATTCTCTTTTTTCCGAAATGAAGTATCCATTATTTTGATGGTGCGTGAGGAATGCACCTATAATCTCAGGTGCCTGGTAAAGGGAGGCTGCAATTTTTCAGAAAGTCATTCTGTCATTTTTCAAGGTGCAGGCAATTGAAATGCTCTACGATATCAGCTGCTGGACATACTGCAGAACATGGCATATCGCAAAAGAGATCAGCTAGCCTGCGGCTTTAAGAAAATGCCAGGACAATTGCTGGATAAAAAAATAAAAAGTGGAATAAATTAGAGGCAAAAGTAGGAGATGGAAAGAAATGAGAATTATCTGTTGAATGAGAAAAAAAAGTCATCTATCTTGTCATCCATATCTCTCCCATCAGAATATCTAGCAGCTTTGGAATATTGTTCTGATCTGTTCAGCTGTCTGCAGTTATGTGTGTTGTTATGAAGAGCCTGAGAAATTCAGTGGGCATAATTACTGCCGGACAAAAAGACACCCTGTTAAGTACATTTTAGATTTTCTCCTTTCCCTTTGCATCCCACCCTCTTAGCTCTAAAGAGTTTTATTTTAAATGCCCATATCCAGACTTCCTGGCAACATGTAAATGAACTGCCTCTGCCTAGCCACTGCAACAACATTTCAGGGACAGGCAACGATTTAAGACGACTCAAAATGTAGTGCAGAGAAAACGTCACAAGCCAAACTGGCTCTCGCGCTATCCTTGAGAGAACTCATTTGCAGAGCAAGCTGTGCCGCTGAGGATCTTTTCTAAAACTCAGATAACTCAGATCGCCCTTTCAGTTGACAGCTCAGTGTTCTGGCTTGGAAACACTTGACTCCCAGTGAGCCCTTTACTGAAGTTTCAGCTTTGAGGTCTACAGCTATGACTTTGCAGATCAGACGCACAAAGAAAGTTTTTAAAGAAAATAAATTAGTATAGGAAGTTGCATAGCTGCCTTATCTCCGACAGGTAGTGTTTAATTTCTTTAGTTTTGCTATGCGCTAGCAACCGTTGTGAGCTGACAGTTTTCCAAGCGTATGGGAGGGAAATAGACCTATTCACCTAACAGCTTTTCAGTATCTTCCTAAACTATAAAAGGACAACGTATGAGAAGATACAAACGCATACACAAAACGATCAGGACGACGTCAGGAAAGTAGGTTGTTATGCATTTTAGGTATTTCTTTCCTTTTTATTTTGCCAATGCTAGTTGTCCCTTTTCCTTAGGTACTGATTTGCTTCTAGGCAATTGCAATTTGTTTCCCAGCCCTCAGAGTGCCACGTAAAGAAACACTTCACTCAGAGGGTATCTAGAAGAAACACATAAGCAGGTTGAGGGTGCAGCTGAATTGAGATCATTTGAATTAAGAAGCTTTTGAACAAATAGATCTAATCAACACGTCTCGCTTGAGCAGAGGTTTGAATGCTGAACTATAGGAGTTGGAAACATTTGCATGCTAATAACCTTAACTGGGACCGGGGCAAGACCCTTGAATTTCTCTACTACTGTCTTAGTCTTCAGAATGGGAATGATGTGTAGATGTCACATCAGGAGTAGTTGGTATCTTCTGATTATGGTGGCTGTACCTTAAAGCATCAGTCGAGGACTGGAGTGTGCTTATGACAGAAGCTGAGCAAATGCAGAAACCAACAACAACAGCCAAAACCCAAATAAATACCCTAGATCTGACTTCAAACAGCAAATTCTTAAAGTTAGCATAGACCAGTGGAGATACAAGAAGCCAGAGGATAATAAACAAACAGTAAGACAATGTACTTCAGTATGATCCTGTTGGGAGCTTTGGAAAGGCAAAGCATTGAATTCGGGATAGGCAGCAGAAATCAAGACTTGTGATGAGTAAACTGTTTAAGGCTGAGTGCAACAGAATCTTACACAGACATATCCCACACATTTTTAGCTATGGCTGTTTTCATTACCACTGCTTTTTTAGTTACACTAAATTCGCCCACAGATGATTTAAAAATGTGAGACAGTGAGATTTCCTTGTAGTTCTGAGCTTCAAACACACTCTGAGGACAAAGGGCAGAGAGTGCACTTGGTGTAGGCTGAAAAGCAGTCACAGCGCGTGTGTGTTGTTGAGTCTTTCGAATGCAGTGAATTGGAGGCTTCCAGGAGAGCACAAGCTGATGTCTCTGGGACAGCTTTTCTCATAGTGCGAGTCTGATGTTACCAGAGCTAGAACTGACAAACCAAACTGCCTTCACATGAAGTTGCAGAAGGGTTTACAGAATAAGCTGCTTAAACCTGTGTTCAATGCCTAATTTTAAGTTTGTGGTAACTATTCAATTTGGTCCAAGCACAGACATCTGTTACCATAGGGATTTTCAATATTAATTTCTCCAGTGGGAAGGGCTATTGCTCTACCAAATCCCACATCTTTGGAACACCTCAAGTGAGGAGCTAAAGCAGAGCAGAGTGCAGGAGAGGTCTCCCTCTTGGGGTGAGCAGTAATCTCTGCTGCACTGAAAACGCTGATCTCAAATCCTCTAAGTTACGGAATGAGGTTGCTGTTGCTGTATTTCTTAGCTTGTCCTCCTGCATGTGACTGCTAGCTATTATTGAGCCCTTTGAGGAAAAAAAGTCATATTTTGAAACAATTCCATCTAGATTTGGCACTAGCCAAATTTGAGGGCACGTTTACTTCTTCACAGATACCTTGGGGCTTGGCAGTATGTTAAAAAAAAAAAATCAAACAAACAGAGACCTCCTTTCAAAGCATAATAACAAAGGAGTTGGAGTGGATGAATTGTAAATTTGGGGAGCTTAAGAGCTTAATGAACATAAAAACCAGAAGCTTTTAGTAGTTGGTGTTTCTTTGCTGCTATGGACTTTGCTGTAACACGTTGGCATGCTGCTGATGTGTGATATACTGCTGGAGAAGTGAGAAACCTCAAGGCTCCTGGTTTGCCTTGTCCTTGATGCCTTTGATGGTCTCTGGAAAGTTCTAAAAGTAACAATTCAAATAATTGCTGTATATAAATTCTCCTTGGCTTGGGTGAAATTCATCCCTGTGCAGCAGGCATTTGCATCGCTTCTCATAGAAGCCAGATCTCCATTGCCATAGGGAAAAATGGCACTGAGAAGAAAAGACTAGAAAGAGGTGGTAGAATATTCTAGTTCTCAGGGCATGATGCGTTTTATGTAGTAGCACATATCTCTTCTGTGAAGGGATGGATTTTGCTGAAGAGGAGTAGCTCTTGCAAACTTGACATGTGGAAGTATCGAAGGGAGGGGCAAGCTGATGAAGAGGGGAGAGACAGCTACCGATGTTGGCCCTCACCAGGGTCCTTCAGAGGACTTAGACTGGCTGTGGTGCCTAGACTTCCCAGTGCAGGGGGTCCTTCATCAGTCTAATGTTCCTAGCAATGAGGCAGGGTCAGATAACAGCCCCTTTCTCCTCTAATCCAATTAGGAAAAACAGGCTGATAGAAGAGCAATGCAGAGAGGTCTGCCCTCATAACACAGGGACACATGTGGAAGAGAAAGGACAGAGTTAGAGGGCTGACTGGATGACACTGATAGATGGCTGCAAGATTAAGTACAATTTCAGCCTTTCCAAGGGATTCTCTGGAACGTATAACCTTAAAAGCTTGAGCCCTTGTACGCTCTGGTAAGCAATTTTCATGTTCCTCATAAATTTTGTTGCAAGTCTCAAAATAATTAATGTTCTTCTTAAAGTCCTATCTCCCGGAGTCATGTTATTAGTTGGAAATTGCAACGTCGTTTGTTCTGATTGTTTTTTAAGGTTATAATTAGAATTGCAAATGAAAATGCTAAAAGATTATTGATAAAGGTTCAAACTAGAGTAAAATACAAGGAAAAAATGGTTGAAGTATCCAGGTTGTGGGCTTTTGTGAAAATGAGAAAACTCATTACATGAATTTTGTGGGTTTTTCATGATATTTGAAGTATTTCAATAGATGTTTGAGAACTATACATGAATGTTACTATATTCCTCTCACCCTACGTTTTTAAGACTAGGTGGACAGCTTAGTTGTAGTGAAACTTCTTAGTTGTGTAAGAATTGTATCGTGATGATAAGAAGTACTAAAGAGTTGTGTATTTGACCATTGCCTTTTATGCCTTTTGAAATCTTGATTCAAACTTTGGCTTGAATTTCAAGGGGAAAGTAAGTAAGTATTTTATCTTTAATCCTAAATTTCTCTTTGATTCCCATCAGGAAAGCATTCATCCCACTAGTTCATGTAATTTTGTATTTCCTCCTCTCTTGAGGACCACAGAACCAGAATGACTGGGTTACTGATGGATAAGGAGGAAATGTGCTTCTCAAACTCCGTGTGTACAAAGTACCACAAAAGCAGAGATTTGCACAGGGTGGGAACGGTGCATTTTCAGAGCAGTGAATAAAAGCTTGGGCAGAAGCTGATCAGAAAAAACTAGCCTGTAGAGTCCATGAAACGATCTGCTGGAATCGTTGTGGCCATTCCAGGGCCAGTTTGGCACCCACCGTGGCTGCACCTGCTGTTGCCATTTTGCTGACAGGTACAAATCACCAGCCATCGAGGAGAAAACCGTGGAACAGGCAACAACTGGCTCTGACTGTATGAAGTAATAACCCAGCCCAGAGCCCCAGGCAGCAGCAGTATCTAAAAAGAAGCAGGTGGACCAGCAGGGAAGCTGCTACTTGTTTTTGGCGGGGTGGGGGGGTACAATAACAGACAAACAACACAAAGGCATTTTGCAGAGTGCACACTGAAGAGCATCCCAAGGGTCTGACAAAACCATTGCTCTGTCTCCTTGTTTTTTGCACACATACTTTTCCTTGCAGAGATTTTCGATCTGTATTTTGAAATTGATTGTATTTTACAATTTATATGAACGATGCTGAGTGTAAGCTGAGAAAGACTGAGTTGCAGTGTAATGTTGAGCGGTGTGAGCTTTAGTTTGGCCATTTGTTTAATTAGGTGGCTTTTTAGTGTGCACATTGCATAGGCTAATTAGAAGAGCCTGGCCTACAGCCAGGCTATTTCATTCTTAAAGACTCTGGTGCTCTACAGTATTGTTGGAACAGGTTTGACGTTCTGGTTCAGGCTGGGAATGAATAAATACCACAGGTGGCAAAATATGAGCGTAGAACCTTACCTGGCTTGTTGATAAAGAGAGACTATAAATCCTAAATGGATGATATTGGCACTTGTGAAAAGTCAGCTCTGTTCCTCACTGATTATCAGAGACATTTCAGAAAAATGTCCAGCAAAGCTGCAATCAGAGTAATTGCATAACAATTGCAATCACAGGCTTGTTTGGCCTTTCTGGAAGCAGAACTGCTATTTGTTATACAGCTGTGGATAGGTTTGCAAATGCCTTGGCAGTAGCCAGTTTGTTAGTGAACTGTGTGGCTCACTGAAAAACTCTCTAGGGACCAGGAGCAACATATGGACGGAAGTGCATGAGATCTACTTTAGCTCAACTTGGCAAAATATGGAGTGATATCCAAATAAATTCCACCATCTCAGAGGGAGCAAGGAAGCCTTCAAACCAAAAGTCTTTGGAACTGTGCTTTTCCTCCTCCTGCTTCTGGCTTGTCCTTGTCACATGGGTACATCATGCTTATTGCCTCCCATATGCACTTCATTTCAATGCCCATTAAGAAATTTTAGATTTTATTGCCTTAGACAGGGACTATCATTACATACAACATATAAAACAGTGTATAATAATGGCCAAACTTAAGAAAACTTAGGTAAAAATTTATTGTCCTTTGAAAGGCAGGATTTTCACCAATTATGCAAAAGTAAAATGGCCAAAGCAGGAGTCTAAGGTATTCTGTAACCATTATTGTATTAGCAGGCATTTATAGGAGGCGTATTCTGCCTTTTTTCAGACTCCAGACCATGGTTTAGCACTTTTCCTTGCTATTTCTTCCACTTCATAATGATTTCCATTCTGCTCCTTATAGTCCTACATGCTGACCACATGAACTCTAATCCTCAGGCTAGAGCAGAGACTTGGTTCACCTGATCATTTACACATATAAGGCCAATCCTTAGGTCAATTTGTGCAGCTGAATGGGGCTCATAAATTACAGGGGAGCTGTAAGACTTGACCCTGCACCAAACTGATAGATGGTGGCCTAGAGGAGGCGAGGCTCAGCAGACTCTGGGCAGAGGAGGATACTGTAATATTATCAGTGTGCAAGCAGTGAAGATCCCTGCACTGATCCTTGCACCAGCGAGCAGTGTCATCTCTTAGCACTCTGTTCACTTAGCACTCTGTTCACTGGCTGTGATCTCCTTCCTATCCATTTCTTTCCCTGTGCTATTCTACCTCTGCTTCTCCTGTTTTGTGCTTGTTTTCATTTACACTCGCAGTGGTTTCGTGGCCCTGTTTCTGTTTCCCTGCTAACCTTGTTCCTGTTTGGAGACGTTCAGTATAGTTGCACAGAGCTGAGTCAAATACAGTTTTGGAGCTTAATCGAGGCTTGGAGTGAAGGAGCGTGGGCCTGCAAGGAGTCTGCAGGGCTGTGAGTGATTTCCGCGAGATATACTATTACAAGATGAGCGGGACTGAAGCAGTCACCACCTGCTGCTTTTAATTGCAGACATAGGTGCAGAGCTTGGAGGACCACAGTGAAGTTGTTTTATTAAGACTTTTCTGTTTTTCCTCTGCTTTTTTACCTCATTTGAACTGTACTAGAATCATCCCTCGCAAGCCCATCAAGCATCCTGGGAAACGCAGTCCCAAAGCCTAAAGGGACTTTTCAACCTCGGAGAAACAGTATCTTGCAGATAGGAGGCCTTAGAAAGAATTGGGGTCCTCCTTTCACACCTCCTTTCACACAGTTGTGGCAGTGGGGAGCAGCTGCTCGGTCCAAGGGGCTCCCAGGCTGCCTTGGTCTCGCCACAGCTGGAAGTAAGTACTAGTAGGTTTCCCACACAGATCATTGTGGGAGGAGAGGAAGGATGCGGGAGATTAACGAATGACAGTTCACGCAGGGGTCAAACTACCAGTCCTAAAGTCAAGGAATGGTTGTCAGCCACTCAGCAGGGTAACTTTCACTTCAGAACCAAAGGACAGCATGGTTTAACAACACCCCCCTGGATCTCAGAAAAGAGATGGGGAAAAAATACAGTGGTAGCAGGAAAGCTGAGTCTGCAGTGTCAGAGTGCAGAAGGCTGCCGAGTTAAGAGCCAGAAAGGAGGTAGAAACAGAACCAGGAATGAGAGCCAACAGGAGCAAGAACAGATTGTCCAGGCAATAGGGATCGAAACCTAATCTTGGGTGAGTTTGCAATGTGTAAGAACATCAGTGATTTGGCAGGGACTGGTTTCCAACTCTTCAAGAGAAAAAGGAGGCAAATATGTGCAGTCTGCCCTTACATTATCGTTAGGGACTCTTTCACAGAGCTGTCATCTTGGTGTTATTTGTTGGTCCAGGTCCAGGGCCTGACACTCTCAGATATAACTGTTAATTGGCTGTGGTTTCTCAGGTGGCTTCCTGATCCCAAAAGGACTAAGAAGGTGATCTCTTATATGTTGGCAAAAATATGCAATTCCTCAGCCTGCTTTGGGTAGACATCAGTATTCAGCGTTTGGGAAGGATGAAGTGCCATATATTCCTGTTCCTAGGGAACTTCAGGATATGGCTTTTACAGCTCATTATATTTTTCATATTATTGCAAATGAAGGTATTTTTCAGTGAATGATGTTTGGCTTGTTGATCAGCTAATTTTGTGAGGGAAATGGTATGAATATATCTGAGTAGGTAAAAATAAGCTATCTTTCATTCCTTGCTGTTGTACTAAAAATGGTTGCAACCAGGTTCAGATCTCAAACCTTCATTTTTAATCCTAAAGAATAAAAAGCCCTTAAACTGCTAGGAGGAGGTAGAAGGAAGGATATGTGAAATTAAAAAAAAAAACAAAAAGCCTCAGAGGATAAACTGCACAGTGAATTATGATTCATGCTGCAACACAGATTGGAACTTGTCTCATGCAAAGAATCATCAGGAAGCAACGAGCAATTAAGGATGAACCTCGAGCATGCCTGCAATTTTAATGGCAGGAGCCAATCCTCACTAGACGTGTGTGTTTGTTATAGTGAGCATTTTGGATGCTGCCGCCTGAAGAGCATTGTTCTCTTCGTCTCTGGCTCTAGCAGAAGCACGTAAGACACTGATCTTGCATGAGGCTTAATATTTCAGGCAGTGTTTATCTGGGCTGGCATAATGTTAACAGAACATTTTGGCACATGCATGCATGCTAGCAGATTGCAAAGCCACATAGAAATCCAAGGAGAAGAAGCTGTTCCTTCAGATTAACGTCCATTAGTTGATGTGAGCCAGCCAGCTCTTCCCCCTTGCATCTCATCCCAAGATCTGTCTGGATTTTTCGCCTGCCTCCTGCATGCAGGCAAGGTGATGTTGTGCTGCTGGGTATGAGGGTTGTTCCTGAATCAGACTCAGCCGCTCTTGCGGTATGAGACTTCAGTATCAATTCACAGCTGCACAGCTTCACGTTACTCTGCCCTTGGTGTGGACCAAGAGCAAGTAATGGTCCGAAATAACAAAATTTTCATGTACCTCTAATCCTATGATCAGTCCTGCAAAGCACTGTTGTCCTTACCATGCTAGTCACAGTTTGAAGTTCCTGCTGTGCATTAGCATGTTGGCTGCAGGAGAAAGGGCTGTCCCAGGACTGCGTTCTCCCACAGTAGAGGTTTTCCTGAGAAGATGTCGTGTCTTTCCTCATTGTCTCCAATGTAAACCCTTGGCAGGTTGACTGGCATTAATGATCTAGGAGGGAAGGTTTCCCACATCCCGTTTCATTAAGTTCCTACTCTGTAAAACGGCATTTTGTTGTTTTTGGAAATTCTGCAGTTTAATGAGGCAAAAGTTCTTCATGAGAATGACAGTTCTGCTAGTGGTGCTGTTTATTTTTATAACGCTTTATGTCCTTGAGGTTTCATGGCTTGAGATAAACTAGACGAAGTAGAAAGCCAAAAAGCAAATAAAGTTTAACATCTGTCAGGCATTCAGCTGACATAAGTGAAAGGGAATGTGGAGTTATACTCTTTTAAAAAATGGAGGCTTGCAGATTGAAACAGCCAACGGCAGAAAATCAAAACAATGTGAAAAATGGCTTCTGTGGTTTGGGTTTGTTGTTTTTTGGTGATTCCCCCCCCCACCAGCACCCTACCCCCCAAGCACTCTAGGGACACTTTGGCTTTCTAATGATAATTAGGAGCTTGAAAGTAAGAAAGGACTCACCTTTTCTGGGCCATTTGGTCTTGCTATGAAATGCAGAGAGTATGTAGAGCCCTGTGTTGTGCTAGGGCTGCCAGGACCCCCATCCTGTCTGAAAGGTGGGAGGAGGAATGGTGGTCAGGTGTTTGGATGGAACACAGCCCTGCCAGTGCAGGTGGCTAAGATGTCCCCTTGGGACAGGGGAAAGCCCATATTGTACATTGTGGTATTTTTTTCCTCTGGTCCCTATCACTGGCATGTGTTTGCAGATCTGAACTGGAGGCACTGCACTGTGCCACAGTAGCGGGAGCGAGAGAAGGAGCAAACAGGAAGGCTAAAGCCCTCCTCACCCTTCCAGTAAGTCTGCCTGCACGCAGGACAACAGAAATTCATGTCTTTAGTCAGGTAAAACTCCCATGATTCTTCATGAAGACACTAGCAGTAAGGACAGCCTGCCTGAGCAAGCTCTACTTTTCTCTTACAAGCATCTTTGTGTCATGCTTGTAGGAATAACTTGGGGGGGGGGGGGGGGGGTTCTGTGCTGCTGAATGATGAGAGAGCCTCCAGGCTCGGTGAATGGGTACTGTGTGGAATCCAGTGCTAGATAACCATGTTGCCCAGGCAAAGCCTAGGAAATGTTAAACAGCTGCTGACAGCATCCAAAAAAAATCAGCCACTTGAATCAGCCTGCAGGAAAACACCACTGAGACGGGAATATCTTCAGTTCTGCTCCCATCAGGACTCAGGGAGGTGTGATTTTCACTCCAGCTTGTGCCTCTGAGGTCCTTCTTGGAGTCGCACGTTGCAGATCTTCCTTCTGCAGCTGAAGGACTCTGTGTCTGTTCTTTCAGACTGGTTGGAGTGGGTAGGGACCACAGCAGGTCGTGGTTAGTGTCAGTTTGCTCACCTAGCTGGGGCCACCATTTCTTACAGGGTAAGTGTCTGCATCTCCCACCACACATGAGGCAGAGGGCCCGGATATGAGTCTAAGACACCAAACACCCTATTCACTACATACTTTTCATGGAAAAACTGTGATACCAAATGAGGATTTCATTACTGAGTAGAAAGCCATTTCTTGACTTTTTTTTTTTTTGGCACGTAAACAGGATCGGTGTTCATAGTGTGCATTCTCAGTAGTGTAGAGCAGTTGCTTAACTATTGCAGTGGATCAGGAGAGTCATCTGCTGTTTCCAGGCTTGGACCCGTTCGTTGGCCATGAGAGGCCTCGTACATGTATAAATATGCTTTGGGACCTGCTCTGTATGCCTTGCTGAGCAAGGCTGTTAGCTATTACTGTGACAGGTATGATTCTCAGAAAGAATATGAATGAACAGCAGTGGAGAAAGTAGCATTATTTCAGAAAAAAAAAAATTATATTGAGAAATTTGACCACAGGGAGTACTTTTTCCAGGCAGAAAATTCCAGTAACTGTGAGAACTTGGTGTTACTAGATGGACTTTTTGCTTTCTCTGTCTTTGTATCAGAGCTTATTTGTTTCATACTGATTAAATGAGAAAGCTTTGAAACCAACAGAAATGATTTACAGTTTAGTTCTTTAGAATAGTAGAATCAATCAAAATATTTTAAAAATAGAAGATAATAACTAGAGCTGCTCATCAACATTTAGGACTAACTGCTGGCTCGATTGAGGACTCTAAAATTAGCTTTTATTTTATTTTTCATGTAGGCATGTGCAAAGCACAACGTGGTAGTTATCAAACTGAATTGTCACTGAAAAATGACTTAACTGGATCTTTGTAGTCGATTTAAACAGAATGTCTTTTCCTGCTGTAAGTCTCCTCAGCTATGATCGCTTTATCTTCAGGCTTGCATCTCCTTCTTTGAGGTTGTGTTTCCACTTTGGATATTGTGCAAGGTAGAGGCCGTGTATGTACTTCAGTAGAAATACTCTAATTTACACCACCTGTTGAACTGGCCCTATATTTGTTCTTTTTTACAGATTCACATTTCTGCATGGATTTAAAATCTGAACAGCTCATAGGGTGGTTCTCCAGCACCCATCTTATTCAGGTTAGCTTTGTCACTTTGAGGGCTTGTGCACCTACTGGTTTCAAACTTAGTGTATGCTGCCCTAGAGCGTTCTCCTGCTTCTGCTGGGGTGCTGGCGGCAGCCGTGAGCAGCTCTGCAGGAGGCATGCATGGCTCCAGGGGAATTAAGGGCTGTGCTATGAAGAGTCTGGAAATTAGTTAGTATGAAATGTTTCCAGGCATCATGCAACCCTTTGGCGTTGCATCACTTAGTAGCACCATGACATGGGCACCTTTTGGAAAGCTGATGTCAGCAAGCAGCAGTCTTCGTGCTAACCTGCACAACTACTTGTCAATGCCCTCTGTAGTTTTTATCATTTGTGAGCAAAGGGTGGGATCAGCTGACCCCTGGAACTTAAATGTATTTGCCATCATTTCCTCTCACTTCTTTCTGTGGCTCCCCATGGTTGGAAACACACTGAAGAGTCTCTTTATGGGCAGTATAGTTTGCACCTCATCATTAACCTAGCTAATTGCACCCAGTTTAGCTGATGAAATTAGCTTCAGAAATGCTAACATTATCAAGTATGAACAAGCTATGATTAAAAGAAGTTACTCATAATGCTGGGCTGTAATGAAGTCACTTAACTCTAAACTGCTCCACTGTAAAATTGTAAAATACATTAATATATCATCTATATGCTGCGTCTACGTGCCTGTTCCACGTATCCCCTTCCACCTCCAAAATATGGCAGTATGTCTTTATTAAAATTAACCTATATTGTACAGGGCAAGTATATTGCTATGAAAAGAAAGCAAAGAATTAACTGCTCGGAATAAAAGTAGAAGGATGTTTCGTAGCACAATGAATTGATAGGGATTTCTGTAAGACCCAACTTGGTGCTCTCATTTTGCTGGCTTTAAATTAATAATAAACATGATATAACAGAAACATTTCAGAATGGATTAAACATTTTCTTCAAATTAAATCATTGCCAAATTTAAACTAAAATTTCTGTTATCTCCTAAGCAAGAAATGTTTCGATATGGAAAAAAACATTAAGCTCCTCATTTTGGAAAAATCAAACCAAGTGTCTTCCTTTTGAAGTGTTCTTTGGCAGGGAGTTTCTTCCAGAAACAATCTGATCAATTCAGAACATGAGCAAAGCTTTTCAGTCAGTCAAAATACCTGGTCATGTACTTTTCTTCATAGAAAAAGAATCTAAAAATGTTTTCCCGGCTAACGTAGTTGAAGAAGCAGCCAGAATTTTCTGTTATCCTCCCGTGACCTCGAAGTCCTGCATGGCTTCATCTCCTCTTTCATTTAGGTCTGAACTTCTTCTAAATAGAAACTACCCAACCCGGCTGTTTTCTGAACCATAAAGTACATTAGCCATCAAGGGGAATGGAAACTTTCCTCCATTTACTAAAGAATTAATAAGCAAAGTGCAATGCCAGCTTGGCTTTCCCCAGGGGAGCTGCAGCCTGGCTGCCTGGTGGCGAGAGGAGGGATGCCTGGAGAAAGGCACCTCAGTCACCTTAGCAAGGGCCTCCTAGGGCACCGTTCTGCCCATCCTGTCCATTCTGCAAACATGACTTTTCGCAGGGCTTTTTGTCAAGACCTTAATGAGTTCCAACATTCATTCAGCTTTATTTATATGTAGATATGTATATACACAGACATATATATACATATATATACATATATATATCAGTGTGAGGAGACATGACACGGTATGCACAATTAGACCTGGACCTGAATCAAGGTCCCACGTCCAAACTTTGCAGAAACTTGAGCCAGCATTCAAATTTCTGAACTGCTCCGCTACTTGTGCTGCTGACCAAACTGCTTTGAGAGTTTAAACCTGGGTCAAACTGTGTGCAGGCTAAAGGAGGGCAGTGACTATCATAAGTAGATTTTACTAGAAGCAGAGCTCAGTTTAAAACCTGCCTCTCATCTTAACCAAGCTGATTTAAAGTAGTTTGCATAAAATAAGATTTGTTCCATGTCTGCAGCAAAAGCTATATCAACTCCTGTCAGTTGCAAGAAAACTGAAATTAATCACTTTATTAACATTGTCACTGCATTTAATTTTCGTGCATGCTTTCCATGCAACTTCAGCAGCGAAACCATATAAATAATGTCCCCTGCAGGGACGTTCCAAGGGTAAAAATACCCTTGGAATTCAAGGATATATGAAATATCCAAAGAGGATGAAATTATAATTAAGCAAAAGCTGTAATGAGCCAGGTTAGTAGAAAGCTCCTAAGGTTTTAGAAATGTTCCAGGCAGCCTGGGGTTGGGGTAGTTTCATGTGATCCTGGGCCAACTCCAGCACCAGCTCGATCCAGCCCTCTCACCAGCTTGAGGCCCCAAGCAGGTCAGTGCTCCTCAGCCAAGTTTCACCCTGGCCTTTGATAGGTGTGCTGAATGCAGGGCACAAACCTTTCCCCCTGCAGTCAAGGGAGATGTCACTTAACTCTTGTGAAATGACACACAGGGGTTGTGCAAAGTTGGAGTTTGGGGCAACCACTGTGCATGCAGTGAAGCTGACCCTGAATGCAGAGAGCCACCTTTGGGCTACAAGGACTCAAGGAAAAGGAAATGTGGTTATTCCAGTTTCCAGGATCACGGGCATTTTGAACGAAATGACTTACTTGAAGAAAGCATCCAGAATTTGACCTGCTCTTTGGGAAAGAACCCCAAAATCTAGCAGTTTGTCTAAAATGCATCTTAATTCAACCAACATTGTGGTTACTGCAAATGGGAGCAGAAAATGCCATGACTTCAAAGTTGTTTTTGCAAACGACTCAGTATTCCCATCTTCTGGGTAGGAAAGGTAGCAAGGTAGTAAGAACCAGCCTTTGTCAGAGTCTCCAGGCGTGGAAGAGGGGTAAGGGCATTAAAAAATGAGTGAAAAAGGGAGGACTACTTTAGAGGGCAAAAATAGGGTGGATTCTAAATAGTATCCTTACGCGCGTGTGCCCGCACACCCACACTATATGATTGTTTAAACCTTTTGTTACCACAGTTTCCCCCTGTGTAAACTGGGGATAATGCATTTCTCTTAAGACTGTTGTGACAGTTAGTACTTCCCCAATTGCTTTGATCTCTTTGAAGGAAAAAGTACGCTATCTGCTAAGTTTAGGCTGACAAAGCATTGTGATTCAGGTGCCGGTGGCTTTGACCAGATTCCTGCAGAGCTCTTCATTGTGTGAGATACGGTTGCTTTTTCTGAGCCTCCCGAAACACCATGGTGTTCCCCAAAATGTGACACTTAGAATTGTTTGTCCTTGTGTGTGCTTAGATATAGAAATATTTCATGAGAGTCTTTATGCGTGGTAATTTTATCAGTTCTTATCAGATTGCAGAGAAAGAGATGGCAGTAAATTAGATGTCTTACCTTGAAAAGCTTTCAAAAAGAAAACGTGTGACATGGTGAATAGATGCCTGGAGGGTAGGGCTTTTTTTTCTTCTCAGGTTATTTGAACACAAGCAGGTCAATGTGACGGAGAGTTATGTTAGTATTCATGAGCCAACTCTCCCTTTGCCTTGAGAGCTTGCTGTAATGGCTTGAGAAACATGCTCCACCGTAGTGGCTAAATGGCAGATTGTACCCAACATTAGAGGCTGGTGGAGTGATAACAACCTCTGAATACCTAACGGGCAGGAGCTGATGGGGGCTGTAATTTGCCGGTGGCTGTGAAGTGTTTGAAGCAGACAGAGAAACCTTGCCTTTTACTACTTTTGTGTGTTTATCACAGTGTGCCAAGAACACTGTGTGACAGCTCTGACAAGTAAATAATTTCCTGTCTGTGCAAATATTGAAAAAACTCTAATTACAGCAAAAGTATCCTCAAAGTGGTTCTTCCCAAATGAAAAAATGAAACTTTGTGTTATCCAGGCAAAGAAGGAAGAAAAAATATAGCCGCTTCTCTACAAAGGCATATTTGGGTAAAATCTACATATTAAAATTGGGCAAACTTCCACCTGTGCTTAGATTGAATGTTTTTCCTTATTTGAAAAAAAATACCAAGTTAAATGCCTTCATTCTATTATTTTTCCTAGTTCTTTACAGTACTGTGGGCCAATTCACTAGCTAGCATAAATCAACATCATTAAGCGTATTAGTATAGCAGCAGCTGAGGACCAAGAGCTTGGCAGAGATGGGTCGATTTGCGTTGAGCCTTTTTTGGCTGTATTGCTTGTACAGTGTCTGTAAGCGAGAACTCTTCCTCAACACCAAAGAAATAGCCATGTCACATCTAATATGAACAGGCTGCTTATCATTTCTATAGCTCCTTGTATCTGAGGCTCTCGCAGCACGTTTTATGCTGCCCCACCTTGGCACGTTACTGCTCACGGGACATTACTTAGGTTTGTCGAGGTGGCATCCGCAGTCAGTGCTGGCAGAGAGCAGCTGCCAAGGTAGGACCGACTTCAGCCCACTCCCTGCGCTGTCTGCACCTGAATCAAATCCTCCAGCCCTGCAGTAAGGCAGGTCTTGCTGGTCTTAATAGACATATCGGGAAACAGGCTAAGAGAAGTGTTGCCTGGCTCGCCTGATCCTATTTGCAGCCTAACTGCGGATACATAGTGGGCTTCGTGAGTTCTGGTCTCTGCTGCTTTGCTGATGAAATAGATTTAGTGACTAGCGCAGCGAAAGAAATAGGCATCTGCTCCAACCAAGAAGCAGGTACCTACATAGAAAGTGTACGTGTGCAAACTATGGATTGATCGGCTACAGTTTTCTCTTATTTAGATGGAGTACTGTTGGGGATGGTGGGCAAAGTCAATGGATTTGAGAGCTTGTAATCCCTCTGTTGCTGGGTGAGATGCAGAGGGGAGTGCACAGGTACTGCCTGGAGCTCCCCATGCCCTTGCCAGCGTTGCCAGCACGGGGATGGGGAGCACGTCCTCACTGGCATGGGGGTGCCCTGCTGGCCATGCGCATCCAGCATGCAGTATCTTTCCAGTTAAATGTGTTCTCATGGCACATATTTGTTAGGCAGATGCTTAAAGCTTTCTTTTCTTTTTTAAAATGTACTTTTTTAAAATTAGAGAGCAGTATAAAGAGCCCTGGGTTGCTCCAAGCCTGCATATAGCTACTGAAAGAAGGCTTTATAAGGGGGAAGACACTCTGCCTGCCCCCAAACACCTCGGTAATACTTTCGACCATGCTACAGTTGGGTTTGACCCATAGGAAAATGTGGTGTAGCACACCGTTGAGAGCTGCCTGTCTCTCAACAACGGATGGCTGGCTCCTTTGCGAGGGTACCCAGTATCACAGGGACACCTGCTGGAACAAACCCTCAGTAACAGCTGGAGGAAGTCAGTCAGCCGATTATTCTGGACTATGATTTTGTTTTGAAATGCAGTAAGATCTCATTTAAATGCAACTAACCTCTCATTATTTTCTTTCCTCAGTTGATTTGTACTGCTCTGCATCTTTGTTAAATTTCCCAGCATCAGCACATATGAGCAGATGATTAAAAATTCCCTTTGATTTACATGATAACACAAATGACTGACCTTGTGCCATACTACCGCGCTTGTCGAAGTGCTGCTCCCGTAAGGGACTCTGTTGCTTCTGCCCTTTCTGCAAAGAGCCGTGGCTTAAGCCTTAGGGAGGACTTTAGGGCTGCGCTCATCTCTTCTGAGAGAGGAACATCACTACTGCAAAGCCATGAGAAAGGCAATGCCTTTTGCTCTAACTCATGAGCAGAGCAGCGTGTTACACCTTGCAAACTGTCCTGCCTGGGTACAGGTGCATGAAACTGAGAGAGGCAACATCCCACCTCTTTCCTTCTCCCCCAGGGGCAATGAGCACCCTTAGAAGCAAATGGAAGGAACAGATCTTATTCCTCGGGATCAGCTCTGCCAAGCCCTGTGCCTGTCATGCAAAGCAGGATAACTACTATGCGTGATGGGCACCTCCATCCTTACGCTGTGTAGCTGTAGGTGAAGAGCTGTCGGTACTGGCTATACGAGATTTACTGCTTCAGCATTGAGGAGTTGTAAGTCAGTCACTTTAAATCACACATCTTGTAAGGAAATTTCATTCCAAATTCTTAGGTATTGTGGTAGCAGCTTTAAGGGCAATGTTGTTTAAGGTTGCTAAGGATATGAAGTATTTTTTTTTTTTTATCATATCGACTAAGCAAGCACTTTTCAATCACTGTGCTCTAGGTGTGGTAGTGTATTGGTAACCGTGCAGCTGGTGATACCAAGTCATCATCTCTCTGGGCCCCTAGTGAGCCAGCCGGGCAGGTGAGGTAAACCATCATGTTTTCACTTCCTTCCTAGAGGTCATTTTGCTGATCTTCAGACAATTCATGCTCCCACCTACCCGAGTCATTTCTGATTGATCAAAGGGCAGTGATCTGTAAGACAGTTGAATTTATGGCCACAAACATTAATTCTGCATTTTTCAATAATACATGAAGTCTGTAACGTTATGTAAGTATTCTTCAGGCAAATAGTGGTCTCTGCAGTGTGGCTTTTGAGACATGGGTAGATACCATTTCAATCCCATAATCCTGCAGCTTCTGTAGGCACTACTATAGGTAACACAAGCGCTTTCACTACTGTTTCAAAACTAGCTTTCCAGTGTTTTGAAACTACTAACACAGCCTTTGTCAAAAACAAGCATGAGTTTCTGCAAAGCAGCGTTCATAATTCCTCTATCAAGAAAGCATGGTCAAGATTTGGTGTTTCATGCTGCGATGCAAGAGTTAGGAACGTGGGGCTTGCGCTGATGAGGAGAATGGCATTGCCTAGGTTGGGTTTCAGTATCAGCAGAGAAACTGCATGTATCCAGGAAAAGAGAAAACTATTTGCTGTCTGCTGAAAGTAAAATTCAGCTTCTACCCTTCGATTAGAGTATAACCGCAATGTGTGCTGGAAGTTGTCAGAGCTACGGTGCATTCAGGCAACACGAGGCTCAGGGCAGATCCCTGAGAATCGTAGACTTTATTCTGTGGAAAGCAATGGGTGCAGATGCATGCCCATTAACGCACATGTTTAAAGTAGGGGTAATCCACCACATGTTAACTGTTGCGAGGTCTCTGCTGTCATATTGTGTTCCTCCCCCACCCTGTAGATCACGGGTAGAGAATCCCTTCATACCATGGAGTTGTCCAAATACAACAACTTCTCTGTATTCAGGGGATGACTGTCAATCGTTATAGCTTAGATTAGCTCTCAAGTCCATGCAAAGACAAATCTCTCCAGTCTTCTTCCTTGTCACTACTATTGATGAGCACCAGTCAGAAGATTCACTCTCTTTGATAATGTCATTGTGGACGTTTGTTCTAAGCTTTCACGATGCAGCACCTCTCGTGGAAAACAACAGGTGATACATTTTTTATTGTACAGGCACAGTGTTAGGCTGAACTTGAATTCTGGAAACAAAGCCTTTTTGCACAATGTTTTCTCAATACTCTCTCTTGCAATAGGTGAATGTGGAGCCTGAGTTGTACTAATATTTGGTGCTGAAGTAATGCACCTATTTATTATTTACATATTCAGTGTAGAAAACTATGGCTGCTTACAGCATTACCGCTAAACACATTAGAGGGTTCAAGAGCTACAAGATCCAAAGTCATATTTACATGCTGGTAACCAGGCAGAACACAGTGCCTCAGCTAGCTCAGTAGACACAACCTAAGGTCTTTAAATGGCAAAATTCCAGTGTATTTGCAAATAAACACATTCAGGTAGTATAGAGATGGTACAGCTCATGACTGACATCAGTTCAATGGCTTGTGGGTCCTGATACAGCAAAAACATTAACAATATATGTAACCGAGCTCAGCAAATACAGGGCTATTTCTATTGGCACTCGTAACAGGAACCTCTGGCACAGGTAATTTCACATGCTTATTGCCCAGTTGGAGCAGTAGGACATGCTCTCACAAAATGCCAAATTTTATGTGGTGTTTGCACTGAATTTCTCTTGCAGGACATTCAGCATAATTTCCAATAGACATGGAAATATAGACATACAGTGGTAGCAAAGTTTTCCCTGTGTATTTGGAGTCTGCTGAGCATGTCTGCAGTGTTGTAATTTTCCATAGGCTGCGCTTTAAAACCCCAGCTGTAACGGCTGCACAGCTTGAGCAGTGCTTGCTGAGCCCTGACTTATCATTTTCACTTCTGCCATTGCTGACTCAGTCTGATTAGCAACGGTGATAGCCTCTGCAGAGTCAGGTCTGATTCAAGCAGGAAACCCCTGAAACGTGATATGTAATTGTTTTTCTCTGTAAGCTGATCTCAAATCTTTTGTCTGCCATGTTTCCAAACTCACATGTGGCAGTCGGCTCTCCTGAAACTGCAGTGCAGTGTTCTGCTTGTTTCCCTTAGTGCCTTTCCAAGCTGGCAAAATGTATGGTGTTCATCTTCAGCAGTTGCTTTAAGTGCACACAAACATCATTATTCTAAGAGTGCAATATCATATTTATCATCAACCTGGAAAAGTTTATATAGTATTCACTTGCCTTTGGCTCCCCTTAAGCCTTTGACTTTCCTCAGGAACGTCCTTGGCATTAATTGCAAATATATAGATTCCAGGCGTTCTTACTCGCGCAATAGGAAGGGTAATAGTCTTACGGAAATTTTGCAGGAGTGCTGTGGGTTTGCCAGGGACTGTAGCAAAGTATGAATGGGAAGTGGAGAGTCTAAGAAGTTTACTCGGCTACAAAAGAGCAAGAGAAGTAGGGTCTAGGCATGCCTGTGATCAGCAGTAACATAGAGCATATGCCTGTGGAGAGCTTAGCTCATGATAAGGGCAGCATCTGCTTTTTTTTCTTCATCTCAGAAGAGCTGAGCAGGGAAAATGCCGTGCTTTACCTGTCTGTTGTAAATTGTGGGATATTTTAATTTAAGCACAGAGGGGATGAAAGCCCATCAGAGTAACCCCAAGCTGTTAGAAAGAGAAAAGACAGTAGTAGTCCTTCTCTTTGGACAGTGTGGTCCCTGGTGGCTTTGGGCAGAGGAAGAGCAGGGCTGGGAGCAGGAGCAACTCATGGTGTCACCCTTCTCCAAACTACCAAAAGTAAAACTAATTTCTGTGGGATTGATGGGATGAGCTAGCTCTCAGTGGCTGTGCAAGGTCAGACCTGCCCCGTGCACTCCAGCTGCAGAGAAGTGTTTCTTCCGATGATACTAAAGAGATGTCCAGATGCTCTTCTTGTTTTGCATCTTCAGGCTGTTGCCAAATCAACTGGGAAGCCGTTTTGTACAGATAAGGCAATTCCTCTCATGTGTAAATTTGTGTGTAATTCATACCCCATGACTTTATGTTCCAGCAAACTTTCTTTTAAAGGTCAGGCCAGAAATTTGGGGAGGCGTTCTGTCTCTCTGAGGGACAAAATGCAGCTTCATCTCTGCTATGGCACCCCGTTGCTTAAGCAGAGTGTTAAGATTGATCCTGTCGGAGAAGAAATGTTCAGCAGGAGAGAGTTTAAGAGTAATTAGTAACAGGGGAAGTCAAAAAGGTAGCTTAAATACAAGTAGAAGACAGTGCATGATAATGATTAGCTGAGGAGATAATATGTAAGTGGAGAAAAGAATAGTTAATTTATCAAGATAAACCATGAGTTAATTTTAACTAATTGAGGATGGGAATGTGATGCTAGTGTAAGTCAGGAGACAGGAATTTCAACTCCATTCGGTCTTACTGGTGTGAAGCCTGTCCCAGTGAAATGAGGTGCATGGAGTGAGGAAATGCAGGGTGATCAGTGCAGTAGTGGGGATGAGAGAAGAGCAGAAGATGGAGAGATGCATCTGCAGCAGAGGGGTGGCCCGACTAGCAGTGCTTTGCATGCTGGCCATGCTCCAAACGTGGAGGTGCTCTGATCTTCGCAGTTCGCGCAGGGGAGAGACATGCTTTGTGGGACAGGAAACTCCTCAGCCTGTCCTGACCAGCAGCCACTGAAGCCCTGGGACTGTGCGTGCAGCGAAGAGGGGCGCTGCCTTTGCTGCCAGCCCTGCTGAGAAGTGCAAGGGCAGAGAGCTGCAGTAAGGGCAGCAAAGGTGGCAGGGCTAAGAGAGCCGTCTGGTTGGCAGCAGCAGCAAGAAAAGCAGCTGTTGCAGGGCGTTGCTGTGTACGAGTGAGGATTTGGGCTGGTTAGAAAAACGAGGGAGCTTGTTGGGGGAGAAAAGCTTCTGCAAGGGGCCCAGAGGCAATGGTGAAGGGCTTTAGCTCACTGAAGCAAGGCCAGAAGCAGAGCCAGCAGTGCCAAAAGCTGGGGGAGCCCTTTGGGTAGGGTATTCCCATCGCACAGCTTTTTGTGACGCTCTTCCTCCTTTAAGAAATCAGCCTGTGCCATGGGCACTGCCCCTCTTGGCCAGCTATGTTTTTGGGAGGAGGAAGTAGATATTGCTTCGCCACCTGGAGCAAAGAATTCCTCAGCAACAGATTTTTGCCTTCTGTTTCTGGCTCTAGAGAGGCAGCTGTTGCTGCCTGCTACTGCTCATTAGGAGCCTCCCAGTGCCTGAAAGGGTCACGCTGCTGCACGTCATTGTCATGCGTCTGGCCACCCTTTGTAGGGGGCTGGAGGCAGCTCTGAGCCCCTGGGCTGTCTCCAGTACTTCGAGACCTTTTCAAATAATAAAGAAAGGGGGAAAAAAGGTTGTAAAGATGGGGGAGGAGACAGCATCAAGCAGACTATTTGAGTCGTAATTTAAAGGAAGGGAGATAGGATAAATGTGGAGTATTTGAGTCCCTTATTATGTAGGTGCACACTGCTTGTGCAAGGAAGATCAGTCTAGACTGTCTTTGCTTGCAGTTATTTTCATCGGTTTAGAGATTTGGTTACACATTGATGTTTTCAACAGTTCTTAGATCGAAAAAGGAAAGTGAAGTGATCCACCGGAAAAAGGGGTCAGAGTAATGCGCATTGAATGTGATTAACATACTCACAGTCGCCTTACCTTTCACTTTAGTGTGCAATGCCACAATGCCAGGGCACATGGTGATGTGACAGGGCTGTTGCTTTCTTTGTCAATTGGCTTAATTCAATGATGATTGAGGATTAGTGATATTTGAATACAAGAATGGTGTGTCTGATCCTTGTCTCTACTTTTTTATCTAAATACTCCTGTGTAGGAGAGGCTGAATAGCGCATATCATACAGTAGTGTCTGATTCCCTGCTTATGTGTCCAGCACACATGGATATTTAAGGATAAAAACAAAATTTTTGTTTGGCCATCCCAAGCACTTTATGCAAGGTCACAGATAGAAGGAGAGCTCCAGCAGCAAAAATAACGTGCTGTTTCTAGGCACATCTACCCCCAGGACACTGGGGATGCTGGCGTTTCTCATTAGAGCTAGAAACAGTTTAAGTTTCAACCCGGTTATTTCCTGTATTCTAACAACTATTTAAGCCATAGAATAGGTATTTTGAGGCTTTCGTTTGCTAACTGCCTTAAGTTTTTCAATTGTTGATGTAGGCACTATTTTGTATGTATACTGAGAGCATCTTTTTACCTTAGATTCACAAACTCACTTGAAAAATATGGGAATTGTCACCCCTGTTTCATGGACTGAGAAACACGACTTGAGTGAAATTAGATGGTTTGTCCAGGATCTCTCTGCCAGCCACTGGCACAACGGAGAACGGTAGCTTTGTTTGCTGCGCTACCCTTGCTGCTGTGCTGTGATGACAGGCAACAGGATATTGAACGTTCACTGTAGTTCCCGAGAGTCCATCCTTCTGTCTCCAATGGCAAGAGTGGCTGGCTGGGGTTCATATTTGCCCAAAATATTTGGATATTGCTAATTGCAAGACAGTGAGCTGGGTGAGGAAGATGAGTGAAGACGACCCATGGACATCACAGGAAATGTCAAGCAGAGCAACTAGCATCTGTGCAAGTGCCTGATCTTCTGCAGGGTATTTTTGAAATTATCAAAGACATTTAAAAGGGGAAGAATTCATCCACAAATGAGACCAAAGGTCAGGGGAGTCTTCAAGGTGAATCTGCCACAAAAATGTTCATGGCTAACTAGAGAAAGAGAGAGTGCAAAGAGATTTAGAAGAAAAAGAAAACTCTCCAGTGTTACCTTTGTTGTTTGCTTAAGTGCTAGCAGCCACACATCTTTTGATTGCAACCACTTTGTAATGGGAAAGGACGTAGAAGATTGTGTCCTTCCTACTAGTGTAACCACTCCCTTTGTGTCTGGCAGTCTGCCTTAGTAATGCTTCCAAGGCAGAACTTTAATGGGAAGCTGAAAACTATCCAAAATTTGGTTTATATTCATTTCTAACATTTAGCATTCAATAAAATATATCGGAGAGCATATGCTGCTATAATTTTTTTAATGCTGTGGATCCCACTGAAAAGAAAATCATTTTTCCCAGGGTGACAAATTCTCTCCAAACCTTGTTTTCACTGCAGCAGACATTGCCATAATGGGACTGAAACTGATTAAGAGCTATAGCAGGTGACAGATTTGAGTAGGAATAGTGTTTTCATTATTTAAAAATTAATCGTGGAGGGGCTTTCTGCTTTAGATGGTAATATATGCCAGCAACAAGGTAAAAACTGTCATGCAGAGTGTTCGTTTGTGTAGATGAAATGCATTATAAGAAAATTTTTTCCCATGTTGGAAGAGTAAGTGAAAGAGACTATAATATCCTTTACATTTGTATATCACCTTTCATTCTGAAAGAGCACAAACTGATTACAGATTACACTGGATAGGGGAATCACTTCACCCACCACAGAAGTGCAGTCACCCCAAAGAGAGACATGTAAGAGGTGCTTAGCAGCATATAGCACAATAGTGTGAACAAAAATATTGCTGCCAGATGAAACAGTGGGAAATTTTTATGCAGGCAAAGATGTGCACAGGCTAAAACTAAGCCCAGCATTTGAGTCAAAGAAAAACTGGGTCCACGTTCTGCTCACCTTCTTCAGCTTATGACTAAACATGGCCATGATTAAATACAGAACTTGGACCATTGATTTTTTTTTCACGTGCATAGATGTATTTCACCACTCCTCTCCATGCGCTGCACAGAGAAGCAGCAGGCTCTAAAGACGAGAGCGCAACTGAACCAAATCCAAAAAGTGGAGCAGTGCAGTTAAAGAACAGATCAGAGACAATGCCAAAGGAATGGCGATCCAGCTGCTGCTCTGATATGTTACTTCATTTCACTTTCTTTCCTCTCTTTTCCACTTTCCATTATATCTTCTCTATAAATGGCTTGTTACCTAATTTCATGTGGAGATTTCAGAAATCATTTTTCTAGTGGTGAGTCACCTCACCTAAATGGGATATCCAGGTATCCTGCTTGGGTAGGAACCCCAGAGCCAGGCTGTCATCAAAAAGATCTGCTCCCCAGTCAGCAGAAGCTTCACAACAGATGTGTTGAGCATCCATTGTACTGGGTTGCGTAGGTCAAAACGGTTCAGGGAATATTTTCTGTTGCTCAGGTCATCAACGTGTGGTTTTGCTGCTTATTCAACAGGGAGAAGACAGAAGATACTTTGAGCAGAATGTAGTTTTCAGCTGGAAATGGCAGGTGTTTCTCACAATAAAAGTCATCTGAGATGTTTTAAATTACTTATGTAAATGACGCTGCTTGGTACGTTTCAAGCAATCACATAAAAATTCTGCAGTCCTAAAATGTCTGGCAAAACCAATTTTATGGTTGCATGGCCTCTGGCTGCCTGGGACCAGTAAGGGGTAAGAGTTGGTTGCCAGGTCAGAGTTGCAGGTGTGCAGCAGGTTTTGACCATGCCCTTCTTCCTCAGCATTGAGGACTACAGGAACCTGACACTGTAGCTTGCTGATCCTGCATAGGGGAGATATTACTATTCTTTCACTTTCTGGACCACTGAAGAGTGGGTGAACAGGCTAGATCTCTGAGAAGGTCTGGTCTAAAAAGGACTGCACTCCAGTGGACTGCACTCCATCTTTTTCTGTAATTCATGTCCACATCTCCTATTCAAGTTGTCAGTTCCACTAATACTAACCTAATTTGTACTGATGTCCAAACTTCAGGGATCTTCATATGTGCACGCACTGAAATTCTTAGAATAACCCTGCGTTGCAAATGACTTAAAAGTGACATAGGGAATCAATGGCAGGCTTAGAAACAGAACCAGAAATCCTGATTCTTTTATTACTTTCCTGATGTGCTCTTAGCTGACAGATGCTTGCACAACCCCATTCCATATCTGAACTGTCTTTTGCCTCCTTCAAGGAGCTGTGTATTTAGTCTCTGTTAACTCTATTTTAGTACATATAAAATGTAATCAATGTCAGGCTCGTATCTGTCAGGAAAGAAGGAAATGAAAATTACAGTTGGCTATTGCATTTAAAATTATTTGTGATGCTATAGCTGTGCTTACTATCTTCCAGTATGTAGCTCTTGCTCCAAGAAATAGAAAAGTTTGTTGTTTTTCCCCATTTCTGGTTGTAATGGGAATAAATACATTACCTGAAGGCAAGGAGTCTTCAAAATGGTTCAATACTTTTTTCTTCAAATCCCCCTCTAAAAAGGTAAAATCTATGCAGCAAATAGGCAAAGGAAGTGTTTAAATTTCCTCCTGTTTTTTTTTTTTTTAACCTCTCTTTGACCACAGTTGGCTATTTCCTTCCTTTAGCATGACTATCACGAACGATCCATAAAATACCTGTTCGCTCACCTTATTCACGTCATTACCTGCACTGAGCATTACCTCTGTGGAGGGAGAGAGAGAGAGAAAGGAGACGTGGCTTCATTCAGCAGTAGGCACACCATTGATCTCAGTGTGGTTATCACCATCACAAGTGACTCATCCAGAGCTAATAAAAGGGCAAAAATCTTTTCCCACTCCTTCACAGGAAATCTAGGTCTAATTGTATTGATAAAATGTCCATTCTAAAAAGCAGAACTCTTATTTCTTTCATGACAAATTATGCCAAAACGTGCGTGGCAGCTTAACGTCTTCCCCAGCGGTAACTCCTCTGAGAGAGATTTCTGTGCTTTCAGGGATGAGGCAGTGTAATGTGAGTGCCCTGTGCCGTAGCTCCCACCTGTATCAGGGCTGGTAGGTTAAACTACCTTAATTTTTGGCTGGTTGCCTAATATTTTCAGATCAGCTTGTGGCTGAGAGTCTCCATGGCTATCGTATGATTGTCCTTACTTTTAATTCCTCGCTATGCAGCTACCAACATCCTTTCGTTCTGCGTTTCTCATCTGTTCATGGATGGGTTTTATTTTGCTTTCTCAACAGCAGTGCTGCTGCACCTCATGTACTAGAGTGAATTTAAAGGGACAAGTTTGGGTTTAGTTCAGGCTCTGAAATTTGAGTTTGTGGGAGCGGTAAAAATGAGAGTAAGTAAAATGCTTGCCTGAGCCCCTCCATGTCCCATAACCTTGCAACAAACCATGCTACCAGGAGGAAAATTACTGAACGTATGTTGGTGTCAAACCAACATTTGTTATGACAAATTACTGACGTGATTTTAATTCTTTCAAAATGCACTCCCCAAATTACTCTGCTGGCTTTTTTTCACCCGATGATGAATCCCTTTCTATTTTTGCTAAATCAAAGTTCCATTTGGCCATAATCACCATTGATTGATTAGAGGACTAGGTTCAGAAAAAGTTGAAGATCAGCAAAGTGATAGTATAAAGGATAAGACAGATTTTAATACTGACGACAGTTGTCTTATTACCATCAATTATCATTATTCTTGTGATGCTAGGTCATTATAAATTTGCTGTATTAAGAGAGAATTAAAATTTGTGTGTGGTGTTTGGAAATTGTAACAGCAGGTGAATCCTTTTTTGGTTACTTGTTTTATTAAATGAAGTGTTCAAGCTAACGTAAGGAAATCTGCTACTTTTTACCAAGAAGAAGCATCAGCAATAACAATTTATCACGCCTGTTGTGACACTGTGGATTCTGACACATCCTTTACAATAGCTATTTTACTGTAACTGTAATAACATTTTCTTCTATGCTGTACTTTTAAAGATGTACATAAACATTAGTTAGGGTTGTTCGAATAGAACATCTGATAGAGGCTTTCATTGCAGGTTTTAAAGCCATCTGGTCAAAATGGCCAGAAGACTAATTGAGCGGTCTCATTAAAGATCAGACATACCCATCTGGCATGTGACAGAATCCTCATCTAGCAATAAGTTTTATCACCAGTATTAGTTCTTGTTTAGGGCTGTATTGCAATGCTAGGAGTCTTAGAAGCAGATTTTTGACAATCCTTCTCTTTTGCAAGGAAAAAATATATTCTTATAGGTTTTTTTTTTAATTGAGGAAGATCTGTAAGATTTTGAAAGTGTGCTACAGGTAAAACGGCAGTTTTTTCCCCAAGCTGTAAGAAAACACTGATGGTTTTCCAGAAGATCTTTTCTACTTCTTAATATTTAATATATTTCACTAGTTGCTTCAGTGTGTATGCACAGAACAGAAGTCAACATGGCCTGAAAACCCAGAATACTTGCAGAATGTGAACTGATCAGAAAGAGAGGTGCCCACACTTTATCCAAGCCCCATGCTGCAGAGGAAGGAAAAAAATCCAAAGGTTTCATTATATGAGGAACTCTTTCCCTCTTCCCTAGTTTACCTTAAAACATTTACATAAGACATAGCAGTCAGGCCAAGAAGTGTCCAGGGTATCATCTTGGAAAACTTCTCTACACTATCGCGGTTCATGAAGAGGGGAACTGCAACTGTGCGTGAAGCAGTAGGAAAAGCCGTTGTGAGCTCTCTAAATAACTGGAGCTCTGAAGCAACGTATTAGATCATATTAATGGTCTCAGTGCTCAGTAAATGCTGCAGTTTCACTGAAGGCCATGCAAATAGTCTAGCTCTCCACAACAAGCAGAGTACTTGAGGTGTACCTGAAAAACTGGTAATTTTCTGATGATAACTTCCAGAACATGGATCCTGCCAGGCCTTAGGGACTTTAACTGAATTGAGCTTCACTGCTAGCAAAAGACTTCTCCTGCTAGGCAAACGGTGATAGAGAAGCCTCCTTATTTTCGGTCTCCAGCAGGATGTTTTCTCTTTTATAACTTCTTCTTTCATGAGATGTGATTCGGATTGTGCTGCTCCTGATGACTGCAGAGCCTCTTGAACACAGAGCAGATCTACTCCGTGTACAACTCCCTCTCTCTCCTTTTCTTTCTTGTTGGACCTGTTTGTGCCTCATCCGTCCAGATTATGGGACGGAGCAGGAGAGGTCTGTAGGCTGAAGTTTTCTCCAAGTGTGACTGAGCTGAATTTCCCCTCTCTTTTACAAATGTATCTTGTAAGGTCATTTACAATCGCACTCTCCCTCCTCAGTTCCTTTTTAATCTCTTGGGATCATTAGCCTTCTGTTGGGTTTTACCTAATTTTGATAATTCTTTTGGCTGTAGAGGCAAAATTTCTCATGCTGTGCACTATGTTTTCTCCTGATCATTTATATGTAACATCTTTTGATTTTTCTTCATCTTCCCTTCCTTCACACAGCTATTGCTATGACATACTGAGGTGCGGTGTAAAATCTTTTCAAATAAATTTAATGCTACTGAAAGACACTAAACTGGCAACTATAGAGAGCAGTAATCTGTATTCACAAAATGAGACCATGAATATGGGAAGTTGCAAACTGAAGTGCTCCAAAGTGGTTTGAGGTGGTTGGAGTGGCTAAACTCTGAGCTCTTCAGGATTTGGTCTCAAGACATATTTAGTTTTTTGGCCATTCTTTGCCAACTGCCAAACAATTTTGTTCATTTGATTTTTCTTTTTTAATAAAAAATGTTAATGTTGGAGCATGGAAGTTATTTTCATAGAATGCTATGAAAATGCTATTTCTGATAGGACCCAACTCTGTGATGAGAATTGGGGAAAAGTTACTGGAAGGTGATACAGAACATGCTGAAATATTCTGTGATCCCATGATGGAGGAAGAACTACCACCACTTTGTAGGTTATGTGCTTACATCTTTCCTAGACCAAGTACATATCATCTTTATGCTTGTTTAGCGCTTACCAAGGTCAAGCCTAGGCTAGAGAAGAGCTTGCTAAAGCTCACGCCCAGCAAGGAGGAGGTAGTAACGGCAGGAATAGCATGGAGATGGCTGAGTGCAATCTGTTATCATACTCAGAACTGTCTCCTCTTCTTTGCTTTCTTGTAGGTAGAAGCTGTAGTCAGCAAACATGAAAAACGTTCTAGACTTGAAATGTGCTAAACTTTCTTAATTTGCGAGGAAGAGAATGAGAGAAGGATTATTGTTTTGTCTTTTCGACTGTCCAGAAGATAACTACAGTGTTAAAGAGGTGGATCTGCTGGACGGAATAGGAGAGAACGCACTCACTGTGGGTGGGATCCATCATTAAACTTAGGCGTAGCATCACTGCACACTTCTAATCTGTAATCAGATACTCAGAAGGATATTAGATGTGGTAGCTGTCATGATGCAGGACCTTTCTTAGGCAATATACCATTTCTCCGTCGTGTGACTTTGTCTCCTAGACAGCTAAAACTGGATATTTACACAGTGATTCTGGAGAGGGCAGTAAATCACAAAATGGAGAAGAAAAGCTCAGATTTCTCTGTCAGCTTGATGAAATGCAGGTTAAGACTAAAACTGAACTTACAAATATCTCACTGCTCCTACTTGTTTCACAAGCACAGGCACAGTGATATGCCACAAGTCTAACCTCTTTCTCCTTTTCTCTTAGTTGATGTTTTGCTCACAGTTCCCTAATTTTTGGTTGTCCAGAATCTTACTCTGGCTTTTTTTTATATCACAGATGCACTGCTGTTATACAGGCAGTAAAATAGCTAGCAATGTTTGCATCTCACAATGTGACATTTGTCCTCACAGCAATATTTTCACATTTGAATTTTGCTTTGGGTAACTGCGCAAATGTTGTATTAGTGCTCCAAAACTTGGCATCCATTTTATCAAAATCTGATAGAGAGCCCTTGAGGGATCCTGCTGGAGGTCAGGATGGATTGGGCCTCAGTCTTTAACCTGAGTAATTAATAATTAATTTGGCAATGCTACTGTCTGTTCTCTCTGCCGTCAAGACAGGTATCAACATTCCTGTTCGTACGAATAACACTGACTTCAGCATGGCTTTCAAAATACCGGTGGTGGTGTCATGGAGGCCTGTTCCCTGGGTCCTGTCTCCAGTGGCCCCCAGGGGTGCTTTGCTCTTTGTGGGGGACAGGAGACCAGTGATGTCCCCACCGGGCAGCTCTGGGGCACAGTCTGCGCTGGCTCCCCCGGGGCGGCGAGGGGGTGGGTGCACACAGCGCAGCGCTCGCTGCAGCCACCAAGACTGCTCCGAACCACAACCTCCTCCCAAACTCCAAATGAGCTCATTTTGGCAGAGAACTTTGCTAACCTGCTGTCTTGGATTTTCATTTTTTGCAGCACATCTCTGGTCGGTTTTCTAAAGGGAGAATAAAGGCAATGAAATTAAAAGGCCAAACTATCTTTCCAGCGTATATAAGAGACCATTTTTCATTGATTTTTTTTTCCCCTCAAAGAAAAATACTTCAAAATAGTACCTCTTATTTAGTGGGAAGTATAAGAGTAGATGTGTAAGAAGTGCCATCTCGGTACTTGAATTCTTGCCTATTAAAATGAACACATCAGTTCATCCTTCAGAGATGTGTAGGAGTCCTTGGGAGAAGTCGCAGCGAGTCCCTGACTGCCCCCACAAGAGGCCAAGCCTGGGACAGGAGAGACCCTCTAGTGGCTGGAAGAGCCTGCAGGGACCCCAGAGTTAACTTAGGTTTTATGCCATATGTTTTGCAACATATGGCAGTACACGGATAAGGCTAAGGTTGGTGAAGTGCAAAAGTTGGCTGAAAGCATTCAGCTGCAGCTCAGGAAACGCTGCTTCGGGGTCTTCCAGGGCGCAGATCTGCTCTGTGTTCGTGATGCTGCTTGGCACAGCGGCAGTAGCGCTGGGCGATGCACGCTGCCGCCTTCGACGGTGCCTCCCTTCTGAAAGCTGATCTCAGACTAGAGATCAGCATCCGGCTCGGTACAAGTCTGGCAGGCAGGAGGCAGGCAGGGACAGACTGTGATGCAGAGCCTGTCAGAGAGCAATTAATGTCCAGAGAGAGGAGTTTAAAACCCAAGATGAAAAAACACTGCAGCTCTGGATTACATGACTAATAAAGGAACCAAACATCATCAAACACCCACAGTACGTTTATAGGCTTTATTTTAAGTTTTGTAAAGAGGATTAGGGGCATTTGTATTCATTAAGGAGATAAAAACCCTCTCTCTGGAACTCAAGTATTTTATTTAAAAAGTTTGAATGTTATAGGTGGCAAAAGAACCATAAACAGAGCAGTGAAATGGTCAGAGTAAAAATGGCAATTCTGTAAACTGCTTTAGAAAGAACAAGAGCGTTTCTTCTTCTTAAATCCCTATTTAATAGATTAATGTGTTATTAAAAAAGATAGATGATATACATGGATGGCTAAAAAGCTCTGTGACCAGGATCTCTCTCTTCCTTTTTTCTCCTACTTATAAATTGTCTCCCAGTAGCACTTAGAGGCTCTGACTGAGATTGAGGCCTCTGTGAGCACTGCAAAAATCCAGTCGCAGCCTGGCGAAGCTTCACTTTGAGGGAGGAAGTTTAAGGGACAGTGAGAAAAGGGCGTCTCCAATGTAGAAATGGGCATGACAGTTGCAGGCATGACTTATGTGAGGCTGCAGAGCCTGAACCAACCCCTTTGGTCTCTATGGCTTGTATGGCCCCTGCTACCAGCAATATCCTTCCAGTCCTACTATTAATTCCCTTTCCAGGTCGCGTCTTCTCTTTCTTCCCCAGTGTCCTCCATGTATCCCTCTCCTGCCATGCAGTTCTCTTTCTGTGGTGCTGCCTCCCTCCCTCCTCTGCCCGGGCCAGCCTGTCTGCTGCCCTCAGCTCCCTGCGCTTCCCCCCTGCAGCAGCTCTCAGATTTTTTCTATGCCACTAGCTTCTCGCCCACTTCTGTGGGTTCCTTCAAGATTTATTTGGCAGTTTTGAAAAAGGCCTTATGAAATAAACAACATTTATAACCTGAGCGTTTGAGTAGTTAGTTAAAGATCTTAATTACCTGACAAAAATAAGCTCATCGGGAAGATTCGATAAGAATTAATTGTGTTGGGAAACCTCGAAAAATTTTTCATTTTTCTGTGCTCAGTTGGACCTTGCAAATGAGCTAGCAGATGCCTTTTCAGCAAGTATGTGACATTGTAGTTAAAAAGAGATTGGCTTTAGAAACAGAGGACTTTTTTTTTTTTTTTAATTTGAGGGGAAAAGAGATATCTGAACGCATCCAAGCTACTGCTTTGACAAGCATTCACTGTAAAATTTGAAGAACATCCTGTGACACTTGCTGGGTTAGCAGGGTTAGACCAAGTAGTGTTTTTAATAGTATACCTATGAGTTATGGGTATACCTGCTCTTCTTCTCCATGAGTGAAGTCTCTGAGCAACTACCTTGCTACGAAGCTACTTTTGGGGAGTAGAGCTCACTTAAGATGCAGATCTGAAATGACATGATGGACCTTTACTCGACCCAAGAGACCTGAAGGTGCAGATCTGACAACCCTATCAAAAGGCAGCTCTGTGATTGCTTTCCACCAGCCCTTCTTTGTTTAGGGTTTCTTCAGCATTTCAGTGTAGAAACTGTTTCCTTTTACATGTTTGTTAAAAAATGGATGGAAGACAGAGTATTTTGCAGGTGCACCTGAAAAGCAAATTTTAAATTTCTAATATGCTGATGCTTACTGATCATGGAGAAAGAGAGGATGGGCGAGAGATTTCTGGTGTTCGTTCCAGGTCTATGGCACGGGCTCCCTCTGAGCAAATCACTGAATCTCTTTGTCCCTGAATTAACCATAGAATGGAGTATTCCTTTTTCTAGTGTGCGTGTCATGTACTTAAGCTGTGAACCCTTTGAAAAAAGGGGTCTGTTTTTAGTCACGTATACCTACTACAACTCCCTCATCCTCTAGCTCACTGCTGTAGTGAAAAGGGGAAACGTTATTAGAATAAGGAAAACCATATCCTCTGAAAGTTATTCTTTCTTTGCTTCACCTTTAATTTTCAGGTTAAAATAGTCCCCAGCCTCCCTCCTGATTGCTGCATATTTAAAGTAAAAGCACACATTCTCACAGCTCTCTCCAGTATGGAGGAAAGACTCTCTGGGCCAAATCCAGCCTGGAGTTAAACCAGGGATATGCCTGTTGCTCATCCTGCTGCTTTTGCAAAGTAGGTTTCTTTTTACCGTTCTTTGCTATTATTCCCAGGGATCTTCTATTGCAGGTCACAAACATATGCCAGCTCAATGGTCCTTCAATTTATTTTTCTCTTCCTGCAAGGTATCCATTCATCCATGGAGTAATTTCTTTAAATGAGGCATTTTAATCCAAACTGCCAGTTAATACCTGCAGGGCCAGCTTCCCTCCTGATCAGCCCTGGAAATTAGAGGAAGCTTTGAGTAGTGCTGTAAAGTTTTGCTTGCAGAAATTCCGAGGGACTTTTGAAACACCAAAAACAATTGGTAGGGCAAGCTCTGAAGCTTCAGACAAAGGGCAAAACTAGGAGAAAAAAGCAAATGCTTTTTAGAAGCAAAGTGCCAGAGCACTCACAAAGTGCTTGAGACTTTGTGCTCAAGTCTCTCAAATTCTGAGTGTCTGTGTGCAGATCTTGAAGGATATCATAAGTAAAAATTAGGCTGGGGCCTCACTGCATTATACTTGTTCATTAATGTAGAATTCCCAGAGGGTTCAGCTGTCTTTTGCCTGTTTCTCTTAAACTAACTGATTTTGTCTGGTTGTTACCTGTGTTACAGTAAAGCGCAATTCTTCTAGCCAGTGTGTTTGTAAAAAGGCAGCTACTGTAGCTTCCAGCCTAACTTGAAGGAAATAGGACAAGGATCTGTCAAATTATGCCGGTGAAAGGTCCACTTGAGCATATTTCCTTTGAGTACCTAAGCAGATGTTCAGGGCACAACCTGAAGAGCCCCCATATCAGAGCAGATTTGGAATTTTAGGGAAAACTTCCCTCTGTGTATTTATTTGGTTTTGACTTCGAATTTCTTAACTATTGCATTTAAAAGGGCGTAAGTGTTTTATTACGTCTTCCTTTGAAGTCGCAGCTGAATCAATAGGGTGAGTTTCACATCCCCTTTGAAAATTAGGAAAAAAGGCATCCATTAGAAGCAGTCTGATGATTCTTGTAACTGATGGTGGTTGTCCCTGCACGGTAGTGACCTAGAAGGAAACCATGTGGGCACAAGCAAAGTTCAAATAAACAAGCAAGTTCTATCCATGTCCTGTTGTTCTGTTGGATCTCATGGCTTCTTTCTTTTGGAAGGAAGAGAGCGCTCTCCTGAACTTTTTTAAGGGATGTTATCAAAGGCTTAAAGCTACCAAAAAAAGCAACGTCTCCATTCCCCCTGCTATTTCCCACTCTGCACAGTCTCTTCTATCTCCCAGCAAATGCAGCTTGGCAGTCAGCTACATCAAGGAAATGATCCAGAGTAGAATTAAACCAGAAAAACAACACCTGTAAGTAAAAAAAAAACTGCAAGTAACCAGCTAGCATTGTACAGTTAGAAATGTTAGTGACAACTGTCATTGTTCTCCAGTTGCTCATTCTTGGTTTGTTCCTTTTATAGTCTTATTACAAAAATAAACTCTAATAAGCTGTTGATAACCACTGCACAATCTAAGGACTTTACACAACACTGGAAGTGGGGGGTTTTACACCTGTTTACAATTTCTTATATGTAAGCACAAACCACGCCACAATGCCCTGCCATTTATTGGACTCAACCTTTAAGCAATCTGTCCATAACTGCAATAGAAAATGTTCAGAGCAATTTGCCAGGCACCTTTCTGGGACAATAAGTATTCTCAATAAAATATGATTGCTGTGCTCTGAGCACCAATAATAAGCTGAGAGCTAAATGTTCTTGCTTTTAAAGCAAAATATAATTGTTTCTGGAATATGTGCATTTGAAAGAAACCTCTGGGTCCTTTAACTGATTATAATTTATTATTACATTTTGACTTTGGAATAATGCAATTACATAAATAATGCAGCTAAAGGAAAGGGTTGGGTTGAAAGGAGATTGTAATTACATTCAAAATTGAAGAAATCCCATCATTTTTTTTTCTGTCATCCCAATTAATTTAGCTGTGGTTGTACAAATTCAGCCTTCTGAAATTGAATTTTAACTCGGGATGGTTAAGGGGGGGGGGGGGGGGGAGGGGTTGCAGCTTCACTTAGAGTTTTGTCCAATACATAAATGCTGCTAAACCCATCCAGATTTTCACAGAGGTTTCACCAGGTTCTGACTTTGATTCACTTCTTTTCCCCCTTCACAAACATAAATTCAGTTACCATATCTGTGCAGAATACTCAGACTGACCACTGTGATATGATTCATTCAGTCCAAACTAAAATCTACCATCATTTGTGGGTGTCCTGTCCATCAGCTCAAGCTGAGGAGGGCACAGAGAGCTCTTTATCTTCTGCTTTTAAACCTTCCTTCCTACCTTCTTTTACTGTGAAAAATACCAATGTCCAGCCTATCATTTAAAACTTAATTAGACATCATTTCACATTAGCTATTTCTAAGGCTTGCTGACTCTTGTTTTGTAACAGCTCTAAGATACGGCCTACTGTGTTCAGCCTAACAACTAAAATGATTTTCTAAGCTCTCGCTCACTCTCTTTGTATCTTTGATTGCTGCAACATTATTTTCTTTGTTCTCAACAAATATAATCGTTTCACAAACTGCTGCTGCTGCAAAGGTTTTTCTTTTTCTTTTTTTTCCCCTTCTAATCCATCACTTAACTATTTTTTCCTTTACTTTGCATTCCTCTTTGCAGCCTGGCTCCATCTTCTCTGTCCTGTCATGCACAGTTGGCTTTCAATGATCCTCTGCACCCATCCAGTGCTTAGAGTCCAGTTCTTGCTTCAGACTAATCTAGAGTAACACAGTTCACTTACTGGATTTTCCAAAAAGTATATTCATGCCTCCTGCCACCAGCAGGACTTGGGAGGAATCCCACATAAGCTTCTGCTGATTTACCTCACTGTTTGCCTTTGGGTCCCTCTCTCAGTGTGGTGACCCTCTGGACACTGGCAATGGCAAGACCCATTTTCAGCTGGGGGCACGCTACTCATTTACCTCTGAAGGAAGCATGTGCACAGGCAGTTCCCATGGTGCAGTTAATGTGCTGTAAATCTACCCTCTAGCTTTTTTCTTTTTCTCTTTTTCTACTTAAATGAACAGTAACTTGTTCATATAGCAACACCATCAAACTTCACCTGTCACTCTCGCTTTGCTTTGAGCGAGGCTCATTTCTCTGCTTCTCCCTCCATTCACAGACTGCAGTGGAATACTTAAACCAAAAGGAGCTTTCTGTGTAGTTATTTTGCTATAATATTTCTATTCATTTTTTATCATGAAACTTTTTTCTCCAAATAAAACCTTAAAGGAAGAGCGTACAAAGTAAAACCAAATTGCTGAAGCAAGGAATCCACAAAGAAGCTTCAGCTTAACAAAATGGAGAACAAGAAAGCATGTTTTATTCTATCATGTATTAAAATTAAGGGAATGAGGGCCTCATTTGCTTAAAGATTGTCTATTAGTATTCACCTGGTGGCGAGCAGCCTTAATCTCACACCATTAATGAAAATAGAAGCTCATTAAATAGTAATTCTTTTTAATAGCGACAGGAGCCTGGGTTTGAGCAGCACTGCTGTAAGTTCTCGTGTAAATTTTTCATAATGATCACCAATAACAGAATTTTCTGTACATCTCCCCACTCATAAGAACCTTCCCTGCATGCATAATCACTTAGGAATGCAGACAAGAGAAGGTTTCACCATCGGGTTTCTGGTGTTAGAAAGCACAAAGGAAGCTACTGGACGCAGAGCAGGTGAAATAAGTAGTTGTACCTACTGCTTTACGTTTTTTTGTGGGTCAGATCACCACTGTCTTTCCTGAATAGGAAAGAGGTGTTCAGAGAGACACCAGAGCTTTGGGGCCAGTGACTGTTTGTAGCTTTTGACCAGTATTGCAATATCTTGAAAGGACTTAAGGGTTGCTGAATTTCTCTGCTTTGGTGGCTGCTGCTGCTAGGCCTCTGATCGATCAGACATACCAAGCTTTCGTCTTCTGGCCACACAGAGCCAGCTTAAGCCCTCCCTTCCTCCAGAGGACTTAATCGTTACCTCTGCCTTGTGTCTGCGTCGACTGGTTATCAGCACTACGTCATTACATTTAGGTCTTATGTTAAAGACCTAAAGTAATGGACAAGGTGCTCTTAAACTCACTTCAAATCCACAGCTGAAGTTTCCCTTCAATTACAAATGCTATAAAATGTTCTTTGTTCTCTCGTTATAGTTCTCATCTGTTCTACTGCTCTGCATGTTATGAACCACTCTCTTCGTTTCATGCCTACCCTCAGCTGAGCTACTGGTGTCCCTTCTGGTGGAGAACTTAAGGTCATGTGGTCCTACTCCTGATTCAGCGTTATTCTGGTCTGTCCGCTGCGATTTCCTCTATTACAGATGTTGCTGGGCCAGGCTTTGTTTGTTTTGTGCGTGGCATGTGGGGAGGTTGCTTAGTGCTACCCCTTAGACACAGTTAATTCAATTACTGCCAGATTTTCTGGGCCTCTTGACATTGCTAAATATAGTTCCTTCGTAATAATATTATCAATTATTTAAATTTTAATTAGTGCTTGCATTAATTACATGAACCTTTACTGCCAGGGGAAAGAGATTTCAGCCTCCGCAGTTATATGACCATGGTTTGTCCTCAGAGGCCTATGTTTTATTTTAGCTTTGAATAGCACCATTGCAAATGATCATCAAATGACCATCATCCTATGGGTATGTCTCTGTGGATACATGTCTGAGGACACAGCTTCTCTAGAAAGTTAATACACATTTACCTCACTTGACTGGCCTACAGTGGATGGAAGCAGACACGCTCTAAAGCTCTGTCAAGATAGTTTTGTTCTCCCTATTGCCAGTCCCTAACAACACATGTTCTACTGGGATCCCTAGCGGCAAATCTGGTAGATGCGTACGCTGTAATAAGCTTAGCTGCTCTCTAATTCCTTCCACGTACCCTGTCCTTTCCCCCAGGCTGCTGGAAGGACTGGGCAGGCGGGGACAGCTGTGGGAAGGTCCCAGAGAAATACGTGCTTAATGCTTAGGAAGGATGCTTAGAAAGATCTTTCTGTACAAGAAACGAGGAACGGAACTAGCCAGACTGAAAGCAGGGGCTGAATTCTGGTTTAGCCTGCCAGATGAGCCAGCTGTCCCTAATATAAAAGCTTGGGTGAGAAAGGCTTGTGAGAAGATGGGAAGAAGGTTAGCATGGCATCTCAGTAATGACCCTGGTTCGCTCTTCTGTGCTTCACCCTCTGTTGCAGATTGCAAATAGCTTTTGACAGATAAGATCCACATCAGTATTCATAATTGTGCTGTGCTATTAGCTATTGCAGTTGCTTTGGGTGACAAAAGCCTCTTCTGTGTTTAGCGCTCGCTGTTACAAGAGGTAGCTTAGTACTGCATCATGTAGAGCAGAAAATGCTGTGGCCAGATACATTGCGTAAGTTTTCACTACATGTGCTATTTATTAATGTTCCTGTCCTGTATAAAAACTAGGTTTGTCCTAGCATTTGTGCTGTGGCCTTTCTGTGACTATATCAAGTCTGTGTTTTTCATTCGGTAGGTTTCTTTCCTGCAGCCACTGTTAGGGCTTTATGGTCAGAATTGTATGCAACGAAATTTTGATTTCTTCCTCTCAGTGACACCACATTCCCTAGAACTCCAAGGGTTTTGATGGTCATTTAATTTTTTCTTTCATGTGCTGCTTTGGAATTTGAAAATGGAGCCTGCCTGTAGATAAAGCAGCAGGAAGAATGAATGCTGCTTCATACTTTCTCTGCACAGGGTATCGCAAGTAAAACGTTACCAATAGAGGGCTAAATTCTGCTAAGACAGGATGGATCTCATCTCTTCAATCCAGAGGAGCAGGGCAATTAGTTCTATCATGTTTGCCCTCTTGCCTGTAAAGTACTGTTTCACTGTAGAAGGCACCTATAAGTACTTAGGACTGAGAACGCTGTTTTGGTGTCACGGAATTAAGGTGAATAATTAAAAATCATTTAAATTACAGCTGCTCTGATGGCTTGGGGGAAAGATATGAAGTGTAGATTTAGAGGGATGATGGTAAAAGAGCTGTAGCTCTTCCCTCCTGTTCCTTGTCAGTACTCACCCCCAATACTTCGTCTCTGCCCGGTCGCATGGTACAAGAGCAGCCTTCCTCGGCAGCTTCTCACCCGCATTTCCAACATATCCATCCCAGGCTGCTCAGCATGATGATGCACACAAGCTCTCGGTGCCCAGGCTCTGTGTTGTTATATGATGGCATTGCATCACCTATGGAGCTATACATTTCCATTACCCAGGTACTAACACTATTTAAAAGAAAATAAAAACCAATTCTCTCCTTTTCTTTGCTGTCATAGGGCATCTTTCCTGGAAGCCACAACAAAATTGCTCTCACTACAAAAGACATGCAATTTTTATACCTAACTAAAAATAGAGAGACACAAAAACAAGCACAGAAATAAATAGCAGGAAAAGAAATGCCATCAGAACCATCTTCTGACATAGTCAGTGCCCTGTGGAAAGAAATGAAAGGCACCTAGGATGGATATGGATTTTTTTCGTCAATGTTGTGACATAAAGCAAAAATTGTGATTTCCGCAGGATCTTCCGCAGGATATCCTTTAATGAGGATACTCATTAATGATACTTTGTACTTCAATTTCACTGGATAAATTTGTTACTTTGGTTTGGTCAGACTTAGAAGCATTCCCAACCAAAACAGCAACAACAAAAATTGAAGGGGTCTGGCTGAAAAAAAATTGATTTGGGCCAAATACCTTTCACTGGAAGTATAACCTTTCCACAGAAGCACATGTTTTCAGTGCAGTGAAATAAATAATTTAACCAAATTCCCATCTTTCCACCAAAAAATGGTTCCAGTAGAAGATGTTGGACAAATCTTGTTTCAGCTGCCTGCTGCCAGTGCCAATCATAATCACAAAGGGGATAAGAACATGAAAGAATAACTACAGCATCGTAAAAGTGGTTTTGGAGAGTTTCTTTCCTTCTAAAAACCTACATTTCCTGATTCTGCTTGTACTTGAGGTCAATGACTGAAGTCCTTCTAATTTTAATGGGAACCATAGCCAACTAGGTTTGTGGCAAAGATGTAACCATAGTACAAGTATAGTTTTACTATCTTTCTTATGAGCTAGCAATGGATATGGTTGTGACCATTACAAGTTCTTTCTTAGTATATGAGATTTAAACAAAACATCAAGAAATGACCTACCAGTTTGGGTGTAATGACTCCATAGCTTTCAGGTAGACTTAGGCTGCACTAAACACTTTAAGGGAGTTGCAGCACTGTCTATCTTAGCCTGCCTGCAATAAGACATGTTGTTTTATAACCAACTATGAAGGGTTAATGTTTATACACAATAAAAGCATACATTTTACGCGTGTGGCATTAGATCCTTCATGTGGTCATGGCTTACATTGTTTCTACAGAAGTACACGATACACTATGATCCACAAAGCAGTGTGCACATCCACTGAATATTGCATGGACACCAAAACCACAGGGAACATAAAATATTGAATGTGAGCAAATGGATAGCTCGGAGAATGAGTATGGGTATGCAGAGCTTTTCACCTATAGGTCACCAGTTCAAACAAACAGCTCAGACTGGTAACAACTTGACAACAGACACAACTTTGTAGGTGTGCACTGGCCCAGGTAAATTAAGTCATCTGGTTCTTACTGCACCAACAGTTGCATCGCACAAGCCTCCAGTAAGATGGAGCATTGTTTCTGTGGGATAATCTAGGTTCAGAAAGACTTAGAGATTGTGAACTTCCCAGGCACATCTAGGACAGGGTCAGAGCTTTGAGACTTGAGCATTGCACAGAAGTGAGCCTTGTCTCTGCAGAAAGGAGCAGCTTTCCTCCTCCAGGCAGACTGGGTTGGCACCTCTCGGAGGGAGTGTTGGACGGTGGCAAGGCTGTGGAGCCTGTCCCCGAACACCTTTCTCTGTTGCCTGCCCAGTCTTTTCTTGGGACAGCGTGTGCTAGCTGTGGCAGCTTCTCAGTGCCTCCCCGGCAGCTTCCTCCTGAGCCAGTCTCTCTCCTGCTTTTTCTTTGCTGTTCTCCCTCCATTTTGCTTTAGGTTTTGAGGCTGTTTATGTCTGCAAGGGAGAGGTCACTGATGTGTTTCTTAAGCTCAAAAAGATGTAAAGCAGAAGTTACTGTGATACAGGACTGACCTTCACTGAGAGATCCCTGAAGAGAGTATTTACATAATGGCTGCTCTTTGCTGCTGCTCCTGACTAGACGCATTATTATTTGCTCCTTACCTCCCAGATCCATGAATTTCCTGCTCGTATCTTCAGCACAGAAACATGAGTCCTTCTCTAGCTGATACTATCTTTAGTGACTTCATTAGCGGTCTTTCTGATTCTTGGATATAAATACGCCCTTATCTATATCTGTATCTTTCTTCAGGAGCACGCTTGTTTTATTGCAGTTCTGTGGATGCCATTTTGTGCTGAACAATGCTTGCTTTCCTCCTAATCTCAACTATAGTAACAAGTACAGCTGTCGTATGTCCTTATTGCAGCTCATAAAGCCTGTCCTTTAGGCTGTAATGAAAAAGTTAAGAGTACCGATACCTAACCGAGTAAACTGCTGTGATCAAAAATCTGGAAACCTATGAAAATCTTGAAACCTTTTGGAAAGTGGTAGCGATCTGTGTTAATTTCTGTCCTACCTGCAAATGGTGAAGCCAACACTAATGACTACAGGTGCTCCTCTGAAGGTCCTAGTATAGTCCAAACGTGTAGGATTTAGTGTCCCTAAGACGCTAATGGAACAGGTTTCCAAAAAATTAGCTTTTCTCCTTGGGTATAAATAAATGAGAGGGCTATTGATCCATGGGCAGGAGAGCAGGACTAGAACAAAAATGGTATCATATGGCAGTGAGGAGAACTTCTGGCTCCCAGCTCCTCCTGGCTCTTGCTGACTGACAGGCAAGAGCAAGAGGCAGTGCCTTGCCTCTGTCAAAGGCAGCCGTTGGTGCTGTAGTTGTCTCTGGGGCTCAGTGGGAGCTGGAATGCTCCATCTCTCAGCGGGGCAAAGCACTGCCTCTGCCCCGTGCCCTTCGGAGGAAGCAGGCTGTTTTGCACAGCGCACCAGACTTGCAGAGGTGCAGACCAGAGGATGCCACCATCTGTGAATGGCAGACATCAACCTGACCGCCAGCCCCAGTGCTCAGGATCTCTTGCACTGGCTCCATGCTTGTGCACGTGTGTTAGTGCGACTTTCCACTAAGCGTCGAGGCCAGCTGTAGCTAGGTAGGACATTTGCTTTGCTGCTGAAGAAGGAGCCTTGCTTCCCAGGAGCTTGCGGTCGAGACTGGCACCCCTCGCGCCAGCCCGCGCTGCGCAGCGTACGCAGCCTGTTTGGGGTGCCCAGCTCACCGTGGGGCAGGAGGGAGAGCGTGTAGCAGCTTCAGGGAAAACTTCTGCTTCTGCTGCCCGTTCCTCAGTACGGGAGCAGCTGGAAACGTCCCTTTACCGCTCAGAGCACAGCGAGGGGATGCTGTTGTGATGGGTGTTCACCGGTGAACACCCAAATGAAGGTGAGGGAGGTTCATGTGTCCTTACACAGCTGAACAAGGGCACTGCACTAATCTCTCTCACCCCTTCTCTGCCAATCCACATCTTGCAAACCTAGGGGAAGGATTCACACACTGAAAAGTCAGGAGGGAAAGGGAAAGCACCTCAGAAATAGATAACACTCAGATTTTGCCAGCCCAGCAAGTTTTGTAGGGAGCTAAAAATCATCATCAAAGCAGCTGGCTTATTTACTCTGCCATGCTAATGAGCAAGAAAGGCTATGGCAAGGCATGGCTGCAAAGCTGTTTTTCAGAAGCTGCAAAACTGCTACACCTGTGGTTTGTGTCTATTTTGTGGCTAGAAGTCACATTTGTTTAATGACTGGGGGCAGAGCTGGGGAAGTTAGTGGCAAAAACACATTTGATTTAATTTTTATTTTTTTCAACCGAGCCTGGGCAGGCAGGAACAGACACCTCTGCTGTTGATTGTCAAGCAGACGCCGCAGTGGCACAGAACTCTTTGGCAGCTAGTACGTCCACCGCTTGCCTAAATTTACAAGCAAATCAAATTTGTAAGAGCACTACAAGGAATTGCGAGTCGATCCCATTCCTCTGCTGTAAGGTTATTATGCAGCACAAAATTAGGCAGCCTCAGCTAGCAGCTGATGTCACCAGCACACACGAGCCCTAAACACTGCACTGGCTGGAGGAAATTCCCCCATTATTTTCCAGATTGTCTGTGGGAGTAAAACAACAACAACAAAAAGGTAATAAAATGTACAACTCCAAGACCACAGTCTTGCAAATATAGCTTGTTGCTGCAGTATAGAAGCCCCTGCTGAATTGAAAGCCATATCTTTGTACTTTTGCTGTGTGCCGCTCTGTAAAACCTGGCTAAGCAGCCCAAGGCTCCCAGGCAGGCGCGTGCCGTCGCGCTGCAGCACCGCGCTGGCAGGGGTCCTGCAGGAGAGGCAATGCAAACGCACACCTCCGTACCACACAGAGCAGAGGGTGCTTCTGGGTCTTCAACTGGGGCTGTGTGTGTGTGTGTATGTATCGTTTGGATGTCTTAAAATACACTGTAGAAGAGAGTTATCAAAATTTCCCCCTTTGCTGCAGCGAGTGGCTCCTTAAAGTGGGACACGTGACTGCCTGGATTTCAGAGCAAGAGCAGGAGCAGAAATGGCAAGTTTTACGCAGTAGGTGAAGCTGATGATCACACACCTGCTGCCTCACACCAGCATCTCGTTTTTGACATTGCTGCAACGCTCAGCAGGTGCCCAGGCCCCCACATGAGCCTGCAGCGAGGGAGGAATGGGGTCGTGTTGTAAGCAGGCCTTGCTTGAGTTACCCGTAGCCACCTGTGCTGAAGGGAGGTGGTGGCGCGGCCCCCTGGGAAGCCTGGCCGTCTCCCAGGGGCTGCAGCAGCAAACCCAGCTCCCGGCGCAAAAAAAACCGTGCTTCAGCAGTAAGGAAAAGAGTTTAAGAGATCACATGTGTCACCTGGTGCCTCGAGCAGCCCTGCGAGCTGCTTTGTCCCTCGGTGCGTGTCCCTGCTGGCTGCGTGTCCCTTCGGCGGAGCCAGGTGAGCAGCGGGCTGGCCGGGAATAACAGTGGGCACCTAGGCCGAAGGGAAGCTAAAGAAATGTCCGGGTTTTGAAAAGGAAAAGTCTTGGTTTGGGTCCACCCAAGGTGTTATCTCTGATGTTGTTTCCTCTTCACGTTTTCCATCCAGTTTGTTGATCTTTTCTTCTGTTGAGGTAAAGCACCTCTTAAATGGGAAAGAATATTTTTCTTAATTATATCTGAATTTAGAGTTAGTCCTCGTTCTCCTCTCATCTCCTAAAAACTTTGTGGAGTAAATTGTGCAATTTTGTGGGGAAAAAAACTTGTCCTCTTCCTTCAGTGGTGGTGCATGTCTTCTTTATTTACTAACTTCTTCTCTGGGAGTGCGCAAATTCACTCGAGGCTGCCTAAACCCCTGAGGAAATTCATTGGGCATCTGTCTGAATAAGGGATGGTTTTAGCTCTCAGAGATTTCTTTAAAAAAAGTCAAATAATCTTTTCAAGCCTTTTCCATAAGAAAAATGTTTCCGTGTTTTTCACTAAATCAAAAAGCCAAATTCCATTCAGCCTGAAACACAGTATTGCTGTTTATATGGTGTGCTTTTAATGTGCTTTTAATGGTATGATGTGATTTTAATGATTTTTGTTTTATGTACATTTGGAACAATTTTTGAAGAAGTTGGAATCAGTAGGTTTCATTTTGAAAGTATCCTGGAAGTCTGTTGTGTTCGCCCCATTTGCTAATGGGGTTGCCATTGCGTCTTTCACCAGGGAAACGTTCAGAGGAAACGTTTCCTCAAGCCCTGTGTCTTAAAACTTTCTAAACCTTGTACTTGATGTTTCCTCCTATATTGAGCCACAGAGCATGAACCCCTTTGGGCAGAGACTTGTTTCATTTTGTTTCTGGCACCAGTCTGCGGCTCACATTAAAATGAGAAGCAAACTGGGAAATCGGTGCGCCCGCGCCACGCAGCGAGCCAGCTGGCCGAGCGGCAGCGCAGCTCGCAGAGGTGAGCACCAAGGTCGACGGAAACCTGGGGGCTCCCAGGGAGCGCCCCTCTCTAAAGTGAAATCCAGCCGGGAGCAATATCTTGGAAAACAAATGAATTGCGTAGCTGGAGATGCTGCCTGATTTGGTCATAAGGCACTCAGGAAAGAAGGCTTCAGAGACTGCCAGGTTCAGGAAAGCGATGAAAATGCAACTGTGGTTTCAAAACCTATTTGGGAAAAGGTTTGGTGAGTTACGTAGTATCATCCAGATAGCTGCCGCTGCAATACCTGTGATGTTACATAGGCTTTGCAATGACAAGGAGTAAAACACAAGGCCAAGTTAAATTCACAGGACAGCTAATTCAGTTGAAGAAGGTGGGTTTGTTGAAAGCAAGACGTACTACTGAGTACAGAGGATAAAAGGTAACGGTAGAATATAGTTGTAGTTTTGGAAGAGGTTTTGACTGCAAGTAGTCACACTTGCGTGTGCCTTCAAAAGTGCTGCTGGTGCAGAATAGATTAGTTGTTAAAACAATGCTGTATGCCCTCCTCCCCAGCATGTTTGCTGTGCCCTCTTCTCCCTCTGCGTTTGCGGATCTCTTTTCGTTATTTCTGGGTGTCACTGCTGCAGGAGCAACCGGCTCCCTCACGGAGCCAGGTAAGGGCGAGAAAGCTGTTTCGGACTTGGTGGGGCCGAGGGCCTGGAAGCCACCGCTTGTTGGCGAGAAGGTCTCGTGCGCTTGGACGGGCGGCCCTGCAGCCCGTGGCAGCTGCAGGGAGAGTGCGCTCGCCTTCCCCACCAGAAACGTCGTGGTTTGCTGTGGGGTTTTTGCATGGACGGTATCAGGGCAAGGTGGCGTGGCAGAGGGCGCCAGGCTCTGCAGCACTGTCTCCCGAGCTGTCTTCTCCAGGCCCAAGTTTCAGCAGAAGCTCAGTGAAGCTAAAAACTATTATTTAAAAAAAAGAAAAGAAAAGAAAACTAATTTGCTATCTTGCTGCCTGAGCTATTTGTTATCTTGCTACTTGAGCTGGGTCTGAATCATACCAGTCATCTTATTAATTATTGTTTAACGTGTGATTTGCCATGGTGAACATAAGGAATAGACTGCCTTGATTTTTATCAGTTTCCTTTGCATGTTCGCAATAGTTGGAAAGGAACATCCTCATCAAAATCATGTTCTTTAATAACACTTTTATCTCTACTTACAAAACTTCTCCAGCAATTAACTGTCATGAAACAATGCCATCTGCACACAAAATCAAGATTTTTAAAATTATTTTTAGGATGTTATTTTCTTCATTACTGTGCATCTCCCAGACAAAACTTGGGGGGAAAAAAAATAAGAGGAATTTTTTAAATATCTAGGCTTGGATACTTCATGGAGATGCTGATTAATATTTTGCACAAATGTACTAACAAAATTATACCTTTTTTTGATTACAAAAAGGTTTTGAGATGAAAATGCTGTTCCCATCATAAATTTTCAGCTTTGTTAGAAAGATCTTCTGGAAGGAAATGCTACTGCAGTCCTTTTATTTCAGAAGCATTACTTTTATACCTTAGCTGGTCCATAGCAGTGTGCCTATCCATTAATGATACTGGATATTTAATGATGCATCAAAAGTTGAGGTGGGATGATACGGCCAGAGAGACTGATAACGGCAGTGGCTGCTAGTCTGAATAGTTGTGCTTATTAACCGACTTTATTTTTGAACAATGGGTGGCAGGGAAATAATAAAACATGGTGGCAGGATACGCAGGCGGTTTCCCTGTACCAGCCAGATAAGCTAGAAACGCTGGTAATGCGATCAGTGGGTTTTTTTAATTGACTTTCATGAGGTTTTTTTTTTTTTTTTTTTAAAAAAGGTACTTAGAATAGGAGCAGAGAATTCTTAAAGAATAATGACTATTTGGACTTCAAAGCGCTCCTATACTTTTCAACTTTGAAAGAAAGTAACTTCTTATAACAAAAAGCATAAAAATAGGGAATTTAATGTTTGTTCCAGGGTAATAATGTTTTGTGGTTCCTAGACTGTTTTAATAATTATATCAAGCTTGCCATTTGGTGTTAGGCTGGACTGCGGGTGTTACTAGTGGCTTAACTGTTCTGTTTCACGCAACTCGTGGGTTTGCACTTGGTTTCTGTAAATGGGAAACCGCGCCGTTCTTGGGCGCAAAACCTGTGACCGAAGCACGTGGGTTGTGCTTCACCTCTGCTGGTGAAAACGCTTCAGCGAGCGCCGTTCTGCCAACGTCATCTGTGGTGGGTTTTTTGCTTGTTTTTTTTGTGTTTTTAAGACTAGTTGGGCAATTATGCGTATGAAGGAAAATAGCAGGGATGCCTAGGTTTTTCCTAGTGGTTTGCCCTGGTGCTCAGGGGGGAGGGATTGGGGCCTGTGGGCGTTTTCCCCCTTGCCCCCTGCCCCAAGATGGCCAGAGCAGAAGCAAGGAGAATTGAGGGGGTAGGTGGTGGGGCTGGCTCAGCTCCGATTAGATGAGGCTTTTAGAAAAGCCTATGGAAATTCAGCATAATTTTAATGTCACGTTAGTGAGGCTACATGCTGTGTTGGTTTGATGTCGTTCTCCAGAATAAGGCAGCTGCTGTAGCCTGTTTCCAGTATATCCCTATATGCAGATCTTCAGACACGAGAGGAAGTTTTGTCGCTGTTGCTTTACCTACTGTTTATGTAAAGACAGAGCTATAGCAAAGTAGTAAGAAGGTGCCAAGCAGGAAAATACAGGCCTCAGTCCTGCTAGCTGCCTGGGAAGGGGAGGATAATTGTGAGGATAAACTGGGATTTCATTGCGAATCAAAAATATCATGAATTGCTCCCTCCCATATTTAAAATCTTTCAGAAGGACACAGTTATTTCCCATCTCTTTTGGGGCTACTAATTTTGAAGTAACATAAATGTTCTCTTGCGCACACAATGGAGAGCTGTTCTTCTGGTTTTACTTTAGAAAAATTGTCAGGAGTCACTTTCTGGGACCGTTTCTTTCTTTTCTTTTCCATTTCTAAATTCATTTGTTGCCCATTAACACTGTCAGATGAACAGTGTTGCATAGCAAAACACAACCTGGGCAGCATGCAAGTTTTCTGCATCTTGCATGAGCTTTTTGCCACTGTATTTCTAGTAGAGCAAGGGGAATTATTCACAAAGAATCATTTTATCTGACAAATTTTGCCTTTTTTTCTGTTTGTCTGGAAATTGCCCAAGTAATCTTGATGCTTTTGGAAGCTACTGTAGGTTATTTTTTAAGCTGTTCACTGAATGAGATCTCTGAATAGTCTGTTGTTTGAAGATTGTACTGATTGTACTTAATAGCCAAAATCTGAGATTTACAGCTTAAATAGATCACTTTAAATCTATTCTACTATTCTTACTATTCTAACTTATTAGAATTAAGCTAAAAATGGCACACCTATTTGGACATACTAAAACTCATGGCTGTGGTTCTAGAAATGCATAAATCTCTTTAGAGCAGAACTGGAGAAACTAAGATACAAAATGCCCCCCCCCCCCCCCCCCCCGGCAGTTTCATTCTCTGAATTGCTGCAAAAACAAAATTTGTGTTGTTCTGAAAGGTGAACTGCAATGTTTCAAAGGGTTAGGTTTTTGCTGGGGAGTTTTGCGTGTTTTAGCTTATTCAGTTAACATCGCTCAGAAAAGGACCGTCTTCCACAGGTGCCGTTGGTGACTCTTCCCGTGTGCCTCTGCAGCACCTACCTAAGGCAGGAGTGCTTGGCAAGTGCTAAAGTGAATGCAACTAGTGTCGCCTTTATGCAATGTTTTATAATCGCAAACCTCTTTAAGTCCTTATATCTTTATGTCTTCTAAATGGTGTGTGAATAACTAAATAAATGAATTAATCATTAATCCACCTGACATGACAAGCAAAACGTTCCTTTGAAACGATAGGGCATTTCCTAGTTGCTCTTTAATGACGGGAGGAGAAGACGGCTGAATGGAGCGGTGTGTGTAATTGGAATAATCTTTGCCTGCTTTGTCGAAGGCGAGTCCTCATGCTCAAGGTGCTTTACGCTCTATAAAGATATTTCTTATTCTGCTTTGCAAGGCAACGCTTCATCTGTCGTGCCTCCTGCAAGGCAGCCAAGTCCGAACGCTTGGAGGGAGCGCTGCTGCTGGACCTCTTCCAATAGGCAGAGCAGGGAATTGCTAACCGCACGCTTAAACGGCTTCTTTAGCCTTGCACTGGTTTTTGAGTTTCTTCTGCCTTCAGCTTGATTTGTATTTCACAATTCCAGGTTTCCAAAGAGGCTTGAGAAAATCTGTAGACGAGCTTATTGCGTTCTGGGAGGCTTGTATGTTGCTTGTATCCCATAAATGAGTGCACAAGTGAGGATATCTGCAAATGTAAAATGCAAACGTACAGTTTCAAGGGGCACGAGGCAGAGCCACATATAGCGAAGCTGTACATTTTCTAAAAGCTGTGCGTCAAATTTCATATATCTGTCGCTTGGGGCCTGACACATTGTACCTATGTTTCATATCCCCTTTAGATTCAGTTGCGAGGCTTTGCATCTCCTACCAGCTGGAGTACCATATGTAGAAAACGTGGTACAGCTTACAGTAAGAGCAAAGTACTCTCACCTCCTTTGGCATTACCTACAAGTCATTAATAAAGCAGGACAGTCGGGTTTAGCAAATCCAATGTAATTTTTTTCTTTTTGCATCTGAATCTAAATTGTATGCCTATTTTTGGCAGTGTTTTTTTGCTCATATATGTACATGTGCATGCACACACATGTTCTAATACTATCTTTCTGTGGTGCCATTGTAAGTAACAAAGGTGCAGAAGTAATTCGGAGAGAGAAAGGAGGAGAGAAGAGCATACCATGGCTGAAGAGATGTATGCCCCATGAGTAACCCCATTGACGCTGATGGTGTTACTTACGGAGTGGAAGAATCCACCCGGAAATAGGAAAGAAAATTTCAATTACATGGTTACCAGGAGCTATTATGAACAATGATGTGAAGGGAAAGGGATTTCAGATACCTTGACAGTGTCTAGCTAAATCCTTAAGCTTTCTAAAGATGCAACAGCCAAATGTATAAGAATCCTTTTGTTAGTCGTATGATTTTCTATAGAGCAAGTTTCTTTCTTAATCCTGAAAAGGGCTTTAAAAACCAATTTACACTTTTAACTAGAAAAGAGCTGTCAAACTAATGTCAACTGATATTGTGGGAGGGCAAGGAACTTGGTGATGATAGTAGGGGGTCCGAGATCAGCAAGAACTATTTCTGCTCCTGCTTCCCTGGCCCCTGCCCTGGGGGACATGTGAACAGCCTGAGGGGTGGCCTAGGCTGGGCGAGAAGGATGGTCCGGCCAGCCGTGGCTGCCAGCAGCCATGCTCGGGGATCACTGACGTTTTTGACAGCCCGTTTAGGAACTGCTTGTGTTTTTGACAACCAATTCTGCTGAACCAGACCAAGCTGCCCCCAGCACAGACCTGAACGTAGCTGTGTTTTAAAATCTACAAGCGGGAATGCAGCCATGCCTGGAGCAAGACAAAGCGCTAAGTGGCAAGAGCAGTACCATGCAGTAGCTCCTGACAAAGGTTAAAGAAAAAATGCTGTAATCTTCTGGAGCCAACAAAGCACAGAGTATTTAAGGAAGATAATGAATCATTAACTAAATAAATCTTAATTTTACTCAGTGCCTCAGAGATCTGTTTCCTAAGATGATCTTTGCACTGCCAGGATAGAAGTGAGGCTCTCTAGATGGCCCCTTAAAAGATGGCTCAGTTAAATGGCTAATGTTAGAGGATATGCATCTCCCCTTTCTGCCCAGAGAGAAATTGCTGCAAGGTGCCAAGTACTCCCTGGTCAAGCTAAGCTGTTAAGCATGGGGGCAGAAGACGTGTTTGCAGTGAAGCGCTGGTCCAGCTGAGTGACTTGAGTTAGCTTGCTTGAGAAATGTCTGCAGAGACACAGTCCTATAAACTCTTCTGAATGCAAAACCCCAGGAAAGTTATGCTTCACTTGTTCTGATGTCCTTTTCCATGACATTTCACTGTTACTTCTTTTTACTCTTACTATTATTCTGACCTGCCATCCAGTTTTTCTGAATCTTGATCAGTAGCTGTGACTTTTGCTGCGAGAACTCTGAAACTCATTAACAGAAGGACTTGGCTTTAAGCAAATGTCACGTCACGTTAGTGTAATTCCAGCTCTTAGCTTGGCCCATTCATTTGGGCAGAGCTCAAAATACCTCCTTGCTGCATCATAGAGATGTTCTGATGATGCTGATTACTTTTGTCTGCATCTGTTTTGATTGATAACTCATGCAATTATTAGCATTCAGCACGCAGCAGGAGCTTTTCTCAGCTCTTGTCAGCAATAAAGGACAGTGGTGGGGCGTGGGGGGGAATTTGTAAGCAGTATCCCAGGGAAAATAACCTGCAGAGCCTGAAAGTATTAATGAGAAGCGGTGCTACTATAATTAGATGCTGTGCATGTATACAGTACATACATATTACATTATGCTCTGCTTGGGGTGCAGCACTGGGATCTCGCAGTAATCAAGATACAGAGATATGTAAGATGTATTAGCAGCCTTCCACAGTGTTACTTGCATCTGCCTTACCGGTGAAAGGACAGGGAGGTCAGACCTTTGCCGTTCTCATATGTGGCCACTAAATCCTCTGCAACGGCTCTTCCTGGGACATCTGTTAATCCTTCATTTGCAATTCTTCCTGCAATGACTGCAGAAACAGCACTGCGAACCAAATGGTGGGTGATGTCAAGGTAACTAGCATTACCGTCGGTGCCCTTTAGAAGGGCACATTTTAAAACCCCGTTAAAACCTCAGACAGATTGGCAGAGAAGGAGGGGGGTGAAGGAGACTTTAGGCTTCCCCAGTGTAGCGGCAGGGTCATTGGTCCAGCGTTGCTTGATCTACTTTGCAACCTGTGTGTCTGCGCAGCCTCCTCCTCCTCTCCGTTTACATTGGAGGCTATATCCATCCCTGATGCCAACGCTCTGGCAAACACCTATTCAGTCGTGGTATCAAAGGAATATTAAAGTCACTGTGGCAGAAAACTGAAAAGCAACGAAAGCCTTATTACAGCTGATATATGATTTAGTCTGAATTTCAAAGAACGCTAATATCTTTCAATAATCTAGATGCTTATTCTGGGCGGTGAGCCCTACTGAAAGTGCCCTCGAGTTCCTAGTGCAAAGGATCACCAAGGAAATATTAAAAACCTGCTTGACTACACAAATAGGTAGATGGAAAATGTAGCTCTTGATCCTGAACTGTAAGCAGTAGATTAAGCAGCGAGTGTGTTTTCTTGGCTACGGCAGGCCATGCACAGTAAGCAGGCAGGAAATGAAAGCAGCGGGGTGAGCTTTTCAGGGGCTTTGAGCAACTGTGGACTGTTGAGGTTATTTCTAAAAGAAAGCTTACTTTAATATTAGGATTTTCTTCCCTGTCTGGACTGAGGTCTGCTGCTTTTTATGAAAGTTATGTTCCTAGTCGTGTCTTTGAAGCCACAGCCAATTCTGCCCGCTTACTGACCAGCGTGGCCAAGAAGCCACGTCCTTGCCCTGGCGGCAGCGCTGGGCAGGCAGCGGGTACGGCCAGGCCGCGTTCGTTCCCGCGCTCTTCCCTTCAGTTTCTCGGGGCACGAGGAGGAAGTGAGCTCTGTGTCCCTCTGCGGGCACGAAACTCAGCTCCTCTTGAGTATGGCGCTGGGAATGGGAGAAATGCAGTCACCAGTGAGATGTGATAGCGCCCGCCTCACCCTGCAAGTCCCGTCAGCTGGATAAGTGAGATCAGCATCCGATAAGAACAAGGGATGTGGGGCCTTTCTTTGCCCAGACTGATGTTTCTGGGGCAGCTCTGTGCTGCGCTTGCGTCTCTGAGATCTGGCCCCGGACCGCAGGCCTCCTGGCGCCAAAAATGGTGGCAGCTGCCTGCGGCGCAGCCCAGGAGCTGCCTCCTGGCACCGCTCGGCAGCGCTGGAGCGAGCCCCACTGCTCGCTGTGAGCGCGCAACGCCGGCAGCTCCTGGCCTCTGGTTCAGCTGCTGCCTGCTCCCAGGTTTCATGGCCACCTTGTCAAGGCGAAGCTGGGCTGGAGGGTCTCACCAGAGCTCAGCCTGGAGCAGGGGCTCTGGCTTTCAAAGTTCAGACTTGCCGCTGGTGTGCCATGCGATGGAAGCCGCTGAGACTCAGAGTTCATATTTTTTGCTGATTCAGACCCTTGAAGCTCTGGGAAATGCAGCTGATGTCATTTCTAGCATTGAAGTCCGCTGACATGGATATTGTTAAACAGTATCTAGCTTTACAGAGTACCGTGGGGTTTAAATCTGCAAACAGTCTGACCCACATTGGGGAGAGGATGACTGGTTCTGTCACGCTTGGGAATCTCTTGGCTGAATGCAGTGGAGAAATGAAAAGAGAGCGAGTCTTTTCCTTTTAGCATCCTTCTGCTACGTAAGCTACAATGTCAAAAAAATAGGAAATGAATGGAGTAGAAGAAATAACATTGCACAAATCCTGTCAGCATTGGTGATGGTGATGAAAAGACATCATTTCTTTCTGTAAAATCCAGGATTTTATAGCTGGGGGCATGATGAGGGGAGAAGGGCATATCCAGATGATATAAAACAAGCAAGGATGATGCTTGAGGTCTTGATGGTCGTCCACTGTTACTAACTGGATTAAACCTGGTGGGCTGTCAGCCGCAAATTAGTGAAAGGACAGTGAGGACCTCATCACAAACAGGCTTATCTGGGGAAAGAGAGAGAGTGAATTTTCTGAATTTTAGGGGTCTCAGGTGACAATCTGAATGAGTCAATGATGTGCTGTTCCACTAGGGAAATTCATACAGCTCGTTATCAATTTTCCCTGACATTCACAACCCTTATAGGGTTTATGGTGTCAGTTATTCAGTAGCAGGCAAAAAGAATTTGATTTTCATACTCCTTAAGTGAGACAAAGTTGGAGAAACAAATAAGACAAACAAGGTCATGTCCTGTGGATCATTTTGTTAGTTGGATTCCTTTTTACTCGCACAGAAAATGATAGCTGGTTTGTAGTTTTCTTACTTTGTTACTGCTTAACTTTGTGTTGAATTAATGAGAAGCCAAGACAGAAGATAGAATAGAGGTGAAGCAAGAAAAGGGCCCGGGTACCTTCAGAGGAAGCATTAATCTAGTGACACAGGATTGGTGATTTCTGCTGGGCTTCCAGCTCCACAGTTAGGTATTGATATGTATTCTTTTGGCATTAATACCATCTCTAAGTAGCTGTTACGGGGGCTTTTCCAAAGTGGGTTTGCTTATGCTTTTACTATGTAATGGTTAACAATAACACTTCATGCAAAATAGCGTTTGGAATGGCTGCCCAGCTCCGCGCTAAACGTGACCATCTCAAGGAAAGAATCATCATGCGACAGCTCTCTGGAAGAATTTGGTACCTTTTAATGAAATAGAGAATCATCCTAGTATTAATTTAAAATAAATCTTGGTTCTGTTTTCCTAAAACAAGAACCTAGAATAAAGTATATTCTTAACCACTTGGTGTATGTCTCTCTCTTCAATTCTTAATAAGTCACATAAGCCAAAGGATTCCCCCTGCCACAGAAATGTGTGGTGCAATTACCTAAAAAGACCATTCCTTCTAGGATGTGCTGGCTAACTCTAGGTAATGCCAGCAGTGTCACTAGACCCCTCAGCAGTGTAAAGAGTGTGCATGCGAAGGATTTGTGTTTCTTTCCCAATAGTACTGAGAATAAGGAAAATAGGTTCTATTTTAAAATGGAACAATCACTTGTGGCAACCCAAGGGGATTTGATGACCAGAATAACATGTTCTTAAACACAACGTCCCTGCCTACACTGTGTACGAAGTCACAGTGAACATTTCTGGTGTTTTATGTATGCTAGCCAATATTTTTTAAGCGTGTCCTATTTGCTGAGTCTAGACAGTGCTAGCTGCAGTATGTTTTGTTTGCCTACTTTATTTAAAAAAAAGAGTCAGGATTTTGGTTTATTCATTAGGGGCTAATAATTAAGTGGAAGAAAGTATATGCTTGAATATGATACAGCATAACTGAAAAGGAAAGACTGAATGCTAATAAACCTATATTGCTTCGGTTATAACCGGGGAGTGGATGCCATGCTCCTAGAGGAGAAGGGCTAGTCAGGTTCAGAGGAAACAAAAACAGATGAAGGCTTTTTATGGGCAGGGCTAGTATGGAATTAAATTTGCACAGAGAAAGTTTTCAAAGCGTGGGTAAATAGTGGATGCTGTGCTTACCTATGATCTATTTATCCATCTGGGATCCGAGTTTTATTCCCAGCTCCCCCACTGACTCCTCTACCCTCCGGTTTTGCCTTGGCATCATGCTTAGTTACCAATATTGAGACACTTTCCAGGCACCTTTCGCATAAGAAAATAACATCATTCAGAAGGTACTGAAAGGAATAAATGTGGCCCAAAGAACTTTTAACACAAAATGTCGGGTTGCTATGCTTGAGATATTGAGTGGAACCACTTCTTCAGGTGGACCAAGTGATGTTAAGCTGGCGCTAGGGCCAGTAGGAGCAGGGCATTCAGCTCCTCTGGGGTCTGAGCAAAACATCTGTATTTAGAGGCTCCTGTTCAATTGGCACAAAGTGCTCCTGAAATATTCCTGAGGTGTAGCACAGTGAAGACTTAGAAGGCAGCAGCTGCCCTCTGTGATATTCTTGGACAAGAACTAAGACAGAATTACATTTTTCTCCTGAAATTTAAGAAGCTTTCTTTTAGGTTGGGGGTGTCACACTGAGCTTTTTGTGGACAACCTCAGGCTCCTGGCTCACTAGGTAAGCTACAGCGGAAGTTGCGTATTTATGTCTTCTGTGAATGACACACAGAAATACACTGAGCTTGTGTGTTCATTTTGAACTTCTGGTTTTTTTCTGCTGTTAAACCCTCTTTGACAAACAGAGCTTGAATAAGAGTTCATAACATCAAATAACTGATGGCAAGCACTAGGAAGTTAAATGCAGAAAGTCCAATCACATTTTGGTTCATGTTTCCTTGAAAATCTTTTATTTTCCTGTTAAGTAAGACCTTGCCTGATCCATCTCTTGTACAAATCCATGCAATGTAATCAAAGCAAAGTTTCTGTTGATGTCTCTAGTTGTTCTCTGGCTATATCGGGATACTTGTTCATATCTGATTGATCTCCTTCAATCGAAAAATAATCTTTGCCACCCCACACTGCAAAAAGACCAACTGTTTTTAGGGAAAATGGCCCACCAAGCAAGAAGAGGAATTTTTGCTGTGTATTTTTCTCATGTCTTTTCTGTATCTTGCACAACATTAATGGTATTTGAGATAACAAACAATGGGATTTAAGTGACAGTGCTCTCCAGAGAAATGCAAAGTGGCATGAGGAGCAGTTGGATTTGGTATCTTAGTTCCTCAGGCTGTCTTCGCTTACTGCTACTAGGAAACTGTCTTCATTTCTTCCAAATAAGCAAATTACTTTCATCTGAAAAGTGCCAGATAGTATTAGGCTGTTCTTAGGAATTAATCTAGATAAAAGAAAGGCTGCCCCTTTGGGCTAGGAAGTTTTGCATCTCTTGAACTGCTGCTCCTCATCCATGCAGAGCACTATAAAATTAATAGGTTACTGATAGCTTTAGCTTTATATTTTCATTTGCCTACCCAGCAGTTACATCCCAGTGACTTCCCCAGCTTGGATAGTAATGATTTACACTCTGCAATTTGAGTATCCTTAAAGCGGGACTAGACAATCTGAGAAATCGGAGATTGTGTCTAGGCACTCGAGGACTTTCCTTTTCATTTATTGCTGGGTGCTCAGTCCAGCCTGATTTAATGGTGGTCAGTACATAAAGAACTTGTCAGAACATAAAGTACATTGTCTTATCCACCTAGAGCAGGTGTCTGCTGTCAGCCCGGTGATCAGTAGTGGTGGAGGAGCTCCCTGGAGAGGACCACACTGAGCTTTGTGTCTCAAGGCTGCAGAAAGCAGGAACCACTTCCAGAGCGTCCTGCAGAGACAGAAAGGAGCCATGGTAGACTGGGGAGACGACTGCAGCAGTCGCACGACAGGCACGTACCTCGCGTTAGCAAACCTCCAGTGGTCACTTCTGCACTGTGACACCTCTGGCGCTGTGATGGTCATGGTACGTCAGGACTGCAGAAACAACATAACGTTCCTGTGCTATATACACGGCTAATTATATGTGCAATTAACTATATTAGCTCACTTGTATAGTTCCCTTGAAAAATGTTACCCTTTTTGCAGTTCTGCCAATGCTGCCTGTGGTGGTCTTATTAGTTCCCTATCTTACTGGCAAGGGAGACTTAGTTGGGTCACTCCAGGTTACTCTAGTTAAACCAAGTGCTTAAAGTGCTCTCACCAAAATTGGAGGCTGTTCACTATTTATGTGTTTACCTGTCTGTATATCTAAGCTCTGCCCCTGCCAGTTCCACAGCCTATCTACAAGCGTTCAGCTATGCTGAACAAAAATTCCCTGAAGTAAACTCTTGAGGAATGAGTTGATACCCTGTTGCTGGGACAGGAGCGATTGTCTCGACGCTAATGAGAACATGAGGATTCCTGATTCTCAGGTTGCTCCTTAAAGCAGTGGACCAGCTTTCTCATCTTTCTTCCTGAAAGCTTTAAGTATTGATTGTAAACATTGTGCTAGAAATGTTGCTGATGCTGATCCTTGAATGATAGCAGAATTCTTATGTGTAGACCTCTTTTCTGATCAGTCAGTTAGAGCTAAACAGTAATTTTCTTACAGCCCTTTTGTTGATTGTAAAGTACTAGTTTTGATTAAATATTTCTGTGGAAAGGACAGTTAAGGAATTCATGAAACCAAAACTATCTAACCAAAACTTCACTAACCAAAACTATGCCGTTCTTCTACATCCTTTCATCCACTCTCCCACATAATTAATCCAACATACTGTTAGCTATTTAGGTGTACATCTTTCTCAGTTGCTCTTTCTGGAGAGCTGCTTTTCTCCCAAGAACTCTCATGGGGTCCTAGAGATCCTCTAGGAGGTGGGCAGAGAGCAGAGCAAGGCCCTTGGCCTCTTGCCTTCCAGGAAGGTGCCCTCACCATCAGGCTGTTAGTTCTCTACAAGTGGAAAATTTTTTTTCATGTCCAGTACAATAATTGACTAATGCGGTCAAGACAGACTTGTACCTTAAGTCTTGATGATATATTTACTGTTTAGCCTCCATTAAAGTTGGAATAACCTAATTTTTCTACTGAGGAGTAAACAGATTTTTTTGGTGAGGCTAAGAAGTCAGTGCCTCAACAACAACAAAAAAGCTTCTTGAATTGCCAGATGTCCCTCTTAGTAAGACCATTCATTAGAATTATTTGTATTTTCTGAATCATGAAAGTCTAGCAACAGAACTGCTAAGAAGGAATAGAGAAAATGTAGCTGCCTTTTTTTCTCTGCATGATTAATGACTTTACTGCGGCTGAAATTACAAGAGATTTCTGTCAGGCATATGCCTCCTGGGCTCACTTCAGACCTTGTAGTGATCAGAGAGGACCCTCTTCTGTCTCGCAGAGTCTCTTTCTTTCTACTGTCTTCCCGTGGCCCCTCTCAACTTGCTTTCCCTGCAGTCAACGCTAAACTGTTTTCCTGTGCCCTTCTCAAAACTGAAATCTCATTTCCCTTCATTTCTTGTCTGTCAAGACAGTGTTTGAATTAGGAGGAATAATTACACACTTTTCTCTACTCCCTTACCTTATGCCATACTCCACAAGAAATGAACCATGGAGATTATACAGCCACCCAGAATTGTGGATATTATTGTTATTTAAATGGTCATAAAAGCAAACTGCTTGCAGATAGCTGTGCTGTCCATTTGGGGCCATCAGTCAACGCATGGGCCTGAGATCTGCCCTCTGTTCCCTGCCAGCTCCGCGACCCCCTTAGTCCTCACCCACAGCTCAGCACCAGACCAAGTGAGATGGGAACGATCTCTGTCCTTGCACAGCTTAGGCTGAATCCTCAGTGCGCTGGGTTCCAGATTGTCGCTGGAACAAAATACAAACCAGTAATGATCCCTGCTATTAGTCCATTTAAAATAGGTCGCAAAGACCATGTAATTGCTGTAATTGCCTTCTGGCGTTGCCTATGCAGCAAATCTTTTGGCTGCGTGTTATAGACACATGCTCAACAGAAGTCGCGCCTATCCCTGCTCACTGAGCTCGGAGATTAATACTTCCATTTCATATAGCCACCATCTGCTGCAGCCTGCGTCCGGGAACTAAAGGATCTTGATCACTGATCTTATGTGTGGTGCCAGTGTTGTTCTTGTGCCTTCTCATACTACCTTGCTGGAGTGACTTGCTCCGACCTGAATGGCCTGAATAAACCAAAATACTCACAGAAATAGGCTGGAAGGAGAACCAAGAGATCAGCTAGTCTCTCTGTCTCTTGCAGCAGGATAAAATAAATATAAAATAGTTTACATATGATATGTTGATCCACAGAAAGGCTAAACACAAGTTCTGAATAATTGCACTAATTGGAGCCTTTCAAGGCTTGATGCTGTCACCTGCAGCCGTTCTGATAGTGCTATTGAAATGAATGACGTTATCATCTCCACGAGTAGCTCACAGCCCTGACGCGTGTGATGGGAAGACAGGAAACTGCAATTTGAGCTGAACCTAGAAGAGGTCAAGGCTCAGGCTACATTTAGGACTTCCTAATACGCGTTTTTGCTTGCATCTTCTCTTGGGGCTGGGGGGGAGAAGTGCAGGTGTGTATCCTGCTGTGGAAATTCTGGGCTGCTCCAGTCTCCAGCAAAGCTGAAATGCAGCTCCGAGCCGAGGGCTATGAATTACATATTGTCATTTTAATTAGTGCTTAGGGACATTTAAACTCAGAATCCTTGTAGGCGTGAAGGTGGCTTCCCATCAATCCTACACCCCTCAGTCAAGGCCTGCCTTGCAAAAGGGAGCGCTTTGGCCCGCCTCTGGGGCCGGCTTAGGACTTGCATGGACTTGCTAGGGTGACATACAGTGACCTTATGGCAAAGATCAGGGCTGAGAGGAGGGGGCTGTGGACTGTGACTTTTTGAAATGGTTTGCTGATCCATCACCCTGGACTGAAAAGCATTTTGAGTGGCAGTTAGGTACACAGCATATTAATCTCTGAGAGCCAGACAGATTGGATTTGATGTCAGAAGGCATTTTCCAGGGATCAAAGCGGTTTATAGAAATCATTTATTTTTACCTTTAAATGAAAAGAAATACGATAAATGTTAAAATGGTCCTTAATTCATGAGCTTCACATCCCCAGGGTGTGATTAGCACCGGATAACTGGGTCTCCCTGCTGTGCCCTGTTGCTTAGTTACGCTACACAAGTACACTGCGCTTTCATTTTCTCTCTTACGCTAGCAGGAGCAGCATGATATAAAAGTTCAAAAAGTGAAAGACTCAGAGTACTTTCAGCTGTATTCCAGATCGCTTGGACTCCACTAATGCCACGTGCATGGGCCTTGGTGTGAGTGGAAGGGGGCTTATTCTGATTGTGGAGGTAAATTGGCGAGTGCTCTGCTGGGGTTGCTGGGATAAAGCAGTGTAAACAAGATCAGAATCATGCCCCAAAGACTGATCCTTCAGGGGAAGTAATTTATTTTCATTAGGAGAAGAAGAGAGATTAGTGCCACAGTGGTGTGATAAACTTACAAGGCCCTGGAAGAGCTTATTGTTGCCCCTTAAGTAAATACTGATTGTTTTAAAAATTAGCAGAACGCGTATTTATCTCATGAAACTGAAGTGACTTGAAGAGCTGTATATTTGGGGAGCACGCTGTGTTTTCCCTTTCACTTGCCCCGTTAGTGAGGGTTAGGCTGTTCTGTGCAAGCACCAAGTTGGCTGTGCTAGGTCCTGCAGTGGGTCCCACTGCAGCCGGTGGGGTGCGTGCTGCTCAGAAACGCAGGGAGGCTCCTGCGGCCGAGCTCGAGGGCCTGGCATGGAGGAAGAGGTGTGAAAGGGCATGCTTTCCAAGTGTGCGGGAAGTGCAAGGTAAGGTTGTTGTTCACTCGAGGATCTTTTGCTGGCCCTATGACGATCAAGCTACAGGTCTTTCACAGCTCTTTCTCACTGTCGTCATACTTATCTTTCTATTTTATTTGTCCTGCTAATGGATTCTTAAATACATACACATAAAGGTCCCATAGGAGTGGTGGAAAACCACAGTTTAGCCTGAAAAAAGTATCTGAGAATTCAATGCTTTTTTTTTTTTTTTTTTTTAAGTCTTGTGGAACGCTTGACTCTCAACAAGTGGCTGGGTGATCGCCGTGGTTTCCTCAGGAGACCTCGAATGCTTTTTGCCCACAGTGGCTACAAAGCCATAGCAGCTTTTGTTACTGCTTTTATTTCAGGGCTGGATCCTCGATCAAGCAGAAATTACAGGAGAACAGGGAGGGTAATGTTTGAGTGGATACAGCTAAGTTAATTTCCTTAGAGATCTTTGACCCATCTTCCTCTAGGTTTTTCTCCTGTATTATTTTGGTTAGTTGTTGACAATTTTTTGTCATGGGGTGCATGGGGAAAAGAGGCTTCCAAGTAACGTTTCGAGCAGTACTTTTTCATGATACTTTTCCACGTGCACATGAGAACTTTGGCTTCCCATTTCAGAGAAATGATGAGGGAGGCTAGGGAATCACTGGCACAGTAAGGTGGAGAGCTGGCAGAAGAGGGGATGCTCAAGAACTGGTAGCATCATTGCTAGGTTTGGGATGGCCAATGGAATGTGCTGGTTTTTGGCAAGGAGGGTCTTGAAGGCTCTCGTTCTTCGCTAGTTTTTACGGGCTGTGTGAACTGGCAGTGGTTTTCTTCAGAGCTGCGAGTATCCCGGCATCGCAGCTGTGACGCGAGCTGGGAATCTCTTTTCCCACAAAGTTCAAAAACAGCAACTTCAGGGAATCTTGAGATGGACAATTATCACTTTTCTATACCTGATCTTCAACACATGGTAGCTCCAAAGTGGTAGTTCCAGAGCAGCAGATTTATACCCTTTATAATTTTTTATTTTCTGGTATTTGTATGTGAACATAGATATATTCCTACCTAGGATGTATTCTGCTTATTCTCATCAACATTTTACACTGTGATCCCTACTTTTAACATCCTTATATTTAGAAAAGCGTCCAGCCTTTCTATATCAATAGATAGCTGTATAATTTACTGAGAAAACATTTCCCTTCCTGGCTGCCTATTAATATGAAAGCAGATTCACTTTTATCTCAGGGAACCAGGCGTTCTTCCCCAGTTACCTATAATAGTTAAAAGTATTGCATATTTAGCTAGAAATGCATAAGGACAGAAGATCTCATTTTCACTTAAAATATCTCCAAGGCACTCATCAGCAAGCTCCTTGGTTGAGAGCTTTTTGCCTGGTTTTCAGCTGACAAGCCAATAAACATGCAGATGTGTGGGAATGAAATAGGCTGGCTTGTTCCAAGCAGATTTTACATATTCAGCACTTTAGCTAGGGACAAAGGATTCTTCCTTTTGGTTTTTTCCCATCTGATGTCAACACATCCAGCCGGGAACGTAATGACCAACCATGTAAATCACCAAATAAAGGGAAAGAAGGAAAATGCATGCCAGTACAGAAACGTTTTTCTTTCCCAAGTGGAAATCTGTATTTTTTTTTTCTTACCACTTTATTGCATTTTAATACAGTGACTTCCTGCTTAATGTGGTAGAAAGTATGGGAGCTGGAGCATTCAGTGTATCATTTAAAAAGCATAGTAAATAAATAGCTAATAAGAAATAAAGACCTTATCTTGGGGTGAAAGACAGCTCTTTTCTAAGTTGCTGCATCAGAGCAAGGCCTGAGTGCCTCCCTGCCTTGCTGCAGCAACGATGGGGAGCGCTCTGGGCACTTGTGCAGTGGCAGCCGTGCCAGGGAGAGCTGGCTTCCCCTCTCCGTGATATGGGTGCTCAGCTCATCCCGCCAGGAAGGGGCAACAGGCTCCCATGCTCTGCTTTGCCTCCAGGAGCTGCAAAGCCTGCTGAGGTGAGGTCCTCCAGCTCAGACCTCTCTCCCCAAAGGCACGTGACAGCCCAGAGCTGTCACATCCATAGACATTGCTGAGTCCCTAAAGGTAATTTTAAAAAAAAAAGAAAAAAAAAGGCGAGGGAGTTGGATCAATATCTTACTACAACTGTAGTTACAAGCCAAGATGACAAAGGTTCCATTTTGAAACTAAGTGTCTACTGGCATAATATATGTGCTATCCAGCAAGTATCTGGCTTGCCTTCCTGAGGAAAAGCCCTTAAGTGGGAAAATCTGCCCAGCCAGAAATGTCTGCACAATACTGCTGCACGAGGGATCACTGCTGCTTTGTATTTTTCTGAGTAACATCAATGCAGTCTGAGATACTTTTAAATCAATGTGGATGATAATTAAACGTTCTGGCTTAAAAATTAAAGATTGATTTTCACCAGGAGGATGTTTCAATAAGGTCAAAAGGAGGCTGGCGATTAGTAAAATGGCGTTTGTTCACAGTTTACAAAATCTCTATCACAATAATTTAGATTTGTAAGGATTTGTAAACTCAGTTTCCCACTAGGGAAAAGTGATATGCAGGATGTCCTTTTACAGAGAGGTGGTTAGCACCACAGCACATGTCAGTAAGTATTAATTGACTTCAAAGGCACTGAGCTGATTTACACCTGCCAAATGTTCGAGGAGAACATTCATGAGACACCTCTCACTGTAACCTTTTCTGTTTGTTGCCTTTGAGACCATTTGGTTCAGGCTGCACAAACTGGAGTCCTCTCCGCTCTGCGCACAGAGCAAAAGACCCTGTGGTGCCTTTTATAAGTGATAAACTGTGCCCAATTGTCCTTGGCCAAAATGTTCCATCTGCTCCATTGGTCTTTGGCTAAAGTACGCCACGCACGCCATGTTACGCCTGCTAGCTGCTCGCCCCTTCTGTGGCGATGGGCAGATAGAGAAAGCCAAACCCTGAAGCCACAGATGTGAGTAACGTATGTGTGTTCCTGCCTGCAGGGCTGCCCTAGAGTTCTTGGACCTATAGTTTCTCAATTATCTGGCCCATTTCAAGATGCAGAGTGCCACCAACCATAGACCAGATTTGACAAGCTGGGAAGGTATGGAGAGCTGTGAGACTCCCAGGTTCCTGCCCTATTTTAAGGGTTACAGTAAAGCGCAATCTCTTACTGGGTCTGGACAGTCATGCACCTGGATGAAAAAGCTAATTGGAAAAATGGCAGAGCGCGCTCTTTTCAGGGTGGTACTGAAGCCCCAATTTCTTCTAAATGGTTGGGATGTTTTGGGGAAAATGGCCATTTCCCATGACATACTCTTAGCACAGCCCCAGAGTCGGTGCAACAGCTAGTTCCCTCGTTGTTAACAGGAGGCTGAGAGCTATTTCTTATCCCTTTTGCTATCCTGCTGCTTGAGGAGATTAGTGGAGTACATGGCACTGTTTACGTGTGCAGATCTGGATCTAAGATCTAGTACCTGATGCATCAGTGGCAGGATGGTTCTCGGTTTCCCTTGACACTTGCACAGACCTAGCAGCCGTGGGATCAGCAAGGTGTATATCCATCAAAGAGAATTTACAGATCAGTGAGAATCAGGCGAAATGACCCAAGCCAAAATTTTAACTAGTAAGTGTAAGCTCTCCTGGCTTACCCATTTTCACAGTTTTATTACAAAACTCATAATACTACTATGTTTTCCTAAAAACTGTCTTACTGCCATCACAGTCTAAGCGAATTTCAGATTTCGTATACTTCCTCCCACTTAACTAGACATAAGTGATTCTAGGGAGAGAGATTTCCCCCTTATCCTTGAAGGCTAAAGAAACTGAGGATCAATAATAAGAAACTCATAGAGACCAGCTTCAGAGAATACAATGATTTTTTGAAGAAATCTGAACAGACCTGATTGATTTAGCAATGCTGAGGATTAGCAGTGTCATACTCGCACCATGTGTGTACCGATGTTGTGAGGAAGCAAGGGTGGAGGTGTCAGGATACTGCATGCAAGTTCTTATCCAGAAAGTTTGACAGGAGAAAATTCTAAATGAAACATTTATAAAACAGAAATGACTGTAACATGGGAATACAGATCAAGGAGGATGGGTTATGCCTTCTTTGCCATTTTAGCTGGCTCGGATCTGCTGACAGTGGGAGATGAATGCAAATAATCCTGGTGTAAGCAGGGAAGCAGACTCGGAATCGCCTCTGAAGGAGGAGCTTGGCAGAAGTCCCAGCCAGAGATTAGTTGAAATGACTGGCAGTGCAGATGAAACCTGAATTAACACCAATAATGAACGTTAGATGAGGAAGCTGTTGTTAGGGACAGCATTGACTAACCTGCATTTAAACCTACAGTGCACTTCTCTTGCACAGTCTTCTCTTTTCCTTGGTCTCTTGATAATTTCATCTTCACCTAACATACCCTGACAAATGTTTAACTTGCCCTCCCCAATCATACACGCACAAGCACTTGAAAATCGAAAAAGGACATCTCGAGGTTCTTCCTCCCAAGCTGGATGCATTGTTCAGCTTTCTGAAGTGCTTGGTGGCTGCTTGAGAACTTAAGCTCTTCGTGTGGAAGTGGATTTTCAGCTCTGGGAATTGCTGGTACCCTTAGAAGTGTGGGCTGGGGGGAAGAAGGGTGTTTGCACGCTTTCGCTGCTACGTGCATCCTCGCCAGGTTAGGGGTTGCTGCAATATTCCTACAAGGAGACTTCTTTGCAGCACGGGGGCTCATTTGATTTCAGCAGTTGCTCCCGTGCAACAGAGCCGATCACAGCTCCTGGGGATTTCTGTTGACTTGAGGAGATTTAACACTAGTGTAAATCAGGAGCCAAGTGACAGAGAAAGCCCATATGTTCTTGGGGAGTGCTGATTACAGGGGAAGGGAGCTGGATCAGAAGAAAATGATTGCACCCAGATTGTTTTCAGTCTGTTAATGACTAGCTTAAGGCAGCAAATAAAAACAGAATCAGAGGCGATTTATATTTATGCTGAAATCCAGACAGGTCTGGCCCTAGGCGTTTGCATTTGTCCCTGTTTAATGCTGTGGCTGATTCTAGACCTTTTGAACTGCAGGAAATTGCTGGAAAAAGTGAAAGCTGACCTGTGTGAAGGCTCTTGGATACAACATAAAGTCGCGTGTACGGGAAGAGTCGGTAGGTAGGGAAGTGATACTTCCATGGGGAAATATTGCTGTTCATGGAAAAGGCTGGGATTTTTTTGGCTAGATCTGGCCACAGTTCTTAGAGTGCTGTAAACCTGGGCCTGGTTAGCAATAGATATTCCTGCGGATGGATCTCATTGAAGTCAAGGAGTGTTGGGCGATTTCCCCAAGATGTAGGTCTCTTCTGCTCTGTTGTATCCACTCCAGAGCTTTGCCTGGGTGGGAGAATAAAAGCACCAAGACTTCAGTTGTGACTGACAGTTTTGCTGCTTGTTCTGAGCTTGATTTTGCCCAGCTCAAAGTCCACCCCCGAACAGAAGGTCAGTCCCAGAGCATGAGCGGCATCAGAGCAGTTGGCACAGCCAAAACCAACAGCTGTCTAGGGCAGCATGTTGTTGCTGGAAGGAAAAGACCATGGCTGGCTGCTGCTATTGAGGGAGAGGTGATAGTGTTGGAGAGCAGCTGTTAGTACATATTAGCAACAGAGAAGATCTCCCTTTCCAGGAGCGGGACTTACTACTGCACTGAACTGCCCTCCTCCAGTGGCAGCAGCAGGAGCAGCCTGCCAGACTCTCCATGGCTGTTTCTGGTCCTCCATCCCAGCTGTGTCCTTCCAAAATTCAATTTTGCTTATGTCACTGAAAAGCCTGGGGCTGGTTCTGGCTCCGGAGATAAGCCAAAGCACCACAATCTCTACAATCGCAGGTGGGTGTGAGCCCACACTGCATGGGTATCCATGTCCTTCAGGACCATAAAGCTTAGAAATGCTATGAAAGTGGCTGCCTCCTGGGGAGGAAGATGGCTGAGGCCATTTCTATATGAGCAGCAATACTGTAGCAACGTCAGTATATTAAATGGACATATGCTTTATTCATAGGCCAACCGCTTTTACATTTAAGATCATGTGAAAGCAATACCGAAGCATGTTTCGTTCTTCCTTGCCCGCTCGGGGATGTGCTGTAGAAGATGTCAGTGACACGCTGCGTTCAGAGCACCACTTCACAGCTCCTTGTTGATGCATGCTGTGGCAGAAATCTCATTCATGGATGACACTGATCTTATCGTAGAGATTGATTCATCAGCCTGAGCTGAGAGCATTAGTAATGAGCCTTTCCTACACGGCTTTTTTGATGGCTCTGATGTCTGATACCAGTGGAATAAGCTGATGTTGTCTGATATAAGGTGGGTGGTCTCAACAGAGCCTTTTTCAGCTGAGGCTCTTCTGTGGGTCAGTGAGGACTAGATATGTGGATTTAGAGCAAGTATTCTGTATCAAAATGGGATTCTTAATTACTCTTTCCAGCAAACAACGGTTTCCATTGAAATCTAAGTGTCTTTTTATCATGAAATAGCAGATCAACATTTGATTTTGGGGGGGGGGAAGATGGAATGAACTGTTGATATTCGCAGTTTTCAACTCCAATGATTCTTCCAAAGAAAATCTGCCATCTGCAGAACTGAGGAGGGAGAAGTTAGCAGGTGCAGCACTTTCCATCTCTGGTATCGTTAGCCCATTCCCATTTGGTTTGGGAATGCAGGGCACGAGGGGAGAAAGAGCTGCAATTCCTGGTGAACTGGGAAATTCATAGCAGCCTTGAGGCTTTTGAAGTGGTTAGGCTTCATTGCCTCCAGGCTTCTGAGGCTCAGAAAACCAAGAGCCATTTCAGGGGGTGTTACAGTTCCCTCATCTGTACAACTGCAGCTTCCTGGTGTGGTGGACTGTGGGCATCTGCTAGTTTTTCTGAATCCTATTTCCCAGAATTCCTTGTAATCTGAGGATTTTACAATGTCAACAGACTGTTAATTGTCCTCAGGCTTTTGCAGGAGGACTGAGGAGTTCTTGAAGCATTTCTGTTTGTTCATATGCTTTTTTCAACTTCAGCGGATTGTCATCTTTGTGATTAGGTGAGTGATGGCCTGTGGCAGCAGTCTGTGAGTTTGAGTTTAAAAAAAAAAAAAAAAAATAGCCCCGCAGAGGCCTCTTTCAGGAAACTGGAAGGGAGACTCGGAGAGGGAGAGATGCAGGAGACAGCGTTGTAAGGGACGGCACCATCTGCTTTGTTGACAGTCACTTGTGCAGAAAGGACAAGGCACTGATTAATTTGTCTAAGACTCATCTTAAGAGCTGTGAAAAGAAGGCAGAAGGGTGTATTCACAATGCACAGGGGGGTGAGATGGTTGTCAAGGCAGGAGGGAAGGGTGATCTGAGCTTTTAAAAGAGGGATTCGGACATCTCATTTGGAGAATGGGACAAAGGCATCAAGTGACACTCTTAGCTTTGCTTCAAGACAGAGATGAAAGCTGAAAGTTGTTGCTGAGCAGCAGAACATAAGTATAAATGGTTATTTATGGTGCACAATAAGATATAAAAAAAGCGAAGCGCAGGCTAACTGCTAACCCTTAGCTGATTTTTCTTTTGCTGAATCCTATGAGGAAATATGCTGCAGTAGTCTCCACTAATTGGCAGTGCTGCTGTCAGGCTCACCATAGATAAGGAGGGCTAAAAGAGCAGGAAGGATGAGTGGCTGCCAGGGAGATGCAGTGGGGAGGTGAGACATGCCAGTGGTCATGGGAGAGCTTTCACAGCTGCAGTCCATGCTAGGCATTTTCCTCAGGCTCTGGCTTCTCCTACAGCCATGCTATAATACGTAGGAAAACCATGTAATTAGGCCAATGAAAGAGTACTGACAACTGGTGTCGGCATTCTAGAGCAAAAGAGAGAAGTATGACTAGAAATGGATGGGAAAGATCCCAAAATTTAGGGAAGCTTTTTAGAAGGAAGAGAGTTTCAAGCAGGTTATTATTAATATCATCACTTTTATTCATAGTCTAGAAATCGCCTGTTAGATATTCTAAAAGAGACCTGAGAGATCGTGGCTGGTGGTACCTATTGGACAATTGGAAGCTGCCCATTTATTGTCTTGTTAGTTATGGATAAAGAAAAACAACAGATGAAGATCCTTGCCTCACAGCTGCTCAGTTCTGGGCAGTTTAGGTCTTAATACTGATGGAAAGCTTGTGGCAAAGGTGCTGAAATAAGGTGGCTTGCTGAAATAAGGCTCATCTGGCATGTTGTATTTGAGGCTTCTAGAGAAGCCTTTATCTGAGAGCAGACAAGGATTGGGAAATGCTCTCCCATCCTTGGCATGAATATTTGGCAGCGAAAAGAGTAATACCGCAAGTGCTATTCTATATGCTTTTACAGACATATGCATATGCAAAGAAGGAGAATAAAATTGGATATATAACTCAATTTTTAGGAAGTCCAGGACTAAGACTCTGTCTCCACAGAATTTTCTCCAGGGCATTTGAAGCTCAGCCAGAGAGAAGATGATAACAGTTTGAGTACTAACTGTCTGAGGCTTCTTCCCAAAAGATAACGGCCCTCTCAAGCCAGGAGGCTTTGAACTGGATGGGCACCTTTCTCACATCTAGTCCAGTTCAATAGCAGTGAGTGTGAGGAAGATGAGGAAGGGAAAAAAACATATGAGAATTCAAATGCACTGGAAGGTTCATGTGTTAATTGCCAATCTAAATAAGCAATGTGGATAGTCAGCAGAGATATTAATCACAGAATGGGCTTAAATTATAGAAAGATCTCAATTTTGATGCCAATAGTAGGGGTACTGGATGCTTCATGAAATGGAGATTTCCATTTTGGAACTTGTTGCTGGCAGCCTGCCTGCGAGGGACCCAGCCTGTTCTCCCATGGATAGGCAGCAAGGGACTGAGACACAGATCCCTGTCGTTCCTCACAAAATCTTTGCTAATCTCTTGCTTAAAATAAAGGCTTGTCTTAATCATAAGCTCCCCTTGAGAATTCTCCTAATGCATTGTAAAGGACCGCTGCAGCAGGACGGACGCGGGATCTGTGGAGACAGACGTCTGCCAAGGAACAACTGCAGGATTGGGGGCTTCTGTTTATCGAAAGTCTGTTCTCAAATTGGTAGAAGTCATGCAAAAAACTCCCAGTGATTTCCGTGGTTTTGCGTTAGGCCTTCATTCATACCGTTCAACTAACACATACCAGAGGCATTTCTAGCTGCCCAGTGCTTTGTAGGTTGTAAGAGGTTAGTGTCCCCCTCCTTCTAGGCTATAGTTGGATGAAAACATAATTCCATAATTACTGTGAGACCTGGTTATGAAAAAAAAAAAAAAATCAATTTGTGTTTTCCTACTGATTTTCACTTGCAGAGTCATTTACAGTTCTGCAAATTCATTGTGAAAATCTATCCTTCTAGTACCATATACCTTCGTGCTTTGCTTTCTCTGAACCACTGTATGTGAGCGTGTAAGGATGGGGAAGGACTGGAGCCATCAGTGAATGTGAAAGGAAAAGAGAACAGTCCTTTCCCTTCAAACCTTACCCTGGCCGGCATGAGGTCCCTGGGCAGACCTTGCTGGCCTTCAGGTCAGCATGTCTGGGTAATCACCGTAGTGAGCCCTTCTCTATCACAGAATATTTTTATTCTGAATTACAGTTGCTGCTTTGTATTCACCTTCTCTTTGTTCTAAAGCATCTGCAAATAGCCTGAAGGGAGCTCATTTCAAGAGTATTACTTTTGAAAAGATTTTCCCTCTCTCTCCTACTTTCCCATTCTCACCTTCCCTCTCCCCTTTATTGCTGGCTCAAGAAGGTCTCACCTTCAGATTATCTAAGCACAGGTAGGATTAATTTCTTCAATGCTCTTTTCCTTTCCCTTTTCATAGTCCCCTGCTGTGTGTCCCCATTCTCTTTGGAAAGGACAAAAGAAAATGCATAATTAAAGAAAAAAATCAATGATAAAAAACAATGGTAAAAAGGGCCCTGAATTTTGCAGTGGGGGAAGGGAAACGTGCTGGGACAACTATTTAAAAGGCATTCTGATAACCTGCCAGCGCTTCCCTTCGAGCCCCAAAACCTCGTTCACAGAGACGTTTTTACTGAAGCTGTCTTCATAAAATTTAACTGGTTTATGTCCCTACGCAGGATATGAAATCAAACTGTTACCATATTTGCTTTCCACTCTTTTTTTATTTTCCTGCAGCCATTTCCAAATGGCTGAAGAAGCTGAAAATTTGGGAAATGTACCCAACGTTGGGCTCCAGCTGCAGCGGAGCAGAGGTACCCAGGGGCTAATGCTAGGGGCTCAGCTGATGGGGCTGCTCAGCTGAGGGCAGTACTTGCGCCGTAGTTCAGGTGGTCTGCGGTTACTGGAGCAGGGGTGCACCTGAAACTACAGACTTAGTGGTTTAGCTCGGTTGTTTAGAAGTCGTCGTCTTGCTAAAACGTGCTCAAACTCGACTAGAAAACATGAAGGAACTTGCAGAAGTTCAGTGCCTGCCAACAGGTCCAGGTATTCCTGTAGTTGCTTTCTTCTAGGCAGGCAGAGTCTGCATTTTGAGTGCAAAAAAAAAAAGAAGCCGGTGATGATTATTTGGGGTATAAGAAAGGGGAAGAGGTCATACTGTGAAGCCTGGCCTACGTGGAGATGTACCGCTGCTCTGCCAGGGCTCTGGAGGGCAACGGTTGTCCCAGGGCTTTCACCGTGGCTGTAAAGTAATACTACCCATTGCCTCTCCCTCAGGAGTACGTCAGAAAATTCAGGGTATCCTCCTCAACCCTGTAGGGTGACAGGGACAGTACCTTCTGGCCTTCACAGAGCAGCCTGAACGTGCCCTGACATCTGGCCCAGCAACTGCTACAGATAAAGAACGGCATTAAGCTAAATAGCAGGAGGAAAAGTGACGTTACTGGGCAATATTTTAGAGGCATTTTAAGAAATCTGTGGACGGTAGATTTCGTTCTAGGTTCATTTCTCCTTCTAGGACTCTTTTTTTTAATTTATTATTTTTTCTCTTTCTCATGCTCTGTGAGATATTGGCTGGTGAAATGCCTCACGAGAGATCCCAGACAATACGCCCTGTGTTTTACTTGCTATTAAAATACATGGATCCAGCCTGTGCAGCTGCTTGCTGTCAGGTCCATTACATCCTGAGCATCCGTGCCCCAAGTGGTTTTTCCTCAGGCCTCTTCTCATTCATTGTCGGTGATGACAGATACCATAGAGGGAGCAGCCGATCCTCACGGAGGTGGGAGTGGGGCTGCCTGGTTGGTGGTCCACAGAGGATACAAGCTTCAGAGCCTCGGAGCCCAGCTGCAGCGTGGCGGCGCCTAGGAGGATGCGACAGGCAGTCGAGTTTGTCCCTCTCTGGAGCTTTCTACTCACAGTCCTGGATAATCTGTGCTTTGCTCTGCTTTGTACCAGCTAACGCACTGACAGCAGCTAGGGACTCCCCCCCACCCTTTGTTTCTCATCTAATCCTAGAAAGTGAGAGGGAAATGACGTATTAAGTTGCACATTCTCTGTTCTTCAGACCGAGCCAGTTTGTCCTCTATGAGAAAGTTTGAACTATTTTACTGCATCTGGTTTTAAATCATCTGGAAGTGCAATCATACCCAGCCGCACCTTCGCGCTTTTGGTCAGGCAGGCTCCAGCAGGAAGCGCGAGAGGCCAGATCTGGGAGCAGAAATCTCCCCTTACATGCGCTAGCGCAGCTCCCTGGGCTTCGGGGCGTTACTGCTGCGCTGCAAGCAGTGGGCTGATGTAAGATGGCAGTCGGGGACGGGGCGTCGCTGGGTGGGTGGCGCACCGGCCTGGCAGCAGCGGCGGCGAGGGGGGCACGCAGCAGGCGCAGGGGGGCCACTGGGACGTTTGCAGCCCAACGTACTTCCCGATGAACAGGTTGCGCCTCTTACCTTAGACGTTCAGCAGGAGACAGCCAAGCCGTTTGCAACTGCTGCGTTACCTTAGGAGCGCCCATGGGGGTGAGCGGGGCCGCTGGGGCGCGAAGAGCTGGGAGGGAGAGGAGGAGGAGGCCAGGACCAGGGCTGGGGCTGCCTAGGGAAGCCTTTGCCTTGTGTCGCCTCTCTAAGCGAGGCTCGTTATTCAAGCTCCCTTGAAGGAGAAGGTAGCGTGACTTGACTTTAGTGCTGGTATTAAACTACAGCTCTGTCTGCGTGGCATGATCATTAAACGACAGGGGAATGTATTTGTATGAAAACATTGCTGAATTTCCCTAACCCTTAGCTAAGCAGAGCTTGTGAGGTGAACAGTCAAAAAGAAAGGCGAGAGAAGAACTGCTGTCACAAAACTACCACTTATAAAGCACGTCTGAACTGGTGCGCGATTCATATGGGGCAGGTGATGATTTCAGATAATTGTTCAATTTTAAAATGACAGAGAATTTGTCTGAAGCTTAGTAAGAGTTTGGCACCTTACAAACAGGGATAGACAAACATCAAATGCAGTTCCTGATGTTAAGAAACAATACAGTGTTTAGTTCAGTTGAGCGCTAGTGGCAAGTATTTCCCTGTTTCTAGCTTCTAGCTGCAAAGAAATAAGTACGCTGTCGCAGAAGGAAGCTATGGCGAAAGCTGCCCGAGGAGGATGGAAGTTTTGTTTTGTTCCTGAAATCTTGGTGGCAGCAAGTAGTGTTGCATAGCAGAAATGAGTAACGCAGCATAGTATTGCATCCTCAGCCAGGAGATTCGGGGTCCTAACACTCGGGTTTACAAGCTTGTAAGTGCCCTTCTGGTGCAAGAACAGCACGCAGAAGAACGAGCAGTAACATCCAAAAGAGGTCAAGAGAAATCCTTCCTTCTAGGTGGAAAGAGCCCAGACAGCAGGGACCTGACAGTAATTCTGATCTTCACTTTGACACTGGCAGAAGAGGACTGCCCAAATTCGTTGCAGCCGCAGGAGCGGCTGCGTGGGACAGCCTGGGCTCTGGTGCAATTTAGGGCCTGAAAACCAGAAACCTAAGTCACCTTTTCTGACTGGGTGTATGTGCAGTTCCCCAGCCTGCTTCTGGTCTTGTGTAGAGTGCATTAGACCAGATCCAGGTCTGCCTCAACACCTTCTCTGTGGCAAATCTGTGAGCCCAGCTTGCAGCTACTGGAGTTTTTTTTTTCCCCTTTAGGTCATCCCACATGCTGCATTGTACAGTTCTTCCTGATGTCTGAAAGTGTTTCAGTAAACCAGTTAGTACGTTTTCTGTTTGGCAGCTTCGAGTGGTCAGAAGCCTAAAGACCTCCTGCCTCCCTCGCTCCTCAAAATAATAATTGGATCTGAAAAGAAAGTTAATATTGTTTCCTTTCCTTTATAGCTACCCATTGGATCTACTTTATAATCCAATAATATACCTTCTGCTTACATTCAGGTTAGTGGCAGCTCTTAGCTTGAATTTTTGGGCCACCTCTAGTGCAATAATACATCGCTGATTATCAGAGAAGCAGTAGCACTTATCTAGACTCCCACACAGACTGCATCTAGATTAAGCTACATGAGAAAGAAAATGAAGGCTAGAGGACAGGTTGATCTGTAAACAGTATGCTATTAAACAACAAAATGAAACCCATCCGGCATCCAGTTACTGCAAAAATAAATAAAAATAAGAGACAATTGAGTACTTAATATGCTAAAAGTGATGAAATGAACATCTGGAAAACAAAGTTAGTTTTACAGCTTATGTCATTCTAAAATATTTGGAGGAGAGAGGCAGTGAGGAACACGGTTGTCTTAATGGTTATAGGACAATATGGAAAGTTGCCTTTTGTTTCCACTACTTCTCCTTTATGGAGACTTCTGTCCATCCATTTACTACTACACTGTCCACCTACAAAATGAATCTGATGGCACTGAGCTCCTCTGCCACACAAGCTAGAGTGAACTGGTCGGTAGAGTACTCGGAGATATCTGTCGTTCCTTCCAGATGAGGAGCAATGTTGCCTTTTTAGTTCCGGGTCCCCAGTTTGTTCTTCCTAGGTGTCTCGGAAGAGGAGCGGCGCAATCTGAGGACTTCTGTAGTTGCCTCGTGGTAAACGTCTGCAGCTCTTGTTTTAAAATGACCCTGGGGTTCACGTAGCTTCAAGCGGAGCGTTTCATTGAAGTTAGGAATGCGACTGGAAATTGGTGCATTTGCATTGTAAGAAGGGGGTGGGAGGGACGTTTAACTCCATTCTTAAAATATACAAAAAGATCTAAAAATACGAAATACAGAAAGTACAAAAAAATTTAAAAAGGTAGACGACTGCAACAAGTACAAAGGCTGGCATTACATACTCCAAGGAAATAATAATTAGCATATTTCCTGAGTGTTCAGCAATGCTCTTGGAAGCAGGCAGTCACCTTGCAACTGAACTGCATGCCACAGCTACTCCCTTCTGCCCCGCTTACAGCACTCACAGAAAAATTACACAGTATGACGGATTGGATGCCTGTCTTGATCTTTTTTTAAAATGGCCCATAATCTTCACTGCTATTTAACTTTGGCAAGAAAATGGTGACAGCAATAGCTGGATGTGATCCTCTGATGTGTAGATACTGCTAACGCCACCGCAAATCACAAGACTTTCTTTTGTTCATTGGTATAAAGGACATATTTCTGCCTTGGAGTTAGAGTGCTATCAAGGGCCTTTTTTGCTATGTTACACATGAAAAATGCATCTAGCTGAATGGTGGTGCAAAATCAGAGAGTCTGTTTAGCTGCCATTGAGCACTGCCATTTAGGACATTTCTTCTGCTGTGTGACCTAAGCCCTCCTCTCCGTTCCAGGAAAAAGTAGCAAATCAGTCAGCAAAAACCATGCTAGGCTTGTATTATTTCTGTTAAAAAGATTTATCAAAAAAGACTTTTTAAAAAGGAAGTTGGAATTAGTTTCGGAAGCCCTCTCTTCGCTTCTGACTTGCCAAAGAAGAGTACTAACTCGTAGCTGTGTATTTGTGCTGTCTGGGTGAGCAGAACGAGGCGCTCTGTTTATTTATATCCCCCTAACCTCAGACGCGTAGCCTGCTGTTCCCGCAGGCTGCTTAAGAGAGCCATGTATAAATCGATAAAGAAATGCTCCTAGGTTGATTCAGGACTGGGTAAGGTTTGGGCAGAGGAGAGCTGGCCCAGCTCCCTTTGAGGCGAGGTACAGGCCTGAGTTATTCTCCCTCTCGCCCTGCCTTCCCCTGCCGGCAGCCATAGTCCGTTGCAGCTGTTGTCTAGGATACGGGCAGATTCGGTCTTGTTCAGCCCGTGTTGTAAATGGGGAAAGGAAAGATGGTCTTGAGGCTGAAGCATTACTGTAATAGGGAGTTCCTGTGTGTCGTTTAACAAGTCACTTACTGATATCAGAGCTGCCTTTACCTCATGGGCTGCTGGGAAGATGCACGTATTTAGGAGGCACTCTGAAAATACAGTGATAGAGACTATAAAAGGTACGGGAGGGAGAGAGTGCCGTTATACTGGCATCTTTGCATCCTCCAACTAGAATATAACCCTTTGTTGTGTTGTGTCTTAGTGTCACAGGACTGAGAGTGGGATAAATCTTCCAGGTAATTGGCTTACTTCACTCAGACTTCAAGCTTGCTCTTCAAGCCTCGCCTCCTGGATGGTCTTAGGGACCACAGAAGCTGCAGACCGTCCCCACGCGCAGCTGATGCTAGGATGCAGGGAGTTGGCTGTGTGGCCACCCAAGATGATCCAACGTTGTGAGAACTAGAAAAGCCCTATGGTCCTGTGTGCTGTGGCTGTCATCTGGCAGCTTTCTCTGGCAGTGATCACGCAGGTGACACGAGCGATAGGAAGGTCCACACTTTCCTGCTTGTGCCCTCTCGGGTTTCACTGTTATGCGGTCACGGTGAGGAAGCAGAAGCTGCTGGCTTCTGTCAAGGTGGGTCCTGGAGGCTCTGCTAAGACTCTTTCGCTGGGAAAGCCCTCAACCAGGAAAATGCCATCTCCTCAGAAAACTACCTAAGAGGTGCTGCTACAGGTAATTTGATTTCTCTGTGACAGGAGAAAGGGACGTGAGACTTTTTCCGAAAGTTTGCCTGTTCTGGCTAGATACACGGGTGCTCATGCAAGTCAGCCTTTCCCGCTCTTCGATCCAGTCATTTCCCAAAGAATACAAAATAAACTTAAGAGCAAAGCAATTATCCAGTGTCTCTAGAAAGCAATCATAAGTGCGCGTTCAGGAAGGATCCGATAAGGCTTTGTGCCTCTGAGCTCCATGACTTTAATCAGCTTTCTGCACAGGAGAAACCACAAGAAAACTTTGCGTTTGTACTATTTTGCAGCATTGCTCTAAGGAGTAGCAGAAAACAAGAGCAAAAAACAAATCCCCAATAATCACAGCTCATAAATTCTTCATCATGTATATGGCCCTTGGGTAGACACTGGCTTCAGTCCACCAAGGGAGGTATGTGACAGCTTCTAGGCACAAATTGCTGCCCTCCATGTGGCCTACAAATTACTGTGTGCACTGTCTAATACTCTGTTGATGGGTCGGGCTGCTTAACGGGAAAGAGCTCTTGACTGAAAACAGGCCATTTTTCCCTTTCAGAGCAGATCTGTTTTCTCATCACCGTGTTTCGTAGTAATTCAGCGATAGACAGTTTGCCACGCCAGCATCATTTTCCCTAGCTGCTTAATAACCATGCTCTGAACAGGAGCTGCAGAATATCTCATTATCCTGCTCCAGAGGTAGGAGAGGAGGGGTAGCTACAAAGGAAAACATCTGCTCCCGAGCACATCATAAGTGGGGTTATACTGCCAACTGCAGTTGGTATCCCTGTAGCAGCCATAGAAGGGGAACAGAGCGAGAGGAAAGAAAAATCAAGATGGGGAAATATTGCTGACTCTTTCTGCAGCAATTGAACCCAAGTTTAATACTCTGCTACTTTGAAATATTCAGGAGCTACTGCTTGCTGGTCCATCTGCAAAGGTGGATGAAAGATCCTATCTATTTATTACTCCTGGAGTGTGTACAAAAGCAGAAGGCGCTACCGCTGGAGGAGTCTGCTGACGGGCCCCGTGCCTCGGAAAGGAGCCCAGTTAACACGCAGATGCAGAAAGGAAGGAAGTTTGCTTTGAAATTGTATGAAAGCAGGATCTGAGGCAGGTTTGCCTCCTGTGCCAAGGCCAAAACGACCTTCTGAGCTGTGCAGGTAGCTGAAGTTTAGGGAGGAAACTGAGGAGAAAAATATCTAACAAAGGCACCGTGGCTGCGGGTCCACTGTTCTTGGTTGGGGCGGTTGGGTTTTGTTCTTCACCCTGCCATTGACTCTGTCTGTCGTGATCTAGTCGTCTAGGCCAAGAGATGTAAAAGTAGCAGTTCTGAGAGGACTTGGAACAGTATCGACTGCATAGGACTGTCACTGACTGACACCACCGAGGTGTCTCCAGCAAGAATCAGAAATCCTGAGGCAGAGAAAATGAACAGGCACATCTGAAATTTGGCTTTAGCTTCTTTTGTTTCTCATTTCTCACGGTTGTGTCAGAGGTACAGGCATGGCCTTAACCTGCATGTTATGAAAATGCAGTCTGAAGTGCTTGAATATGACAGATACCAGTTCTTTCCACCCCCTCTACATATATCATGTTTATTTTAATTTAAAATAAAATTCTAATGGGGATATTTGACATAGCATTTTTCAGTTGGCAGAGCATTACCCACTACATGCTGCCTCTTGCTTTCTGGAAGCTAGTGCCGCAGGAGAGTCTGAAAATGACTTTCTTGTAATGGGACTGTCTTCTCTCCACTAAGTTTACATTGATTTTTCTATCATTTCCAGCATGAGTTATAGGACATTTCACTCCTGCCACTCCAGCATCTGGAAAGGTAAAGCAGTCTGCTTGTGCTATTGCAATACCTATTTCAGTCTGGCTTGACATAGTTGAAAATAGCATTTCAGAGATGCTCTAAGGATGGATTTCTATTGGTTCCCTCCTTAAAAGGATACATACACCAAGCCCCTTTCACCTTGGAGCTGAACAGCTCAAAGGCAGCATGGGCCTGAGGGTGATGTCACGCTGCCAGTGACGGCAGGAAACAAACCCACCCAAAAAATGTAAGCTTGGGGGAAAAACCTGCCATGATGCTGCATATGTTTATTTGACGTAAATAAACCTCAGGGCATGAGGTGCCTTATGTTTTGGCTGCTAATTTCTTACAACGCCAAACACAGTGAGGGCGAGGGGAAGCAGAGGTGAAGTTATTGGGGTTTAAGCCAAAAAAAGTATAAAATTAAGTAATTTATGGAATTGGTCACGAGAGACAGTGTCTTGCATGTCCCAGCGTGGTGAAACAGCTATCACAGGTTATCTGCTGCTCTTTAAAGGCCTGAGTAAAGGGCACGTGGTTATCTTTGTGCATCTCAGAGGGGAAGGAAGAGATTTTCTAGGGGCCTTTTTTCTCCGTCCTGGAGGCAGACTCTGCAGAGAGCCCAAGGATGGGACGAGGGTTGGTTTTCGGAGGAGGATCATCTCCGGAGCGAGCAAGGATGATGGTCGGGTCTGTTGCTCCTGCTCTTGACTTGTTCTGGCACCACAGCCAGCATCCTCAAGGCGCTCCCTGGCTGCCTTCCTTCACTTCATTCACTTAGTATCTTTACCGGTAATGAAACGGGAGATGTTTTCTGGTGGTAAGAGAGGAAGCTGGCTCTGCGTTTAGTTTGTATGGATGAAAGATTCAAGGGCGAGTAAGGGTGCTTTTTTTTAAAATGATATTCAGCAGATCCGGAACATTAGTGCTTTTGTAATACAGCACCTGCTAGAGTATTTAGGATGGAAAGTCTTGCATCAAATGAAACAGGCTTCTTTCAAAAACATGTTGTTTTTTAAAGCTTTCAGAAGACTCCTGAGACGCCAGCCCAGAATTCTGCCCCTTTAATAAATGAGAGGCCAAACTTTGTTTAATACTGTCTATTTCAGGGAAGATGCTCATGGCAGATGCTGTTTATTGAAACAAAAGCTTGATAGGTTTTGCTAATGATGGTGCATCTTAGAAAATATTTATGTTCTGGGAATACTCTGTGTTGTGATCTTTCAGTATGAGTTTTTATTGATGGAGTCTAGTACACTGTTATGGCATATTTATTCCTTCTTTTGAGTTAATATATATTAAACCTTTTCCCTGTCATTAGTTTTCCTGTCTTCAAAATGAGAATTAGCGTTGCAGGATATTATGATATGGGGGGGGGGGGAAAGATGAATAGTTACTCTTCAGAAAGGTAATTAACCTCCAAAGGCGGCTGCCAGAGAGCCATTATAACATCAGGTGTACTCTGTTTGGGTTTTCGTCTTCCCCTGTCCTCCTCCAGCTCCCTGAGGTGTGCTGTTTATCAGAGCTGCGCAGTGAGCGCAGGAAGATAGATACCTTCAGTGTGACACCTGGGAGAAATGGGCTTGCAAATCTCCAGCTTTCACCGGAATAACACCCTGAGCTTTCCCCGTCTCCCGACGAGGATGCGCAGCCGGGCTGCGACCTTGGTAGGGCTCACAGCAGGCGCTGGCAGCCTTTAGTGATGCTGATAAATTGTGCTCATGCAGTGCAGGGGGTGTTGCTCATTAAATCAAGCATGAATAAAGGGAATGGGAGAATACCTTATAGGAGAGGTACCATAGGCAGGTACAACCTGCCCGTTTGGGTCAGGGAAAGGCAGCTTTACAGACGGTATATTGAGTATGTGGGAGAGGGAAGGGAGAAACAGCAGGCAGATATGGAGAAAGAGCATCCTTCTTGCTGGCAATTCAAGTTTGAAACCTGGTATGAGTGTACTGTAGTGTTGATGGAGAAATATTCAGCCTGTCTAGAGGCAGTTGTTTGCTAGTAAACAAGAAACGTGGTTCCAAACAGAGATGATTAACAGTGACAGAAAAATTTAGGAACTGAGTAGAAAGCTTTATACTGCCTTGATCACAACTACCCGTTATGTCAGTAGGTTCCGATTTTTCAGACTAATGGTAGGTGTACACTTCATGCAAGCCTGCAACTGTGCACTGATCTCACCCTTGAGGGACTGTGGATTTATCTCTAATGCTGTCAGATTTATTTACAAAAGATAGAGTACATTTACAAATGATCTATTGTTTGGAACAGAATGAAACCTGGTCGCAATGGATACGGTAAAATGGAAAAGAGGTTTTTAAGGCTTTCCCCTTCCAAATCAAGTGGCTGCTTGCTGTTAATTGAGACCGTTGATGAGCTTCTGCCTGCATACGTGGGAAAAGGAAAACACAGGATTTCGTGGAGAATGCCCTACAGTAGCATACACTTTCTTGCAACGTTGCTGGAGTGCTGAACTCTGTATAGAAAAAATAGCAATATCAATTATTTGTGGGTTTTGTTGCTGTTGTTGTTCTGATGCGTGTTTTCCCACGATGAACAGTTTGGGCCTCTGTCATCCTTCAGTGACCAAGCTGCAGTTTAGCTAGTTTAGCTTTTCCAGCGGTAAAGCAGGAAGGACGGTGGAGATGATTGAGAGGCATATCAGGTAGAAAGACCTTGCTGTGCTTGCTGGATATCCGACTGGCAGTTGTTGTTACCCATCCCTCAGTCTTCCTTGATCTTTCTCTGTGTCATTGCCTGAGTAGGTTTGCGCGATCTCTAAGCCTGGAGAGAATATCCTTGTTAGTTAGGGCAGATTTCAAGAAAGTTTCAGGGCTTTCCTCTCTCCTCTTCAGTGTCTGTTGCAGCATCCAGAGGTGGTCCCACAGCTGTACATCCCTTTGCCTTCTCCATCCACTATGTGAATGGATCTGTGTTCCTGTGGGCACATGAATCTCTGCTTGCAGAAAAAGTAACAGTGGTCTTTTAAAAGAACTCCTGCTCATGCAAGATGCACATCGCTTTCAGCAGACAGTGAGCTCTCTTTTTAAAACTAGACACTTTCAGTAAGACATGCAAATATCACACTGAGAGAATTAAATTAACATTAATATCCAGAGACTAGGAATGCACCTAAACAGCACTTGAAGCTTCCAGGTATGGGCAATTGTTGTTGCAATTGTTGTTGAAAGCAACTGTTTCTAAAAGTAGAATTAACCTACTCTGTTAGCGCGTTTTATTTTACTGTTTAGACTGTTAAAAGATGCGTCTCCTGAAGTACAACGCACATTTGGAAGCACAGGGGGAAGCCTCGGAGAGTCAATGGGAGTCATTGCACTGCTTTTGGCAGACTTTGGACAGCCCTAGGCAGAGGAGACTGATTTCCTTTCCAGAGTGCTTAACAAACTGTGCCCATCTTCTGTGTTACAGGGAAGCTAAATTCATGCTGTCGCTCTCTTCAGGTTCTTGTTCGACTCAGATAGGAAGGAGATTTCATATGTTTGTCTTTACATCCCTGTGCAATCCTTGCCTGGTAGCAATGCTTTATAAACGGTCTTCCTTTGCTAGAGAAGTGCCTTCTGAGAGCTTTGCTGACGAGGTGCTGCCTCCCTACAAATAGCATTGTATCTCCCAGCAAATGACTCTAGTAAAAGAATTCTGGATTTGTGGGGGTTTGTTTCACTTTGCCACTTCTGCTGCTTGAAGCATTCTCAGGAAGGTCAACTGACCTTTATCGAGCACACGCCATTGGTGAGATGGTATCTATAATGAATGTACTTCATGCAGCCAGTGCTCCAGCGCGAGTGCTTTAACATCTGACCCCAGTACAAACAGCGTAAGACAGAGAACATACTTGACTCCTTCTCCTTAGGGAGATCAGCTTGCAGGTGATATGCCAGAGAGTAAGTAAAATCATATACTTGTAATTTAGCTAGGTAAGTACCAAAAGAGCAACTTGCATGATCCTTTGTTCAGCTGAACACAAAAGGTCTTGCTGCCTTTTTTTTTTTTTTAATTTTTTTGCTGTACCTGCTGCCTGGGCAGATGCAAAGTTTACTAAATGTCCTGGTATTGTCAAAGTTCATTGTGATCTCGCTCACTCTGGCTGCTAGATGAGAAGTACCTCCATTAAGTCATAAAGGTATAGAATAGAAGAACTGAGGTCAAAATCTGGCTTCAGGCTGGTAACATACACATATATGATGATACAGCTAGTATGGTTCATGTTAACCAGTAACTTTTTTTTTTTAATAACACTCACCCTGTGGTTCCTCCATATCATGGTGGAAGTTATTTCCCTGTTAATTACTGATGAATTATCTAAAGTGGTGTGTATTTATTAGACCCTGCGATGAGAACGGACTGAAATAGGGCAATGTGCTAGTGCAGGCCTTAAGGGAATACAGTGAGGTGCAGGTGCTTCATTACTACACTTGTGTTTTTCAATTCAGTCCTCCTCCTTTTTCCCAAGCTAGAAACAGGCCATATTAAGCTAAGTATAGTACAAGCATGCACGTTATTGAGGTAACCCATCCTCCACCTTAGTCATGGATCTTGCCACACCGCCTCCCCTAGGACAGAGCTTTCGGGGTAGCCGTGCCAGCCAAGCACAGTGCGCCACGGGCGAGCAGCACCGGGACATCCCCACTCTTCCCTCTGCTCAAGAGCAGGCAAATGGCAGCCTCCTTTGCTAGCGGGGAAAGGCTCGCACACCAACCTGGTGCTGCTGCAAATAATTATAAATGCTTTATAATTTTTCAGTTTGCATAGTGTAATAAATATGGCATTTCACTCTCTTAATGATAGTGTGGATTCCTGCTCAGTAGGAGGTGTGCTTTCTGTGCTCTTGCTGAGGTTGTGTTTGATTGTGTCCTTGGGGAGAAACAGCTGAAGTTTTGAGATGGACTAGGTTTCTGTTTTAGTGTCTTTTAACAACTTTTAAAAGAAGTACCTTTCTCTCTTTGAATATTGAAACTTGGACCTTACAATGTGTCATTCATACAGAGAGACCGGCCATATCCACTTAAGCATCTCTGTTTTCCCATTGGTACCGTACATACAAATGTACTTCTGTTTCATGCTATATTCATAACTGAACTAAAACGAACTCGAGCTTTTTCTGTTGCACATTGTTACTGAGTTTAATGGCAGGAAGCAAGAGTCATTCACATTGATTGTTCAGGCTTAAAGCTCGCCAACTCCCCTTTCCCCCTCTCGCCTGGTGCCGCGATTGCTCAGGAGCTCTCCTGTGTCTCTGGGCCGCGTTAGGTGACTCCACGCAGAGATCCCGATGGGTGAGTTCAGATCACTTTGCAGGGGATTTTCACTGTCTTTGAAAAGTGAAACAGCATTGCCCCCTCTGTGCAGCAGGTGTGAAGTTAATGCTTTTTATAAAAAGGTAACTGTGGTCTTAGATTTTCACCCACATGCTATTGTTACGCGGGCAGAGCATGGCTAAACGCTCTGCCCAGAGGACAGTGACCACTGCAGCCCATCAGCAGCGGTGGTCCCTATGAAAAGGGAGGTGGCAAGCGCACCTGAACCTAAGGCTTTGAAGAAGAGAGTTACTTCTGATCTCCTCACCCAGAGCACTCCGTAAAGTGTTATCGAAACCTTCATCCTGCAGGCAGACAAACCTATGCTAAATGCCAAGACATGGAAATAAACATCGAGGTTAAAAATTGAGGTTAAAACTTACTAGGACACCAACACTTCTTTAGCTAGGCTCCAAAAGCTAATGAGGCATATTTTCAAAGATTATCACAGATTTGTGACTTTTTTCTTTTTTTCTTTTTGTATGAGGTCTGCAGGGACAGCCATTTTGACAAACATAGGAGAAGGATAAAACTAGACACATTGTGCAGTTACAGCAGTAACTAGTCACAGAAATGGGGCATGTAGAATTCAACAAAGAAAACAAGTCACAGCAAACAGGTCTGGAAGGGACCTTCAGAGGTCACCTGGCCCATTTCTCTGCCCTGGTGGTTACATGTGTGTGGTATCTAGCTTACTTCAGCTGTTAAAGGAGACTTCCATTTTAAGATCCTGCTCAAATAACTGCACTTTCAGACTGTTTAGATCCAAACCAAATGTGCCAACTGCCACTTATGTTTTGATAGGCCAAGTTGAGGCCTGAAACTCAAACACTGCAGATTTCAAAGGCATGTTCCTATCTGGGTCGTTTGTTTCTTGTTGGCTTTAAGCCATTTCATTTCTGTTTGATGGGCGCAGGCTTGACCCATGCTCTGAGCCAATTGGCCATCGTGCTGTTGTATTAGCAGAACATCAAATTTAGTATGATATATCCAACCAAGTCGCCACCGTGCGTCTAGTTAGTTGAAAGATCTTGCCTGCGTTCACCTCAGAAGGACAAGTTGGACGTGCTCTGATCTCCTTTTGAATGGCACTCGTCGCTGCAGGATCAGCGGCCTGTCTCTTAAAATACAAGCTACCACCTCTCCTTGCTACGTGGCATCCTGGCATTAGAGTTTGCAGGTCTATGAAGTTAATTCTCTGCTCGGTGTTGCTTCTCCCTCTCAGCAGCACTGCTGGGATTTTGGTGTGTGAGGGCATGGTGTCAGTGAATTCGTTCCAGGAAGCCTGTTAATTGATCTTTTTGTGAGGGAATTAGATGGCTTCTCAGGTGAGGGCACGACAACCCTATTGGTAGTGATCTTATACTGATGTCTGATCACTGCGTGCAGGTAGAATTATTGTTTTGCATAATTTTAAGGACGGCTCAGCTTCCAGATACTTCCTCTGATGGACAGAGGTTATGCAAGAAAAGTAACACTGAAATGATCATTTGGAATAGTTTTTCATACTCATGAAATGGTGGGCTTTTATTCCCAGGTTACTAAATCAGTGCTCATCCTGATTTCCACATTTGAACTATACTTGCGCAGTTCTTATCAACTGCTAAATTATAGGAACCTATTTTTTCCTCTGTACCTCAGATTTAGATAAATGCAAAATCAGAAGTTACTTGAACTCATTTGAGTTGAAATAAAAGAATGAGGAGAGAGAAACTTTAGGAGATGGAAGTATTTTAGGGCGTTATCATATATTGCCTGAGCACTTAGATTCCAAGGTGATACATGCATAAAAATGCCCAAGATATATATTTGGCATTATCTCACCCTCTAAATGCTTGGTAAAATTACAAGAAAAACAACTGAGAAAATAGAAAAAAATTTTTTTCTTCTTTTTATAGCTAAACCTGTGACAGTTACCCTTAAGATAGCCTGTCACGTTTTTTGATAAAAGGTCCATCTCCAGTTTTAAATGGGTGGTATCTTTGCTGGAGCATATATTCAAGAGCACTTTCTATAAACAGTCTCTCAGGAGCTTTTGGCTCCCTGCTAAAGTTTTTTTTAAAAAAAACAAAACAAAACAAAACAACCATCTCCTGAGTCAAGCTGTCCTTGTTCAAGGAGGTAGGTAGTCGCTTGGCGGCGGCTGCGTGGCTGCATGCGCAGCTCTGAGCCCAGCTCCCTGCTGCTCGCGCCCTCGGCAAGTCACTTGCCTTTATCCTAGGTGGGCGCAAAGTCAAGCCTGGTTCATCTATGCACCCGGGGCCGTTCAGAGCCACTCTGCACAGGCACAAATGATTCAGGTGGGTGAAGAGTCAGGCTCTGAATCCTCTCCTCTCCTTGAAAATCTGGGGAAGCTTAGGGAGTAAATGAAGCCATGCTCTGCCCTCGCAAGCATTTCTCTTTTAGTGATATGTCAAATAAATTTATGTGACTTGCGAAAAAAAGTAGCATGAATTTAGGCCAGCTCCTCAGAAGGTGTGAAGTGGTGTCATGCGTCACGCTCGCGGGGACTGAGCCTGATCCCCCCGCACAGGAGTCTGTCAGAGGATCTGCTGGGAGCAGACAGGCATCTGCTCCACCACCTTCTGCAGCAGCAGCTACAGGGTTTTGGATGAGAGAAAAGCCTGCAACGAGCCCATTCCCAACATGACTCTCTCCTCCCTCTCCCAACCCCACCCCTCCTTTTACCACCCAGCGCTTTCAGGAATACTTGCTCACAGAAAATGCATTTTGGTCAGTGGTGAAACTCCCGGAAATTTGCTGAAGCACCCTGCTTCCCTCCCCCACCCCACCCCCCCACCCCACTGTGCGCACACTGTGTCCGGTAGAGGTTGATTTAAAAAAAAAAAAAAAAAAATCCAGTGCCCCCCCAGGTTGAATTTATTAAATCATTGAAGCAGGAGGGAACAAAAAAACCCTGCATGGTGCTGGTTGCTTCTCTGCAGTGGGAGATCTCCCTGGGCCCGCAGCGGGGGGGGATCGGGGCACGCGGATCGCCCTGGTGCAGGCTGCAGGGCGGAGGAGCAGCCATAACTAGCAGGTACTTCTCTTCTGAGACAGAAAGACTTTAAAGCATTTTTCTGCAAGGGGATACCTAGTACAGAGTTAAAAAAAAAAAAAAAAAAATCCACACAACAACAAAGCCTGCTGCAGTGGTGAACTCAGTACTGCCACCCAGAGTACCTTTTTGCATAATATATGATGCTCTGGGTGGATCTGGAGACTAGGGAGATTAAAGCAGATGATCTTCCTGCATGTAAAGCAGCCCAAGACAGCATGATGGATCATTACTGAATACATTTCTGGCCATGCATAATTGTGTTCTCATCTTCCTTGTTGAAGCACTCTCACCATCTCTCTGCCCGACTATATTACTTAGCTCGTAACAGCCAAAAATATTCTTTACTTCTCTGTATTTTGTCCACAGCTCATCCTGGGGTCACTGGCATTACTATAGCTGCTCCTGACAGCTATAGTGAAATGTTAAAATGGCTTCAAAGCATCCTAGGGCAGACCAGCAAGGTGAAGGAGATAATTGGCTGCATGTAGGGCCTGGAAAATGAGAGTCCGCTTGGAGGGCGGAGAGGTGTGTGGTTGTTTCTCTTTAACCCTTCGTGGTCCCTTCGGCATTGCCTGCTGTAACAGCAGATGCTCGCACAGAACAGCGGGGCGGATTCTTGTGTCATTTCCTGGGCCTTTTGGCGTGACCTCTTCTCAGACAAATGCTGCAGGTACCTCGTGCGGCATACTTCCTGAGGAAGGGTTAGATAATCCTTAGCACGGGGCGCGAGCGCTTCGTGAGCGGCACCGACGAAGGGAAGAAACCTCGATCGCTTTCAAGTGAAAGGGGAAACGAGAGGGGCTGCGTGATGTGGCGCCGTGAGCGTGCCGGGAGGGCCGCGGAGGCGAGCCGAGGCGCGGAGGCGAGCCGGCCCGTTGGGCCGGGCTGCAGGTCCCGAGCGGCGGCCGCCGCGCTGCCTCGCGGAGCTCTGGGCAGGCTGCGCCGGGCGAGCGCCGGCTGCCTGGCCTAGCCCAGGCGTCGTCCCCCGCGTGAAACAGGCCTGCGTTGCACGTGGCGCGTAGGAGCGTCAAGGGGCTTCTGAAAAAAAGGGCGAGAAATGCAGAAGCTTCCAGAAAATGTCCCTTCCTCCTCCTCTTCCCTCCCCCAGCTCCGTAAAGAAAAACTGAGAATTTGAAGAAAGATTTAAAGCGAACTTTTATGTTGAGACTTTTTTTTTTCCTCGGAATAAATAGCGAAAGGGTTTTTGAAGTAAGGTTTAAAATGGCGATGTTACTGCTTCACTTAAATCCCAGAGGCATTTCAACAGAGTCTTTATTTCAGCACTTATCATACTGGCAATTACTCTTGATATATGTAAGTACAGATATACCCACAAACATGGTCCTCAGTGTATATCCAGCATTACTGTTGGCTCTTAATATTGTGCTGGGTTAATCAGTTTGTAATGCACAAACACACATACACACACACAACTCCCCCCCCCCTCCCCCCGCCCCCATATTTACTTTCCAAGCCTTTTTTCTGGAAATGTGAAGGGTTTTTTTAAATCTTTGTTATAACAGTAATTCTCCATTTACATACTTTTACTGAGCCCTTTGGATATAAGGCTTCAAGAATATTGATGCTTTCTATTTGCAACATTTTAATTTTTATCCTTAAAAAGAGACATCAACGGGCAAAAAGTGCACTTTAATGCCTCTAATGCAGCTCAGCTCCATCTCTAACAGTAGGAATATTTGTCATTTATTCAAAACTAAAGAATTCATGCCATAAATACACTTTCTGGTAATTTCTATGTGATAAATAAATGATACAAACAATCCTTTTTTCACTCTTAAAGATGTAAATATGGCTTAATTTGGACCAGCATGTAACTAGAAAAGGTATATGACCTTTTTTTTTTTTTCCTCTACTGCTTCCATTGTATTTTCAAGCTGTCTGGAATTTTCTCCTGCCTCATTCTAATTTGCCTGGAACCAACTGCAAAATGGCAGGTTAATAGAAAGCAACTGGTTGCCTCTAGACAGCTTTTCCTGACCTCAAAGTACTTGGTTGTCGTATGAGTCGCAGAGAAGGGTATCCTTTGGCTTGGCTCCTGTTTCAGCTCCAGTTTGAGCTCTTCAGCGAGGTGTAGAGAAATGCTCAGCTGCACTGCGATACCTTCCCAGGGTCACGAGAAATTTCATGGCATAAATCACTGAGCAGTGGCCTGGCTTTGCCTCTGCTCGTCCTGAAGCTGAGGCCCTGCGGAATAACTGTCGGCAGTTGTCCATAGGACAGGGTTTCTGCGGTTGCTTTCTGGATTGCACCTGTGTCAGCTGCAGCCTTTGCATGTCAGGAGAGGCCACCCTCCGTCCCGGTGCTACAGCTGCCCATTCATTATTTACCGTGTGTTGGTCTAAACTACCTCCTTAGATCTCTGAAATCAAGCGCTTGTGGTAGTTGTTTGTTTTGAATCTACTTCTCATTGTCTAAAAGGATCCTGTGATGGAGCTGTCTGCGGTGGCTAGAAGGAGCAGCACAGGACCAAGAGGTCCGGTATTCCCGCATGCAGCCCGACCTGCAAAGGCTCGCCCAGGAGTGCGTCTGTGGTCTAGTCTAAAGCCCATCTCCACCCGAGTCTTACTTAAAATACATGAATCTACACAGCTTTCCTGCAGTTGCAATTGGTTTCATGCCTCTGGGTGACTACTAAGGAAGAGCAGCTTCTCCTTCAGCACTTCTGCTTGTCAGCTCTGCAGGTGAAGGAAGCTGGGGAGGGGGGGAAGCAAAAAGTAGCAGATTGCAGATCAGGGCTTCAAAGAAATGAGGAGGCCTCGAATGCACCAGGAGACCACAAAGCCGCAGAGGGATCCAGAATGACCACAGCAACGTCTGGGCTGAAGGGGCAGGAGAAGCATATGGAGAGAGTGTGTGTTCTCCTGGGAGAGGGGTCAAGACAGAAGGGTGACATTGTGGTTCTCTCATCATGCCTTCTCCTTAATCCTGCTGCTTGCATGTTCCCCCTGCATCACATTACAACGGCCTGAAAGCTATTTGAACTTCAGTTCCACAGTTGGCTGTGGAAACTTCAGACGTGGGGGGAAAAAAGGAAGTGTGAACTTGTGCAATTTGGAGATGTCCACGTTTCTCCAACTGTGTAGTCTTTTTTTCTTGTTCTGCCGAGAGCATCCCAGCTGATAAAACTAAAAGCTGTCCTGACTGTGTATGCTGGTGGATTGCAGGCAGAGGGTATGCTATAAAGCTTCCATGTATTGGTCTATCAATGTGATATTGTCCCTTAGGCAGGCTGTTGCGTTTCATAGAGATGCAGAAGGAAACATCTAGTGCTAGTGATTGAAGGCTGCTCTTTGAAGCCCTCTAATTTCAGAGGTTAGTACAACAGCTGAGAATAGCATCTACATCTGTGAGAGCCAGGAAAACACCGGGCAGAGCTCACTGTGCAGGAATGGTGGCAGAAAAGTGTGGGAGACTAAACCAAGCTCAAAGCAGTGATGAGACCTTATTGGGATCCCCTAGTCTGACTTCAGAGGTTTGATCTTAAGAGTATTCTCTGTGCCAGCATGTGTTCTCTGAAGTTCTCCATTAGCGACACTTACAGCTAAATTGAGATTTCTATCTGTTTCTTAAACTGGAGTGATTTCTGGGAAAATTACTGGTTTAATACAGGAGAAGGACAATAGAGATACATTAGAGTTTTTAACTAAGGGTTATGGATTGCCCAAATTACTATTTCCTTCAGAAATAACAGTGTCTACAAGAAACAGCAGTTTGTCACAGCTTTTAGATGACTGACTTCCTTGTTTAATGGAAGTCGACAATAAGAGTTGTCTTGTTGCAGATATGTTCACCTGTAATTATTATAGATAAGTCATAAGAAAGTATTTCTGGCAACACGTAAATCTTAGTCAGATGGGAATAAATTGTTGTTATCTGAAAGCCAGATATGATTCCCAATTTCAATGAAACTGGAAAATTTCCAGTTGAACTTCCCAGCTGAGAGGTTTTCATGCCCCTAAAATGATTCCCATTGGGTTTTTCCTTTTTTTTTTTTTTTTCTTCTCTGTAAGCCATCTGAGCTCTTAGGCATAGTCCATTTTCCCCTAGAGATGTTTTAAGACAATGCACTGAGGAATTAGCTCAAGCAAGTCATCCCTGAGCACAACCAAAAAGCCTTGAAAGTGATGAAATGGGTTTGTGTCATCTGTGAATGCATTGATATTCATCCCTATTATCCTTCAGATTTTCAATTCAAGCAGCACATAATTTATCAGCTCTGTTGTCAAATGCTGCATGTAATTGTGTTTAGCAGAAAGCTTGGTGGGAGGGAACGGAGAATAACGGGAGGGTAGATAACCGTTCACTGCTTCCCAGGAGAAGTGCCGAGCAACATTTGCTTTGAAGTTGGCGGCCGTCTACTCTTTTCAAGTAGTCCCATGGCACCATGTTGTAAAAGCAGAGCAGCATATCAAAAGTAAGAATGTAGTTCAGCAGGGGTGACACAGGTAAACATCTTACTGGAACAATGCAGAGCACGAAACTGGAAACATTTGAGGGTTTGCCAAGTTAAACAGTTGCATGGCAACCCTGCTGCTCACTGCCATCGCTATGAAATGACAAATGAAAAAGTCACTTGGGTACAGCATGTCAATGCATTGCAGTGGTCTCTTCCCAGTATCAATGTTACTCCACTTCCTCTGAGATGTTTTGGCCCTTTCAACCCCCTTCAAGAGGTCATTAATGCGACATGGTGAACATGTGGCACCAGCTGGACAGGGGATGTCAGGTACAAATGATGCTGAAAAAAAGCTACTGATGTGCTTTAACTTCCGTAAGCAAACATGGAGTTGTCTACGTTCCCTGCCCGTTTTGCATTCAGCAGCTGTGGTGTCATTAGTAGAAGACCTGCTAATCCATTCCCTGATACGTGCTTCACACTGCTGCTGATCAAACTGAAACCTTTCTTCTCAGCCATGCTGTTACTGAAGGTACAGAGGAACACACCAATGAGGTGTGGCTACAGAGGAATGGGAAGGGGCCAGCCTGTGGCAGGGTAAAGGGCTCCATTTCCTTCCCTGCGATAAGGCTGTCATGCTCTGTGTGATAGCTGGTAGTCCGGGGGCTCCTTCCTTTCTGATACTGATTTTTACACAGACACCTCATAGAATCATTGAGTCCTGTTTGACTTCTTCTGCCAGAGCAGTCCAGTACGTCGGAAGGTTTTTTTTTGCCTATGCCTATGTCAAAGAAAACCAGGTGGATTCTCAACCAGCTTCTTTGCTTCTCTTAGGCCTAAACAAAGGATGTTGAAAATGTCTAGATCTTCCATCCAGCTTCCTGCTAGCTATTTGCTGTCCCTCTGGAGGAGCTGTAACACAGGAGGCGTGTTGTGAAGTGACAGTTGCCTCAGTGGGTTTCACTGCTCTGGTAGACCTGACCAGGTGGTAGCACTTTGGTAACTGTCATGCCTGTCTGGATAAGCACAGCACTGAGGGAGCGCACTGCTGTTGTGCAGCTTGGAGCCTGCAGTCCCGGGCAGGTTAAGCGCAATAGAAAAAGAAATCCCTTTTTATTGCTCTGCCTATTCCTGTGTCAGGAATGGAGATCCATGAGTTGCAATGAGACATGTATGTTTGGCCAAGCTGCTCAGCTCATGGTAAAATCACAAGTTCTGAACCAGAATTTTGGCACCTTAGGAACTTATATTAAGCCTAATCTTTCAATGTGATGTTTTTAAAGGGAGGAACAGTTGTTTAGTTTGGTTTGGCTTCTCCAGGGATAGACATTGATGCTTCAGTACAGAAAGGCACTGGTGTATTGCTCCGTTGTCAGAAACTTGTAAGCCTTTGCCTCTTTCCCAGTTGGCCGTTGAATCTGTGCTGTGAACCTTAGTTGGCATTGTCTGCTTGAGTAGCGCAAAACAGGACGACTTAACGAGTTGGTCGCAGGTACAGGAAGACTCATGTGCACCAGAGAGCTTGAAATGCCCCATTAAGGTAAATCGAGCAGTAGGCACCAACTCCTACGAACTGCATAGCTCTTCCATGTGCTCCCTCCACCAGCCTGGCAGGGACAAGCTTCTCGCAGCCCCCATCTCCTGTCATGATGAGCCCTTGCACCAGGCACTGACCAGCTGTGGAGGAAAAGGCTCATGCTGCAGCCCTCTGCTTCAGGAGGGAAAAAGGAAAAGAGGTTGTGCTCCTCTCTGGGGTATCAAATGATCAGGGGTGATAACAGTGACGATACCTGTCCTAAAGCGGGACAGGGGATGTGGGGGATAAGAACGAAAAGGGGCTGCAGACTGGTAGTTTGATGGGAGGCTGCACTGCTATTTGGAAAACTCACACAGTGCCAGAATAGCAGCTTGTCCCCTGATAATAGATTAGCAGAAATTTCTGTGCATCTCTAGCATATTAGCAGCAGTTTGCCTCTGTTTTGTTACATAGGTAGATTAAGCTTTAGCTGGGCTGCCATCAGACAGATTTTCTTCACTTTTTTTTTTTTAAACAATCATCAGACATTCTCATCAGTTTTGTCCTACGAGTAAGTTTTTAAAAAAATTGAAGAGCTGACTGAACAGTTGCTTTTCTTAGGGAATCTGTAGCTGTTTAGTATTTTGCTGGTCTGTCTCTTTGGGTGCGCAGGGGAGACGGAGCTGCTCTCTCCAGGCAGCATCAAGGCAAGCAGAGCTCGAGCAGCTGGGGGGAAAGGACGAACTGGCACCGCAGTGCCACAGTTCCTGGCTTGCGCTGTTGAGCTCTGCTGCTCCTGTGTCAAAAATCAAAAGTGTAACTGGGTACAAAGACCTCAGGCCACAGAAAATTCATAACTGTTTGGGTTTTAGCCAGCTCTTCATTGGGGATATTTGTCAGTCTGTTTCTAACTTGTATTTCCATTTGAGGAGTGGGAATCATGTAAGTCACACAGTCCTGGAAATGTGGAACCAGGCAGCTCTTTTTATTATTACTATTTATATATTAATTTGAGTGCTCTATTGGCTTGTTGCCCTTTCTGGTCAGAATTTTACAACTATTTAAAGAAAACAAACTGACAGTTGCAGGAGCCCGCTATATATTTATGGAGGCTTCATACTGACTGCCTTAAAGCTAAATGGACTTAACATTAGTTAAAACACAAAATTCTGATATTGTCTGTTGTTGATCGTTTCTGTTTAGGAACCTCATTTAAAGCCAGATTACAACTATGCCACTACAGTCCTTGCCTAGCTGAATCCTGCCTTGGAGTTAGTATCTGCTAGTGCTTTAGCGTAATACTTATCTCCTGGGAGACTGTTCAGGCATAGCCACAAATGGAGCCAAGAGATATTGCATGCGTGAACCGGGAGCTTGTTTATCTCACTTTTATGGATCCACAGAGTGGAGAGTCAGGGAAGCAAGCTGCAGTGCATGGTGCTGACAAAATATCTTGCTGCTGGTACGCGCTGAGAATTACGCTGCAACCATGAACACAACCATTTATACAGCTATGAATCCTATATGAGAACTTCCCTTTTAATTTATTCAAAATACGACTGTCATTCTGTGGTGAAACTTTTTATCTAGATGAAAATGAATCTTTCCAGGGCAGTGGTGGCACGAGTTATCTGAGTTTGGATGGTTTTGTGACAGAGCACTCGCAGGCCTGCACTGAGGTCATGCTGCTGCCATCGGCTTTTTTGTGTGATGTTGCAGAAACCACTTAATATTCATCGACTTACCAATAGCGTGTCCTTAATATAAGTTCTGCTCTCCCTCTCTCTCTGTCTGCTTACAGTGTGAACACTTTGGAAACTGTCATTAATTCTTCAGGGCCGTCATCCTGGATTTAGACGCATAGATGTTGCTGTGATACATGGTGATAAAGCATGTCTAGCCAAGATAATAAATGTGCATGAGAAGGGTATCTGGCTGCAGTCATCTTAAGTACAAAAGCAATAGCAGCTCTTGAAGTTAGAGCTACAAGTTATTTCCATATGAGGTGCAAAACGCTGCGTGCTTTTGTTATTTCTCATTGTATAGAGAGGAGTAATGATGAGAACAAAGGGTTGAGGGTAGCGGGTGAAGTTTCTTCTGGAAACTTTTTTCATGTAAACCAGATGATTCCTCTGCAGTTATCAGAGATGAGATGTTGCTGAGTTGCATATTTTTTTAATATAGACTAGCAGAGGTTTTTTAATGACACCTCTCACCCCTGCTTTTTGTTTTCTAGTTGTGGGTCAGAAATTGCTGAAGCACATCCTGATAACTTCAGTGCCTTGTCCTTTAAATAAGTTCTGCTTCTGAATACTGAGAATAAACAGAGACTTTGAAAAAGATGATGGACTACAAAGAGAATGAAAAACCTGCCCATTTTTCCCTAGGGAAGTATCTCCAACATCCCTGATATAGATGTTGTGTTATTTAGTTTTACTGCCTTTATTATTTTTTGTGTTCTGCTATCTTCCCTCTCCCAAAAAGGCATGAGGATCTCACCAGGCGCAATATTAGTACCCAAACCACTAGCAACCCCAAAATGAATCCCTCCACCATACCAGCACAGCAGAGCTGCAGCATCCTGTGAGAGTCCATTTTGCACCACATGATTACAAGAAAGCCGCACATATAAAATTTACTCCTATCTTCTGACCTAGAAAGGCAGATAAATAATTTAAGATTGCCATAAAAAAGAAAACTAGCTCACGATTTATTCTTTAAAAGACATAAATACTAGTAATTCCTTCCTCCCTTTTTAGTTCCTTCTTCTTGCCCAGCTCCTTAGCACTCACTTCTAAATTTTGTATTTGCATTTCTGCCAACTTGGCACACCATACAGAAACAAAGCTTTTCAATAATACATGTTCTGTGCCTGCTCTGAAAGCATATTTTGGCAGGGTCCCTTCTAACTCAAACCGGTATCCGCTTTCAGAGATTACTTTTTTTATTACTCCTTTATTTCCAGCAGTGCCCGAGAGCAGCCGCTGTCCCAGGGCCCAGGAGCAGCAGCGGCCTGCTGGCTGCTCTTTCACGGAGGCATGCAGAGCCCATCAAGGGGCCAAAGAAAGAGCCCTGGAGACTCAAACCATGCAGGCACAAAAACTGTCTCTTTACTGTGCTCCCAGTGAGGCTCAGTATTGTCCTTTGGGGACATCTCCTAGGGGCTCACGGACTGGTTGCTTATCGTCCTGCCAATGCTGAGTACCCGTAAGGGCAGGTTTGGATGGAGAGGGTCTCCGTGAGGAGCTCCATGGAGAACGTTTCATTCCCCATGGAGTTTTTGGAAGACCCAGAGGTTCCTACTGGCTTGTGCCAAAGCCAGAAGCATGGCGTGGGCCTGAAGGGTTGGGCGCCAATTCCTCTGTAACCAGCACATCCCCCTTTCACTAGTCACAACGTGCATCGTTACAGATACCAGCACTGGGTTTTTTTTCCTTAGTAACGTCTCTAATCTAATGAAATACGGAAAATGGAGATGGCATAGTTTTCTTGATTATTACGTACTTACTAGTTCTGATTGGAATGAACATAAAACGTCCCTGAATTTAGTCTACCCTTAAACGCTTACCATACACAACATGCTTTAGGACGTTCAGTTCCTGGCTTACATATGCTAACTGCTCTACACTGCAACCTTGTTAGTCATGCTGAAGCAGCACTTTTAATATTGGCCATTTAAGCCCAGACCTTAGAAAGTTATTTCAGAAGATGTGTTTATGTCACAAACATAAAACTAAGCTCCTTGGTATATTGATATTTGTGCCCATATAATTCTGTGAATAGTTTTACAGAAAGCCACATGACAGGGTGAGTGCTTTTTAGGAGTTTGATACTACGAGACAAGATAGGCTACGTTTTAAAAAGTAAATACAAGTGCAGTTTTCTGCTGCTTTCTTCATTTCTCATGGTTTTCTTTAAGAAAGCCAACCAAAGTTCAGAATTCAGGTCCATGAAATGCTAGCAGTGTAAATGTTTTCTTCTATCTTGAAGAAATACAAGTCTCTGTGACATTTTATATGAAAGAGAAACTACAGGGAGATTTTTGAAAATAAAACTTACTTTGCATTCTTTCTTATTTTGAAATTTTGTTTCAGTTTTATGGATTGCTTTTTCTAGTCCATGGTATTAAATGTGCAATAACATAAACTAATATGCAGAATGGCACATTTTTATTGACAAAAGCATTATGAGCAGATGTTACTATAACGTGTCCTATTTTCTAGATTTTTTTCTTTATACAGTGGCAAAGGACCTTGATATTTCATAAGATAGACTTGTAACAAATTTCAGTTTTAAAAAAAAAAAATGCCACAAGCTGCATCGCAAAATAACTTGTCACAGAAAATTCAGGAAAAAATGGTGGAATACAGTGGAATGTTTCAACGTCAGCTTAAAAAACTAGCGTTTCTGTTGTAACGAAAAAGAACAGCAAAAAAGTTATATGACCAATGTCAGTGCTCAGTATCAAAAATGACTGTGGGCCTATCTTGGACCTTGGTACCTCTAAACTAATTGCCACGGTGCTGAGGAACAATGTATTTGAATGCAAAATCACAAGGGATAGTGGCAGGAAATTTTGAGAACTGTTGCACTGCGTCCTTTGAAAAAAAAAAAATTCAGGATGAAACACAAAATGGTTCATCTCATATGGCTCGTTTCATAAAATGGGCTTTTCATACGAAGCAAGTTCCTTAGTGGTATAGACAGCAGGATCTCCTTCAGTTTTGTAGCCATTGTAAGCCTGTTACATTGCATATATTTATTCGGTTGATAAACTACAATATGTGATTTATCTCAGTGCACCTAAAGCCATCTTTATAGATTGAATCTACCTATCATAAACTATGTTGATCTGGTTTGCAGAGTTGTTCTCTCAGGTACTGTTCTTGTTTTGATAAATTAAGATAGCTTTGAAGAAAAACAAAACTAACAAGGCAATCTCGTTAATCCCTCCCCATGCGATATGGTATCCTTGGAAAGTACCAGTAGCTCATTTTCTCCCTTCCGTGTTTTAGTTCCTCTGCAGATGGTTTCTCTCATGTTCCGTACCTGCCTCAAAAGCCACCTCCTCCTCCATTTTCTTGCCAAATTTTGCCGATGGTATTTACCATATGCTTAGTGCACTTTAAGCTGCAGGAGCGTGTCCCTAATCGTAGGGGTCGCTGAGCCTAACCAAAGGAGAGTTCGTAAAGAAATCCTTCGCTGTGGGCCCCAAAGTGGGATAAGGCTAGGCCATGGGCGCGAGGTGCCTTGCGGAGCAGCTTGGCACGGCCAGCACACGTACAGGGGGCACGTGAGTATATGGGAAACCAAAGGCAGTGCAGATTAACTTTGATTTCTTGCTTATTTTGCCTAAGCTTGTTAAAACTTATCATTACAGTGATGTCAGTCCCACTTACAGTGGACTCTGTTGATAACAGTGCTGTCATAGAGCCTGCTGCTTATCCCAGCTGTCGCATGACGAAAGTTTCGTGGCATACGAAGCTGTCAGCCTGCCATAAGGAGCCAGGCACGTGTCAGGGAGCTGCCATCCCATATTCATAATCTGACTTGAATCAGTCTGAAGGCTACTCTCCTAAAGGGACACTTAAAATGTCCTTAAGTACCTAGCTCTTCCAATCGAGCATGGTTTTTGATGCTTATAGGGGGCACCTTGGTGTGTGTTTTGAGGGCCTGTTTTTTAAAGAGGTAAAGGTCTCCTCTTCTCTTCTAACACATCTCAAGTTTACAGCAGAATCTGTATTTCACTAGGCATGTGTATGCAGTGCACCTCCAAACCTCATCAGTCTGTGTGGGTGCTGTTAGCGTTATTTATACATTACCAGACATGGGCTGGAAGCAATGACATAAGAGCTGTTATTTTATGAGGGCTCCCAGAAATGCTTCCTTCATTTGTGTAATTGCCTCTGTCATCTGCTGGGAGATATGTGTTAGGAAATGGCACAAGCTATTTATTTGTTTTGTATTACTCTGGTTTCTCCTTTTGTCAACTGACTTTGCCTTATTAGACTCCCTTATCTTACTCATCTAAGGGAGGATGTGTTAACCCTGCTTGCTTCTAAACCTGGTCACCCAGTAAATAATCTGTTGCAAAATGACAGAAGGTAGATGGAGATACCACACGGGTTGTAACTGTGTGCGTCTATTCGTGCACAAGGCTGTATCTGGACAAAGGAGAAACTGCACAAAGCAAAACTTGGTGCGTGTCTGTGTGCAAGATACTGGGAGAAAGAGCTTGGCTGTATACTGCAGGCATCCTGTTGACCTCCTGCAATATTAGGAAGAATTGTACCTATTCAATCAAGAGCACAACTCTATTAACATTGAGGAGAGCATCTTGCCTATTTAGGGTTTCCAAGCTGACCCTGTGGGATATTACTTCTACTTCTCAGCAAATCTGCATTCATTTAACTCTACAAAATGTCACTCGCAAATGACTCTTTCTCTGCCCAATGCTTTGGTTGCCTTCCTGCCTTCCTTTCTTCTCCCAATACCACCTTTTCCTGCTTCTCTCCATAAATGTCGTGCCAGCCAAAACCTATCCCTTCCAGTCTCCTAAAGCAAGCATTAGCCCGAACTGAATGCAATTGCATAATTCCCTCCCAATTTCTACAGTGGACAGGGCAGTGAGATTCAGGTTAGGCAGGAGGAAATGCTCTCTGACAGTGAGGATGTGAAGCTCTGTAGCAGATTTCTCAGTATAAGTCGACTCACCAGGAGTGGATGGCTCTAAGAACATTTTAGATTAATTTCTATCAAAAATGCTGTAGATGTAGCGAGCCTGCTTTGGGGCAGGAACTGAAACCAAGTGACTTTTCAAGATTCTTCCTGCACTGAATTTTTCCGATCCTAGCACTATAACTGAATACCAATAGTCTTGCCAGATTCAACTTACTGCTGGCCACTGCCTCCTGTTATAACTTAAAGGAAAAGTAAATTTAAGAGAAATTACTATGGCTGGTGAATTTTGCAGTGATAGCTGTCAGACCCTTCGGGCAGCAGATAAAGAGCAGCTCCCCCTTGGCTTCAGAACCAGCATCTGCTTTTCGGGGAGCCTTTTGGTGACCAAGTCCTCCGAGTCACAGCTCCTTGGTAGCTCCCATTGCGGACCTGTCCCGCTAACAGCTTTGCAGTGCGAGTGCCAGGGAGTGGACCAAGGGCACGCGGCTCTCCTGGAGCTGTGCCATCTTCTCTCTCCTTCAGGCAAACGACTGAGGACCCCATTGCTTCTCCCTTTCTCCTCAACTAATAAGGTTTTCAGATGCGTTAAGTTGTGTTAACTACAAACCAACCTTTCTGCAGTAAGCTGCTCAGGTCAGGTGGTAATTTCAGGCTCAAGCACTTTACACTAGTTGCTGTATATGCTGTATGCACAACGCCACTTGAAGTGGATAAATTTGGCATATAAAGAAAGAGTGATCCACTCCCCATGTCAAATTGCAACCCAGATAATTAAATTCTTTCCACCTACATTTCCCTTCCCATTTCAACTGAGAGAAGTATCCTTCAATTACGTTTCTAAAGATTTATGTAGGGTTAGAGGGAACTATTAAATGTTTCTGGCAGTCCACTCCTCAGCTGGCTACAGTTGAGCAGGGAGAGAGTAAGACATCTATATCACTTCATTTGAATGGTAAAGTGCTTTGAGATCTTTGGGAGATGAAAAGCATTTCATGCCAAATCGCACTCTCAAAGTGTTTCATTAACTTCTCCTAAAATAGTGTCTGCTCTTAATCTCAGTGAAAGAACTTTGAGATCTCTATTTGAGACTATAGGTCAGAGGCAAGGAAAGGTGCAGGTAATAAAAAGTGAGTCTGGGCCATCAAGACCCGCACCAGATCAAAACCGGCACAGTGCCCATGCCTCTCCAGGTTTGCATTTTTGCTTTTCTTTCTGGACCCTTTTTAATTGAATTGGAAGCTTTTCCTGAGTTTCTTCCAATCCATTTATACAGCCACCACTGTTAAGAATGAGCAGAAAACACTTTTTGGCACTTATTTTTCTCTCTCTCTGTCTCTTTTTTTTTTTTTTTTTCAATGTGCCCAAGTATCTATGAAGGGAGTAGGAGTCAAGATTAAACCTCATATCCAAAGGAATTACAAGAGAGGGAATTTGCAGTACACATTCCAGTATAAAAGGCGGCCTCCAAAATGGTGAAGTCTCATTTTTACGGCCCTGCTTTAATAAAGGACTAAAGCATGTACTTAAGGGAAGCATGTAAGCAGATTTAATTTGGTGGAGAGCACCGTGGCAGTGAGCTGGGATCCGGCAGCCCCCGGGCCCCGTGAGCTGGCCCTGCAGGAGGTTTGCGCGGCGGTGGCGGCCGGGCGGCCACCGACCTGGCCCTCCCGCAGCCCTGCGGCTCCGGCGACGGCACCGCACCCCGGCGTCTGCCTAACGCTCAGCGCAGCGCCGCCTTGTTTCCCCGCCTGGAAGGTCCGCGGGTAAGTGCTGGAGACTTTCTAGCACTGAATCGACAGTTGCTATCGCTGCTTTCTGCCAAGACTTTAACCTTTCTAAAGCGGTTGCGTACAACGTTAATGAGTCTCCACAAACAGAAGTCTGTATTAAATTGGCACTGGAGTTTGTTCAGACACTAAACGCAGCTGAAGGGAAACTTGGGGTTTTATTCTCAAATGTTAAGTACCCCGAGTTTCCTCTCTTCAGCAGGTGTCACAGCAAGTCATAGCTGCTCTGATGACCCTTTCACTCTGAGGCAGAGATGCTCAGTGTGGTGACTCGTTACAGGCTGTACCTTGATCATTCCTGTCTCATCCAGCCTTGGATTCGCAGGCCAGCCGATGCGGTGACGGGGCTGAATGAAACGTTAAAAGGAGCGTTCTCAGCATGCCTTGATCTCTTCAGGAGCAGGCTTTTTATTTACAAGGATTGTATCCTAAACTAATATATCATGTACATACCACTGCTATGTACACACATGCTTGCCAATATATGAACTTGTTGTGTTATGTTCGGTGTTCTGGTCTCTACACCGCTTGGGAGAAGAGGCTCGGCGTACTGAGCAAGGTGCCCGATCTAACGCTTTCCTTTCAGCCTTCTTCAGAGGAAAGATTTCTTTTTTAGTGAACATGTACATTGTAAGTCCTGAATAGCATTTCAAGCCTTTCTTGCCGTGTCATCTGATTATAGCTCTGTTTACTTCGCAGCCAGAATATGCAAATACCCACGGCATGTCTTTACAATGAAATGAGAAATTACCATAATTTTCTCACTGGTTTTCTCCTCTGCTCCCTCCTAGACAAAATTTACCCTCAAATCATTTCTCTCCTCTGGTTGGTATCAGCTGGGCTGACAAAGTAAAACCATCAAGATCAGAAATAATTATGAAAGCTTAAGGGAAATCTGAAATGTGCATGTTCTCTGGAAGAAAGACAAGGCACGTTTTCCAGATCACTGACACAACTGAGCATATTCCATACAGGTGCTGTTAAAAGATATATTTAAGAAAAAGAACCCTTCATCTTGTCAATTTGATGGAAGGATCAGAAGGATTCGACTCTGAAAGTGGGGCACAAGACAGGGATGTGGACTATTAAATGCAGGACAATTTTAAAGACTCTGTTGGATGGAAAAACAAAAATGTGACAGGTGGCTTCTCTGTTGCCCTCTGGGTTTTGACAGCACTTGTGGCTGTGTTCGGTTAAAAATGCTACCAGGGCCAAAGTAAATGACCGTGTGGGCTGCAGCCCCGTGCAGAACTGAACCCCAAGCGCAACGGAAGAGGCCCCAGTTCTAGAACCGGATTAAATGAGGTTGAATTTGGGATGGTAGATGGGGACCATTTATTTCTTTAGGTGTTTTCTGGGGGGGAGGGGACTTCTATCTGCAGCTCCTCCACTGGAAAAGAAAAAAAAAAAAGTTATTTTTTCCAAAGAACATGTTTCAGACAACTGTTTAGAACAAAGCGGAGCCACAGCCTAGGTGTCCCCATGGTGCATGGGGGCGAGTGCCCCGTCTGTAACGTTGCAGGGTGGCAGGCAGCTCTTCCTGCAAGCAATGGGAAGTGCCACAAGAGAGGCATGAGGAGAGGGTCCCCTGGGCTAAGTGGGCCAGGGTAAGTGTTTCCGAAGGCAGAGCAGAGGAGGGAAGGGTCTCCCAGCCTCGGGGCAGAGGCAGACCTGCCGCTCTGTCCTGGGTCTTGTGTGAAGGGCTGCATGTGTAGCTGCACAGAGAGGGCGGCAGTCCAGCTCGGTAACAGCTCTGAGTGTTTGCAGAGCGGTGCGTTTGCTTCACCGGCTGGGTGCAGAGAAAGTGTCGCCTTCATCTTTTCCAAGGACGTGGGAAACTCTTCAGTGTGGGGAAGCACAGAATCATAAAACCATCACTGTAAAACAGGACAGTTTAATTTTCTGAAATGCAACTAGATAGGTGGAGAGAAGATTAACTTATGGTCCGTTTATTCTCTCACCACCTCGGTCCCGGTATTTTAAAATATCTTTACGTGACATAAAAGTAGGTCTAGACTTTCAGTAAAATATTGTTACAGTTTTTCATTTCATGCTGTTTCAAGATTTCCATATCAACAGGCTTGTTTTTCTGTCGTGCATATAGATGAAAGTAGAGGTTGGATTTCTAACATAAGGCATATTCTAAGGGAAGAGGATTTGGCAGTGGTGTGGGTCTGAATGTACTTGCCTTAAAAAGATGTTTACTTTGCACTGCCTCTAAGGTTAAGCTGCCAGATGGCACAACCCAGCCTCTTCCACTGGTTCTGGAAAGGGTCTAAGAAGTTACCTGTGAGGGGCCGAGAAGCCAGACCTCCTCCCTCCAGTTTCAATGTGCTGAATCCCACGTGTACAGAAGGCAGGAGCTTTTCTACACTTGGCAGACAACTGTATTTCCATCAACAGCTGAAAGCGAGCAGTTATCTGATAACACTGATAAATGACTGCCTTGCGGGAAGTGAGTGTGTATTATTGAGAAGGTATTACCTGAACTAAATTATGAGGTGGAAAAGAACGCTCCTCCTTTCCTGCGAGGGGGACGCAAGGGCGCCCTGCGTCTCTGGGGTTTGCTGCATGGGAGTTACACCGCAAAGGATTCGCCTTCCATTTGGTGTTACAATAAACGCAGGGCTCACGGTATTTCCATGCTTCTTACAAACTGTTGCAAGGGCTAGGCATGGGAAGGGGAAAAAGATGCACGTTGACAACGCTTTTATCGTGTGTTTATTGTTTTGTATATTTAGAAGTATGATTCTAAATGGAAGCACAATAGAAAAGGTTGTTGCAAGAAAAATTGCAAACACAACTGCATTTTGGTCACGATTTCTCAAGGCAAGGAGAACACCCATCCCAGGTTAAGTTTTGCTTTGGTTTGATGCTGGCATAGGGTCACATCTGAGTCCAAATACAGGTCTGGTGTTTCCCCAAACTCCAGAGAGAGAGTTGGAGCTGACAGTTGTTTTTCCTCACTCCTCTCTATTTATATGGGAGCTATATTGCCAAGAGACCATGGCTGGTAGAGAAGCAGGATGGACCATCAGTCTGATGCCATGTGACAGCTGTTGGATCTGAGCATCAAGAGCAGTAACATTTGAAATGAACTCTCTGAAATTTGTCCTCGCTCACTGAAAGATGACATTGACCAAAACCGAAACTCTAGACTCTGATGAAGTTCGAATGCACACCTCAGTGGCGTAATGGGACAGGTTATACAAGTTGGTATGGCTGCTCTTAAATTTGTGGCACATTTTAGATAGGTAGTTTTGATGGGATCACAGCTTGCAACAGGGGCTGTCAGATGATCTGTATGAGAATGTGATTTAAAGTTCTTTCATTTTTATTTGTTTACAAGAGCAGTTATCCTTCTGTAATAACGTAAAAGGTTATATATTGCCTGTGGCTTCATCTGTATTAAAACAGACGTTGAGACCCAGCAGGTGAGTAAAATAGGCTGGGAGAGGCTGGGGTTATATAATTTCATAGTAACACATTAAATAGTTTTCTGTCTCCTGGGTCACTGCGGGTGACGTCTAAAAACAGGGTCTGCCAGAACGTAAGGTGCTCTCGTGCTGTCGTTCTCCCGCTCTAATGCCTCAGTTGTATTGCTCTTCTGGCTTTGCTGAACTGTTAGTCGTCCAGGTAAAGAAGTTAATTTAAAAAGTCCAGACCTTGCCAGCAGAGTATTCAGCTTCTCAGATGCTGTTGTGACCAGCGATAGAGACAAAATCCTGCTTATCTTCTGTCATTAAAGGTCTCAGAGTACTATCAGGCAGAGCAGGGTGATGGTCCTTGTGTTCAGACCAAAATCCCGATCTGACTTCGAGAATTCCTCAAGGAATTCAAACAGTTAGCACAGATTCTTTTTACGCTTTGTCCTACAGAGAGTTTTGTTATCAGTAGAGACAAACATAATTCTTGTGCACTACTAGTCCCTGATTCAGAAAGGACTTAGGCATGCGATTAGATTTCAGTGGAGCACCTTGTATATCAATTTAAGCAAGAATTTGTTACAGGATTGGTGCTATTGGGAATACGGTACATAGTACCCCGTGGGATCTTCTGATGAAATGTGTTGTTATCTCCATCAGTCATATCAGATATGTTGCTCTTGCGCGAATGCTGTGGTTGCAATCAATCCATTTTCTAATATTTAGGAAAAAAGATACAAAGCCTGGTTGGCCTGAAAAGAGGATCAGTGTATTACAGATACTGCATGTAGATTCTCGTTTAGCCCCAGCTGGCTGACAGGTATTTCACAGAGGTAAAGGTCATATGTTCTTTGTGTTGTGTCAAGCTATGATCTGCACACAGATCCCCTACCTTTGATATCTGTATTCACAGATATCACTTAAGAAGTTCTTCCCACAGACTGTTGCTGAGCTCTGAATTAGCTGCCTAGCTAAAAGCGTATTACTTGATTTTTCTTTTGTGCTCTCCACCACCGCTGGTTATTATTGGATTCACAAAGAACTGCCCAAATGTTGGTAAGCAGCAGCTGATCCGGGGCCAGAGGAGGGCCAGTGTGAAGTATTTGGGCTTGAACAAGGTGGCCTGAATAAGAAAGCATCTGCTGCTGTCCTTGGGAGGCAGTGCAAAAATCATGTTTGTTTTTTCTCCATCTGTCTGGAGATGCAAAGGAGAGCTGCTTGCGGCTCTTCCCTCGCTGGAACATTCACTTTCACTATGGGCCTTCGAAGAGCCCACAACTGAGGGTACTCTGGGGATAACTCCAGCTCATTAGCCTCAGCCTGCTCTCCCCACTGTATTCTGCAGGCTGAACTCCACCTTCAGAAAACTCGCCATGGGCTTAAAACTCTTGATATTTCTTGAAACGCATCCCAGAGGCCAGGCAGACTCCAGCGAGTTCTTTCCTTTTCAGTAGTTGTGCTAGAAATGCACCGTCGCTTCAGACAAGGACAGAAATCCTGAGCCCAATCAGGATTGCATGTTTTGCATTTCATTTCAGTGGAGCGAGGATTTCACTCAAATCAGTCTACTGGTATGTCTCTCTATACCTCATTTTCCCTGCGAGGTAACCGAGGTAACCACCACAAGAATGATGTAAGGCATGGCGCCTCCTTTTTGGAGCAGGGCTGGAATTTTTCATACATTGCATTTTGTGCAAATTTGTCTGGTGTTCTCCTCGTGCTCAAACACCACCTAGTTGCCTTCGTACTCGGTAGTTTCATGCAAGGTTAGACAGAGGCTACATTTAGCATCAGCTAGAAAGAGCAGTACCTGGGCACTGTCGATTTCTAGGTGATGAAGAATTCGGGTAGAGATAAGGGTCGGATGCAGCTCACCAAAGTTTCAGCATCTCTGTGTCAGAGCTAGCAGTGTACGCTCTCATATAACTGCAGGACAAAAGTAGTTATTTCTGTAGCATAACTCATCTGTGCTTGTTCAATTTCTGCGTTAGGAGGAGAGGAAATCTAGAATTGCTCATTTCTCTCCTGGCTGAAAAGGGAGCCTAGCTAAATAGCTCAGATGCAGATATTTGTATTGTAGACCTGAAATTCAGACAGACAAATCCCAGCTCATATCTGCATAGTAGGAATAAAGCCTCTTCCTCCAATCACTGCCAGCTTTGAAAATGCTCTCAAAATTTTCCCCTCTTGCATTCATGCTAACGTGCTCTGGAGTATCATGATTTCTTAATACTGGGCCATAGTGACAAGTAGAATATGTAAGGCAAAATCCTACCTCATAACTCTACAAACTTGCACAATTTTATGGTCAAAACATCTATGTAATTGTAGTAGGAGTGCTTTCTACTATGCATGTTAAAAGCCCTGGTTTTTCTGTTTAGTCACTAGTATAAAAGCAGGTGTCTAACTGAAGAGGTAATTGCTAGGAACTCTGTGGTTTTGGTATGGGATGTGTCAGAGTTTGGGGCTGTGCACCTGGAGCACTTGCCATACTTCTCAGATAACAATAAAATATCGTTTGGATCTAAGTTAGAAAAATGAAATATTTTCGTAGTGCAATGAGCCGTGTCTGCCAAAGTGCATTGGGATAGTTTTGGCTGTGGCATTGAAAATTTCAGAAACATTTTGAAGAAAGAAGCAACTTCCTACCCCCACGCACTGCGTTTTGAGGGTCAAAAGTGAACTTAGAGAGCAGCAGCAGCAGTCTGCCTTTGTGCTGCACAGTGATTGGTATGTGTCCTCATTAAAAGGAAAAGTGATCCATCCAAAATAGGATGTCATCTTAACAGCTTTCCTCTTCCCCACATATTCGTCTTTGGACAGAGGGTTTTTTCATTATCAAAGTCCCTCAGGATCATAGTTTATGAGAAACTTTATGCAAGTTTAAAACCCATTTGAGTCTTTTCTTGCTGCTGATACTTACACAAGGCAGGTTGCTTCAATTATTTAATCTCCGCTTTCTGCTGACGACTGATTCATTTTTTTCTTAAGCTGCTTGGTTTTGTTACCAACTGGTATTAATACCCTGATATTGCAGCATATTTCTTCTGAGGGTCACACGAAGGAGAGCGCAGCAGTTTCAAAAAACAACACACTTACCAGCTCAGCCTCTCCTCCAGACACTGCGTGAAGAAAAGCAAAGCTATACTGACGTGTAATTCTGGTGTGTGATGTCCTGCCAGGACAGGGGACACACTCCATATAGCGGGGAAAAACCAGCCACTTTAGGGTAAAGGGGATAGATCTCAGTAAACGGAGGTTCTTTTAGTTTTTTCATTGGAGAACTTCACAAAACAATAACAGTGATGGGTAAAGGAATCCTCTCGTTTTTATCAGGAAAATGAGAACAAAGTTTATCGCACAGTCACATGACTGATGGCAAGTTCCAGCTGCCGTTGAGGGCTTAGTAAAGACTCCCTTCTACTGCGATGGAGGTTGGATCTTGCCACAAATGAGCAGATGGTGGTGATTCACAGTCCGACTTGTTATTTTCACATGCAGAATATCTTTGGGTAGCAGAGGAAAGGTTGAATAGATTTAAATTAACCATTAAGAGCCTGCTGTATCTTTTTTTAAAAAAAGGCAAGAGTGTTGGAAGTAAGAGCGACAAAGCTATCAATATGAAAAGCCTCAAAGCCTGAAGTCCTGAAGCTTTAAAGAAAAGTGGGACCATACATAGTTAAGATTACTACATAGTTAAGAGTAAATTGGAAAATCAGTGGAGTCTTGCTGATTTACAGCAATTACAGTTTTGCTTCTATGATTTTATTTTCAAGTTAAGACTTTGAATACATGAACTGTTTTGAAAACTATAAAGATACAGCCATAAGTGTATTTTGGATGGCTGTGGTTATACAGTTTGCATCTGAAGTGCACCTCTGTTTTATAATTTTTTAATATTTAGCTTTAGACTGCTTTTCAATCAAGCTGATGAAAACTTGACTACCTTGATTTATACCCTCAGGAGGATATGTCCCATGAGAGCAGAGCGCTCTGTGTTGCAGGATGTGATTCCCCCCTTTTTTTTCCCCTCTCTCTTTCTTAAAGCACCTAAAAGCACATGCCTGTGGAGAAGCTCAGGAGCGTGGTGCTTAGCTGGTTCACCTTGCTCCTGAGCAGCAGCAGTAGGGTCTCCACAAGGGCTTCGAGCCTTTTGCTTCTCCGGATTAATAGTGTCTAGTGCACATGTCTCCTCTGATATTAGCTTCATTTCCAGCTTCAAGCAGAGCCTATTTGAATTTGTGTGCTGAAGGGGTAGCCAAGGGGAGGACGTTGTATAAGGGGAACTCTTGCTCCAGACGGCCGGGCAGGAGGGAGCTCACAGCCCCCTCTGTGGCCCTGGGGGCACAGGCTGCCCCCAAAGAGGGACGAGGCGGATGAGAAAGGAGCCAGAGACAGACCGGTTTGGAAACACCCTTCACTGGGACAGGTAGCTCTGCTCCTGCACCCCTTTTGGGGGTGTGTGTGAATGTGTTAAATACTGTGGTTAAATACTGCATTTTGTTGCAGAGGGAGGCTGCTTGTTGCAGCTTATGTTCTCAGAAGAATAAAGCCCTTTGGCTTGCCCAAAAGGGCCTCCTAAGCATGAGCCTTGTCACCTCCTGAGAAGGGGTGGTGTTCCCCACCGCTGCCAGTTTTCAGTTTGGTGGTTAAATCCCAAACCAGAGCAAGCCACTGGAGGGGAGCAGAGAAGCTGGAGTTGGTCCAGGTAAATATTAGTATGTAATAATTGCAAGTGATCTTGTGGTTCCTTCTCTGGGAATGGTTCACAAATTTCGTGTGCAGGAGTTGCCTCGCCCGCAGCTGAAATGCAGCCATCTCTGAGGCAGAACGCAGCTGAAATGCGGCTGTCTCCGGTTATTTAAGAGTGCCCAGCAATGACGCAAACAACCTAAGGCAGAAAGAGAAGAACACTATATTAAATTAAAAGTGCACAAAGGAAAATTTAGGGAGACAAAATGTAATTACCTAACTTGGCCAAGACACTGATACTAACACTTCTATTATTAAAAAAAAAAAAAAAAGAAAAGGCGAAAAAGTGCCACAGGAGTCATCCAAATCACAAAGAAAAGAGACCTTGCTATCAGCATCTCCTCTGAAAGATGGCACCTCAAGCAGCACAGCACCCATTAGCACTATGCCAGGTTATTGATTCAGGATCTACCAACGAAGAAGGCCACCTACTGAAGAATATGCATAATTAAAGCTAAAAAATGAGCCGCTTTCATTGTGAAATATAGAGTTCTCATAGCAATGTTTCCCCAGGAAGAGACTACAGAAAAAATAATAGTTTGCTCTTCACCTCCAAGGAACTTCGTAAAGGTCAACCACTAGAGCCAGCTGAATGCATTATTTAGTGACTTCACCATTTTATTACTGAATATTTCATCGGGTTTGTTTTTACAATCAACTAGTTCTATTCATGCTAAAAGGAAGTATCACTGAATCACCATTTTTACTGTGGTGGACAGTAAGACACAGCGCAAATAAGGCAGCTAAAGGAAGTAGATGCCCAGATTGCCCTGGTTTTTCATAGCTGCTGATTCCTTTGGCTTCCTTTTGTAAATCCCATCCTCGAGTGAGTAGCTCGATTTCACTCTGGAAGACTGTAACAGAAATCAGGATCCTTGTTGCTGACCCAACTAAAATTCAGTAGCTTTGTGTAGAACGAGTCCGTGTTATATCTGAGGTCCTAAGGATACAGTATCAAGTACTTACAAGGCGCCTGTGGCATATGTGACTCGGGAGAGACAAAGCGAGTTTTAACAGGGCATCTTCCAGGCATTGTGAGTGTAAATCCATTGGTGGACCAGGTTCATCTCTGGGGAGATTGAGACGAATGTAGCTGCAGTCCTGCTGTGCCCGCAGGAAGGGAAGAGAGGTGGGCCCGCGGCACTGCTCCAGCTCTCCTGTGCCAATGGCCAAGATGCTCTGGTGGGAGCACAGTTTCCCCCGCACAGACTAGGGACACGCAGACTGGAAATAAGACATATATTTTTCACGCTTAGGATTTCTAGCCACAGAACGCGCTTCCGCCTGGATGTAGCCCCCTCCCCTTCACAGAATGGGTGTCTTCCTAAAGTAACATGCTGAGATTTCACCTCAGACAGAAGTTCTAGAATTGATGCAGGAATTATTTGAGATTTTAGAGCCTGTGTTGTACAGAAATTCTTTCTGGATTAAAAGTCAATACATCTATGTAAGATGGTTATCCATATATGCTTTTGATTTGTTTCCAGTTTAAAAACTTGCCACCCTTTGCCAGGCTATTGTGGGTTTTTGGTGAAAGGATAGATCAAGTTTTAGGAAGAGTTAAAAAAAAAAAAAAAACCTCTTTATAAAACAGATGGAGAAGGTATAGATAGTTTATTTGAAAGTTGCATGTTGGCATTTACTTTGTGTTCAGGAATGTGGGCACTATGTAGCTGAGTTGTCGAGTGTTTATTTTTTATTAGGGCATCTCAACTTTCCTGAGTGCATGCTAAATGATTCGTAAGATCCACATTGCAAAGCAGAGCTTTAATGACTTGCCTTTTACAAATAAATACTATTAAGCACTTGTAAAATTATCTAGTTATGTTAAGTCTTCATGGGCAGCAGCTTCTGCTGCTTTTCCATACAACATGCCTTTCAGAGCTGAAAGTATTTGTGAATTCACCAAGATAGTTTTATGGGTATCTGTAGTAAGATGGAACATTTCAAATGAGAAAATTGCATAGTAGCATTATTATGCAGTGATTGTATTTGCTCCACAGTTAAGGGTGAGCCTTGCTTTCCATCGTAAGCCCAATAAGCTTAACTCCATTTATATTCTCAAAAAAAGCTCTTTCCCCTTCAAGCTATGCTTAAGTGTTCTCCAACTAGTTAACACTTTTCTGCCAAAGTTTAATTACTTCTGGCAAAATGCTCTTCTAGAAATAGGACTCAAAATTCAGAATCAGTTATGTTTTTAAATGTTCTTGCATTGCTTTTCCTCATGACTTAATTTAAAATTGAGTTCTGAAAACTGCTGTGGGGATGACTGAAAGAGGTTTATTTTAGGCCAACTCCAAAAGAAGATTGCCATCGACTGACTTTTAGATTTCTAAGTTGTTGTTAGCAAAGGAAGCCTGCCTTGCCTGCCTTTTCCATTGAGGGATGCTGAGAAAGAATTAACGATTACAGCCGGAAAAACACAGAAGAGATTTTCTAGACTGCTGTTTTTAAGGGTGCAGGCAGGATCTGACAGGCTATGCTATTAGACATTATCTCTTTCTACTTGCTCCTCACCAAACAAGGCAAAACTTTAACGCCAGTGGACTCGAAGAAGGTTAAAAACCCGTAGGACTCAGGACAGGAGAACGAGGGCTCTTTGACTTCCATGGGCCTTATCTTATTTGCAGAAGTCTACCAGGAGTCCTGAGAACTTCAGAATATGGCAAATATAGCCAGTATATGTGTACAATACACAACCGGTGCATGTTTTCAATATTTATGATTTATCACGGATGAAAGGTTTTTCTCTCTGCAAGACAATGATTTCTGGACTTTTAGCAGCTCTCATTGTGATCAGTTCTGAGTGCTTTTCTGAGGCCTTACACATGGTGTCTCCATGAGAAGAAATATAAAGTTTAAATCTATCTTGCTATGCATGCAGACAGTCTTCCTTTATCAATAGGTAGAAAATGCCAGGACACCTTTTTCTTACAGTAATTTCACTAGTTCCAGCCTTCTTAATGATCATACACAAACCACAAAGAGATGTACTGTAAATTTATTAGACAAACAGCATACTGCATGTAGTCTTCATTAAGATCCCATATGCCACAAATTATGCAAGCTTCATTAAACAATGAGTGAATATATCTACATTTGAAAATTCCCTTGTCCAGTATCACCAAATTACAACATGTATATTATAAACAAAAAACAACGATCTGAGGATGAAGCATCACCTTCAGTATTGAAGATGTGCCTGTGTGAAGCGAATTATGAGAGCAATGATCCATTTTACAGGTTGTCACTGCACTATTCAGAATAAAAGTGAAGTCTGGATGTGTGGGGAGGGATTTGCTGCCAGCTAGAGACCAAAAGGGAGCCACGGTTCATAGCTCTGAGTCAGGATAACTTAGCGGCTTGTCGTCTGCCACGGGAAGCCTCCCCGTGCGCTAGGCGCCTCTCAGGCAGCGCTACTCTGCCAGGCTTGCAGCGGATGCAGACCGCTTCACAGCCATCGGCCTCCTTCATCCTGCGTTGGCGCCCGCGGGGATGCCAGTCCTAAAGGATCCTTGTCCTTGCACCCGTACCCCTGCGAAGCTGGCATAGAGCAGGTTCTGCCAGAGACACCCAAAGGGGCCAAGCTTTGACCCTCACCACGCCTTCACGCTGGCGCGGACGGGAGGGCCCCCCAACCCTGGTGGTTCAGCATGGCCCCTGAACCACTAAAGAATTACCTCCATAAGGCTCCTATGTGAAAGGATGGTGACAAAATATGATCCAGAATTGTTGTATTGGGATTGCTGTAGAGGATTTTTCACATTTAAGTTTGAAAAAATTACGCAAAATCTTTCACAGAAATACTCAGTGTAAAAATGCTATATTTTATTGAAAGGTGCGTTATGGATAAAGAGGGGAAATGAGGGTACAGTGTATAGAGAGCCATTTTCATACTTAGAAATGATTGGGTTGCTTTTAAGTGTAACTGTAGCAATTAATCTTGTGGTTCATTTTGAAATTAAAATATTTTTTCCGTTATATCCAACCATATGTACCACAGAAATCCTACAAAATTTTTAACCTTTAAATTACAGATGGTCTAGCCTTAGTGTCCCTTCTTCTTAGTATGTTTGGGTCAAACATAGCTTTGAACAAAAGTGAAAAGCCCAGGTTGAAGCATATGGGAGAAGGGAAGTATTTTCTGTTGATCTTTCAGAAGAGGTAAGCCAAATCACCTTCCAGTTTCCTGATGAAACACTCCAAAGCCTGGCCCTTGGAGAACACCTTTCCATCTGAAAGGACTTTACAGTATGAGCACTTGATTTATTCCCCTATCCTTGTCATTCTCATCACCATCCCAGGATTACCGACGGTACTCCCAACCCAAAGAAATAACTCTAATACACATAAGATCCTGATTCCCATAAAGAGGAAAGCATTAGCCTTTATCTGAGGCCTGGGACCTTGCTGTCCCATTGGTTTTCTGCATCACATTTGCAGATACTGTGGTGATGGGAACCAAACAACTAAGAGGCTAGGCTAGATAGTATCCGGAACAGTATTTTATCTGATTTTTTTCAGTCTGTTATGAGAGTTATATACCAAGACAACACCACTGACTTCAGCTCAACCTGCTGTAATGGGGAGAGAATCAGATCCCGTAACCTTCTCCTGCAAGCTGTATCAGCAACAATAAGTACGCCAGTATCCACCACAAATTAACATTTAAAAGAAATCTCGCCTAGTCTACTGTCTGCTCTTTTGTTTCTTTTTATAACCAGCAAAAATGTAAAGGGCTTCTGTCATCTTATTTTCCTAAAATGAATGATTCTAAAGAAAACATCCATTTACTGCTTACTCTTTAACTGGATGTTATTCCCAACTGCTGTGTAACCATTAAGTGGTCTTTAATTTAACAAGTGTGCTGTTCTTAGCACGTTTTTACTTATGTAGTAGTAAATTAACTATAACGGATTATAACTGTTCTCTATCATTTAGCAATCCGTGAGTCTTCCCATAAATATATTTAAAACTAAACCAACATGTTTTCATGGCGCTTGCTCACCTCGCACTTATGTACGATCTCACAGAAGATGAAACGCTATCCATTATAAAGAATGTCTTTCCCGCTGAGATTCAGAGTTCCTGCCCGTTTGCTAGCTGGTTTCTGGGAAGGCGACTGCACCACCTGAGGCGTGCTGCCCCCCGGCCACGCCACTGAGATGCGTCCTGCTGGGGCTTGGGGTACTTCTGTGGCCTGCATGAATTTGCTGGGTCAATGAGGCATCACTGCCTTTTCAAAGTGATTTGCTGCTTCAGTGTTTCATAGTTTCACACAGCTATATCAGAAATTTTGCTTTGGTGATAATTAGCAGCTAGTTTTCAAATGACTACAGTGCTAAGAGCCAAATTCCTAGAAATACTGTAACCAAACCCGAAGCCTGAAGCCTGATTTTTAGAAGAGCTCGCGTCTTTTCTCTCGCGCGTGCTGAGTCCTTACATTAGCCCAGGCCTCTACGCTTGTGTTTAAAGCGGGGGGCACCCTCTTGGAGAGGCTGTCCTCAGAGGACACTTTTTTGCTGTCTGCTGTCTACGTGGACAGGGAATGACCATGATTAACTGGAATAGCTACCGAAGTCATTTCTCCAGAACAATGATGATATTTAACTTGAATATTGTTTTCTCCAGGGCCCTAACCTAATCCTTCAAGACTGTGCACTTCAAAGCTAAAAAATGGATCTGGCACTTAAATTTACACTAGGCTGAAGTTCGTTTGCTGCCAAAGAGGCGTATCACAGCGGCAACAGCTTAGGGATCTCCACCACTGAGCCTTGGTGCTGGCCTTGTAAGAAATCGCTTCACTGGTGACGTGGAATATCTCTGTCCGTTTCGTCCTTAAAGTTAGAGAAATGCCGTGCCAGGTTAGGTTAAATGAGGATTTTCTTATAGAGGCACATAACCCTTCAGAATCAAATTGACGCCATCAGCTTTTTTCACACTTAACAGCCTGAAGCACAGTGTTAGAGAGTGACCGTTTTGGCTACAAACAGCTTGCTCCAGCCTCACCCTCTCCTTGGCCACGGCATATCACAGTCCTCCTCAGATATCCGGTCCCGTGAGGTTTCCTATCCTTTCTCTGAAGTTTTCTAAAATGGTATCCTTTTTTTTCTTTTTTTTATAGCAAAAAAAAAGTTATCTTTCATATCATGTTACTCTGCTGCTCTCAGCAAAAACTTTTGCTGGTATTTTCATGTAATTAAAACTGCATTTGAAAACAGTGTAGCTATAATGGCTCCTTGTCAGAATTCCCACTCAAGAAATGTCCTTCTGGCTCCTTGGCACCGATTCCTCTACGAGATCTTGGGGCTCTCTGTCTGCAGCAGAAACCAGCAGGGGACAAACTAGCTAAAACAGGCTAGTGGAATTTATTGGACTTGCACAGGGATATTAAATTAATTATGCATAAAGTGTCCACTCCTTTTTTTTTCCCAGTAAGTCCATATGTTCTTTTAAATATACAGAATGATGGCATTAGATAGGTAATAATCCTTGATTTCTTTCAGTAACCTTAACTGAACTGTGAGAAAGACTAGACAGAACTGCTCCTCTGGAAGCAAACTGTCTATTTTAGGTTGGCAAAAGGAAATGCTTTTATCCAATCAGGCAACTGTAGGAGCAGGACAGAACAGGGATTTGACCCGTGCTTTCAACAGAACTGTCATCAAAATAATGGCTGTGGTTTGGAGGCTTGGAACATTTCTGAGGGAAGGAGTTTTGGAAGTGGCCCACTGTCACAAGAAAACAAGCAAGAAATATAACTGTGTTCAACAACTTGATTTCTGCCTGCATGACTTGTACGTCCTATTGCATCCGCTTCTCTTCTTGAGGATTTATTGTTGTCAGTCCGTGTTATTTAGATTTTAGTATTTCAATTCTTACGCTATTCTGAGAACTGAGAGAAACATTTGTAAAACGTTTTATTTTTCAATTCTTAAGCTTGCTGGTTTGTGAACAGTACTCCTTAGAGTCTTTAGAGAAAGCCATTTGCGAGCATGTCTGTAATACAAGTTATTTTATACTTGCATATCCATAACCTAATCTTGCTGTGAGTTCAGGTGACGTCCCTGTCTATTGCCTTGTCCCAGCGTATTGAGCCACAATCAGACTCTCCATGCGGTGACCTCAAGGAAAGTCTCATTAGCCAACAACAGAAGCTGAAGCTGTGTGCGTTATGTTCCCGTGGCTGTGCTTAAAGTGTAGGACCAGTGCAGTTCTTTAACATAGGATAATGTCCATGTGGTGGGCAAACTTCCCTCAGCAAGTGATGCTTGTTATACAGCGCTTTGAGAGCATGTGTTTTTCACTGAGTTGGGATTAGGTGTTTCCCTCTCAGTCTTTCTCATTGATAGCCAGATGTCAGGGAGTGCTGAAAGCAGATATCCCAGAGTAATTACAGGTGTCCTGGTGATACCCTGTGTTATGATTCTGAATGTAAAAATATTTAAAGTTTTCATCAGACACGTAACATTAAAAGCGTGTAAGATAAATTTTGAAAGGAAAGCTGAAAAGGAAAGCTGTTGGGTTGTGTAACGCTAAACTAAAAGGAGAGAAAATAAGCCCATGAAAAGAAGCCTAAAAAGCAAGTGGGATTGCTGTTTTTTCATCAAGTATTAACTGGATCCTGAGGGATTTTCATTAACTGGATCAAAACATTTGGCTTATTTATCAGAGTTCAGAGGCTTACATGGAATTGAATAATCTTGTATGTGATCGTCATCGAGCAGCATACATCAGAAACATCGAAACTGGTGAACGGACTGGAGGTGCACATTTTGTGATCCTCCCTCGAAACCCTGGTAACATGTGCTCGAGAGCTTTCACCCCGAGTTTCCGTAGCACTTCACTGAGATCTGGGCCTTTGACTATCAACTCATTTTGCCAGGGTCTTTGATTCCTTATGTGCACCTTGTGGCTGCTATCAGATTACAAATAAAGAACAATTACAATCGCTTCATGAACAGTTATTATTACAACCAAGTTCTGCTATTAGATAGGTTTAAATGTTTTCACATATTCCACATCCCTGTTGCCCTTTGAGATTTTTAACTGTTGTTTTCTTGTACGTTAATAATTTCCTTGTGTAATTGTTCCCAAGAGAATGAACTGAAAAGAATTACGAATTAATTTGCATCTTTTAATATACTAGTAAACTTCCTGAGAAGAAAGTTTTACCCCATCCAGGTGGAAACCAATCACTCTAAATCAAAGCTTAGTGAATATCAGAGAGCATTGTATTTTTTCAAGAAGTTGCAGAAGAATGGTGCCCGGCATGTTAAAAGTAATTAGAAAGCACAAACAGCAAGTTTAGAAAAAGCTGCAGGTCATTTTTTGCTGCAGTATAGAGTTCACAGGCATTTAGGGAAATGACTATTTGCTGTGTTTAAACAAAATGAACAGCAATTTCTTGAAGGCTGAGAGGTCTCATGCTGTCAATGTAGAGTTCACCTTTTCATAGAAAAATATTTTAAAACTGTTTGAGCTTTTCTTATCATTGGATGCAAATACATAATTCATGCTATAGACTCCAAAGCATGGATCAAGAAGAAGAAACGTCCTGTTATGTACAATTTATTCAAATAGAATCTCCAGTGAACAAAATGCTCTATGTTATGTATTCATTTATAACCGTGCAATGTCAGGTGCTTGTTCACCAAAGCACTTATCTCCATTTATCTTTGAGCACCTGAATAACCAAAGCAGTATTCTTGAGTAACCAAAGCCACAGTTTTGAGCATGTGCTTTATATTAAATACATTAGAGTGCTGTTCCACATAGAATCATAGTTATTCATCAGCTTAAGTGATTTACAGAACCAGGGGCTTGACATCCAAGCTTATACGAAGCTTGCCAACTTCATCTTCACGTATTTTAACTTTGGTTTAGTTTGGGAATGAAAGCGGATGCTATAGCCCCCAATTTTTCAAATCAGATATAAAATACATAATTAATGGAATGTGTAAGACTTTCTAGCAAACTTCTCTCTGATTTCTGAATTTTATTTTAGTAGCTGATAATAGCAGCGGCAGTTTGTAATTAACATTTGGTAGGGCAAAGGAATATGCTTCAACAGCTGCAGACTGCCTAAGGCAAAATAAATCCCACAATTTGTTTTAAAAGTAAATGCTCTTTAATGACAAAAATCCCTATTTAATGGCTAAAAAAGTACGCGGACTTCTTGTTAAGAAAATCAAGGGAGGGACTGCAACTCCCTTTAACCAAGAGTTGATTAGATTTAGCAGCTGGTAAAGGAGAGGGAACAGAAGGGGGAGACTGATGAAGGTCAGGAGAAAGCAAAGACGAGAAAAAACAGGTTTGGAAGTAGAGAGAAAAGTGGGGGGACTGTGACCACGATAAGCCTGGAGGAAAATCTGAAACAGAAAGAAAAGGCCTGGGTGCTTGTAAGGGAACAGGGAAGGACCTGGACTAAGTGAGAGAAAATGGCTGTGCTCAAACAAGCAAGTACTCCTGAGAAGACTATAGCAACGCCAGACAGTGCTGCCATTCCCTAAGAAAACGGATCAAGATTTGAGACAAGGTCATCAGGATTACTGGTAGGGCCATAGGGAATCCTACTTATAAAAACAGTGAGTACAATCCGGGTGACGTTTCCTCTCCCATGGTATAAAAACAGAGGCATTTCTACAAAACAGAGCCTAAATATGAACGAGCAAGGAACGGACGCAGGAATTTCTTAGTAGGTCTTCCTGCTTTGAATCTTTTTTCCCCCTTGGGGCTTTGAAGAGTGAAAGCGGCTTTGTCACCACAGCATGATCCAAAGCTCCTGTCTTTACCGTGCCTGAGAAGACAAGCGTTGTCTTATTGACTGAAAAAAAAAAAAAAAAAACCCAACAACAGAAGCTGTTCCTAAGTTAACTTAAAGCTGTTACTCTATATAAAATGCACGTTTCCCTAAATGGTACCTGAAGGACTGTTTTCTTTAGGAAATTTAAAGTTTGTAAAGTACTCAGCAAGCAAACTCATATATGCAGTCATAGCAGTGTTTTTATGGAAATGAACGACTAAGGGCAGAACACCTCGAACAGTATAAAAATAATCATTTAAAACAAAATGGATATGTTTGTTCTTCAGAATGTATTGTTTTGTTCTCCAGACTGTTTCAGAAGTTGCAGATATATTTTGTTTTCTATTTCAAGTGGCTCTTTTACACAAATCCATACATATTTATTTTAAAAACACAAAATGTCTACAGTAGCTATCTAGAAGGCTTTCTAATTTTGTTTTGCCCAAAACACATTTTTATGTGCAGAAAAATCCAGCTATCTCTTAAAAATAAACCCTGAACACACTACTATACACTAGACGCGCCTGACATTTATTTTGTTTTAGCAAGATAGATAAAAAATACGAAATTCTTTAAAGATGATGCTTAAATTTTTGACAGTACCTATTGTATTTTCTCACAAACACTCACCTTCTTTTTCTCCAGCTCTAGCCATAGTATTACTACATTGAAGTTACTTTTATTTGATATAAAATATACCCATAGGTGTCTAATTTCAGTACAGCGCGTTTTAAAACTGACAAGGTGCAAACCTTGTAACAAAGTGAGTAAAGGCCCTAACCTCCGCGTCAGCAAAGCTCATTGTCACTATAATGAAGTAACTCTCTTATTTGTGTTTTGAGATGTGGCTGAATAAACCAAGAGCTCAAAAATTCTCATGCTTGTCAAAAATATTGGTGCTGCTTCACTTTGGGAACACCCCAACCTGCTCTTCCTGTTCAGTTCCCAGCATGGAAGTGTTTATGTCCAAATCCTTTATTCTTCCATGGCAAAGCGATATCCTGTTTAACGGTATTTTTTCTTGCCCAGCTTTGAGAAAGCCTGATGAGAAAGACATCAGTACCGTCTCTACAAATTCCCTCTACTGCACAACACCACGCAACGGTTATCTAATCTAAAATAAGAACATGATGCTTGTTGAACATGCGTTTGTAACAAAAACAGGAGCTACAGATTAAGTTTGAAAATCCCCTGTAACATGTTGGGACAGCGATCTGAAACGCTACAGTCAACACAGCCAAAAAGCATTCAAAACATTTTTCTTCAGCTCTAATTTGAAAAACTTCAATGGCAAAGTTCACCCTAAGGAGAAATTCTGCTACCTCCAGACTCATTTATTTTCTGCTGATGAACACAGCCATGTGAACAGTTGATGAGGTTGTCTCTTTCTGCAAGAGGATGTCAGAGCTGCAGAATTATAAGGTTAAACTTCAAAATTCACAGCGACCCTATTTATTAACACAATTAGGGGCTTGTTGTGGCTCATACTGCTTTCCCGGATTGCACTGGGCTAAACATAAGGATTTGTCACGGTCCTGTTTAGGGTGACTGGCAAGGCAGAGCGCACAGCTGAAAATACGTTACACGGTGTTTCCTGGAAGAGGACTGCACTACTGGCCGTCTGCACTTCTCTGTCAAGACAACGAAACCCCTTAACGAACCAGTTATCAGTGTGAACAGACTGATTACACTGCTTGGAAATACGTGATGTTTCTCGCAGGAGACCTGAGGGGGGACTGAGCAGGGGCTCGGACCGGTCCCTTCAGGGCTGCTGGCATTTAGTCCAGCCTCCCTGGGACACGGCAGCTGGGGAACTCCCCCCCCTATGCCATGGCAGCAGCAGAGTTTGATGAACCGCCGCTCTCGCCCTCCTCCCCCGGCTCCTGCCCTGCCGAGCGGCAGGGTTTGGGGTCTGCCCTGCTGCCTCCCAGCTGCCATGCATTGGGATGGTGGGCTTCAGGGACACTCGACTTCCTTCTCAGTGGTGCTTCCTGCTGCTGCAAAATATATAATTGCACATTAACTGTGTTAGATCCTGCCTAGATAATTACAAAATTTCCAGCAAATACAAAACGTTTTGCAAGTGAAAACATGGTCTGTTGAAATTATAGGAAGCTGTGTATCACTGAGTATCCCTGTTTATCCTTTTGATTTCCGAAGAAATGTTCCACCGCTTTCAAAGTATCTTTGCGATTTTTATTTTTTGAAGAGTTTTGTTTCTTCAGAAATGTCATCATTTCCATACATACTGCCTGAGGAAAATGTTTACTGTTTTCCAAGCAATTCTTATTGGTGCATATCAGCCCCCCTCAAAAAAGAGGGTCCTTCAGGAATCATCTTTATGTTGACATTGCATAGAGTCACAGAATGGTTGAGGTTGGCAGGCACCTCTGGAGATCCTCTGGGGTCCAGGCCCCCTGGTCAAAGCAGGGCCAGCAAGAGCAGCTTGCCCAGCACCATGCCATCAGGTTTTGAATATCTCCGAAGATGGAGACTCCACTACCTTTCTGGGCAACCTCTTCCAGTGTTCGATCACCCTCACAGTAAAAAATCTTTTTCTTATGGTTAAATGGAATTTCTTGTATTTCAATTTGTACTCATTGCCTCTTGTCCCGTCACTGGCCACCACTGAGAAGAGTCTGCCTCTGTCTCCTTTACTCCTTCCCATCAGATACACACAAGTAAGATCCCCCTGAGCCTTCTCTTCTCCAGGCTGAACAGTCCCAGCTCTCTCAGCCTTTCCTCTTCTGAGAGATGCTCGAGTCCCTTAATCATCTTAGCGGCCTTTCGTTGGACTCGCTCCAGTAGCTCCACGTCTGTCCGTCACTTCCCTTGATCTGCTGGCAACACTGTTCCTAATGCAGCTCTGGATGCCGTTGGCCTTCTTTGCCACAAGGCAATGTGGATTGCTGGCCCACGTTCAACTCAGTATCCTCCATGATCACAGGGCCCTTTTCTGGGAAAGCTGCTTTCCAGCTGGTCAGCCCCAGCCTGCAGTGCCTGGGGTTGTCCCTCCCCAGGTGCAGGACCTTGCATTTCTCTTTGTTGAACTTCTTGAAATTCCTGTTAGCCCATTTCTCCAGCCTGTCAAGGTCCCTCTGAATGGCAGCACAACCACCAGTCTTGTATCATCTGCAAACCTTCTAAAGGTGCACTCTGCCCATCATCTAGGACATTAATGAAGATGCTGATCAGTCCTGGTCCCTGATCCAGGTGCTGGATGCACAGTGCATTTGAACACAATGCCATAAAGGAACAGTGCATCGGAGTTAAGCAGCAAATTTTTATGTGTGCATTTGGCTGCCATCTCACCAATGAGCCTTGCTATCACGCTGTTATCCATGCTTTTGACAGCATGAGCTTGAACTACTGCAAAAGCCCAGCCAGCTGCTTTGAAGCTCTGCAGTAACATGAGGCTGCGTGGTGACTGAAGCTATTGCCTTCCTGTCTGAGAAAAACAATAATTTTACGGTGGCACCAACAGATAGGCTCCAACCTGCTGGTTTTAACTCAAAAGCTCTTAGATGGATTGGGACTTGCTTACATAACAGGCCACTGTTTTTCCACTTGTTAACAATCAGTGCTTTAGCTGGCATTTAAATTTGTTGACCATCTAGCAGAAGAGGAGTATCTGCTAGCAGAAGAATTTATATGAAAAAGTCTCAACTGCTGAATTTGCTGCACTATGGGCCCTTTGTGGATTTGGTAGCTTCTGGCAAAACTATTTATTACAGAAACAATTTGGCACAGAGCTGGATTGATGATCTTATTTGAAAGTCCCAGGAGATTTTTTTACATGATTATGATGCTGTAGCGAGAGAGATAAGTTTGATTCCTTGCATAAATTATTACTATTAATAACTGAATTATAAATTTAAATACTAATTATTATAATGAATCCTTTAGTACATAACAATTATAGAGTGTTACAAACTCTAAAATAAACACTGTAAGCCTCTAAATAAACAACCTATTTATGGCCTGAAACTGGCAAATTTTTTTTGCAATTGTAGAAGACCTAGGGGCTACAGACTTCAAAGCCCTGGATTTTCATTTACTACAAAGGAAAGTAAATAAGCTTCAGAGAAAATAAGGCTCAGACCTTGAATCCCATTGGATTTGGCCCCCTCTTATGGAATTTCCTCCCTGATATAGTACATTCTTCTGCTTCAGTCTCTTCATTCAAATTCTTCTTCAAGATTGCATGTGCTATTGCATTTCTAGACCTCTTCCACATCTGATCTCTCTTATCTGACTTTCATTTTGCAAACTAGCAGGTCAGTATAGTCTATTTCTTAGTTTATAAAAGGAAACTCCAAGGTATAGGGAGGCTAATTTCATGATCCTTAACAGGTTTTCTCTATTTCTGTACTTCATTCTTTTTTCCACACCTTTTCTGTTATATTTGCCTTTGATCTTGGCCTCAAGGCGCTCTCAGTCTGTTTCACTTGGCTCTGAAGAACCATGCCCATATGTAGCGTTAAGGCTGAAAGAAGCTACAGAGCTGTAGCTGGAGCGGGGCTGGAAAAGGGCTGCCAAAGCAAACTTAGGGCTGCCAAAACAATTCTCCTCTGAAGACTACTGCGTTTCTGAACAGTCAGTCCCTGGCTCGTGGCTCAGACTAGGGTTAGGGTCCGCACTGAAAGCCAGAAGCGCAGCTGGAACAGGGCTGGAGAAGAGCCGACCAAGGAGAAAGAGAGCTGTGAAAAGAGTTCTGCTCACAAGCAACACTGAGTCTCCGGACTGAGCAGTGTCCCTGGCCTTTGGCTTGGCCTGGGCTTGGGCTTAGCGTTAGGGCTGGTGGAAAGAAAAAGCCAGAGCTACAGTTGGAGCAGGGCTGGAAAAGAGCTGCCGCAGGAAAATGAGGGCTGCAAAGAAGAAACCCCCTGAGGAAGTCAACAGTCTAGAGAAACGCTGCTGTGCCTTGTCTACGGCTCAGCTTAGGGTTAATGTTAATAACAGAAAAGAAGCCCAGAGCCCCAGCTGGAGCGAGGCGGGAAAGAAGCTGCCGGCAGAAAATCAATGGTGGCGAAAGGTTTCTCCCCGGGGAACGGTGAGGCTCTGGCAGGGCTGGGAGCCCTGCGCGAGGCCCGGCCCGGGCAGGGTGAGGGCTAGGGTTGGTCCTGCTGGAGTCACACCTCCCTCTGAGCTGCGCGTACAGCACCGTATTTTGTACTTATCTGGCATCTGCACCCCGGGCGCTCCCACCCCAAAGCAGGTAATACCTCCACGCCAACAGGTATAACCCCAAGAAGAAAGGGTTAAAAAGGACGAAATACCTCCCAGCTCTGAGTAAATCACTCAGGTGTAAAGGGAAGCAAATGGAAAGGTCTTGAGCTTTCTGACGCCCTGAGAAGAGCAGGGCGTTAGCTCACACGCAGCCAGCGGCAAGGGGAGAGCAGCCGCGGGCAGGCCGAGCCCCAGGGGAGCACCGCGGGCACCAGCAGCGGCTCGGGTCCCCTCGGCCCTCCTTGGCACGCCGCAGCAGTCGGGCAGCCTCCGCTCCCTGCCATTTTAACGCCCGCGTCAGCACACCGAGCTGCTCGCTGACAAAATGGAGGGCAAAAGCGCACAGAACAACTCGGATTATGACACTCCTCGAAGGTAAAGTTAACTTTTAAAGCTTTGCTCTCATTTATTTTCACAGAGCGCATGCCACCTGCTGGAAAAAGGCAGCAACTCCTTTACAAACCGGAGCGCGCACAACGCACGGGACCCCGCTCCGTACCGGTGCGGTGAAGAGGGCGAGACACGCGTGCTGAGCATCCTCCGGACACGCACGGCAGGGGCTGAACGTAGCCCACGAGGGGAAGCAAACCAGGACCCAGGAGCAGACCCGCCCGCGCCTGCCTCGCCGGCGTGGCGCGCCCGGGTAGGCCCCCAGCCCGCCCCCAGCGCCTCCCTGCCCCCACTCAAAATGGCGGCGCCGGCGCTCAGCCGCCGCGCGTAAAATGGCGGCTAGCGAGCGCTGCCGTCTGTCGAGATAGCGGCGGCTGGCCTCTGCCTCCTCGCTCAGGGCGGCAAGCGCCGCTGAAAGCCCTCCGAGTCAGGCTCGCAGAGCACAGGGCCTCAGTTGTTGTTTGCGCGACCAGAAACCAGACCGCAAATACTGCAGAGCCCTATCGAAGATGACTTCCAGAAGTTTCTCTGGCCGTATTAAAGATGGTTCCTGCGCCTTCCCTGACGGCTGCGGGTGACGCTTCGCCCGGCCGCCTCGAGCCAATGGCGCTTGCGTGCTCGAGGGTCACGTGGGACCAGCGAGCCAGTCACCGGAGGTTCCGGCAGGCGCCACACGTGACTTCCGCTACCGAGGCATCGTTCCGGCCTGGGGGATCGGCGGCGGAGCTGGTTCGGTGGGGCTGAGCGGCGGGTGCGCGGCGGTGCGGGGAGGGGGGCGGCCGGCCGGCCGGCCGGCGGCTCTTCATCGGTGCCGGGCTGTCTCCGCGGGGCGGGCGGGGGAACGCTTGTTGAGGGCCGCGGCTGCTTCGGCGGAGGGGGCCGGGCCGGGCCTGGCCTGGCCTGCTGTGCGCCGCCGTCGCCTCGGCTGGGCCGCGCGGCACGGGCGGTCGAGCAGGGCAGAGTGTGACCTGGGGAAATCAAGGGAAATAAAGGCCGCTTCAGGGGCCGAGGTTTTGCCCCTCGCGTGCCTCTTGCTGCCGTGTCTGCCTTTGTGAAGGCCGTCTGGGAGTGTTTTGTGCACGGCAGCGATAGTGAGGCCTAACTCGTTGTGGTTTGCTGTAGTAATTTTAGAGATAACAGAGGTATGAATTGGAAGGTGGCTGCAGAGGAGGGGGGGAGGAATGTACGCAGGCATTTTGGCTGACATAGTGAATAGGGTTGACCTTGTTCCCTCAAGGTACAGTTCTGGTAGGTCTCCCTGGAGTAGAACTGGTTTCCTTATGGTATGGTGCGGCAGTAACTTCACAGTATTTTTCTTGCTGCTGCATTTCCCAGTAGGAATGCTGAAATGTTGATAGTGTTTTATGTTTTTAATCTTGTGCAGTTACCCATTTTTCCTGTTAATGTAACGTTTGGAAAAATTAGCTTCTAAAAAACAAAAAATCACAAGAGCAGTCACTAAGTTCTGAAAAGTATTTCCTGAGTGTGGTGTTGGGGTTTAGTAGAACAACTAGGATGTGTCTCTGAAAATACTTGTCTTGCATAAATAGGATTTCGTAACTAAGCTTCAAAGAAGCGTGGCTTTTTGTAGTGGCAAAACTATTTTGTTTCATTTTTCACTTCTCTGCAGTTGATCTGCAGTGTCTAATGCTGTGGGTCCTCGCTTTTCATTCATGTTCGAAGTTATCTTTGTTCATTGTACTCTTAAATTATATCTGACACTATATAAATTATAAACGGTTGTTAGAATAAGTATACTGATAGTTGGGGTGTCTTTTGGAAAAAGAGATTATATGTAGATATAAAGTATGTGAAACTAGGAGGATTTTGTTTCTTTTACAAGTGACATATGCAGTGTTTATAGAGGAGAGTTGGCAATTTTAATAGCACCTATAGTATATTCAGGCTGATCTTTGCCTGTCCTAGGGAATCCGCTCAGGTTTGTGACCTTGACTAAATGCACTGTCCATAATACTGGCTAATCCTTCAAAGATAGGATTTAAAAACTTTTTTTCTGAAACTGTCTGCCACGTATATTATGCTGTGGGCTCATTTGACTGTATAGTTAGCTGATGGCTGTGTAAATTTGGAACACTTCTTGCTCTTTGGAGGGCAGAAAGTTGATGCAGTGTTGTTTCTCAAAATGGAATTAGTTGCCAAAGTAACTCGAGCCTGTAACTGGATGCCCTTTATGAGCGCATAACGGGTCTTGATGTAACCCATATGTATGAGAAGTTGTATTGTCCTTCTGTTTTTTAAAGGAAGAACCTTGATGTGGGAGATAAGTCTCTGACTGAACTGGGAGACAAATATAGATAGAACAGAGTGAAATTGTATATTAAAAGAGCTAGAGTGTTCTTAAGTTACAATACTTCAGTATTAGTACTGTTTCTATTATGTAGGGCAGCCTAGTCAAGCATGAGGACTAGGTGTAACGTTTTGTCTGAAAACCGAGTAACCAAATAGTAAAGTATGTTTTCCTTGTGCACTTGCAGGAATATTGTGTCTTAACCGTTTAAGCAACCATGCTGGCTGCAAGGCTAGTATGCCTGAGGACGTTACCATGCCAGGCTGTCCGCCCTGCCATTATTCAGGCTTCGCCAGCTTTGAGGAACACCAATATAAAAGCATACAGGCTGTGGCAGCCTAGCCAGGTGAGGTAATTTTTCTAATGTTTCTTATTGCTCATGTATTAAAGGGTCAAATGGCTTTTTTTTTTTCCCCAAAAGAATCACTTTGCAGGTAATCTCTGTTGTGAATGATCATGAGCCTTCCACTTGTTTATGGCCTTTGTGCTCTAAGTGAAGGAAGTGTGTTATTTACTTAATTACAAAAGAGGGGTTTTAAGAGCAATTCAAGTAATGTTTTCTGTTGCCCTGTTAATATTCTTAGAAAAATAACTTAAAGGAGGTAATTAGCAGTGGACAAGCCTCACTAGATAAGGTAAGATGGGTAGGAATTCTTGTCTGATCCCCTGTCTCCCCTCGTTTCCTGTTTCTGAGTAAAAAATCTTAAGTATTGAATTAAAGTACAAACCTTATTTATCTTTAGAGACTTGGTCTCAATATGTGTTTAGAGCTCTAGCCCAGGTTAGAGTCATTTCTAAACTCTGGCAGACCATTTCAGGCCTCGTCTGTGGTGTTGAAAGTTAACTGTTAATCCTAAGAAACGCTGCCTCTTTATTCTTCAGTGAGAGAAGATACTTCGCGTTTGCTGTCTGCACAGATAACTCTCAACTTCGTTCAAAGATTTCCTTCAAAGTTAGTCTTGTTAGTGGACTGTTGCGCTGTGGAGGCATTGCTCTTTTGTCATTAACTTATGGAAAATGTCTTCAGCAAATTCTCTCCTCCTTTCTGTCTCTATCTTATATATGCGTTGTCTTACATATACTTTTTAAAGCATGCTAAGCTTACAGTTGTTTTTTTTTAATTTGAGAGGAATGCTGTGTAATTTTAGTGTTAGAACTAGATGTTGTTAGATAGAAAAACAACAAAGCTGAAGTACATTGCTAGACACCCTGGATTTTATCATAATTGCTGATTGTAACAATGTTTGTAGATTTCCGTTTTTAGTATTAAAACATAAGCTTGCAGCTTGCAGTTAGCCTTCCATTGGTTAGGTGCCTGCATAATGATTTCAGAAACTTCTCAACTTAAAAAGCTATTTCTGAACTTAAATATGAAGTTGTTCTTGGTTGCTCTTGCAGCTTACTAAGAGTTTGATAGAGCAGCATGTTGTAATTGTTTGGAGCGTGTCAGCCTTAAGTCTTCATCTCGTAGGCCTTCACTCAAGTTTTGCTCTCAAATATAGTGCCTATAAATATAACTGTAAATTGGAGTTCATGTCTACTTCTCAGTAGAGAGGGCAAGGGCATGTAGTTTTTGTCTCATAAAAAGACAACATGAAAACTTAAGGCCTTGTTTAGTACTGTTGGGATAGAGTAGAAGAAAAGCAAACATTTGATTGTGGTTTTTAGCTGAACTAAACACTTTGGAAATTCACAGTATTGGTTCTGTACTTTCAGAATGTGTAAATACATAGAACAACTCCTTGCTTACTGACAAAAGCTCTTAAACTTTCATCTTAAACTGTTTTCCTTTAGCACGGTTGTTTCATGTCTTAGGAGATGTGGGCAGATGAGTAAGAGACCAGTGACTTTAAGTGCAGCAAGTGAACGGCAGTATTTCAGTGTGTTGAGAATAAATTGCTTTTCCTCAAAAGTGGTTTGTTGTTTGTAAATATAGCTTATTAGTAAGAAATGCTTTCTCTTTTGTTTCATTGAATCTTTCTAATGTTACCTCTGATCCTTAGTGTTACGCAACGAGAGTAAGAACGGGCATAAGGCGTGGAAAAATTGGCCAAGAAATCAAAGAAGCAGCATTCGAGCCATCTGCAGAAACTGCACTTAAAGGTAGAGTAGCTCTACTTTAAGTACTGCATGTGTTTGAAATTCTTTGAGGGAAACCTTTTCATTCAAACCATTAAATAGACTGAAAAACAACCGTTTGATGTTACGGTTTGCTAGTGACATCTCAAATGTCTGGATTCAGTTTGTCTGCTTGTCTTTTCTTGTGATGTTGACAGCTGCAAATACCGCGTGTTATAGAGAAGTTTCCTGTTGTCTCTGCTTTGAGCTTTTGTTGAGAACGATTTTCTTTCGGTGTTTCACAAAGGGATTGTTTAAAGAGTAGTGTTCTGCAAAATAAATTTGCAAATCTTCTGCAATAGAGTTGAATCAATAAATAGCATTTATTTAAATTCACTAGATGAAAATTCTCTCTAGCACATGAGAAAAACTATAGTCTTAAGAATTATACAGCTGAAAGTGTTTTGTCGCAACTCTTACTTCAGTTATACCAACATCGGATGGCGTTTTTAATGGTAGCCATAATCTGATGCCTGTGGTTCACAGGCATCAGAATCAAACAGTAGAAGCTGATAGGGAACATGCATTGTTCCCTGTGGGCTTTGGAAATCATTTTTTTGAACTGATTTGGATCTCTTTGTTACCAAAGAGCTCTTGAGGGAGCAAACATTAAGGGCGGATAAATGAGAGCAAAAGGGACAGAGGTCCAGTTTTTCTACTGGAGAACTTATTGACTAGCGTTATGTTGGGATGCTTGTCTACTGTGATGACGGTCAATAAACTTTGTGACTGGCTGGTCTCCTGTTCCTTATTCTGTTTTGTGAAGCTATATTGTGTTGGCAAGCTATCTAGGCTGTTTCAAATCCAGGGGGGGTATGTGTGGTGTTGGTTTTTTTTTGTTGGTTTTTTTTTTTTTTTTTTTTTTAGAACTGGTAACATGATGGCTTGAATAACTACTGAAGTGAAGCTTTGAGAAGCCTACCTTGGATCAGTTATCACAGCTATAACTAAATTAATATTCAAAAAATGCTTTTAATTACAGGAAGAACCGTTCATGAGAGCATGAATTTTTTTTTTGTACAGCTGATCGCCTGGGAAGATTAGTTGTTGCTGGGGGGGCTGCTGTTGGCCTGGGAGCTCTATGTTACTATGGAATGGGCATGTCCAGTGAGATTGGAGCTATTGAAAAAGCTGTGTAAGTAAGATGATTTCTTTTAAGTAAAGACTACATGAAATGACACTCTCCCACGCTTATATCTGCCTTCTCTGTTTAGTTTCCTCCAGTATACATATAGCTTCTCCCCCCCCCCCCCCCCCCCCCCCCCCCAATCTCTGAACAAAGAGCCCGCACTTCTGGACATGCAGAATAATTTAGGATGGGTACTCAGTCTTCTGTAAACACACTGGTTAAGAATGCTTTGCCTGGCATTCCTGTGAGACTTTGGTCATTAAACTTCCTTACAATATTCTGTAAGGATGGTTGAGGAGAATTTCCTTTGAACACATTGCTTATGTTAGCTCATAATGAATTTCTGTTGTACTTGAATGAGTTGCTTCTTGGCTAACAGAAAACAAGAAAAAACTATAGTCATTTAAACTTTAGGTGGTGATAAGCTGGGGCTTGGGCACAAATGAGTGCTGGAGATGCTTGGGTTTACTTTCTCCCCACTTATAGTTGGAAGTGACTACCAATATTCATATGTAATGCTTGCTACTTGTAGCTGTGTGAAGTCATTCATCTACAAACTGCTGTTAATAATTTTTTGAATTCTTCCACAAGCTTTCAAGTAATGGGTCAAAAGAGTAAAATGGTAGAAAATGTGTACAGTGTGTTTATTCTTGGTGGTAGCTGAAGGAGCTTCCTGTCCATAGTGTGATTGTATCATAGCGGAGACACTCTCACATCTGTTTTTGTTGCTGTTGTTAGAGAGCTCTCAAAATGACATGCATATCTTGTGATACCAGATAAACAAGTGTAGTATGACTCAGCGTTTTGTGAGCTGCTCAGCAGGTTCTTTAATGGTTGCTACACATTCTATAGACTTCCTTTAAACTGGTTTATATATGCACCGTTGTTATTTTTGGTAGTTAAAACATTCATTTTGTTTCCCATGTATGCTTTCTCCACAGAGTGATCTGTAACTAGTGTTATTTGTAATTGGCAATATTTCCAAAGAATTGATTATAGTATACCAGTTTGTGGTGGGAAAGACTAAAAAGTGAAAGTTTGGACTGTCTCTTCTCCCCCCCACCCAAAGATAAACTCACAGCAGAAGTTGATAAACCATGCCATTATTATGAAACCTCCCTGATATCTATATCTAATAATGTACTTAATAGCTTTGATCATGTCTTTGGTTAGTCTTTGTTCTGGTACCGATAACTGCACAACTGTGCATTACTGCTTATTTTTCAGCATTTGGCCACAGTATGTGAAAGACAGAATTCGCTCTACTTACATGTATTTTGCGGGAAGCATTGGCTTGACAGCACTGTCTGCTGTGGCAGTGAGCAGATCTCCGGCACTCATGAGCCTTATGACAAGAGGCTCTTGGCTGGTAAGTTCGTGTTAAATCTAAAGATATTTACCGAAGGGCTGACCCCAAGTGTGACAGTTGGTATCGAAAATGCAAAATATAAACATCTCTGTGAAAGGTGAGGCAAAACTTGAGGTACTGAACTCAGTAGTCCAGAGGCTTGGAAGAATTCAGCTGAGCAAGGTACCCCCGGGCCCTGGAGGTGATGTTCCCAATTCTTCTTCAGCAGGCATCGTTAAAGCCTTAGTAGTCACAAATAATGATGTGAAACTGCAGTGATAAAAGCAGGGGGAGCTGGGTTTCATGGGCATACATCAGTCAAGGTTGGTGGTGACAGTCATAGTGGTTCTATTACACAGCTTCAGCAGAATTGTTGAAAGCTTAAACTCCATAAAACTAGAACGCACTCTGCCAGCTGGCTTTATCAAGTATTATTCATGTGCTGCCCTCAGTAGGAAATGTGCTGAAAGGTTTATAGAAGAATACATTGAGGTTTTTTGAACTACATCACCACCTTGTGTAAGTATTGAACTTGTGAAATAATGACTACTCACAGATTCAAAGAGAATATAGATGTAGGTATTGTGGGATTCCTCAGAGAGAAGTAGAAGTTGCTTTTAGCATGTGGAGTTACTTTTTAAAAGACCTGTGATCTTAAGAGCAGTACACATCTTTCAAATCTGTTGGCTCTGTAGACAGTGATTTATGATTTCATATTTGCAAATACTAAGTAGGGCCCAAAGCTTATCCAAGTATATGTAGGTGCCTTAGATGTAAAGTGGCATGAGCAATATCAATCTTCTGTCTTAAATGGTTTGGTAGCTTTGAGTAGCAAAACTGCAAATATTTTGGCTTTGCGTCTTGCTTGTTTGGATTTTAAGAACCATTACTTTCCAAGACAGAAGTGCTAACGTACTAAAGACAGTATTTTTTGACTTCTGTATGGTATCTAATTACATTGCTGATTGGCACCTTGTACGTTTCCGTTGATAGCTTGTCTTTGAAAAGCTATTCACTCCAATTCTGTGCTGCTATCTTGACTAGCTACGTGCAAGTGAGAACCTGTTAAGTAACCATCAGAGCCCAATGGTACTACTTTCACCATTTTCAAAACACGTGCATGTTCTTAGGCATTTCTTCTGCCTGTGCCCTTCTGTCCACCTCTCTGAAAGCTGTCTTTTGTTGGCCAAGGCCAAAATGATACTGGTAGTCATAATCGCAAAGGCAAACTCCTTATAAGATGTGCCTGCTGAGTGCATGTGTGGTAAGTGTAGTGGCATAGTGATAATTCAATGCCTGCATCAATCTCTGCAGAGATTAATTTAATAATGCGTCCTTGGTGATTAACTAGAGGTTGGACCTTCCTGACTGGTTTGTGAGCTGCTGGAAGGTTCCGTTCAGAAGCAGCGCTAAGGGGAGGCAATGAGCCTTAAAATGAGTGGCAGCAAAAGCATCTGAACTGAATATTGGCTTGGGGTTGGGAGGAGAAATGTACATATTATTACATTTCAGCTACCTTTATGAGGATGAGTAGAGGGAGGAACCATACCTTTCCCTCCTATCTTGCTCAGGTAGGAGACTTGCTGTAGGTTATCACTGAACTCGGATTTCTGAAAGACTGAGTAAGAGTAAAACAGAAGTTGCTGCAAGCAAGAGTGTGCTGCTCTTTCAGAATTACACTGTTAATTTCTAGACCACAGGTTAGAACAGATTTTAGGGGAGAACGGAGACAGACCGTGTGTCCTAATGCCAAACTGAGCTATGTAATGCTGTGTTTTTACAGGCAATAGGTGCAACTTTTGCAGCTATGATTGGTGCTGGAATGTTGGTCAGGTCTATATCCTATGAAGATAGTCCGGCAACTAAACATCTTGCCTGGATGATGCATTCAGGTATGCAATTTTACTTTTCAGTGTAGAGGTCTTTGTTTCAGTGTGATCAGGTTCACTTACTTTAACAAAACTTTGACCTTTAAAGTAAAGTTTTAGGAGAGTTACAGTTTTCAGAGGGACCTGTGAGAACTTGTGAATGTCAGTGAGCTTTCTTAAGTGTTCTTCACACAACTCCAATACTTCGTAATCTTGTAAAAATCCATGCTCAGGCTAAACTTGAGATACAAATATGCCCTGCTAGGTAGAACTAAATAGCTTCTTAATTGTTTCCGTTTACTGTTTTATGGGACCATAGCTTTTATAAGCACTTGTATACACCTACCATGTCACCTCTTTTGTAGAATGAAATTGTTCGAATGTTGATGTTCTCGATGACAAGGACTGTCTGCTGCAGTGTGAAAAAAGTCAAGTACTGCTTGGATCAAGTTCTTCCACAAAAGCATACCATTACCACTAATACCTAACAGTAGTTCTGCACTTACTGTAAAAAATATATTTTTCTGGCCTACCTTCAGATTGTTTGTGGGATCTTTCCAGTAGGCTGCTAGGCTTAGTAAAGCAGTGAGGAAGGTACTGAAACAACCTTATGCTAAGATGACCTAGCAGCTATTTTTGCTGTTGTGTGAAGTGTTGTCTTCGTCCCCCCGCCCACTCCCCCCAAAATATTGTGAATTGGTTTTATTCCTAACAGCTTTCCTGGGAAAGGAGACTTGTTTCCTAGAGCCTCCTTTTAAGGAGAAGGACTGGATTTTTTTCAACAGGAAACTCTATTTCCTATAAGATATGAAAGAGCATTCATTTTTGGTCTTGTGGTGGATCTCTCCTGTGTACTGGATAGAAGGATTTTTGAAAACATGGGATTTTGGTATTTAAACCTAAATTTCTTAGAGGCATACTCCTGTTGGGTATGTCAGGCAGAGTTACAGATGAGTTTCTCACTGAAGGTAATAGCTATTTCAGGTTACAGTGGCTTTCATGTCTTTCAAAATTGCTTTACCAGAAACAATTTATGGTTCAGGAAAGACAAATGTCCGGAAGTCAAAGGCCCGGAAGTCATATTTGTCTCTTTGGAGCTCAAGATTTTTATCAACTAAGAGGAAATTAAATTTACTTCAGTGGTTGTTACTAACATATCTTAAACTGATATTAATGGAACAGATGGAAGCTTCATACAGGACTCCAGGGAAAAGTCTGGCTTCCTTGGTCAGCTGTTCCTTGTAGCAGAAATCTGTCCTGCTTTACAGCTTTGAGTGTTCCTATGGCTCTTATGTAGCTGATGAGTCTATGCGAAGTTTTCACCAGCTGTGTTTTGAATAGATCAATATGCGGGCTGGTACTAAAGCTTTCTTCCACAGACCACCTCCCTGGCATATTCCCTAAAGCTAGATGAAAGTAGCTCACTCATTTTAAGATGGCCAGCCTGTCATGCCGCCTTGCCTTTTGGATAGATACGGTCATACACGATAGTATTTTTATCATGTAAGTGGTATAGTTTGAGCTATGCTATCTGGCTGAAAAAACATAGTTTTGGCAGGTGGAGTCTTCAGTGAAACTATTCCTAATGGATTTTGTTTTGTTTTTCCTTTGACCAGGTGTGATGGGTGCAGTGGTGGCTCCTCTAGCCTTCTTGGGTGGTCCCCTGCTGATCAGGGCTGCCTGGTATACAGCTGGAATTGTTGGAGGGCTCTCAACTGTGGCCATGTGTGCCCCAAGCGAAAAATTCCTGAATATGGGAGGACCACTTGGAATAGGCTTAGGCTTTGTTCTTGCCTCTTCAATTGGTAAAATACTGTTTTGATACTGTCAAAGTAGATGATAAGTTTGAGCGGTTAAGGTGCTCCTCATTTGGAACTGCAGACTGGTCTCTTCAGTTAAGATTTGCTTTAAGTAGCAGCAAAGCAGAAGATGTTCCGTTAAACTTTGTCTTAGAAACAAACTGTGCAGTTAAAAATATAAAATTACAGTTATGGTAAGTGTTAATTTGACAAATGGCTGATAGTGGTTGCTTCTATTTTTGGCTACTGTCAGTGACTAGAGAAGGTAGTAAGCATGAGCTTAGCTTCTGATCCGCTCATTCTTCTCCCTTCTGTGTTTGTGGACATATTGTATAAAAGTCACGGGGCAGAACTACTTCCATATGAAGAAAAGTACACGGTTCCCTAATGTGCTTAAAATTACTGCATCGACTTGTATATGCATCATCTCCAGCTGTTGTACGCTGGTATATGAAAGCAGCCCTACAGGTTGATGAGAATTTTTGAGTACTCCTTGAAAAATACTTACTACAGTAACTGAAGTTTGACCTTATGTGGAGTAGCAGAGACGTTTACAGTAGCTTTCATTTAACGCTTTTGTACATGTGTTTTTAGGATCCATGTTCTTGCCTCCTACGTCTGCTTTTGGTGCTGGCTTGTATTCAGTAGCTGTTTATGGTGGATTGATACTCTTTGGCATGTTCCTGCTGTATGATACGCAACATGTTATCAAGCGTGCAGAGACTCTTCCGTATTATGGAGTAACTAGATATGATCCAATCAATGCGTAAGTGTTCTGCATCAGCACAAAGCTGGTTGCAACGTCTACATAAGGATTTGTTTCAAGTAGTATGGAAGTATACTTTCCAAAAAAAAAAAGAGTTCCTTTGTTTACTGTCCAAAAGTATATTGCTGTAAAATTTGAAAAATAATGGAGTTTTGAAATACAATGTGAAAATAGCTACTGGGGTTAAAACTGAAAGCATCTCCCTGAAGCTAGAGAAACAAGATTAAACGTCATGTGCCTTCAACAACGTAACTTTTTTAGAAAGCCTTTTCCTGCTCAGAAGGAAGAGTTTTTATAGCTATTCCGTGAAAACACCTGTCAATATCAGCTCAGGCAAGCCATGTTAATTCTTTTGTAGTTACTCTGTATTTGTTAGTCTTTGTCACTAAATAAAAAAGGTTCCTCATAATAGGTATAGATCAGCATAGTAGATATAGAAAGAAGGATTAATTGACCCTCAGTAAGTACAAGTCAGATTTAGCAAGTAGCTTCCTTGCTGTAGGTGTTGTCTTTCTGATCTTAGGTGCATTGCTTGCTTCTTTTGGTTTCTGATCTTTAAAGTAGAATAATACTACTAATCTTTAAAAATACCTGGAGGTGAGCAGATAGAAATGCAGCATAAAAGCTGACTGTAACCTCACAGGGGTATAACAAGGGCTACTATTTGAGAACGGTATGATGTCTATCAAGGCTTTAGCAAGTAACTAAATTGCTGGCAGGTTTCTGGTTAAAACAAGGTCTAGGTTTTGTACACGCCAAGTGCAGAGGACACAGCATAGTTGATCTTTGTTACAGGCCCTTAAGGAAGGCTTTTGAAAATGAAGTATCATGGTGTGAGACACCAAATACTACTTCTGTTCCACTAGATTAACTTTGATTTCCTGTTTCCTAGGTGCCTGCGCATCTACACAGATACCCTAAACATCTTCATTCGGGTGGCCACCATGCTTGCCACTGGTGGAAGTGCCAGGAGAAAGTAAACCAAGGCTCCTCTCTGCAACTGTCTGATAGATCAAACTTCTAGGTTATCTGCCTAGTGCATATACGAAATAAAAACTCATGGGTACAAGCAGTTTTGCTGCAGGAGTCAGAAGTGTAAAGCATTTCAGCAAATTACTCTTGTTTCAGTGCAATGTGATTCAAACTTAATGCAAACCCTTTCCAGTTCTGTGTTTAAAATAGTGTGAATTGCTTCTAATTGTACCTTATTTGGGGAAAGTAAATTATTTTTAATATATTGAGTAAAATAGTTGGTCAGCTTTTTAATGGGCTTGGCAGCAGCTTTTGTTGCTTTCCTTTTTACTGTAACTACCTAGTAAAAGGAAGTAATCTCTAAAGTGGTATCCCTTATGCCAATAGGGATACAAGCTACTTCAGGAAGTGCTGTTGAGAGAAAACAGCTTTCAGTTAAGATTTTGTAAAATGATCCTCTAGTGACACATGAAGAACTGAACAAATTGGATACAGCGCTGACTGCGGTCAATGCCTTCTGTTATCTAGGCAGAAACTTCAGAAATGTGTAAGCAGTTGTTAGGAGTACGTTGGCCTGAGTGAATGAGGTGACCAAAAGTAGAAAGGGGACATGAAGAGGAAGCTTTGCAGCGCCTGTCTTGTTTGAAGACTTCAGTCTCTTTCTGAAGCACACATTAAGACACTGGAAACTAAACCTGAGTCTTCATGTTAACTGGGTGTAATAGCAACCAGGCTCTTCTGGTGCTAGAGTTGTAAATCATTGAATAGTGTTAGAGGTATGTCTTTTTTCCAGCGACTAAACTTCAGTATTGCAGGTGAAGCACAGACTTTTGGAAGAACTTCCAGTGCTCTTAAAAGCTTGTACAATTGGCACTGAAAGAGGCGGTTGAGGATGCCCTGTTGTAAACCCAAGTATCATAAATCTACCGTACTTCTGTACACTTTCTTCCTCTGTTTTTAACTCTTCTGCAAATCGGTATGTTTAGCTCAATCTAAAACGCTCCCTATCAGTGTTGTTGATTTGACGTTAACAAAGGCATACCTGCCAAACTCCATTGGTATGTGTTGGAATAAGAGGTGAGTTCTTGGGCACAAGGAAGCTTTGAGCAGATGTCAACAACTCAAACTTTCATTTTCTGTTAAATATGCTATGCTCATGTATTGACTTATGGAACAATAAAATTCTAGCCTCACAAGTTTACTGCTCACTTCTGTGTTAGTGCAAGTATTTTAATAACTCTGCACAAATAACTTGGTTAAGAGCACTGTGAATACGTTGTTGGCCGCTACTTCCTTTGCGAGAGTGCTGATGTGTATGTCTCCAAAGAATCCACAGAGATGACTTCCAGTTTCACTGTCTTTATGAAATCTTTCTCAGACAAAGATGCTGATCTACGCTTGGTTGAAGTGGTCCAATAGGTGCAGTTTGTTTGGCTACTGACCACAAGCAATGTTGCTTTTTTTTTTTTTTTTTTTTGCCTGTAGTATGCTGCAGTATTTTTAGAATCTTGAGTCATAGGGAAGGAACAGTGTGATTGTGAAGAACCTTGTCAACTCCTTTGTGTCCATAGTACAGTCTAACTTCCGGCACTTTTACGGCTGAAGGCATCTGTGTAGTGCTTTGGAGGAAGACATTTCTGGATCATGTAAGTGTAAGTAAGTAGACTGTTTAAAGGGTTTTTATCTCTTTAAGCAATTTCATAATGCTCAATCAAATTCCGTGTACTGTTGCTTTAACTGAACACAGCAATGCGCTTGTCCTCAAATCCTGTATCTGTTGGGAACTGTCTTGCAATAAAGCTCTCATATCTGTGCAGATCATTAAAATGTAGGGAAAGTACTTTTTTTCTGAATTTTGAGGACAAAGCTCTCCAATTGGCTGTGTGAACCAAGGAGGGGGGTCTGGGATTATTTGAAACAGGTGTAGAACTGCTTCAGGGAGATATTGATGGAAAGTAAGAGCAACAAGTAGGTTTAGTACCTTTTAAGAGACCAACAAGCCAAATAGCATCTGAAAAAGCAGTAGTGCTAGTGTGTGGTGGTGGATGAGGTGATATGAGCAGGAATATACTCTGTGATGCTTTTTAGCAGAAGTCTCCAAAAAGAACAGGCTTAGGATTTCAGGGGTAAAGGAATGATGCTTAAGTGAAGAATTGAGGTTTGTCTTCTCAATTAAGACAGCTCTGACTTAAGGAGTGATCACAATCCAAAATGATGCACTTTGTGACGAGCACAAGCGCAGATGCTTGCCTTTCGTAAGGGGAAAGGTGAGCGAGAGCCTCTATCTGAGCTTGCTGTTGTTCTGCTTGGTGCCACTCTCCTGGAGTGCAAACTCTGAAGAAAGTGACATTTTCTACAACTAAAAATTTGGCCCCAATCAAATTGGGGTCAATCCTGGCCCCAATGTCTGAGCATTACTGACATCTCTGCTCTGCAGAAATTTTGTCAGTAGCCTCTCCTGTTTTTCAAAGGGACTGCTGTATAATTAGTAAGCATGTTTTTTTTTTTTAATAAAAAAAATCCTAGGATAAGAGCGTTGTCAAGTTAATTGAGGCTTTGTGCAGCGCACCCTCTGTGCACCTTTTGGCATAGGACTGTATGTTTGTGGGTGTTGCCTGGCTGGACAGCGAGGTGGAGGTGGGTGGGCAGGCAGCGCTTTCCTTGGCGGAGGGCATGCAGATAGGACAGGTGACAGCAAAGCTAGACAGCTCCATTGAAACAACCTGCTGAAAGCATAGTATTTCCAGCAGACATGGGTGAGAGAGAGTGAGGACCTCCCTCCTTGTTAGGTTCCACTTGTGGTTTGGGGAATTGAAAAGAATTGAAAGTCTATCGTAAATTCAGTCTAAGATACTGTGGGAGAAACAGAGGCAAGAAAACATTGTAGAGCAAACTGGAAATGAAAGACTAGAAGCGCTGAACTAGTGTCATCTCCAAACTCACTAAGAAGAAGAAGTCTGTAACACGGTCAAAGATTATGTAAACTTTCAAGTTCATCAGGAGAGGGGTTGGGGACAGGAGATTCAATGAAAACACAAATTACTGTAAAGCAAACAAATCTGACTTCAGAGCCTGTTACCTAGATGTCTGAGATACAATAGCCTTTTTGTTGAAGCCTTTCCTTTTACAGAAGGAGCAGCAAATATTCTATTACACCTTTGCAGTTGAAAAGAGGTTACTGTTTCCAAGGTGAGTATGGGGCTAGAAATAAGTTGAGTGTAAAGGGAACGATTTCTTAGTCATCTGGGGAGATAAGAGATGCATCCTTAGATTCATGTTGCTAATCCATTATGTTTAAAAGTCAAAGCATGTCCCTCAGTCATGCAAAAAGTAATACGAGTTCTTATGGTTAAACTGTTCAAGATTTTTCTTTAGCAGTTGAGTTGGTAAGAGGCTTCACTAACTCTGAAAAACTAATTTTTGTGTAGCTGTTGTTTCTGGAGGTGGTGTGCTAAAATACTACAAGATTAATGAATATGTTGGTAGAAGCTCAAGCCATTATAAGAAAACCCTGTGCTTCACATGTGAGTACTTCCTCTAACCAGATGGAAGCAGCTGCTTATAGCATAAGGAAAATAAAACAGTTGGAGCAAAAGGTCTTGTTAAATTTGGTGATAAATGAAAATTATCTTTGCCGTTGTGGGAAAGCAGGAAGCATTAAGAAATTTGAGGATGCAAAGTTCATTTAATTCAGCTTAGATGACTTAGGATGAATCAGTGTAGTTCTATAGGAGTATATGCTGGCCTTCCCTTTCAAAAAAGGATATGAATCGTAGAAACTGCAGACTTTATAGTTTTACTGCAGTTGTACTCTCTCCATTAGAAAGAGGTAATAATGACAGTTTGAGATGCAGTAACTAGTAAAGACTGGAGTAAAGAGCAAAACTGAAGTAATAAATGTTCTTAAGTTAACATTGGGAATCAGCTGGGAGACTGTCCTGGAGCAGGGGGTGAAACCTCTTTCTCTTTTCCACAGCAAACCTCTTGTAACTTCCCGAGTGCTTTGCAAGTAAGCCTGCTGTAAAACTGGCATCCAGCGTGCCCATGAGACTCGTGTGCTTTGTTCCCTGTCGCAAGTTGTGTGTATTCACTCTTCTGTCCTAACAGGTCACTCTTTTGGATGACTTTGCACTGTTAGGTGAGGTTTGTAGCTGCATTTATTTTGCTTGTTTATAACTTGCCTCCTACAGGCAAGGTGGGAAAGATGTAGTAACAGCTTTGTCTCCCCTTTCCCCCGTGTTTTTGTGTATGTGATTTTTCATTCTCTCTCATCCCGCCTAAGGCCTTGAAAGATGAGTGCCAGTTTATGATAGTAGCTCTTGGCCTCTGAAGAAAATGTACCAAAAACGAGCGAGGGCCTCAGTCCAATTTTGATGTTGGATGTAGTGCTACATGTGAGAGAAGCAACATTTTCTTACTGCTCTACTGGTACTCTGGCCCTTTTTGCTTAAGCAAGATGTAAGTTATTAAGCTGATTTGGATAGCTAATGTGCCAGAGCTTCACACCTCTGTGACAGGATGACCAGAGGCGCTGTGAAACCTTCTGGTTATGGCAGCAGTTCTGTTCCTGCTGCATGTCAGTTGTTCTGCAGAGTGGTGGGGAAATGCAGGCCCCAAAAGGGGAAGGATTATTCCTCTTTTCTGTTAACTGTTGCTCTAAAAGATTCTATTCTTTCACTCTCAGCTGTTGCTTAAGACAATACTTTTTCTTTCCCTTTTTTCTTGAGAAAGATGTTAGGAGAATACAAGACACTTCAGCTTTTTGTACAAAATAACTAGTCTGGTTACCTAACACTTAATTCCAGAAAATTTAATGTGAGAAAGTGGAGTGGTACAATGACAAATGTCTTGGCAGGCATCACGCTCTTCTCTTCCTGAATAGGTAAGCCATTTGATTCAGCTGGCAAGGCTCCAAAGGAGAAATACTGTGCAGCTGTCAGCCTCTAGGGCTTCCAGGAAGACTTTGTGATTAACCTGCATTTTGATACTTTTCTAAAAAATGTAGATAAACTCTCTCTGTACTGATCAGCCAGGAGCTGGTAACAGTGCCTTGAGGCAGAGATGGTAGAGGAAGTTTGTGTCCTTCTGAACAGGCATAAAAGCTGTCACTCAGCAACTCTAGCTCTCTTCTTGGGTCTTCTGGAGAGTTTGGGTATGCTAATTTCACGCAACCAATGTGAATTTGAACCAAGACCTTCAGAAGCAAAGGGTAAGGTGGTCTACACGTCTATGATGGTATGAACTTTAACTCCTTTTCTACTTCCGCCCCCTCCCCCCCCCCCCCCCCCCCGCTCCTACAGAGGCAGTTGTCTGAGAAAAACGTTCCAGCATTTGATTTAGTGGTAGTTACTTGTGTTAGCTTGCAGGAGCGAAAAACCCCATGGTCTAGTTCACTGGGCACCGTTTCAATGCAATGAACACAGTCTGTTCCCCAAAACCTTTCTGGTCCACCCCAGTTGTATTTATGTGGCTGGGCAGGAGTAGAAGCAAATGTGCAGTTCCTGAAAAATGATTTTACTTTTAGCTGGAAATTTGATGGCCTAAGGAAACCCCAGTGAAGCCTTTATTTGGGAGCCACAGTTTTGTTTGACTCAATCTCAGTAAGAGATGTTAGTCATGAGATAGTGGGATTTTTGCGTTTCTATTCAGCTTGTATTTCTCATTCCCTTAGGGCACAAACGGAAGTTGCCAACATACCTGGAACTTTGTTTCATTGAATTGTCTTGGATGGGGGGCGGGGAACACCTAGTAAGTTACTTTTACAAGGTATTAAAAATCCTGAAGGAAGCAATGTTTTAAGAAATGCAGTTTGGTTTTTGCAGTTATTCTTCCAACTTTTCTTGTGATGCTTTTCTTTCTTAGAAAAAGATGGTGGAGGATATGCTATATTATTCAGGAGGGAAAAAAAGGGAACATCTCTGGACCATCAGCAAAGTGAGGTGAATTACTTGTCATGGTAGATTGGTACCAACCTGTGTCTGGTCTAGGTGGGATGACGTGATTTTAGGCTTGCACTCGGTACGTGGAAACCTACAATTCTACAGTTGTTACCTTAATGCAAGTAAGTTATCATGCCTCTGTTGTCTCACCATTGCATTGGTGATGAGTTAGCATCTAGGAAGGAATCTGGTACTTCTGCAGATACCTAGACCACCTTAAAATGTACGAAATGTAAATCTAATGTTTTCATGCAGTTGCATTCAATCTTAAAAGATTGTTCCAGTTAAATGTTTAGCTGTTTATTGCAGATACTGGTCAGAAGCTCCAGTTTCTTTCTGCTCCTGGCATATTCTTTGTTGGCTAACTCTGTTTCCAGGAGGACCATGTTGTCATGCTATTTATTTAAACAAAACTGTGGTAATGAAAAATTATTCGCAGTAACTTTTACTGTTGTCAGGACCACTGTCAGGAAGTGGCAACGCATAATATCTTAACAGGTTGCTCATTCCCCCCACCCAGCCCCCCGTCTTTCGGGTGAAGTTTAGCTCCTGTGTGCAAGTCGCTTAAAAAAAAAAAAGAAATACTTTACAGTAGGCCTAAAGACTTGTTCAGAAACTTAACACAGACATTTGCAACAGTTGGATTGTACTTGCTAGTAAACTACCGCTAATATTGCTTGTCATGGTTATCTGAAGAAAAGACATCTAAGGTAGTGAGCCATGCCTTGGTAAGCATTAATAATACTGTTAATGGCCTTAGAGTATTAAAATCAAGGAGTGAAGGGAATTAATGAAGACTGTGTCTTTTGAACGCATTCCCATTCATCTTTGGCTGTAGAAGCAGTGTTGCAAGGATAGATTAGGTTTAGATGAAACAGTCCATCTGAGACATGGTGGGTGAGAATGAATGAATCAGATGTTTGGTTTTTTGGGAGCGTCAGATCTACGTTATAATAGTGTTCAGAGAATGTTTTTTGTATGATAAAACGGGGATGAGTGAATGTTGGGTTACTGACTGATCTCAGGGCCTTGCACAGGCAGGTGATTTACTGTCATAGCAATTAGTATTCCAGTGCCGGACTACAGATTTGAAGAGCCATCCTCACCAAGAGTTTCCACAGACTGATTTACTCAGCTTCCTGTGTTGTAAGAGCACTTCTCCCCATTGTGAGGTCTGAAGATCACTTGAGATGGTTATGAGTGTTGAAATGAAAACCCAGTTCTTACTGAAATCCTGTGTGGAAGGGGTATTTGAATGCATTTTTCCATTTTCAGAACAAGCTTCTTAAGTGAAGCTATGGCAACTGTTCTTAAATTCAGGTTGCTACAGCTGAAGATCATTTATAAACAAGCTGCCGTATCAAACTCTTCCAGTATGAAAGAGTGAGTTTTGCTTTTTAATGTAGGCAGAAGTAGGGAGGAATCAGCTTTGCCTTTTGGAGAGCAATTCAAGTTTTACAGAGGCAGCAGGCATGCTAAGCGTTATTTGTTTTACAGATATATTATTTTATAGGTTTGAAGGCCAGAGCGTATTACCCTATGGTTTTACAGCAGTGTTGCCTTTTGGGCAAAGGCCAGGTTGGATGAAAGGTGTACAATGCTTCTTACATTGGACCTTACCTTAAGAAAATATTCGGATTTCATGCTCTTTTCTGCTGTGCAGACGGAAAATGCATCCATGAGACAGGTCTGGCCTTCTTGCTTATACCAGCCAACTGTAAAGAACACTTTCTTATGAAAATAGTTGTGTATGGTTGCGAAAAAGTGAAAATCAGTTAATAATGTTTTCCAACTGCTTATTTAGATCATGACTTAAAGTAGAATTATTTGAAACGTCATGGGAATCCTTAGAAATATCAGCTGTAGTCAGTACTTCAAGATCAGATTTTAATTTAGTTAAGGGTAAGCGTATGCCCTGTTTGTTCTTTGGCATACCCAGCAAAATTAAGGAATTTCTGTAAAAGGTGAGGAATTTTTAGCAGACTTCTGCTTGTATGTAATTGAGTCATGCTTGGAGCAGCATATAATCCCACAGAGTTTGACTGTCATAATTAGATATGCCAGTTATCCTGTTTCTGTGCACGTACGTAACAACAAACAAGCACTGAACATCGTGCTATAATATCAAATAGAAAGAGAAAGGAAAATTAACAGGCATGAGAAATGAGCAGAACGCATGTTTCAAGAACAAAAATTGTAGGACTAGCTAGAGCATGTTTGGAAAAGTGAATGACCATCTCTTGAAAGAAAAGCAGCATAATCAAGGGTATAAGGCAGAGAGGAGAAGCTCTGACAGGAATGAACAAAAAGAATCGCCCAACTACTGCCCTTTAAGAAGGAACAGTGGGGATAAATGTTGGAAGGAAGGAAGGAAGTCAAACCTTTATGATGGTGACAAGGGTTTATCTAACCAGGACCTGCGTAGGATCTTAGCAATGGAGGGAGGAAGAGAGGGTAGAGCTAACGAATCCAGGAATAACTCGTCCTATGAGAGCAGCAAGGAATTATGAACGCCAAGAAAATGGGGAGACTTCCATAGAAAGGAGGAGTTAGCTGAGCAGAAAAGTCTTGCAAAAATCAAAGGAAAAATTTAGTGGGTTAATCTGGCATACTAAAAATAGGAACATTGAAAAGTTGAATAAGCATGGAACTGAGTTTGATAAATGTTGAAATAAGTCTTTATACCTCCTCCAGCTATGCAAAAAAGTAGGGGCGTGACCAAAGGCCATGTCTTGTGAAAATTGACATGACAGTTATGGGTATATTAACCAACTGTGGTGAACCATTCCTTAGAAAAATAATCCATGTGTACAGATTGAAACAAGATTAACAGCAAGTATTAACATCTGCTGCTGTTTGAACTGATGATTTAAAAAAGATTATTTGAAGCACTTTAAATCAGCGTCATTCGTAGTGCATGGGACACGGCACAGTCAGTTGTAGTCCTGGTGTATTATGAGAGACTCATCCTGTGCTACAGCTGTAATGTTTTAGTTTCTGTGTCGTAACTAAGTCCCATTGAAGAGCAGGGAACTTTTAACAAATGCATGAGTAGATACTAGTTTCTCAAAAACAAACAAACAAAACCCACCGTCTTGGAGCACTCTTGGCCTTTCCAGTCAGAATGGAGAAGAGCACCTAGGTTGTAGATGCTGGATCCACTGGAGAAGAGAAAATAAGGAATTCATCTGTTGTGCTGTGCTTTGACAGAGATCGCTGATCTCTGGTCTGAGGGCAGCAAACGCTTTGCAAATAACATCTTACTGCTTGTTCTTACACCTACCTAAGTTGTAGTGGCAGCCTCCCTTACAGGCAAGCGGACTTGGAGGTTTGTGGGCAGTTTTTGGACTCGTCTACCAAAGTCCTTTGCACCCTTCTGGGACAAAAGCTTTTAGACAGGTGGTCGATTGGCTTCTCCAAAACCTGAACAAGAAATACAAGAGCAGACTTTAAGGGCAAAAGAGGAGTAAACAGTTTACAATTGCTCTCCTGGGCAGACAGCCCAGCTTCTTACCACCTACTCTATTTCCCTGCTGTGGGTAGTTGGGCATGCAGGGTTAAGGAAGGGAGGCAGGTTCAATTATGGTGCCTGGAAGGCTTTGATTGCTGCAGGAGAAGAGACCTAGTAGGAGCCTGTCTCTCCTCCTCAGAAAACAAAGAGGACCCTCAAGTAGCATTTGCTTGCTTCTTGCTCAGGGCAGATGGTAAAGTTGCAGTCTAGTCATTTCTATTTAGGAAAACAAGTCTTTGTAAACACTCCTATTGCCAATATTCTGTTGTAAATATTTCGGAAGAAAAATATCTCTTTGAGGTAGATGTTGGCAGCAGCTGTAATGCATTTAACATTCCAGCAGCGTTCCAGTTTAATTAAATGAACATAGCTGGAAATGTCAGTAACCATCGTGTGATGAGATTCTCTTCTGTAACTGATATCAAGTATTACCTGCTTAACTTTCTTTTCTGTATTTGGGGGGGGGGGGGGGTTGTATGCAGGAAAGGAAGGCAGGGGTGGTGTTTGATGTTAAAGACCTGTATTCCTTGGGGATAAAGTCTTGGTAGATTTGAGTTAATATGTGCCTTTTATGACATTTCTTTCATCTGTACTTCACCTTTGTGTTTCAGGAAGAAAGCTGTTTGGGTGAGGCAGCTGCCATTTTAAGAGGCAGAGCTGAGATGTGACTTGAGTTTCCTCTTTTTTTTTCTGTTGTCCGTCTGGTATCAGCAAAGTCATTCTTAAAGAAAAAATGTGATTGTTCATTCTTACCACAGAAGCATGGGAAAATTTGAGTGTCGGTGAGTTTCAGAAATAACCACCTTACAGTTAGTGAAACTAAAATTATTTTCTCAGAGTAGGTAACAAGTTCTGACATGAGAATTTTGACCGTTCCTCATTAGAGAGGAGACACTTTGATTTCCAATAATTATTTTGTGGATTACAGTTAAAAGCATTACCTGTGTAGGGTGATGCTGAGTAGCAAAGTTAACTTTTTTGCCGGTAAAGCAGGACTCTTTTGCCTTTTTCCTCCAGCAAACCAAAGTAATGCAACTCTTAAAATATATTTCAATCTTCTGCTCAGTGTCCAATTTTTATCCCTAACAGATAAAAGCAGAATTAATTGAACTGCAAGTATATGTAGTGATACCTCCTAAAGCGCTTGGAGAAAATCCCCACAGTTATTCCCTTTCTAGCTCTCAGGCTCCATGCACGTATCCCTGCTGCCCCACCTTTCCCAGGCATTTTGGGAGGATCTCAGTTTGCAAAAAGTTTGGCATACACAGCAAATTGGGCCTCAGTCCGCTCAGTAGAAGAGTCCTTGCTGGCTTTGACAAGACCAAAATTTAAAATAAGATGTTGTGATTTCCTGAGTTTTTACAGGGATAATAATTATATATAACCATTAAACACTTCAAGATTTAAAGGAGATTTTATTCAAATTCACAGGGCAGTAGACTGAACTCTGAATTAGTGCTTGTTTTGGTTTTTTGTTTTACTTTAACCCTCAGGTGTGTTGAGAATATCTTCAGGTAGGCTCTCTTTGCAGTGTTAATTATCTCCCTGTATTGTACAAGGTCCTCTTATTTATGTATAAATAAAATAAGTAAATTATACGAGCTTGCCTAGAATTTTCTCAGTGTGATGGAGCTAAAATACTGTGGTTTGAGGTACATAACCACTTGAGCATCACCGCTATTCAGGCAGCCTGATTGAATGTTGCAGAGAAAGGACTCTCCCACTTATCCTTTCTGCTGCCTTTTTGACAGGTAGGATGTTTTGCTGATCTTAGCAAGTAGGTTGACTAGCCCATGAAGTTTCCCAGCGTGTTCTACATGCTCAGTTTAGATTGAATTTTTCGTTCTTCTGTTTTCTTGGAAAAAGATCCTATCTACTTGCTCTGTCTGTGCAAAGACTTGGCTTATGCAGTGAGAACTTGTTCTCTGTGCTGGAGATGGTGAAGGAAAAGATGAAACAAACAGCAGAAAACTGCCTTGTTTTTTGTCCTCTTTTAATCGCTAGTGAGGAGACGATTGCAAGGGCTATGTGCTGAGCTACACCTTCAGCACAGCTTGGCTACCTGTACGATCCCTTCTCGTATTCACTGTGAGCAAAGCCACTAGGAACACTGTCTAGGCTGCTTTTCTTTTTAATTAATAAAACTTGCCTTAATATCTGGAAGAATTCCAGTAGTTTGGCAGGTCACATATCCTATTTAAAATCTCATTTCCTTTTGCTCCCCCTATCTGCAGGAAGAGGTAACTACCCTTGTCTTGATAAGGGTCTCATTTAGCCTAGAAAACTGAGAATTTCAGTCTTGATTTTGTGTAGTTTATTACCCTATACAGGAGAGTCATTTGCCACCTTGTTAAAGTTGGGTGAGTACTTTCTGAAGAAGAGTGGACAGGAAAAAAGGCACTCAAGAATTTTCCTGATTTGAGGTGGGAAGGACTGTGCCATGACTTCCACAAGTGCATTTTTGAAATGCTTTAGCCACAAATTAGGCCGTCTGCTAAAAGAGAAGCTTGCTGATGGACCTGAACACACTATTCCAGGGAAGCCATTCTGAAGAGATTGAGCTGTTATCACCTTAGATTTCATCATATATTCTAAGCTTATGGCCCAAACGTTTTCCTCAGTTCAGAGTACATCTAAAGCAATTTAATGTTTCTGTTGATGCACTGAAATCCTAAATTTGATTTAGTTAATAAAACAAATTGTGTAGGTGTTTCCAAGTCAAAAATACTTCCTATAGTGCTTCTGGTTTAAATATAACTGCTTCTATTTGTAAAATACTTTTAAAAAAAAAAAAAAAATCTGGTTCGGTAATGCTAATGACTGTTCTCCCATTAGAGGGGAATAAAATACTTCCCAATGAAGTGTAGGATTGATTCTCTCTTCACTGGCAAAAGTTTTGCTGATTTTAAAAGTGCAAGATTGGGGCTTATAGCCATATGTTTGAACTCTTGATAAGAAGCCCAAGAACATAAAAGCAACAGTAAAGCGCTCTTTTTTTGGGGGGGTCATTGACTGAACTGTAGAAGTGCTTTCTGAGAGGCTTAGCGGTGTTATGAACTGGAGACCTTACCGTGTTCTGAGGTGTGCTAATGGTAAAGCAGGACTGCTCATAAAGTACTTTGAAGATAATGCTATCTGTAGCACGTGTTGTTAATAATTTTCATCTTACAGCCTTGGTAATGTCAGCTTTGGCAAAAAAAGACCATTGGGCGTTAGCAAATCCCACAATATTTGGAGATTGTAAGGTAAGAATGTAGAAATATAAGGGTAGTTTTAGCTAAAACTGGTGATAAAAGGGGTGACCTGATTTAGAAGGCTGGCAGTCCAGCACAAAAAGGAAACCGAATCCAGAACCTCCAATGTGAAACCTCTGAATTTCAGTATGTGTGCGCTGAGGATGTGGGTGCATGCTATGTGGATGCCAGAGGGAAGCCTCTTCTCCCATTACTGTTTCAAGCATGAGCAGCTTGCAGGTACCGCTTGCATCACAAAAGCAGCCTCACCTTCACAGCTTGTTCTCCCAGCGTGGAATCAAATCTTTTCAGAATAAGCTGTGAGATTCTGGTGCTGCTAAACCGCAATTTTGGCCTAATTTAGGAGACTAACCGCTCTGCAGGTCATCCCTGCTTGAAAGTTTTTTTTAATATGTTCTTTCTGAACCTTGGTACTGTATCAGATTTGATGGACTTCTTTATCTTGACTGTTAAAAGGAGTCTCTAAGACTTAATTATCCAGGTATAGTAGATACCGAGAAGTTAATAATAAACTCAGAAATATGCTGCTTAACCAGGTGTCCTGCTAATTATGTTAACGCTACATCGGAAATTGCTTTAACTTAAACATTGCGGGTTTGTTTTGCCTTTTCCAGTTACCTGTCCACAGTTTCCTTCTTAAGGCTTTCTGCCTTTGCAAGCACCCGAAAGAGCACATGAGGTTGCCTAAGGAAGCTGCTGTAGAACCGCAGGGCCCAGTCACAAGGTGAGATTGTGCCTCAGAGCATCCCTTTACTCTTATACTCAAAGCCAGACTCTCCCCATTAACTGGAAGGAACCTCTCTAATGTAAGTTAATTGCTACTGGATTTGTGCGTCAGCTGTTTCTTGTGGCAGGGAGGGCTGTTTCTTTCCATTCCTTGAAGTGCAATGCAAAGGCCAAATCTCCACCCATCCTGAATACAGCATTCCTTCCGATCTACCTTATAAAAACATAAGGTTATGCTGGAGGCAAACCAGAATGCTGCTTTCGGTCTCATTGAAGAAGCTTCCTGACTAGCTGGAAGGATGAAGCTGCTGGCGTTCTGCAGCCTCTTGTTTTTCTTTCTTTTGTGCTTCAGTGCCTTTACTGTAGAAGGTATGGTACGTTCTTCTAACAGATCTACCTTGTTTCTTTTCTTCTTCTTTCCTTTTGTGATATAGAAATTCTTATTCTCTCTATTGTATGCTGATTTAATTCTAGAAAACAAAACAAAACTTGACAGTAGAGATGAAAGGGCAAAAGAAACTTAGAACTGTTTACTATAGTTGTGTATCAATGCTTTATTTGACTTTCACAGTAGTGCTTACTGTGCCTCGCAGAGGCCTCTGTTACTACCTGTTGCATGTAGTACAGCGTGATTAATTTCTACCCTCCCCTCAAAAGAATCCTGTTACATTGTTCAGTAGATATCCATCTGACAATATAAAAATATTTCTTGCTAATCAGGAAATACATTGATGGATAAAGTTGCTATCTTTATGGAACAATAGAGCATGAAACTAAGTCAGATATCCAGAACGGGAGTAAATGAGAAGTTCTTTACTGAAGGGTGTGTGGGAATAGCTCTTCTGACCCTCAGTCAGAAAAACTGATTTCCCTCCTGATGTGACATACTTTAGTTACTGTGTGTTTGTGCCACCCAGTTAACGTTTTGCAGTGTTCCAAAGCACGGAGCTTTATCTTAAAAATGGGGTTTGTTTTTTCTGCTGCAAAACATCTGGAGATGTCATTCTGGATTTGCAGGGAGGCAGTGTAGTCGGATTTTTAATCTGAGAGGTGTTTTAACTTCTCTGGCTATCTGTTCAGCTTTTTAATGTGCTAAAAATATCAGCGTGATTGTTCCGTGGTGTTTAGCTTTCACATAGATGTAGAGAATGAGCACGAGATAAGGAAAAACAGATAGGCTAAATGTCCAAAGGTCAGGGCAGCAGATTAGCCATGCTTCACGTTTTCTAGAAACCTCATAGGAATCATCGTTTAAGTGTGCATATGAGTGAGGAGAAACATGCAGGAGCTGTCTCTTAAAAAGACTGGTCGGATGAGTAGCCCTGTCTTTGTATCTTTCTGCCTGTTAGAGCTATTTGCTAGAGCTGTGGTGAGGGTAAATGAACACGAGAGCAATATCATGTACCTGAAACATTTCTGCCCCCTTTGCATTTTTTACCTTTATTTAGGATTCGCAGGCCCCTTACGGGGAGCTTGAGAAGAAGTGGTGCAAAGGGAGTTGGAGAAGGCTACCTAGATGAGTCTTCAGGAGCATAGCAGGAAGGATAGGAGAAAACAAGAGCCGAAAACGTGCAGATTCCTGTGATAACGTTCCCATCCGTTAGTGTGCGTCCTGGAGGTTTAGCCCTTCACTGGGTCAGAAGGGGGAGAGGAAATGTGCAAAGGACACAGTTCTTATCCATAAACACACGGACTAGAAGGACTGTTTCAGTAGTGTGCATGAAATTGCCAAAGCCTCTTGCACGTGTGAGTGTGCTTGAGTGCAGCTGGCACAGAAGTGTGAGGGAACAGTCTAGGAGATACTGTAGCCACCTGGTACTGCTCCTTGAGAAAAATACCCTATTCCCGCTGGGGTTGGCTAAGATAAAATCAACCCCTCCCTTTAACACTCAGCCAAACACCCTCACCCCCATGTACTCATGCCCATATTTTAAAGCATTGCCCAGTGTCTGTCTGTCCTTCACTTCTTGACTGTGTAGTTCTTCCTTGCCTCAGTGCAGTGTTACTAGCTCTAGCTGCAGTAGAAGTGCCTGGGTGTGCATCTGTCTTGTCATTTGGAACCTGTTAGACTGGAATGAAGCAACCCTGGTAAGAAACCCCAACCTCCTTGGATGTTAGAGCAGGTGCTATCACTAGCCTCGGCTGTAGAGCCACGCTGCTATGATTTCTGGAATCATGGAGCATATGTGAGACTTTTGGTGAGGATTCACTGTTCGGAGTTCTTCCTGCTCCATGGTCACTTCAGAATTGACCTTTCTTTTCTAATGTAGCCAGCACTCTATCCAGCATTCAGTATGCAATCAAAGTCCCACTTATTTAGGCCTAGTGGGCAGGGAATAATGATCTATTCCACACCGCTGTACGTGTGGATACACACTCTCTTCTCTTAATTTTTATACTTCCATTAAGTTAACTATAAAAACAGTGCAAAGTCTGTTTATTGGGTTAAGGCAGTTGAATTTCATTGACAGCGTTTTCTGCCAATATGTGACGTTTCAGTGGGTGAAAACTTCCACAACGTGTCTCTACTTTCCCATCGCTGCTAGTAGATACAGAACAAATTCATCCCTGTTCTGTGATAGGGGTACGGCTATATGGACTAATGTAAAATCAGTCATGATGATCCTTTATTTTACAGATCTCTGTTCAAGGATTTCACATGTAAAGCAATAGTCAAAACATCTCTGGATTCTAACCTCTTTGATGTATGCACGCAGATAACTGTATCCTCTGTCCCCATTGGTAACGTATCACTCTTTACCCTTAGGTGGGAAGGCTAAAAAAATCTGCTGCTCAAAACTACCCAAACTCCACAAAAAAGCGCAGAAAGGTAATATCCGCTTTTTGATTGATTCATCTATAATGATAGCAATGTGATGTTACTTAGTTTTGTCATCTGTAAACCTCACAATTTTCTGTGTTGGTATTACCTTGATTGTACCACAAAAATAACTTTGTTTTCTCAGTCATCTAATGCATCAGTGTTTGGATTTGGAAGAAATGAGTAGGGAAACCATTTAATGCTCGCAGTGTAAAACAATCAGAGAAGCCTGATAGTCAGATGAAAACATACCGTTCGTATCAATTCCTGCTTTGTAGAAGGTATTGCTTTTGTTTTGAGGGCAGGGAGAATAGTATCTTACCACGGTTCCTTATTGAAAAGGATGAAGGGAACCTGCAAAAGTAGAGTTTTATGGGGGGCTTTCCTTGGTCTATTCTGTCACCATCTAGTTGTGGCTGCATCCATCTCCATATTTTATGCAAACAACCAAAGTATGATTCTGTAAATTCAAAAGGGAAAAAAAAAATTCTTCTGGGTTCAAGAACAGCCTGAGGCAGACACCCCTGCTTAGGGCAAACTCGTAAGGACTGCACAAGTAGGAGTGTGCTTGCATTCAAGTACTTCGGAGCCATTTTTAGGCAGTGTTCCCTGGCTTGAGTGCATGGGAGGGGAGGGCTGCCCTGTAGTCTTCCAAGACCACCTGCTCTTAATGGGAAATGCAGAAAAGCATTTTGCTTTCTAAAGTAGCCTCATTTTTGGTAGGAATTCCAGGTGGTGCATTTGTACTTTCATAAAACCTTGATCATAATTCCCTTTTTTCCTTCTTTCCTGACTGGCTGGTGACTCAGAGCTGGGAAGCTGATGCAAATACTTCCAGCTACAGGCACAATGTTTCCTCTTTGTATACCTTTTAGTTTACACAACACTCTGGGTACCTGCACAAGCCTGCAAACAGCTCCATTTGCTTAACTGTGTAGAAAGCAAAAGCAAGGAATGGAGTAAGTTAGCTGGGACTTGGCTTTTTGTTCAGATGGACAGTGGCAAAACTAGCCCTACTTGCCCAGTTTCTAGTTAGGACTACTTCTGATAGCAGAAGAAATACTTGCTGCAGAAAGAATCACCTGCATTTTTTAAAGCAGTTTTTGGAACTCTGTCATCACATCGGTGCTTCCACTGAATAAATGGGACAGTTTTCTTTCTTAGCAGTAGTATTGACTCTCATATATCTTTACCAAGGTGATTCAGCACCTGCAGTAGTCTGAAAACACTCAAATTGCTTCTTTCTGTATGTCCATAGTTTCCCTGGCTTCATTAAGACTCTGGTAAAAAGCTAAACCGTGAGTAGGTCTAAGATTAAAAGATTATATATGCTCTTTAGATACCATTCAATATTATGTTAGCATTGATACATGAATACCATGTATGTTTTGCACAGTAATAATATTTTAAATTTTAGAAAGTTTCTAACTTGTATTAATAAAAGTTATCAGCTAGCCCTTTTTAAACTTTATAAAACTTGCTTGGAAATGGCCCATTTCCAAGCGATTTATTTACCCTCTTTCAGTCCTTTATCCTGAAACTATAATTTCAGTAGTTAAAAAACCTCCAGTTCTTTATTCCTTTTTGTATTCACCTAGCTTAGGTGAAATCCACATGTTTCTCTGCAGTCTTCCTTTAGCTGGTGACTGTGGTCAGTCCCTTGCAGCCTCTCTGAATCATGGGCTTTATTTTATGAAAAGCAGTCCCATCGATCTCGGGGGCAGTGAACACTCCATAGGATTATGCCTGTGGTCAGAGGTGTATAGTTTTGTGCTCTTCTCCTTATTTGGCAGATGGAAGAGCAACTGAGGGCTTATTCAGCTATTCATTATGTCTTACAGCAAGAGCAGTGTGTCCCAACCCAACTGCAGTGTCATGGGAATGCAATACTGCCCACGCACAGGTGACTCTTGCTGGAGACAGTGCATGTGTCTTCTCTGGGCTGAACCTATCACCTTTCCAAAATATTGAGCTTTCATGAGATAAGCACAGCTATTTCTTGTCAGTTTGAGGGACCTTCCACTGTCTTGACAATATAACAGGTGGCGCAGGCTGCCTTGTGCGACGGCATGAGCCCTTCCCGATGAGAGGTGGTTCCAAACTAGAATATCTCCTTGAAAATAGGCCAGCGATTTCCCATGGGTAAAATAAAATGATACTGGTCTCCTAGGGGAGTGTTCAGTACTCTTCTGAGGTGGGGGAGAAATGTATGAAGGAACCTGTTTAAAACCTATAAACTTGCCACAAAGATCTCTAAGAGGGGAATCTGAAATGGTGTCCTGTGCTGCAAACCCAGTAATACCTAATGATCCTTGTACCCTGTTTGACTGCACCCTGGTTCCCTGTGCGCATCTAGCCCTATCTGCTGTAACTGTCTGTTGTCCCCAGCTGCAGTCAAGTCTTCTGTAGATCAGATACTGCCCTTTGTAGGTTTTGTTTGTTGTTGGGTTTTTTGCTTTTGTACAGTGCCTATTAGTCTGCTGTGCATTACTGCTTGTCTCTCAGTTACAGATCTGCTTATATGAAAATGCTTGATCTAGATCTGTTTGACTCCTACTGAGACAGACCTAAAAACAGGCCTAATGCAGCAACTGCCAAAAGCTAAACATGGCAGCGTTCTGGTTTCATATCCAGTTCTGGATTGGAACTGAGCGCTGCAGGCTTGCATTTTGTATGGTTGTTACTAGAACTCTGGGTGATGTTTACTTCCACGTTGCTTGCTTTTCTAGGGGAGTGAATGTTACTTGCTTCCTACGCTCTGTAGGCAAACACAGTGACTGTTTAAGTGTTACTCTGCTCTATTCTTTCTGCTAGGCCTATGCAAAAGTGGTTGCAAAACCACTTAAAAGGTAACTCGGTGTGACTTAAAGAGGGGGATAATCAAACCATACTGGCTACTACTTTTGAAGCAAAAAAATTTCCTAAAACTTTGTTCTTCCACCAAAGCAAAAACAATTGATGTCCCAGAAAGCAAATGCTTGGTGCAAATGTCAGCCTGTGATTTCTTTCCAGGAAAGCTGCTGAGTGTGGTGATGGGAAGGAGATGATGTTATATAGTGTAATATAATTAACCGTGTAAAATCTTGACTGTAAGATGTGAACTTTGGAGAGACTGTAGTTCTGCTTTGTCTATGAAAACCTTCACCTGTGATACTGCCAGCAGCAGCAGGTATCATGGCACCTTCAGTGACTGTGCACCCTCTGCACAGGAAAAAAAGCTGCTAGGAATGGGTCATCTCCAGCAGTCTAGTGAAGAGAAGATTGCCATCGTATCCCTTTTGCTTTTAGATCACCAGTCATCTAAGCCTGGCCGTACAAACGAGGGACAGCTCCATGCATTGAAGCTTTGTGCCATTCTAAGCACTCCTGATTAAACTTTTTTTTTTTGTTTTCTCTCCTTTCCATCCTTGTTTTACAGGTATGAATCCCAAAATGACTCTGATGGAAATAAGGAAATATTGCAAGCCTTGTCCTCAGGCAGCCCCTCCAGTGGTTCCTGGACCTCTTCCGCAGCTGAAATGAGCAGACTGAGAGCAGGGTGAAGGGCATCTGCTTGCCAACGCATTTCAGTGCTTTACTTGGTTGAGGGTTCTCCTTTCACAATTGGGCATGAGTGTATATTATTTTTGTTTGGGAAAAGCTTCAGTTGGTGTAATGTTTATTCATTCCCTCAGGCTCCTTCATTTTGTTGATGTTAGCCCTGGCAGCTAAAGGGTCAGGCAAAGCTGTCTGGCTGCCACTGGATCTTGTGTCAGTTGCATATCATTCATCGGTATCAACTGAGTATTTAGCTCCTCAAACAAGAGGGAGAGAAGAGGTAGCTGAAGAGTTTTTCTCAGAATCACTGTTCTGCATTTGTGGATTTGCCTAAAGGGTGGAAAGGGCTGATGTTATTGTTTTTAGTTCTATACGGTATATATGTATATTCAACCTCTTTAATGAATGATTTTATATTGACAAAAGGATTTTAGTTGTAGCTTGGCGCGTGAAGAATTTGTTCCTGAAGCCTTGACTCTCAGTGCTTGGAATCCGCTTGGAAGTAGATTTCTAGCAAATGAGAAAAGCCATGCTTTAGAGAAAGAGTGGAAAAATTGGATTATAGCAGATAGTTAACATAGTGGTGGAGGGCTAGATCCAAGTACAGCAGTAAATTTTTTCAATATCTGCCCTGGGGTTTAAATCAAGCCCTAAAAGCAATGGTGCTGGTTCTTTAACTTCTCGGAAGAATGTTATCAGGTGGTTATTAAACAGCATTCTGAGAAGATGTTAAGGTTTATTGGATTAAATTTTTTTCTTTTCCTGAAGCTAGAGGGCAGCTGTTCTCCTAAGGCATCTGTATCATGATATCACCTCAGAATAAACAAAACTGCAGCCTGAGCATGAAATAAAGCAAATGCTAAAACTGATACTAAAGGTCTGAATAAGAACAACAGAAGCTCCTTGTGCTAACATCATTAGCAGTCACTGGGGTCTTCACTCATACGTCTCCCTTCCTTCCCTGTCCCCTCTAAGTGCTGCTATTTCTATGCCTGGGGTGAGTTCCTGAACCAGAATTACTGGGATATTAGTAAGTTTGGTTTTGCTTGAAAATGAGCAATTTGCGTGACTATGAGGTGGGGAAAGCTCTTGGCACTGTCAGTTCTCCGAGTACTGCTCTTTCCATAAGATAATTTCCAGTGTGATAGCAACAGTCTCCAGGCCCTTCAGTAATTTAAGGGAGTTAATGGGGAAAGTCAGGTGCCTGTTTTAGCCCCAAGGCAAATGCAATTCCCAAGACTAAAGTTAACAGGTAGTTGTGTGTGGCTGTGCTTTCGTATTGACAATGTTTCTATTTTAGTGAGCAATTGCACAGATTTCTGGCTCTAGGATTCCTTTGTTATTTTTATTGCTTTTGAGATTAGAGCTGACCATCAGTTTCCTAATTTTGAAGAGCTGTCCCTGCATAGCCTTTTTATATCAGAAAAAGGAGCTTCAAGTCCTTGTAAGATTTCTGAGTCGGGAGGTTCGTGAAAGAGCCGTGTTTGAATATTCTGCCACTGATCCCTGGGCAAACACATTTATTTCTGTTTTGCCTTTTGTAGTTCACAGAAGGGATCTATAGAATACAAATAAGTAGCGTAGAGTATATATTTTGTATAGTAAATGGATTTGGAGCAGGGTTTTACTGTATAAGATATGGCCATGTGTCTTTACAGATCTGTATAAAGAGTTGCTAACAGGTATGGGGTTTCTTTTCTCTAATATGAACTTTAAATACACTTTTAGATCTGAAAAATGCTACGTGATTCTCTCCCTGCCCCACAAACGTCAATTCCTTCAGGCAAGATGTTCTCTGGGGCTTAGGCTTTTGCTATCTGATGAACATCAGCAGTACTACGGAAATGCTCTGGGCCTTCTGGGGGATTTGGGAATGTCATCCTTTGCGCTTATGGAGTATTTTGACTCACCTAGTGTTACCCAGACTGGCCTTAATACAAGGTTAAAGGGCTATTCAAATGGAAAACGTTACTTGTGTGAAGCCTTAGTCTTGACTGAACAAACTGAAGCAGGAATCATCAAGCTGTTTCAGCATAGATGTGACTGCTGCTGAACCAGGCTTTTTGCCTGGCCTGGAAGAACCTGAAGCTCATCTGTTGACACCTGAAGATGATTCCTCGACAAAAGTCTGGCTGTCATTTCCTGAGGCGTTTTCCTCATGTAGTAGAACAGAGCTACCATCTGATTGTGGCTTAGCTTACAAAACATGCCTGTTCTTCCTTTTGCTTTCCTTTCACTTCTATGTATATATCTGGCACTACTGGAGGAGAAGATATATTTACTCAGTGGCTTTTCAAAGTATAAAGCTGTATGTTTATATAAAGAAGCAAATCAAGCTTGTCCGAGCTGACGGATGCGTTTGTATCTTATGTTCTTGTGTGCATTCAGCCATCAAGCATGAGAATTGCACAGCTTTCAACTTCCAATAAAGATATTTTTGAAGCTTCTCTGTGCCTGCTAGCTCACTCATTTGATAAGGGCAGATCACGATCCATGATCTATGCTATGTGACCCTCATTCCACCAACTGGCACCAAATGACTGGGAATTGTCAGGAGCACAGGAAGAACAGTTGCTGCTGATAGGTAATATTGAGGCACAGGCATTTCTGAGGTTGTTCATTCCTTCAAAGTGGGTATTGGAAGAAGTAGTTGCACGTTCTTTTGCATAAAATGAGCCCAATTTATAATGAGGATCTTATCTGTTCACCCATCTAGACTAGCTTACAAATGATGTCAAGGTCCGTCTCCAGTTGACGAATGCAAGAATTTTTTCTGGAGAGTTTCTGCCGCTCCCAAGTGTGGGCCAGGATAGCAACTTCTTGTGATTACATTTGCTAAGGAAAATGAAAATCCACTCTCAAATAATAGAGTTTTATGCAAAACACAAAACCAGTGGACTAAACCCTTTCTGTTGTAGTTTTGTCTCATGGAAGCATGCTCATAACATAGCTGTTGCTCTCCAAACTCCTTGTGACTTAAGTCGTTGTTGGATCAAGCCTGGAGATCCCCTTGTCTGATACCATCCCATCTGTCGTCATACTTGACTGCCATTTCACAGCAAAGAATTGCCAGATGGTGAATGCAGGTTGGCTTTCCTGTCCCCTTTTGACTGAGGCTTATTCCAAGAAGAATTTGTCCAAAGCTTAGCAATGACTTTCTCTCCTCACTTGAAGGAAGCGAGAGGAAAACTCTCCTATGGGTCCGTCTTTTACCTCAAAGCAGCCACCTCTTCCCATTAGATCTGAGCAGTTGTCCCCATCACAGCCAGTTTATCTGCACAGCTCATCAACTATTTAAGAACTAGTGGGAAGCAAAGAGAGTTCCTTGCTGCTGCAAATTAGATGACGCAAGGAAGTGTGTTAATTCTAACCCCCTTGTGTTACTGGTTCTCAGTAGCCCTTCAGAATTATAAGATGGCAGGCACCGGTTGGTTGACCAGCTGTGTTGATTTTTTAAAAACAGCAGAATCATCTTGTCATATTTTGGCCTAGGATTTTGGAACCAGGTTATGGGTGCAGAAGGAGTGACTTCTGTATTTTCAGTGTATTAGGGGTGGGAGTCTCCGCTGAAAGAGCGCTTGTCTGGGCATGGATTAGGCCAGTTCATCATTCATCCCTTATGCTAGTGTATATCTGTGCTTCAGAGGTGTTGCCTGTGAATATCTTCAGGTGTGGGGGATTAATTCCCCATTTTCAGTCTGATGCGTTTTCCATGAGGAAATGGATAAGGACAGGGATTTGCTGTAGGATAAGCTTCTTGCTGTCATAATGCCGTCTGGCCAGCCTGTGAAAGCATAATCAGAGAAATCAGGTCACTATGTGTCTGAGAGATGCTAAATTGAACGTGGTTTATCCATCCTTTGCAGCCTGACATGCTCAACAATCTCTGTAATTGCAAGAAATTGTCAAACCAAGCCCAGTTTCTGTCAGAAGCTCAAACTGTGTTGTTCCTGGCATGTTAGTTCAAGAGCTGGTTAGTCTCAGGTGGCAGTACAGCGCAGGTGCTCACAAGAGATGATTTAAAGTTTGCATGGGAGACATCCAAACCCAAATGTTCAGAAGTTCGGTGCGCATAAAAATGCCTTCTCAGTGGCTGGTTGTGGTCAACTGCACACTAGGCACAAGTACAGTCTGAAAACACCGCCAATGTGTGTATAGATTTGTGATAAGTTTAGTGCAAAGTAACTGATATTTCCTGGGATAGCAGTATTTGCTGAACCTCTAAGTCCAAAAGTCAAACAGTTGCAGGGCTTCCCTGATCTGACAGGCAAGGTGACACTTGAAGGTCCTTCAGTGAAGTGCTGCTGGATTCAGTGATGTCATTTGGTCGTCAGTGGTGACCCCAAATGTAGCGCGGGAAAGACATGTTCATAAGGTGCTAGTTGATTAGTCTGCAGCTACAATAGCTTGCCTTGGTCTCTGAAAATCAAATCTCTGTAACACGCTTTCAGAATCAGCTCCCAAGGCTGGAGCATACTAGAAAATACCATCTTTGCTACATGGGCTCCTGAGCCAAAAGTTCTGATGTGCGTTGTTGCAGAGCCCTGTATCGTGATCAGTGGTGACTGTGGGGTGCAGGTGTGCTGTGTTCACTGAGAAATGCTAAAACTTATTTTGCCTCTTGGAAGTTTCCACAGGAGATAAATATGCCTGAGAAAGAAGATCCTTTCATACAAAAAAGCATGAAGAATTTCATCAGCTTACAAATGCTCTTAGAGAAGCGGTGAGAGATGATTTGAAACAAAACCAAGCTCTGAATGAGATGAAAGATAGTGCAGTAGTGTCTGCAAGTCCCTCAGTAAATTGCTTTTACTCTTCAGATAACTTTTCATTACTCGGGAGACAACAAATGATGGCAATTTCACAAGGCTCTTATCTTGAAGTTCTTTGAATTTACCAAGGTTAACAATTAAGCACTGCCCTTTGACTTAGTTAAACATGCACCAATTCCTCTTATTTTTCTCATAAAAATCTCCAGATAAGTGTAAGGTGAAAAAAGAGAAAATATTTGAGATGAAGTTATGCATTAAGGTTGACCTTAGTCTTGTAAACTCAGTCTTTGATGATCTTTGAAAGGTGCTCCCTTAGACTTCTACAGAGATAGGTCAAGACTGACCAGTTTTGAAAAAAGATCCCGAAGTCTGAGAAATGAACTGGTTCATCGTAATTTTATTTTAAAATACGCTTTGCACTTTTTTCTGTCTATTGCACAAAGCTGCTCTCTCTTTTTCCCTTCCCCAGCTTTCTTTCCATGCTTTTTTCTGTTTCTTGACGTGTTTTTGCGGTTTCTGGTTCAAAGTCTTCCTCATTGTTTGTTCTCACCAACTGGAAAAGTCATCTTTTGTTTCTTGGCCTCTCTGTCCCCCACCCATTCCTTATCTACGCAGGATCTTATCTCAGCGCCATTCCTCTACTGTCTGAATTTCCTCAAGTTTTTCTCCCTGTGCTGAACTATTTTAATTTGACTCCAGGAATTTCAGTCTGTAAGAGGGACAAGACTCCAGACTGTTAGAAAGACCAGTTATAAAACAGTAGGGTATTGTATTTGTTATTTCCAGGCATCTTTTTTGTGTTAAGGACAGTTTCAGGTACAGGATGCGAGCATCTCTGTTTAAAAGCACCATAAAATCATGTATGAGTATGAGTAGGGATTTTTCTGTCATTTAGTTTGGCTTTCAGCCTTTACTGTGATAACTTTTGGATCTGCTCTTTAGTAATCGTGATGTGAATCCTGGTATTACCGCGTGTGGAAGGTTGTTTCCTGATGTTTTATCCATTCGTTAGATTAACACATATTGTTTGTTGGGTTTCTTGCTATATAGCTCTATTGATTTATTTTATTAACAGGTTGTTGTAAAAAGTGATAATGGTATTTTGAGATAAGTTCTTGAAGGGGGTGGGAGGAGAAGGTTAAGGGCACACTGCTTGTAGTTAGAGCTAGTAGGCATGAAGGTGGCTTTTGAGCTCTAGCCAGGTTAAGCTGCTTGTTTTGCCAACTGTGAGAGCCACTATACTTACAGACTATTCCTTGTGTAAAAGTCTCTCCAGTCAAAGGCTAGATAGTTGCTGGAAACTATATGGGGTGATAGTCCTATGCATTTTTGAAGATTACTCCAAAATTGAATATTTAATCCTCTTGTTATAAATTACAGTATGTTGAAATGTACTTTGTTACCTAGGACAAGCACTGCTTTGGTATAACAGGCTCTCCAGGTACTCAGGTTTTGTCTTGTTACTGAGTTCCTAAGTGAAGGTGGAGGATCACCTCAGCCAGTTGGACCTCCCAGTCCTCACAAGGTAAGTTCCCCAGGACCCAGTCTGGGAGTTGGTGAGTTGTGGGACTCCCCAGCGAGAAAGGGGGAGGCCTGTGCCTTGGTTCTTAGCAAGAGGGGTCATAGGCAGACCCCTCTGCAACCACGATGCCACACGTTTACCTGCATAAAATTCAGGGGCTGCATGTCCTTCCCTCTGCCAGTGTGACTGAAGTGACGCTTTTGTCTAGAGCTGATCCTCTGGCCAGGACTGTAGTTCTTTGCATTTGCGCCATTCCTGTACTGAACTGCTGACTTTGGTTATGTGTGGCAATGAAAGGAGCATGTCCAATTTTCATACGTCCTCTCATTCAACAAATCATACTACTGCCTTGTAAGCAGGATGTCTGTACAGTGACGTCCACGACACGCGCACTAGTCGGAAGACTTGCAGAGATAACGTAAACATTTTATTGCCCTGCCTTGACAAGTCCCATCACTTTTGTCAGCTGCACTGACTAAATTATAAAATCTTGATTCATTCATTATTTACACCCCAACTGCACAGACTATGACATATATGTGCTATTTCTACAGGCAAAATGATGAGCAATAGTAGTTCTTGCATAAATAACTTGGACTGTCTGTCTGCTGTTAAATGGCCTCCTTCAAACAGGTCTGCGTCGTGCTCTGCGGCACCACGTCCATCAGTGCTTATGCTGCCAAAGTGAATATAGGGTATATAAGGATATCAGGATAGTCTAGGGAGTATTCTCTGTTTATTATCCCTGAAAAAACAAGATGAGTAGCGTCGTCTTTGTCGATGACGCGTAGCTTCCAAAGGACCAAGGTTACTGAATTGTAAATGGATTTTTGCAGTGGTCTTCAATATCCTCTAGGCTAGTAAGGTGCCTTAGCAGGAACTTTCATTACAGAGCTGCTGTGGCAAATGTTCTCCCCTCCCCTGTTGCCCACAGAGCCTTTTTTGCAAACTATAAAATACCTTTTGCCAGCCTGCAACCAGGAGGAGGCAGCTCCATCTGAGATGGAGCACTGGGAGAGTTTCTTCTCCTTCCCAGGAATTCTCACTAACCTTCTTTGCAGCCACCTACAGCGAATGATTATATAATTCATAATAAATTCTGCAGGCAAGTGATCTGAGATTTTTGTTTTGCAGATTAGTATTTTTTCCTATGGAATGAATGCAGTATCTCTTTTTGCCTGGATTCTCCTACTTGGAAAAAAATCTCGTCTGTTGGGAAGCACTTTGATATCTGTATCTGAAAGTCGCCAGTGTAATGCTAAGATTGCTAGGTGTTTGCTGTTTGCTCTCCCTCTGCTTTCCTCCCGTGGATGCCTCTTAGTTTCTTTGGAGAGAGGGACATGATGACCCCCAGCAGCGCTGTCTAAAGCACGGCATGTGTTGCAATTTGTGAAATAGCAGGGCTGTCTGACCACGCAGAATAGCGATAGCTTGTTTTTAAGGTGACTGACAATTTACCCTAAGGAGCCTTGGGTACCTCCTGTTCCTAGACTATTACCTTGGCATGTTTGCTCTGCTACCTGGGTAACTTTTGTTGGTTCCTGATGCGGTACAATGAGTCATTTCTCTCGGTTTGTGCCAAGCAGAAATGCTATCAAAAGTCCAGTAAATCGAGGCCTGCAGAGAATGAAAATAGATTTTACGTTTAGGTATATGTGTGGAGTTTGGCCTTTGAAATGTTCCCCCAGCAGGGGAAGATTCTGTTCTGATTCAGCGATACCAGGCAATTTGAGGAGCTGGGGAGAGGAAAAACTAGCGTTATTTCGTGCCTTCTGAAATGCTGACCGTACATACCTCCATAACCTGGCCTTGGTCTGTGTGTGTTTAAACAGTAAAGTGAGTACTTCCTCCTTCAAGCTCTGGCTTGTAACGTCATGAGAGCAGTTCCCTGGCCATTGTTGGAGTGAGACTTCTGGCTTCCTTCTGGCTTTTCACGCCAGTGGCAGCCAGCACAGGTGAATGTTTTTACTGCAGGTAGGCTTCCAGTTTTGTTTGTTTTCTCAAGCTGTTACCCCAGAGTTCGTCGTGATTATAAAGAACGTTTTCACTGGGTGTGAGAGGATCTCTTTGACTGTGTGCCTGTTCTCTTAGCAAGCCTCGCTATCCGTTTGGAAAATACAAGAAGTTTCCTGGTATATTTATTGCTCTATTTGGGATACATAAAAATAACCTGAAAGAAGTTTAAAACCTACGTATCTCTAGAGCTGTGCATGAGTATCCCATGTTTAACAGTGGGACTACTCTGAAACAGCTGGGGGCAGAGGAAGTGTGATTATTCAGGGACATGTTTTCTTTCTATTAATTTATTCCAGCAATCCTTCATAAATGTCTGAAGCTCTCTTGGTGCAAGGAGATTTGGGTGGGGTGCTGCTGGAGAATGCTGGCTACGCAGGCTGGGAGAGGCATGCCTGCTCTTGCACGTCCATAGCACGCCAGGCGGTGCGAGACCTCCACAGTGCCTCATGAGCTGCTCCCCTCCTGCGAGAGGTTTCTGCATAATTATGCTTGACCAGGTCTGTCCAGGCTGTAACCATCTTAGTCAGAGGGCTAACAGCAGAGAGGAGCTGCTTGCCGGGGGAAAAAAGGTGAATCCCAAAGGATGGGGGAGACTAACTTTGCTCTGGATTGAACATGAGATCAGCACCATGAGGCGGGAGGGTGTGTGTGTAAAGCGAAACTTTTGCTCAGCGAACAGGAGACTGCGCAGAGCTGGGAGGAGGTTTGCAACTTTGATCTCTCTGGCTTTCCTGTTTGTTCCCACCAAAGATGTCCCTTTCTCTCATTCCCCCTCTGCTTGCATTGCATCAGGGCTGCAAGAGAGCTGCGCGAAGAGCGTGCCCGCTCCTTACAAATGGCTGAAGCGGGGGCGGGGGGCCTCATTTTTTAGAGGCAGTGGAGCAGGATGAAAAACACGAGTTTCTCCCCTTGAGGAGGGTTGGAAGGGATCCATGTTTGCATCCCCCCTGAAATTTTCAGTTTCTCTATGGAATAATATTCAGCAAAATATTTATGTAAAATAACAAAATATTTCAAATCACAATGTGGTTTCAGTGCAATATGAACATTTTCCAAAGAAAGAAGACAAAAGTGTTTAAGGTCAAAAAGTGATTTCCGTATTAGAAAAAGAAGCAAATGATGACTGGAAATTTTTGACGGGTCGTAACAGTAAAGACACTTTCCCAAAGCCCAAGACAAAAGATGTGATGTGGCAGTCTTTTTAATTTATAAACTCCCTGGTTTATTGGTAGACAAAATGGATCAAAAGTAGACCATAGTCTAAAACTAAAACTGTATGCAGTTCTGAAAAACAAAGAAAAAGACCAAAAAAAATCTTATTTCTGAAATCAGGAAGTAAGCAACTACCAGAAAACCTAGCCTTTGAGAGGAAATTAAGCCTTCTTGTGCCGTGGCTTTTGTTGCCATGTTTTTCTCTATCAAGGGGGAAGATAACAGGCTACATCCCTTTGAAGAAATTGCAGTTCGTATGCGAGTTGAATTATTTGTTTGCCCAAACTTTGTCCAAGAATTTTGTCCAGGAGCCGTTTTGGGTGCTCCTACTTTTGTTAACCAGTCTGGGACACTTCGAGGAGGGGGTTCAAGTAAATATCACACAGATGCTTGTAGTCACCTCTCAAAAGCTTGTTTTTTCTTCCCAAGAATGAAGAGTGTTTTTCTTCTTTGGCCCTTTTTTGGGGGTGGGGGGAGGTGAGGGAGGAGGGAATAACTTCCTGAATCAGTTGAGTTACCAGTTTTCTTCGGGAAACTTCAGGATATGTGTTTTATCCAGGCTTTTACCGTTCTCCTGTATACTACTGGGGTTTAGCGTAGTTGCCCAGTGGAACTGTAATACAAAAAAGGTGTGTAAGCAGCTGAGTTACGACTCCGCATATGACTGCTCTTCAAACCAAACTGCACAGTATTGCTTTCTGTGTATTGCTCTGTTCTTAATTTTTCTTTCCTTTCATTTTTTTATTAGTGAACTGAGAGAGGTTTATAAATTTGGCCAAGATCCTTAAAGACAGACAGTCACTATCTTTTGGTGTCCTTAATGTGATTTTAATGATCTTGGGCTGATTATTTCTAGGTTGTCTGTGTTAGAGGTGGAAACCGAACTCCGTGAGTCAGAACTAACTATGAGATCATTTTACCTTTCAGATGTAAAAGTGTTAAGCTCATTCAGTTAGTACCAAAAGAATAACATAGGGAGAGAGAGAAAGAGGTCTTTACTGGTTTACGTTTGAATCTTGCAGGGCTACCAAAAATTCTAAGTCTTTTTAACAGTTTGGCGTATTTGCGTCAGCCACATTCATCACAGCCTCACGTCATCTGTGTCGGAAAGCACCACGTTGGACAATAGGGTGCTTAAGGATTACGCATTCTGCTGATCGTGTCAGTGGATCAGTCCTTTATCTGCTGTATATGTAAGTCATAAAACTTGCTCTGTTCTTCCTGCTGTAAAGAGCAGGCGTTGTTTGTGTTGTTTAGAGTGTAAACTAAATGCAGGCAGTACACACGGGTCCTCCACCAAGGACCTGCCAAACAAAACAAAAACAGCTGTAGCCTGTTTCTAAATGGCTCGCATGCCAGCTAGAACCTAATTTAATTTGGTAGATAATAATGGTGGCAGAAGGTGAAGAGATGTAAGGGACTTGAGGCTCTGCTCTCCTGCCATCAAATTGGCTCAGCTTCTGGCTCTCAGAAGCCAGACAGAAACCGTTATTTCTGTTGTGCTGTGTTAGGAAAATGCAAAGGGTAGTTTGCCTAAAATTATTCACAATTAAAACATGAAAACAGTCACCTGAAGTATTCATCGACAGTTGTTCTTAGATTTACAATGCTGTCATTTATGCTGTGTAGTAATGGAGGTTGGTGGACAGCGATGATGCTGTGCCCCGGTATAAATCATCTCTCTGCCCCTTGGTGGGGGGGGGGGGATTTTGAGGGAGAGGGATGATGCAGGCTGGACAGATGAGTTTTTTTTAGATGAGGTTTTGTTGGGAAGGAACTGCACGTTTAACTTTATCTTAACCGTCTGCTTATACTGGCTGTGCTTTGCTGAAATGAAGAGCGCTATTTCCTGCCCAGGTCCAGGTCAGAAAGCTAACATCCAACAAGAAAGTGGATTTGTTGCGTTTGCTGTACCTTAGCACATCCTGCTGGTGATAAAACATTTGGAGAACTGCTTGAACAATTCTCACTCGTGCGATGCTGTGGGACTTGCTCATGACCTGCCTCTTGAGAAGGCAAAGAACGGCTCAGCTGCGGTCCCAGCTCCATCAACTTGGGGCATGTGGGGCCCCTTACCTGTTGTGCATGTCTCAGGCCCGCCCTTCTGCCCTTCCTTTGCCTGCTACGCATTCAAACGTAAGTAAGAGCCCCCCATCATATTTGAAGGAGACGGGTCTTAAAAATTACTCTGACTCCCCTTCTCTCCTTTGTAGCTATTGCATCTAGCAATTCTGCGCAGAATGCCTCCAGGAATCACTGATCTCTCCTACTGCTCCTTTTAGTCAGTGTGTTATTTAGAGAAGGAAAGCCGTAGTGTGATTTCACCTCTTTCTGCACATGCTGGTTTCTATAAAGTGTAGAGCACTTTTTATATTGACTTTATTTACACGCATAAATGTACACACAAAAAACGTTGAATATTCTTTTCCAGGATAACTCTTTACATCATACTCAGAAGAGGAGGAGGAGCATAGGGAGGAGAATGACTTGAGCTGCTACTATGTGAATGTAAGCTTGGTTACTTACCAAAACTGTCCAGAGTCTAAAACAGTGGTTTTTAACTCAAATGGAGACAGGCATAAGATTTGAGGAGCGTACCTAGCTCATACAAAACAGAGCAGGAGAGTGGAAGAGAATTTAATCTCTCTGTTGTTATTCCTTTAATTTTTGCTCTCTGTTTTTTAACTGTGTGCATGTGTAAGCATAAGAAAAGTGATTGAAATGCAGCACAGTCAAAATCTCACATTTCTCTTCTAGGCAGGCACTCCCCAGGTAGGCAGCTCTAATATGATTGCTCTGAGGTGGAAGGGCCACCCACAATGTGGAAAGCGTAATTTATCTCTGTGCCTGCTCTATCTCTGCCCTCTGTGCTCGGACCGCCAGCCTAGGTGGAAATTAGTGCCATCTGGGGTGCTGGTGACTGGATAAGGGCGTTTGCAAATTGCCAGTTGTAACCGGGCCTCCTCCGACTCTGCCCACAGAGGTACCACTGAGCTCAGTACTGATATCACTGTCTCAGAGATAGACACTCTTGGGAGCGTGCCTGCCCCTTCTCCTGATGAGAACTTGCTTTTATGTATTGCATAGCATGAGGGACTGTGGTCGTCCGGTATTTTTCGTTCCAGGCCAAGACTATCAGAAGCAGCTGTTCCCAGCGTCATGTGCCACTGTCTCCCCTTCCCAGGTCTTACGTGTCAGCACCCAACCCTGGAGGGCTTATACCGTACCAATTACCCTTTTAATGTTGGCGTCTTATCCAAGCTTGGTAGCCTGAGTGAAGGCTGGTGTGGATAACAGCTCAAGGCCACGTGTTTGGTTTTAGTGCTGACATCTGTTGCCAGTTCTGGTTTGGCACAGATTTTAGGCTGGGCATTGGGGTTGAGCTTGAGAAGCTTTGGATGGGCCCTTGATTCCCATATTCCTTCAAGAAGGCAGGGACAGGAAAAGGGCTGCTATCAGTACTGGTGGAAGCCCATCTCTTGACAGCCATATTTGATTAATGGAGATTAGTTCTAGGCTTAAGTCTGGGTTTTGGATTACAGAAAGTAAACATGTTTGGGCTCCGGTTCCTCCAAGATTCATGAAGGCGCAGGGAGATAAGAAAGAGGAGGGCTGGAGCTGGCAGGGGAAAAATCATAAAAATCAATCAAGTTTCATCAACCCTATTAGCTTTGATGAAGGAATGTTTTCTGTGAGAAAAAAAAAAAAATCTGTCAGAATATTGATGCCCAGCTGTAGCAGGTGTATAACTAAGTGCATAAAGGTGTTCTGGCTGGATTTTCATACTCTTAGGGGACTAAGAGCTCAAACTCATTGAGATTCAGGACGAGTCAGACGTTTTGCTTCCTTGGAGATACGGCCCTAGAGATTTAGATCCCTTGGGGCTGCAGCGAGGGGAACATGCAGGTATTAACTTTGACTGTTGACTTGGACTATTGACTTTGGCTCCCCACCACTTCTAGGAAAATACCCTGCAGAAAAGCATATTCTCGGTTCTGGCTCGGGGAGGCAGGTAAGAGGAGATTTAGGTGCTGTTTATGATTTTTTTTTGTTTTGAAAGGTAGGTGTTGCACACACCTCCTGCTTCCCAAGTGACTGATGTTTCCACTGCCGCCTCTGGCTGATAGTAAAGCAATGTGGCTTCTTGGGCACCATGCAGGTGTGTTTTTGTGCTTTTACCAGTGGTTCAGCATTACTGTTGACAGTGGTAGCAGGGTTAAATCTGTATCACAGTTTACATTTATATGCCGTCTTCTATTTGTGAATCCCTTTGCACCCAGTTTCCAGCTTCGGATCCCTGTATCGTGAGTTTAAAGGCATTAACAGTAGGTTTGGTTTTGTTAGTTGCCTGCTTGCAGATTCCTCTGGGGTTTATGGGGCACTGTTGAAGTCAGCATGCTGGTTTGACATGGAGTCTTCACAAATGCTATTGTATAAAAATAGTCAGAGAGAGTCACGTCAAAGGTCTGATCTTGTAGGAGATGCTTGGAAAACAGACGGAGGGCAAAGGCAGAGTGATCCTTCCCCTGGTATAACTTACCAGCTTCTGGCAGGTAATAATTTAGTGCCTTCTTGAGCCCAGGTTTGCATCAGAATCATCATGTTCGATAGTCAGTCATGGACATAATCTTCCTGAATTTGTCCAATCCCTTTTTAAGCTTTTGCTGTCTATACCATCCTCTGGCAAGTTCCACTATGGATGGTGAGTTTTTTAGTATTTTACAGAAAACTTTTGCATTTTCCTCTTTGAGGGGCCTTACAGTTAACTTATTTTGCAGGCAGACGTATCCAAGCAGGAGCATTGTAGGTCCGAGGGGCTTCCAGAGACGTGGGAAACCCACAGGAGCATCACAGCAGTGTGTCTGCTGCAAAGACTTCTCTCCCCACGATCTCCTCTGTTATTCATTCGTCCTGCAGTTTCAGTGACTGGTGGATAAGGTATGCTATAAATACGTACCAGCTTCTATCTGCCGAGGCCTTCTATACTGTGGGGAAAAATGCACGAAAAAGCTGCTTGAAGCCAGCCTTCTCTTCCATACCTGTTTGAAGAAAGCTAGCCTGGGAGCACAGTGCCCCCAGCCTCCCCACACTGACAGGCATGCAGCATCCCCTGGATTAAGGGAGGGTCTGTACATGAAGCCCCTGACTGAGGGGTGGCCACGCTCCTGTAGGGACGGCCGCTGGCCCCAGGGGTTTGCAGCAGGATCCGATCCGCCAGCAGCGAGCTCTGCTGACCACGCATTAGCCAGCACCAGCTGGAGCCTGGGCGCGGGGACAGGGCTGCCAAGCAATTGCACCCATCTCGCCCGCACCCTCCATGTGTGCATTCAGCGCTGGTATAAACAGATTATATCTGCCAGGAAGAAAACCGAACTTCTGTCACATTTAAAAGCATTGCAATAGAGAACTCTGTTTGGTTGATTTCTTGAACGCTTCTTCCATGCACACTGTTAATTAAAACCAGAAATGAAAACTGCGTTAGCACAACCTTAAAGGCTACTTTAAGTAGCCTGTGCTACTTTGCCTCAGATCAAGTTTAAACAGCTGAACCACTATGTCTACATCTCCCTTACAGAACCGAGTTATTACCACTGATCAAGTTCCTTTTAAGCAGGCAAAAACTTTGTATGTGAATGTTTTCCCAGAGTGGCTATTTTTTTAATCTTATAATTTATTGGGTTTTTATATATGCATGTGTGTACGTATATGTGCGTGTATATGTACATATATATAAATAGTGCAGACACCTTTTATGTGCAGAAAACCGAAACAAAGCAGAGAAGAAAAGCTACTTTCTTAATTTTTTCCATGAGACCCTTTGAGTGTTGGTTAAAATTACAGGCTGATGTAAAGGGTGCTTTGGAAGCCTATGAGAAATCCACCTATTTTAAAAATTAAATGATCAGGCCAGATCATGAAAAGAATATTTTCACTTCTGCATTTTGACTGTGCAATTTTGTGTATTTTATGCTGTCCTCAATGCGATGGTTTCCTTTAAAACTCTTAATAGTGAAGCTTACTGTTACTTGTGTTAGATTTTCTTCCTTTATAGTTTCTCAAGATTACCAAATCTAATATACAGAAAAAATCTCTTGCAGCTCTAAAAAATAGAGGACTGAGTTAGAGAATTAAAGATAGAATTCGGGAAGAAAACAACTTTCAGCTTTACCTTCTCTCTGGCTTGCGCATTTAGGCAACACAAATACAGTACTAACAGCAGAACCTCTGAGAGTTATGCTGATTCCTCCAAATCTCGTCTCAGAAATGAGTCCCACAGCTCCCTGCAAAGTAATTGGTCTAATTAGGTGGTAGGAAGGAGCTTCTTTAAATTCCTCAGAAATTAAGACGTGTCATCCGCTTAACATGTTAACATCTGTTACTGCCTCTTGCACATTTCTCCACTACATCAGTCTGAAGGACGCTCTCCTAGTCCTGTCAGAGACAATAAAATAAAGTAGAACCCTTGAAACCGAAGACTTTGGCCCCTTCTTCAGTGGGATGAAGCATGTAAGGCATTTCACCCCCTGCTTATTTCTCAGTTTGGTGCACGTTTGCCTGGGTGAGTACAATAATCACTTTGTTAATTAAAAATATAGGAGGATGCAAGCATGGCCTTAAATCCTGTAGTAATCCTTACTAATGTGGTAATGTGGTCCTGAAATGTTTTCCTTGGAGACTGATCCCTGTACAAATGTTACCCATTGTGCTTATGTATTTGAAGTTTTATTTCAAATGGGCTGTTTTGAGTCTCTTAACAGTCAGTCAAGAGAATGACAACTAATTTGTTGTTTTTTGTTTTTTTTTTTTTTAACTTTGTTTGCTGTTGTCTGGCAGCAAGTAAGTAACTATTTAATTATGGCTAATTGCTCACGCAGTAGGCGTAATTTTAAGACAAAACGTTTAGAGCGTTGGGTCAGGTTGGCATTGGGAAAGTTTCAGACTCTCACGGATAGAGCAGGGGAGAAGCGTGCAGTCGTTACAAACTGAAAAGGTTAATTTTGCAACGAAGCTGTCTGGAACTGAAGGGGGTTTCTTAGAGACATCCTGCTTGGTGATGATTCTGCTTTTTTCATATACTCTTTATTTGCTGCTGTGTGAATACTGGTACAGTGGCATGTACAAATAACTTAATACAGATATCTGTACATGCGCAATTTTGAAAGTCCGTTAGAGCAACTGATGTGTTATGCACTCATGCGATTCCCAAACCGGCTCCTGTTTACTGAGAGTTAGGGTAACAAAGCCAAGTAACTGCCGCCTATGAAATGCTTTTCTTTGGCTTCTGTGTTGTTTTAATTGCAGTTCAGGCAAATTATGCTCCCTATTTCTTTGATAACGGAGACAGAAGCACAAACGGGAACATGGCACTTCTCAGCCTTTCGGAGGACACACCCACTGGTCAGTATTAAATTTAGTATGTTTAGCTGAATAGTGAAACTGAAGCCACTCGCTCTTTTGATTAGCAAAGTGTGTTTTGTTGCGGGTGTTATTGCATACTGTGGTCTTGCATGTTTTCTTCTCAAGCTCTTAATTGCCCTCAATTTAAAATGACATGTTGAAATTGTAGCTGTAATTTAAAAGGTGCATTTTAGCTCTCCCATTCTTGGTCCCCTAATCTATTCGCAGGACCAGAGCACGGACCTTTGGGATCAAAAATAAATTCTTGGTGGTAAGAGATTTCTTACCAGTTCTGCAAATGTTTCTGCGAAGACAGCAGAGTTCCTAATAATTTTATCAGACTTTGTATCCCCAAAAGAAAGCTGTACATTGAAAAATAACAGAGGTAGGATTTTCTTCAAACAGTTGTTATATTTTTCATGTGTGCAGTACAAATGGTAGAAAATGTTTCTACTTGGAGTGAAAATTGCTTTCTCTAAATATCTGACTTTTTTAAAAAAAAGGTTTGGTTGTATTATTGAAAATTCAAGAATGGATGCATTTTTCAACTTTCAGACATCAGAAACAGCTTTGGAGGGGGTCTCTTTATTTTGTTCCTTTTTTTTTAATTCAGTTGCCCTAAGAAAAATTTAAAAGAGATCAAAAAAGGTGGTTTGCAATCAATATTTTCCACAGGGGAGAAGTGGAAACTGTCACTATGGTATACAAATTTTTATGTAAAATGCATTACAGTGATAAACACCCCCCCCTCCCTTTTCTCCACACAGATGCAGCGCTGAGGTTTTGTTTTAGGATTTGCTCCCATTTGTTTGCGGCTGTGACAGGCTAAATCAGAAAAAGCACGGCGCTATTGCAAAAGGAGCCTCAGGGCGCCTAGGTAGTAGTTGCCTTGCGCTGAGAGGAGCCGTGGCTGGGCAGCGGGGTGCACCCCGAACCCTGCCCTCCCCCGGCCCGGGGTCCCTGGCGAGGCCGCGGCGAGGGCAGGCTGCCGGGCTCAGCAGCCCGCGGGGCGCTCCCGGCGGAGGAGCGCTCGCCCTCCCACTGGGTGAGGCTGTGCAGGACGCAGCTCCAGTGGCACCGCACCGGTCGGAGACCGAAGGTGGGGCGAAAGGAAGGCAAGCGCCATCCCTGCAAGGCCCAGGAGCCCCGGGCTGCTGTGCCTCGCGTCTGGGTAAGGCCGCCTGGGGTTTGCTCAGAGTCTCGGTTTCGGGCCTGGGGATGTGGGTCCCACCCAAGGTCCGCACTGAGGTGGTAGGGGGCGAGGAGAGAACGGTTTGGAAGCAGGGACCTAACGGAAACAACTTTTCAACCGCCGAGGCGGGAGGAAGCGATGGCAGTCCCGTGGAAAGCAGCATGTAGCGCAGAAGTGACGCGACGAGCGGACAAGCGTGAAGAGAACCTGCTTATGATGCAGCAGGGGCTTTGCTATAAGCTCGGTCAAGCTCAAGGGGAAAGCTCAGCCGAAGGTCAACGGCGGCGCAGTGGCACAAGCAAAAGCCAGAGGCAGATGGGGAAGCTGTGATTTGCACTGTACCTTTGCCTGTATTCGCCTAGAAATCACACTTGCTCAGCTTTTGCAATCAGGACAGTTATGCTGATTGCTGGAATAAGATTAGCCGGTGGAATCACTTGTCTGCTAGCGTAGATGAGGTTTGTAATGCTGGGCAGCCCCTGACACAAAGTGGGACCCCTGCTGCCGTTCATCTGAGGTGATGCTTGCCAGCTCTGGCTCTCGGACCTCAGGCAGTGAAACTCGCTTGCCGTCAACCTCCCATTCCCTGGTGTGGCGCCAGCTCTCAGGCACTTACAGAGCATCAGCCTCTCCCTGCCGCAGCTGGCAGCCTGCGCCGCAAGCCTCCGGCCACTGGCATGGGGATGGGGAGCTGAAGGTGGCACGGAGTTGCAGCAGTCAGAGGTGGCCTTCCTGGCAGGACCAGAGCTCCACGGGGTCTCTCTGAAGACGACACTTAACAGCAGCAGTGAAGTGCAGCAGGTGATTTCCTAGTGCCAGGACCCAGCGTGTCTGGCCTGGGGCTGCAGGCAGGCAAAAAATGAGAGTACACATCCCTGCACAGCAAAATGGTTGTGTGGTGGAGCATAGCCTGTATTACATACTTGTAAGTAGCCTGAGTAAGAATAGTGATAAATATGTGATAGCATGAGCTTTTGCAGCGTTAGCAACCAGACTGAGTACATAGAGGTCCCTGGAGAGTTTATGCTTTGGTTGCTATTGTGATAGAGCTCCAGCTACTCAGTCTGTAGTGCTGTTGTTTCTCATGTGTGCTGGCTTCAGCCAGAATGTGTGTTTACATTGGCTGGTCTGTACTTGCAGTTTGCTGTATAAATGTGCTTTAAAAGACAAGAGAGAAGTAACTTCTGGCTTAAATCTCCGAAGGTGCCACTGGAAGGGTTTCTTTGAGGTGAAATGCTAGGAGGTGTTGAGTTTAAGCTGGAACTTCACAAAGGACCTAGAGAAACCCTTGAGAAAAGCAGATAAGAGCTTGCTTTTGAGAAATATCAAGGTGGTGGCCTTGCCACACAACTGCCAACGCTTCTTTGATCTGTAATTCCTAGGCCAACCGGACTAAAATCTCAGAGTACTGCAAAGTCCTCTCATCTGAAAGCACTCTGGGAAGTGCCCTTCTAGCTCCAGCTTCTGCTAGGGGCAAAATGAGAAACAGCTCAACAGCATAGACCTACCTGCAGGTGGAGTCAGCACAGCAAGCCCTCTCGGGATGCTTTGGAGGAAGGCTCCCAGAGGAAGGCAGAGCGGGGACAGCGTCTTCAGCGTTACTGTGCCCGGGTGACAAAACAGGGAAATTAAAACTTCCATGTTATGATTCTGGATGGCCTCACTCAGCGTTGGTTTAGGCACTGCAAGAAATGGGCGTATAGCCATTAGGTCTTCTCTGTGCTTAGGTGAAAGTTGGAGTCATAGGCAGGATACTTTTCTTGGCTGTGCTGCAGCAGCAGCCAGTGTCTGATCTGAGCAGTGCCATGAACAGCAGCTTGAATAAACCTCTAGGAATTTTACAGTCTTTGGGGCTGCTGAGATTGCAAGCAGTTGGCAGTGTTGTGTGGTAGGTTCCCAATCATCTGTAGGCAGGGAACATTCGATGTTTTGGAGCACTGAGAGAGGAGAAGATGGGCTGTCTGTGTGGTTGTAGAAAGAGCAATTGCAGTGCTGTAGCTGCAAGAATGCATCAAATTCAGGAAAAATAGTCTTGTGTCCATATCATCATTAACTTGACCTTCTTTTCGCTTGCAGTGTGCTGCCTACCGAAGGTAAGGGTGATCTGTCACGTTACATACCTAGTGGCATAAGTTATCATAAAGACAGCAAATACCATTTCTGTGTGAAGGTTTTAAATTGTCTGCGCGTTTAGAGTCCCAGAGCATGAGACCCCTCAAGATAAGAAGGGCCAGCAGAGCAGCAGCCCCTCCCCGTGCCAGATTTAAGAAGAATGGGGAAAGTTATGGACTGAAAGACCAGTTGCAGTTTGTGTGGCTGCTGGGCAGGGCAGGTGGGGATATTTGGTTATTAGCTCTTGGCTAAGAGCAAAGAGCTATGTACATACAAAGAGCTGTGTACGTACAAAATACACATGTGCCCCTAATCAAGGTCTTAGGGCATGTGTAGGATGCTATTTCAGGTTGTTTGTTTCGTCCTACCTCATTAATCCCTGTAAGCCATCGTAGTGGGGCACCGAGAGCAGCTGTAAAGAAAGGGATTGAAGCACGCTTGTAAGGCCTAGGTTTGTTACTTTTTCAAAGTCCAAGCATCATCTGAACTCTGGAGATCTTTGCATGCCTCTCATCCTTGCGTTTTTCCTTTCCATTTCACTCCATGCCAGCAAGTTTGCACTCCCTCCCCCGTTCTTCTTTGCGGTCAAAGCTACTACTCCCAGCTATCTACCAGGTGGCCTATTTATCACTTGAGATGCCCGCACCCATCAGGCTCTTCCCGTATTGCTCCTGCATGCTCCTGGTCTGGTTTCTTCCCAGTTCCTGGCTGTGGAGACCCACCTCATGCTCTTTGGTATCCATTGCTCCTTCTCCGTTTCTGTTACCCTGACCAAACTGATGGTCCCCAAACTGGTAAGAGTCCCTGCTATTGTTATTTCCTGGTCCTTCCTTCAGTGCTCAGAAATCCCACCCTGGCACTCTGCTGTCTCTCCACATGTGTTTCTATATCTCTTCTATTGTGGGCATAACTGAACCTGGAAGGAATTTTTTCTGCATGCAATTTATTTCCAGCCCTCCTTGTCACCGAAAATATTTTTGAATGAAAGACTCAACATGCTTCTTTTCTCAATTACAATTCCTTGCTGCCTAGTCACACCAGACATGGATGTTTTAGGCCAAACTTTGTCTTGAAATCTGGAGACCCACCAAGACCTCACATTCAGATGACTCCAAAAAGCCTACATTGTTTTAAGGCCAGTGGCACAAAAATATTCACCTTCTTGCAGAAACTGAAGTCTTCCCCTTAGGAAAATTAGGAGCTACCAAAACTGAATTGTTTAATACAGCCTGTCTTCTGTGTCATTGTAGCTGAGCTCACATAGGCAAAATGGAGCACCCCCTGCAGAAGTGTTTGATGGAGGTACACTGACTTGCAGGTTATATGGCCTTTTCCTTTGTTTTTATGCTTTTAAAAGAAACTGCAGATGCATCAAGAAATCACCCTCAAATTGCTTCTCCTTGCGGTTGGTTGCCACAAGTTCCCCAGGGCCACTACCATGGGGTGGTGTTTTGGACCCACCACTGAGCAGTTGCCACTGGTTCCCCTCTCCCAGCCGCACGGGGTTACAGCCCCAGTGACGAGAGTCAGCTCATGCCGTAGCTGCTCCTGGCTTCAGCGCTGTTGCTCCGTGGCCGCGTCGCTGCTTCGTCAGTCAGCAGGGTGGCAGCCGTGGCAGCGATGCAGGGAGGGAGCTGAAGCAGCCTGGGTTGCTCAGGAAGCATGATTAACCGGTAGTGAATAGGAAAGGGGTATTTTCTGAGGCAGTCTTAGTGCACGATCCATGTTCTCCGGGAGCTTGAGATCCCCTTTCCTTGGGGTGCACTTGCAGCATAGAGCAGCCATCTGTAGGCTTTGCATTAGCAGCTGTTTGTTGCCTTTCCGCGTGGGGAAACAAGCAGGCTAATAACCCCCAGCTAGCTGGTATTTGCTGTGACATTAGGAACAGAGATACTTGCACTGGGAGCGTGCCCGTGGAAGTCCCTTTCAGCATCTTGTTAACAGATGTCAGCTATGGTAGCAGAGGAGGACTAGGGAGGCTGAACATGAGTCCAAAATGTGTTTGGCCTGTTTAACTTGGCAGCGAGGGGATGATTCCCGCGCGTCGGGCAGCAGGGAGGGAGCACGTGTCTTCAGCGAGAGGGCAATACTGGCCCAGAGCACGTGGATGGAAGCTGGCCACGAACAAATCTAGGCTGGAAATGAAGTAAAATGAGGCGATGCCAACATGAGACAGCCGTTCAACCTAAGTGGTCAGGCAAAGACCAAACGACTTTTAAGATGGCATAGAAGAATGACGGGAAAGTCTGACGTGCCTCCTGGGAACAAGCAGGAGCAAGGAGCACCTTGCAGCTCCCCAGGAGTTTCCCCAGTCGCATCCTGCTGTGCCATCGCAAAGGTACTCAGGGAACCTAGAGCTTCGGATCTGGGCCTGTGCACAACGTTTCTCATATCCCTGGTAAAGACTGCTCTGTTTCCTTATCTTTCTGACAGAAGGAGGCTGTTTGCTTGGTACTCCCTGATAAGATTTTGGCTAGGTTTTTCATTTATTTTCTTTTCAGCAAGTGGAGGTGGCGTACTGAGAGGAGATTTTTAATTGGCCTTAACACTGCTGAGAAGTGTTCCCATGGTGTTAATGATATGAGGAGTATTGTGCACTGAAATTACAATTCTGTCAAAACTCTGGTAGAGCTAGAAGAGAAATTTTGATCAACGATCCAATTTAAAAGGCACACAAATGTTATGCATTACAAAAAATGGATCGGTATCAGCTTTATCTAGAAAGCAAAGAGTGTAGTGAAAAGATCAATGACGCCCTTCATTACTTGCTCAGAACAGTAAACTCAGTATGTGCCAATATCAATGTTTTACCTCACTTTTAGAAGCAAGAAAATTGCTGTTTCCCTCTTAGGAAAACTCCTGAAAACAGAGGAGAGAAAACTGTAAGAATCAGATTAGAATAAGCTCGGGTTCCAATGTATTTGCCTAAACTTTTGTAATCCGTTCTCCTCTAGCACGTGCCCTGTGATTTCTGAGGACTGTTTCACAGTTTTGGGATACCAGCATTTGTTAGTTTTGGGATAGCGCCAGTCACAGGACTAGAACATGGCACTGGTCATCACTGGCATGCTGGGAAAACCTCAGATACAGGGTCATAGCGCCCAGCCCCTGTTTCCCCACCGGACAGATAGCGCTGCTCTAGCAGCTGCATGCGCTAGAAACACATAGCTGGGCATCTCAGAGAGACCAAGAGATCAACAAGAAGAAAGAGTAGTGGTTTCACGCTTATAGAAACCAACAAGACAGCCAGTGGTATGAAAAGTGGAAGGGATGGAAAAGTGAAGAAAAAAAGGGCAGAGAAGCAATTAAGAAGTAAAAAGTCCTAATGACAGAATGAGAAGAAATGCTATATTGACAGCAGCATCGGTGAAGTTATGACAGTTGACACCTGAGTTTGGTTCCAGCTAGGCTAGGTATTAAGACCAAAGCTTTTGAAAAACAAGAATAAATGCAGTTGGTGCCGGTGCTGCAGGATCTTCAACAGCCTTGAAATTTCAGTCTCTCATATAGGCAGCTATATCTAGAATGTAAAGGTCTCCTTAGGACACTGTATTTTGCAGCAGTCCCTGGTTATGCCTCTACTTGCTTTTCTTTGTGCTTACACGGTTCAGTTGTTATGGTTGGAGAAGTATGTCATCATTCTGCTCGTTGCCTTTCCCTAATATTTTTTTGGAATCTCAATTTTAGATTTATTCCACTTTACTTTGTGGGAAAAGTCTAAGAAAAATGTGAAAATTGTTTTGCAGTTTTGTAAATATGTTCTGCAAATTTTGAATGCTGGTTGGCTGGCTGAGCTAGCTCGTAATAGGGTCTGTTGTTTGTGCTCCTTTGGATCCATTGGTTTTTGCAATGTGAACTTTTTTTCTCTACAAAGTTGCCTTATTTCTAACAATTCTCACAAGGGAGCTCACTCGTAAGTGAGCGTAGATCCAGCATGACTTGACAGAATCTCTCACTATGCATGTTTTCTAAGTAGCTATGTTTTCTTAGTATCCCCTCTGATGTCTGGATGTTGCATGTCCATTAAGCCAGCTAGTTTGTTTCTTCACATTTTATATGTCAAGGAATAAGCAAATGAGGTGTCAAAGATTGCATTAGAAAACTGACAAAACGTTACCTGATACCTTAGTGTTACTGACAGGACCTCCAGCCAAAACATTAAACAGAAACTTACAGTCTAGTAAGTGAAAAACTCCGTTGTCACTGCCGAGATTATAGGAGAAAAAAAATTATGACTTCTGGTCATAGAGTTAAAATTGCTCAAACTCAGTGTGTCGGAGTACCTTAAAACTGGAGTCTTCTGGGTTCCCTTTGACAATGTTATGCCATAACTTTGTTAACTCTCTCAGAAAGGGTTCTCCCATGATATCTTTGTGTCCTGTGTAAAAGCAAAACTCAATACTAACTAGTCAGTAGCTTAGCTGCAGCAGTGTGCCTTGGGTAAATTACCCAAGAGATATCTGAAACTTCGATATCTCAGGTAACTTACCCAAGGCACACCAGATTACTGTGATATAAAAGAAAACAACAGCATCGTTTTATGTTTCAGACTCAGTTAAGTGATTCTTGTGAAGTGCTTGAGGTTATTTGGATGAAGATAGTAATGCACAGTAAAATGATAGACACGTGAGTTAAAAGATAAATAAACCCTCGCCATATTCTCCCCCAGGACATACCACTTCAGATAAAGAAAAGTGGTTTACTGCAGAAACTGGCACCAGCTTCTCAAAGGTTTAAAAATAGAAATAACAATCTCTCTTTTTTGCCAGCTTGTGAAAGAAGTACGTTGATGAGTTTAGAGAATTTGTTCATTGGTAGGTGCATGAGTGGGTGTGTTAAGTAGGAAATTTAATGAGGGGGAGCTAAGCGTGAAGGAAGACTCTTGCATCTGTTTAGCTCTGCAAGTGGAAAAGCCTGCAAACGTCCTTGCATCTTCTGGGCACCAGACCTGGGGCTCAGTGCTGTGGGGAGTGCTGCCTTCAGCCTCAGGGATCCTCCGCCTGCTAGTCTGCAGCTTTGTTGTTCCCATAGAACAAAGTTGTGTGCGTGTATTTTGGTGCTGCTGCGATTATCACCCAGTCGTTAAACAGCATAGTTTCATACTCACCTGGGTTGAGAGCTAGTCAAGGACTCAACTGGTTATCTATGTAAATGCTATGATGGGAGCTGTATTGATCTTTGTGCAATTTCTACAGGAAAGAGGCCAAAGTGAGAGAAACCAGCACAGATAAGCTTGATTTAACCAGTATGCTAAAAAGTGGCAATCAGTCAGAACTATTGACCTGTCTACTTATCCATATTCCCTGCAAAGCAGGTTTGATTCACAGAAGCTTTGCCTACCAAAAAGGGGCTAAATTCTTAAGGAAGAGAGCAGTGAAAACACTCTCTGATCGAACCAACCACAAGGAAATGTTGTTACATGGTCCAATTTTTCAGGTACCCACGTGTACACTCTGAACGGAACTGACCCGGAAGGAGATCCCGTGACTTATGGCCTGACCTATGAAGCTGGATCAAGACGCTACTTTTCTGTTGACGAGCACCTTGGAAACGTTACGCTGGTTGAGGAGCTGGACAGAGAGGTAGAGGAAATGAAATGGAGCATCTTTGAGTCCTTAATTTGATCAGTGATTTTGAAGAACAGAGTCAACTTTTTTGCCCTTGAAACATACAATTTCTTTTGCCGTTCTGAGACATTATATTTCACCCATCACATTCTTTTCCAATTTACGTGTACCACTGACATTACTACTGATCTTTGGGCAGCTGTCTGTTCAGCTTTAGCCAAAATAGAGATACACTCTTTATGGCTATCTTTCCTCCCCCATAGCCCACCTCCCTCAGTCAAGAGCCTAGGGCCAATTACAATCCTTTAATCTTCAGAGAAAATCTCAATTTATTTAGAATTCTGTCATTAGGAGAGAGTAGAGATTTCCGTAAGCAGCGTTCAAGTTCACTTTTCTAGTTACGTGACAGTCCTTTATGTTGGTTAAACATGTTCCCAGCAATAGTGACCTAAAGGCAACCTTGTTCTGGGAACACAGGCATTGAACTGATATGTCTGCTTTGCAGGGAAGAGTACGCAATACTCAGTAAACCCATCGAAGTATGGTATACTAAGACAGAAGAATTTTGTTCCAAAAATATCTTTTTAGGAAGGGTTTCTTGAAAAAGACAGCTGATTTGCACTAGTGCTTTACAGGCAGACAGGGATTCCCAGAGCAACTGTCTCTTGTCAGTGGCCACAGGAAGTCCAAGAAGCCCTGCAAGAGCCAGACGTGGAGCCTGTGAGAGGGGCTTCCTCTCCACTGCTGCGGCTGCTTTGTACTATTAGCTGCTACTGTGCTGTATCCACTGAGACCCATTTAAATCTGCGCAAATAACCAACTCTCGTAACAAAGGAATTTTCTTTGTTTACAGAAGGAAGATGAGATTGAAGTAATAGTCAGTATTTCAGATGGCCTGAGTACAGTAAGTATTTGCTTATGCCATAGCTTGTCAAACTGTCACCCCCTGCACCTCTCCCCCATTAAACTGCCTTTCAGAGAATATCTCATTTTGTCAGAAACCATGATCTCATTAGAGTCTTACCTTCTGTTTCAAGAGCCACGAAACTCCCACTAACTCAGGTCTCATTCCAGTTCCTTGCTCAGCTGCTTGAGGATAAGTACAACTGCAGGGTGAGCTGAAAGCCTGGCTCAAAGTGGCCTACAAAATAATAGCAGCTGCCTATGACATTTCACTGTCCGCTCAGTAGGGTTCACGCCTAAGAAAGAGCCGGAGGCTTTTTGAAGAAATGTATGGCATTGATAGGAGCTAGTGTTGGACACGCAGGAGCTGACTTCCTCCCTCCACCCCACCCCCCACCCCCCGTAGCGTCTCTTAGCATGGCATTAAGATTTGCTTATGCTAAGGTGGTGGGATTTTCCTTGTCTGCTGCTGAATAAAGCTTTGATCACTTCTAATCATTCATGGCTTATCTGGGGCATTGCACCAGCATCTAATCCTGGTTCTACAATTTTCCTTGGCATTTTCAGTTTACAGATAAATGCTGTTACAGATAGGTTATTAGTCTGCCAAGAGGACCTGGGCTTCATCATCAAAGATGCCACAAAAGTGGGACCCTTTTACTAGCCACAAGAGTGGATTAACTGCAGAGCACTTCCTCGTGTCAAACAAACGTAGTGAGATTGCTACGTTGCGTGCTTGGCAAGTGACTGGGTCTTACAGTCCCAACTGCCCCAGCAATCTCTGTAAATAAAGGAAATGATGGGATCACGTCCACATCTCCACCTTACAAACCACTGTGAAGTTTTGTTGGTCAAAGATGTTTGCCTCTATATTTTTAGAAGGAGAACAGAGGCTACGTTATGTTTTTCTTAAATATTACTAGCGTGTATATCCAAATTATGCGCACTCTTAACGTTGTGATATCAAATGAGGCATTAATGACAGCTTTTGGCTGTCAGATACCAACTTCTACACAGTCATTTATGTATTCCCATAAAATATATCATGGCATCTTGAATGCCATAAAGAGGAGGAAAGCCACTTTTGAAAATCAGCCCCATAATCTGTAATTTATAAAGTACTCTGAGATTTCTTATTTCATTTAGAGAGATCTGTATGTTCTCCTGGAAGCCTATTCTTGTGGATGGTATGATTTTCTGTATTTTCTTTCTCGCGCTCAGTTTTGGTAGTGCAAGGAGATTCTATTAGAACGCAGTTTTTCGTTGCATTTGAATGCACCTTGGTAGGCAAATGAATATCTATATGTCGTAAATCACCTTGATTCATAATGTAGTCTTCATATTCCACTCCAGGTTTCTGAAAAAGTCAGGATCCTTGTAACAGATGCTAACGATGAGAGCCCAGAGTTCATCAATACACCTTACATAGTCCAAGTTCCAGAGGTTGGTTGAGTTTCTTTGCATACTGCAAGTATATTTCAATAGAATGTAAAGAGGAGCTAGTATGTTTTCAGTAAAATAATGAAATTTGCAGGATGAACTTGCACTCTTTTGTTTCAGGATTTTGGGTAGGTATTTAATATTCAGTGCACACTTAGGGAACAAGTCTGATAGGGGCAAGCTCTTTTCTCAAGGTATGTTATTTTGTGGGTGAGCTCCAAGATGCGAGTCAGTGGAGTTTTTAGAGCTGGCTTCAGGGGGAATAGTTGTTTTCTATCTTACTGTTCTTTCCAGTTTCCTCCATTCTTAATCTCTTTCTCTTCTTCTCTCTTTACTCTCTGCTTTTTGATTCCTTCATTCCTTTGTATTCTTTCTACCCTCACTCCCTTTTTCTTCCTCCTTGCAGGCTCATTTTTCATTTATTTTAAGTCACATTGCTTTGCTGGTTCTTTCTGACTCTGGTAACTCTTTCTGGTCACAGAACACTCCCTCTGGCAGCAGTATATTTAAGATCGAGGCAGTAGACAGAGACACGGGTTCTGGAGGAAGTATCACCTACTTCCTACAGGTAAGGTATTATCTGTGTCTTCAGAAGTAATCTCACTAAATGAGATCTCGGAAACCAGCATAAAAAAAGGTTTTGAGTATTAAGCCTGCTAGTAGTGTCTGTAGGACCAATTTTGCATGGTGTGTGAGAGAACAGGCTCTGCCTTAACTGGCATCGCCTGACTGCAAGCGGCCGAACGTAGTCCAGAAGGTAGAGGGAGGAGCTGGAGTTGCTGCCAGCACTCCTGTGGTTGCCAGCCGGACTTCTCACAGCAAGGCTTCTGTTGGCCCCCTTTTTCGCGTGGCAACTCTTAGAGATGGGGGCAACAAGTGTATCAAAGTCTGATTGTAATTTTGTATGCATATGGGATTTTTAAAGCATGAAATAGCTTTTTTTGGAAAACAAAGTGCACTGGAAACCTAAATCTGCCCTTGATTGTAGCAGGCTGGTGTGTAACTGAGATCTGGATTGCAGTGTAATATACAGAGTACTAAGTTTTCTCTCCTCAAGACAAAGCTGTGCCTGCTTTGAACCAGCCTTTCAGGTGTAGCCCACTGGTGAAGAACAGGAGAGGGCTGCATCTTCAAAGCTGAATTTTATCTTTATTACAAACCTTCTGTAAAAGTTAAGTGTTTTGCATAATGCCTTTCAAATTCTACCCTCTCATGACCAGCTTCTCCAGATTTGCTGCAGTTTCCCTCATTCAAGAAGCAACAGGAAAAAAAAAAAAACCAAATCAACTTGTCGCAATATTTATTTTGGATACAAATACGGAAACAAGCTGGAAAATATTTATATAGCGCGAAAGCTAATCCTGCTATGAGCTTAGGCATAATATGAAGAACACCTTGAGTGTCTTGTTGAAATTTAGTTTGGATTTGACCAGTTATCCTTTCAAAATACAATGTGTGCAGGATTCAGTTTTGCACAGGGTTTTTTCTAGTAAGCTGATAGAATATGAACCTAAGGAACAGTTATTTCAAACATCTATGTCTAGCTAATATGTTTGTGTAGCCAGAAGGTTACTTAATTTGTGTACTTGTTGAAGAAATGTTGCCACATCTTTTGTCACAATCTCTGAGAATTCATGAGGTGCACAGAAAAGTCTTGTGTGGGCAGGTAGTGATGTGTACCAAGAAGGCCAAGATTATCTCACAGAAACTGTTGCATATGCTTACCTAAACTGAGATGAGTTTACAGATATCTCCAGTCGGGAAGAAGGGAGAGAGATATTTTTAGGCCTTTTTTTGGTAATAAGATATCTTTTAAGTCCTTCATCTTGGACACCCCAAAAAAATCACTAAAACGTTGCTGTAGAAGTCTTTGATGATAATCTGTGCATGAAACATTGCTGATTTTTTGAAGCCAGTAGAACCCGGAAAAGCTAGTGGATAACACCTTTTCTCTTCTTCCTTTTTTTTCCCCTCTTCTTTTTTGTGATAAGCCTTACTATTTAATTCCATGCAATGACCTGTGCTAACTGAATTTTAAGATTTCACAATGAAATACTAAAAGGTTAAAAAAATCCACACTGAAGTTAGTGATTTATTTGAATAATAGGACGGTCGTGGTTGGTTCATGAATTGTTCATAAACACACAGAGGTGAAATTCATCAAGTACGTTATTCACCCAGACCATATCATTATTCTAGTCTTTTGCCTTAGCAAATGAAATAGAAGATGAATCCCTACAGCAGTGTTATTTCCATCCCTGCAACCTTTCACTGTTTCTCTCTCTTTTCTTCTAGAACATCCATGCTAATAAGTTTACGATAGACCGTCACAGTGGTGTTCTGCGCATCAAAACAGGGGTCACCCTGGACTATGAAAAATCGAGAACCCATTTTGTCGTCGTAGTAGCCAAGGTATCAAGCTTCTCTCCTGAAATGGGAGGAGAGGAAGAGCTATATTTGAGTAGGACAGCACAGGTCAAATAGAAGAAGAGTAACCCTAAGGGTTACTGAAACGAAGCCTAGCATTGGAGCGGCAGAGTCACTCCCTCTGTCGTGTCTGGAGATACGGCAGGTAGCATGGAAAAATGAGTGAGGAAAGGCAGCCCGTGTCTAGCAGCAGGAAAAGTGCTGCTGCTGTGCAACATCTGGCGGCATTTGAGAGTGGGTTTTCCACATTTAGCCCAGGCCCCGGCGCTGGGATGTCGAGCCCCTCTGCAGAAAGTCAGCCGTGCATGTGACAAGTTGTCTGGAAGGGAAGGGTTGGTGCATGCAGCCTTTTGGAAAGCGTCAGTCTCGAACACGAACGTAGGTACCCAGGGCTCCGCATGCTGCTGCAGGCTGGCCGCCCGGCACGGTCGTGACAAACCGCTAGCAGCAGCTTATGTGGATCACATTGATCAGCTGTCGTCGGACAGCCATGGGTGACACGCTTATTTTCTGGATCTATCTGTGGACGTTTCCTTCTTTCACTTGCCAGCTACCTTGTGGCAGGAACTTACTCAAAGCATTCAAGTATTGCTGAACATCACTCCTTGCCACTGTCACCCTCAGCAGTGCAGAGGAGTCCTCACGGGCTTTAAAAGTTTATGGATTCTGAAACAAAGTATCTCAGGATCCTTTGGGGACCTGTCACACAGACAGGCACACGTGGGTGGAAATAGGATGATTTTTTTCTGCTACTTATGCTGCCTTTCTGGGATTCTTGTGTTTTAGGAAAAGTATATGGATCATTTTATTTATTTATTTATTTATTTATTTATTTAGCCAGGCTAAAAAAATCTGGGAAGAAGTAACAAAATGTGGATTAGTGCTGCCTTTGCTGCAGTTAGGGTGAAAAACCTGAGCATATTTCTTCAAAAAGATGGGATTTTCAGATTGCTACAGTGGACACACCAAACAATTCACGCTCTCTTATATACCAGCATAACTACTGCCCTCCAGCTGGTGCTCTGAGCTTGAAGGTGTTAAAAGCTTCTGAAATTGAGAATGATTTCTCTGTTTGGCTCTGCTGTATCAGTAGCACGAACAGAGTTGATTGTAGTAAAGTCTCCAGAGACTGTTTATGCACTGTGGCTACCTAACAGCTTCTGGCTTTGTGTTCCTCCGTGCTTTCACTTATATCATGTAAGAGTCCCTAGGAGACTTTGATCACATGCATTATGTAATTTTCCCCTAGAAATGCATTGCCCTGCTGCCACATATCGTTTTGTTGTTTCTTATGGCAAGACCATATGGGGGATGGAACGCTGTAGGCCTTTGTGGCTAACTTTTTGCACCTGCTTCTAGCTGCTTCTTTCCTGCAAAAAGCTTGAATCCCCTGCCCCATGTGTCATTGACACAAGATTATATATGACCGCATGTATTGGCACAACCACTTTTAACGTAAGAAATGACTCTTGAGATATTGAGGGCTGTGTGCCTAATCAGAGAGGGATTAATGGAAATGGAAGGACAAATGGAAAAGAGAAGGAATAGGACAGCAGAGATGAATCTGTGTTAAGAGAGAGATGAGGAATTCCTGGGATATGCCTGTGAAGGCTTACGAGATGCATGCAAGGCCATAAACTGATTTGCAGACATGTTTCAGCAGAGGCATCTGATGATGACTTCTCTTCTAGGATGGCGGTGGGAAGCTCAGGGGAGACAACAAAGTGTTTTCAGCCACAACAACCGTTACTGTCAATGTGGAGGATGTTCAGGACACTCCTCCCATGTTCATCGGGACTCCCTACTATGGATATGTTTATGAGGATACCCTTGCGGTAAGTGCTGTTTTTCACCTGTGGGAGAACAAGTGCAATCTTTCATATGTTGGTCAAGTTGGCACCATGATTTTATGGCACAGGCTTTATTAGTAATGGAAACTGGGACCTAAACTCTGACTTGACTGGTAGGAGAAATGAGCTGAGCATATCTCACACTTGTTCTTATTTACATCCTTTGCAAATTCACCATGCAAGTCTTGCTGCTGCTGTCATTGAAGACAAAAAAGGTTTGGTCCCTCCATGTTACTCTAGACCCAGACAGTGACCAAGAGCTCTTCAGTAGCTGAGACCTGCAGAGGCACTTGCCTGAGAGCTTAGACAGATTACCAGTTACCTCACCTGAACCTGACCACATCTCGTTAGAAGGCTTTGTGCATGTCTGTAGTGAGTGCTCTAGAGGTGCTTTTATTTCCTAGCTCATGAATCTGGTGCCATCAGGTAGTTGTGCAAAGTATGGGTCAAGGAAGAGTTTTTGATTACTGTCCTGTTACTCAAATGCTGTAGGCTCCGTGTGTCATCCCCTTGGAATCATCTGGGGAGCTGTAATCCTGCCATCCCCATAACGAAGGATACTTTCTGCTCCTGTGATAGACAGGAGGGGCCAAGAAGTCCTCTCAGACCTAAAATCCAACAGAGCGTCAGGCAAGCCGGGATGTGCTTAGGAGAACTGTTTATGAGTGGGGACACTGCATTTGTCTGCATATGTCTGCTGCTGAAGGCATATCGCTTCATTTCTCTATTGCAGACAAAGAATCCAAATAGGACACTGAGGTCCTGGCTGTGCTGTGCCCTAGAAACTGCTAACGGCAGATTTGCCCAGAAGAGCGTGTACGGCTTAGCAAATTAGTTTGTCATATCTATCCACCGTGCATCTTCCAGCAACTTATTATTTGTGATGCTGCCAAGGAAAGAATTTTCCATGTACCTGACCAGTGGCATGATACTGTGCATGGATCACCCGAATACATAAGATTTAATTAAAATTTTCTTCATACATAGCATAGGAAATGGTACCTACTCATAAAATTATGCAACCTTAAACTGTTGATCTCTTTGGCAGTGCAACTGTGTGCTGGTCACCTGAACTTCTCTTGAGTTTCAGGAAGGATTGGGTCTTTACTTTCCGTCCAGAACTCCAGAGTATCCTGCAGCTCTTGCATAACTGTATATTGCAGTTCAGTGTGTAGACTGTTACGTTTCAGCAGGGTGGAGAAGTAATGCTTGTGTACTTTGCAGATGTTTGGAATGAATGTTGTTATGTGTACTGATTTACTCTGCAGTATTTATACAGATTTCCTGTGCATAGCTCTCAAAATAACTCTCAGGTGCACACAGGAGTTAGTGTTTACCAAGGAGACCAGAAGTCAGTAAATATTGATTCCATCCAGCCTGAGCTCGTAACTTGCGCCATTACGATATTATAATGATGGAGGCACGAACCAGTCCTTCCTAGTGTGGGCTTAGCTGTTAGAGTGAAGTCCACAGACAGATGCCTAAGCTGATTTTAGTGTTACTTACACATTCAGCATTGATCTCATAAACTTGCTTCTTTTCTCCTTGATGGAGTTGTTCTCCAAATGAACGTTAGTAGCCAATGTCAGTATTTACAAGTACTCTGTCACCTTCAGAGGGACAGGACTGGATTTTGTCTGGCAGGCACATTTTAATGCAGCTTCCAGTATAAATGATAATAAACACAGCTCTGTATTTCCACTTGCTCTAACAGCATGTTCCTGCTGTTTGAAAAACTCACTCAAGGATTTCCATGAAAGGGTTACTTGTTGCCACTTGTGACCAGTTGACCATTACTTCAAGGTCCCTGCTATTTGTGGCCCAAACCAGTAAGATTTGTACTTTGTTAGTACAAAGAGGCCTAAATTGTGCAGCTCATTGTCACTTTGGTGAGCTCTCACCCTGTGAATCGTGCTTCTGAGTCGATGGGAATAGGCACACGAGCAAGTGATCTCCAGCCTGCAAGTTCTGTGCTTGCGGCCCGCAGCCTTGTTACGTACACAGAAAGAAAGACAGGGAAGACTTTAAGGACAGCTAAGTCATCATAGTTTTCATCATAATGTTATGCGCTAAGTGTTGTGTGGGGTAAATTTCTGTGTGATCCCTGGCTTGCTTCTGCTGTCTGTCTCAGCTTAATTGGGTAGCACAAAAATGACCTGATGACGCTCTTGGCAGCTGCCTGTTCCCTAGCAGGTTGCTCCTGCCTGCTGCATGGACGGCAGCATCACACTGACGGCAGCTGGTGCGCGTGGGCTCCGTTGCGGCTCCTCGGTGAGCGCATGGCAGCAGCCACGTTCTCACTTTGTAAGGAGTTGCAGCACGTGGGTTGCAACGTCGCTGAAAGCAACTAAAATTAGCAACGTAGGGACAACACAGCATTGCCCCAAGGAGTAGCTGCAAGTGATTTTACAAGCACACCCCCCTACATGCCAGGTAATAATTAGGACCACATCGTGTTCGTCCGTCCAGGGTCTGACTTGGCTTTGGTGGGCTACTGTGGAAAGCCGGGAAAAATTCATTGAAGAATCTCAGAAAAAAACTCCTGCAACCCCAAGAGAGCCCCATCCCCGTCTCCCACGCTGGGCAACAGGGACTTGTCTGATTTAATTGCAGGGTAACCAGCCTGTTTCCCTGGCAGGAATTGTCTAATCATCAGCTCTGCTTTCCGGTGAGGCATAACAGAGGATATAAGCACAGGCAGCGTCTGAGTACAAAATATGACGCTATTAACCTGAGCCTCCTGCCACATCTGGAGAAACTAGCTCAGCGCCAGCACATAAGTCTGACGAGGAGAAAGAGAAAAGTGGAGGCCAGAACCTCCTTGTTTGGAGCGTATCCAGCTCCAGCAGCCAAACCACCTGCCTTGCAAAGCCAAGCGCTGGATTTTCTGGCTCAGAGTCAAGGGCTCTTGCTGCGTTCCCCCTGCAGCCACAATAGAAGTACGCACTCTTCTGCCCACACCTCACTGAGGAAAGACTTTCTGAAGTTAAGCTTATTAATACATGGTGGCAATTTCATTGCTCTTTGATCTTACTCTCAGACCGTAATTCCCCATTTCTCCCCAGGGCTCTGAGGTACTTACTGTTGTTGCTCTTGATGGAGACAGAGGAAAGCCTAACAGTATTCGTTACTCCATCGTGAATGGTGAGTAGACCTGGCTTGCCTGAAATCCGAAGGGGAGTCGAAACTAGATGTGACTTTAAATTAGGATGAAGTATGCTGGAGTTTAATAAAGCTGAGGCAAACTCTCATGAAATAGTGTCAGGTGCCTGGAAGAACTCCAGAAAACAGCCAAGACACGATTCACTGCGTTTTAGCATCTGCTTCATGGAGGTATGCTCTTCATCTTGGAATTGTTAATGTTGCTTATTTGTTAAGCATCAGTAGCCTGCTTGTCATTTTAGAAAATGTAAAGGGAGATGCATTCACTGTCACTGAGCGTCTCAGTCATTTAATTTAAAAACAAGATACTGCATTGAGACACTCAGACATGGTATTTAGAGGGATATTTTTTGTTAATATTGTGATTGAAGTGGCTAAATGGTCAAACCTCTGGTTTCTTGGAAGTAGTGATGTTTATCAGTGAAGAGAGACTGGCTATCCAATGCACTGGAAGAAAGTAGATGTTATCAGAAGATTAATGTTTTCCATCAGCTATTCTGAGGGTGTCTTTAGCACATCTTTTAATAGCATAAATGTGAAGCTTAGCTGAATTGATGTTTCATTAACGGTGAAGTCAACAACTTAGCTCAAGCTACAACTTTGAATTTAGCGGTTTTGTTTGGTTCTCTCTTCCTCCAAAGCAAGACTTCACTGGCAACGGGGACACCCCAACTCCCAGGTACAAGAGAGCCTAAAATTCAGTAAGAGAAATTTGATGTGTACTTGCAGAGCTTTGCAGGAAGTTCTTCGCTCTGTTACTTCATCTAAACAGCAAGGTCTGGAGAGGATGAAGAGGGCTGTCGTTCAGATATGACTTTTACTTGGGATGGGATGCATGCCAAGGTTCCTTCTCCCCTAAGGCAGGGGAATAGGTAGAAGAGGGTGAAAGGAAGGCAGAAGCATTGAGAAAAAGGGTTGCAGAAGAGAATAATAGATGGGAAACGAGAAAAGATGGAAAGAAAGATGGAGAATGAGAAGTAGAAACCAAAAAGTGGGGGTAGAAGATGCCAGACAAGGAAGGAAATAAATGGAGGCAAATGAAACAGGGAACATGTCAAATAGGATTAATGAAAAGAGATGGTAAATTTCCAAAGAAAATGGAGGTGGAATAGAAAGGGGTTAGGGGGAAAAATGGGCTAAAAGAGAGGAGGAGTTTGGAAAGAAGGAGATATTATGAATAGCATAACACGTAACTTCTTGGGAGTGGGTTTTCCTTGTGCCCATTAACGTAGGATTTCGTTAGCAGGGAATGAAAGTGGAAAGGAGAGAAAGTGAATGTGCTTTAGTAGACAGAGTGTTGAAGAAATAGATAGGGAAGAATCAGAGAAGGAAGAGAGAGATTTCTGCCCCTGCTCTGCAACCCTGGCCTTAGTCATGACAGCCATTAATTCAGTACCTGCAGGCTGGCCTGCGAAGGGCGAGAAAATACTGACAACATGGAAGTATTTATTCTTTATAAGCATTTTAATGCTGGGGAGTAAGGGGTTGTTTCAGAAAATACTCTAATCACCTGAACGTGCTGTCCTAGGGAACGCACATAATGCTACATACTCTGAGTTACCAATTTCCGTGTGGTAATTAGACAACAACATGAAGTATTGTAGCTTGAAACCACTATTGACTTCAGCTTTTTCTCAGTCAAGATGAACTTTCCGGGCCAATGTATCTTAATAATTGACTGCCACATGAGTCAGTATCTATTCAACATCGTGTCTAGTGCACTTTAGTGAACTTGCAGGTATTAGCAAAAGGGAACAAAACCAGATGGTTTAATAATTAGTGCTGAAGTTGAGATAGAGAAAAAGAAAAATGGCTGGGCTTTCATGCCATCATCCTTTATTTCTGAAGGACTAATCTCCTTCGTTTTAAGGGTTTCCCTTGCCTTTCTTTTACTTTGAACAGCATGCTATGCCGCACGTGTAGGCCTCTGAGCCAAGGCGGTGTGCCGGGGTGCACAGAGCTCCTGGGCAGAGCAGGACAGGTCCCCTGAGCTCCCAAGGCATCCGTCTGCCATGGGCAGCCCAGGTGATGTGGGTGCCAGCATCATGCTGAGACACTCCTGCCTCTCTGAAAGCTGATGCAGCCCTGTAACTGATTTTCTGCACAAATTTTCGGAAATCAGGCGGGGGACCAGCGTCAGCAGACAGCCCTGCCCTGCCTGCGGAGCAGACTCGGCCTCGATGCGTAAAGCGTGGGTTTCACCCCAGATTCTCCAAAAGCCCTTTTTGTTCAGGACAGCCTAGCAGGAGGCTGAGAGTTTATTAACAGCTGAACTTCTGAGGCCTCCAGAGATGTTGCCTGCAGAAAGAGTGATTATGTGTCTTTCAAATAGATTGTCAGACTTATCACCTTAGCTGATACTAGTGAAAGAAATGTTCTTGTTTTCTCAGAGACTTAATTAGGCATTTGCTAATTAAAATGAGGAATGTCTATTTTTATTTGAACCAGTGCATGAAGAAGACAGCCTAATGGAAACGAATACCAAATTTGCACACCCATAAAGGAGCGTGGCCGAGCTGGGGGGGAGGAGAGCGAGGGCAACTGCCTGTAAGGCCAGGGCTCCCCAAAACCGTTCCTTGTGGAGGAAACCCCAGTTGCCCTTCCTTTGCACTTTCAGCATACCATGACCAGGCATAGAAGTGCCTCCTTTTTGAAAAATGACTGCAGATCTACTAATAGATATGAACACATATATAGCCACAGATGCGCTTAATGAAGTGTACGTTTGATTGCTCATGCTTTTTCAGGACACAGGGGAAAGCGTGTAATCAAAGCATCTTGGTTTTATTGCAGGAAGCGAAGGTTCATTTGAAATCAACAACACAACTGGAGCTATTTCCGTTATAAAAAGCCCAAATCAGCTTAAGAAAGAAGTGTATGAACTAAAAGTTCAGGTATGTTTTGTGGCCACTCGAAAGCGGATGGTCTTAAATACTGTGAGTAGACATGATTATTGAAAATAACTCAATTTATATCACACTTTTTTTAAGAGCTACCACCTATATTTGAGCAGATTGCCAACTAGTGTAAGTCAGAACAAGCTGCTTTTGTTTTCTGGGATATTTAGAACGTCTCCAGTTTCTTCTTTCAAATGAAGTCATCTTGTTATAATTTCATCCCTGAGTCTAGAGAATCAATATCCTCCTGTACATCTGTAAATAAAAGTTCTCTGTATTTTAAAATTTTGTTCTGGACTGGGAATCAATGACTTATAGTCTCTATGTGCTGAGATAGGTGACTGTTAAATCTGTGAGCAGTAACAGGATTGGGATAGATCATGCTACCGTATTAATGTCCACTCCTGAAGCATAGATCAGCCACATAAAAAGACGTGCTTACACCTTCGTGAGTTAATAATGCTACATTATTTTAAGCAGTTTCTAAAAGCCGAGAGTTTAAAATCCAAGGATAAATAGTGAAAATTACATTAGTTTTCCTCAGGCATATGCACATCACAGCCATGAGAGTTTTCCCAGGTAAGGACTGAGTAGTCTGAAGACGGCTCTGTGGCCTGGCCCACTGCTGGAGCCAGGCACTTGCTCCCTAGTGGGCTCAAGTAGGTTGCTGAACTGGGAGATCGTAAGGTTCCTGTGGTTTGACTTAAACTTAGGCACTGTTTCTTTCCCTAATCTCTCTCTCTCTGGTTTACTACAGCCTGCTAGCGCTTCACAGGTACAGGATTAGTCAGGCTCTGCTGACCGCCGAGTGCAGCTATGGTAACCCAGAGCTCAGTGCAAGCTGCCAAACCTCCCCAAGGAACCGAAAGAGTGTCGTCGTGCCCAGCATGGTTCCCGACAGGTGCCTCAGTTACAGGACAGAAAATGATATGTGGAACTGAATTTAGCATTGCTGTAAACCTGCTGTCTTCTAAACAATTGAATTTGGCCCGTGAGGGATACTTAGGTGTCTGTTGCCTTTGGTTTCAAGCGCTTTGAGCACGATGGCTTCTGTTACGAATACCTGATACAAACACCAGTCAGAATTTCTGTTTGATAGAAGAAAGATCTTAGGTTCAATCCAGTGAACCAAGATGCGTGTTGGGATTGTTGAAACTTAGGCAGATTTAATTGTTCAGCTCAGATAAATGCCAGCACAGTTTGCTTGTCTGTCCAAACAATGTCCAGTTCACGTTAAGCTCATCTAGGCAGCAGAATTGTAAATTAAAGAGTAAATCTCAAAAAAAAATTGTCATTTTCTATTTCAAGTATAGTAGTGCGGTTTTCCTCACAGTGTTCTAACAATGCTGTCCTTTCAGAAATGGGTAAATCAGCTACTTGTGGTACCTCAGCAATTTAAAATTCCTCTTCCTTTTCTGTTCTGGCAGTATTTTTGGGCCACAACTATTTTATCTGTATTAGATTATCTGAAGAGAACTGTTTTCACCTAGAATGAAGTACTAAGCTCGTAAAATCAGGAGCGTTTTCTCATGAGAGCTTTGTAATAATAATAGTCTTCTAATCATCATAAACTTCAGTGTGAAATGGACTGAGATTTCTAGAGAAACATAAGGCTGTGTATCTTTGTGTGCAAAGGTGGTGTGTTAGGGTGATTTGATCATGCAGAACAATACCTGCGCATGGAATTGAGGGAAGAGCTAAGTGAGGGAAAATATCCTCCTCATTTTTCTCTCTTTCTTCTTCCCTCTGCAGGCATCAGAAGCCAATCAAGAAGGTGACATCTCAGTGTCTGCTTTTGCCACAGTGACTATACGCGTGGTGGACCTCAACAACCATCCACCGACATTCTATGGAGAAAATGGTCCCCAGAACCGGTTTGAGCTGACCATGTATGAGCATCCCCCAGAGGGTGAAATCTTGAGGGGACTGAAGATTACAGTCAATGATTCAGATCAGGTAAGGGGAAAGTATGGGGACTCAGTTTCCTGCCCTGTTTTCTCCAAAGACAGGAAGCAGCTGTCAGATTGGCAAACGTCACTTTAGGAACCCAGCTGTTTCACCTGCAGTCCCGAACTGCCGAGGGCAGACAGAGTAAGTAATTGTGAGGTCCGCTACCATGGACCTCTCAGTGTGGACTGAGAAGCGTATTTAGTCTGGCATGCGCTGTTGTTTATGCTGTCATGACAGCCCGTGAACAGAATGGTCCTAAACCTGTAGTCCAGCTCTTGTGGCCACTAAAGTTCAACAGTCCTTACCTACTTCCCTTTTCTATTGGTTATATTCACTAGTTGTCAGTGTAATGTCTGAGAATTTACTGTCTTTGAATATTTATTTAGGTCTTCCAAACACTTCAGTAACTTCAAGTGCAATTGCTGTCTATAGATCCTTGGGCCCCTCTGGAAAAAATGTGGTCTGTACGCTTACATTGTCTTTGTTACAAGACCCTATCCTTCTGGCCCTTATTTTACAGCCAGAGTGTGCAGTCCATGCTTTGATAAATAATTCCCACTGGAGTGATATTTTTAAGTAATCTTAAAATTATGCTGGAGGAGAACTAACTCTAACCAGATAAAAGAAAAGAAGAGAGGACTCCATTCATCTCAGCCTGATACCTAACTGACCCGTGATGCCCCTATATACTATGGTGATGGTTGCTATAGGGATCCCTAGGCTAAATACTGTATGAATGGCATCCATCTGAGTTAGCCTGAGGTTGGGGAGTGACAAAAGAAAGCTTAATGCATCTGAGAGCTGTATCACTATTGGAAAAAGTGCTCTTATATAACTGTACTCAGTATTGTGCTGTTTTGACTGTGTTGCATTCTGTCAAACCCACCAGCTTCTTCCCCCTCCCTCCTGCTGCTCTGCAGTAAGCAGATAAACGACTGCTTTCAAAGCAGCGCTAAGTCTATCCCACTGTTGTCACGGAGGCTATTGCTGCAGAAGGAAAGAAACAAAACCCATCTCTCCTGGCTTGTCTTCCGTTCAGAGGCAAAACGTATATGCATTTATAGGTAGGCTGACAAAATATTCAGGCTGCAAGTTAGGCGGTAAAATAAGCAGAAAACATTGCTGAGTAATCTGCGTAGATTTCTAAAGAAGCTTCCTAATACAGTGACACACATCACTGCAGGGAAGTTGGGCTGATTTTGTTAAAAGGTATAGAAAGCTCTGGTTTCCCTTCTGCACAGGAGGACTACATAGGGGAGGAAACTAATCATGTATCTGTTCTCATCACAGTCTTTGGTGCTTCTTCCACCAGTCAGGTGGAAATACAATCTTTACTTGCAAGAATATCACGCAAAAACTTCTCAAACCCCCTTCATCTGACAGACCGCTGCTTAGGGCTCAGTGCCACTGTCCCTTCCATCATCTCCATGTCCTGTGGTTGTCCCCTTGGAGTGTCATGCAACATGGTTTGCTCTGAGCCGATCTGGGTTCAGTCAACATCCTTGTCAGCCTTTGCGGAGGGTGATTCTCTCACCGCCAGTGCCACTGTCCCTGCAGGCATGTACAGTGCAGAGGATTTACTGTGGTCGGAGGGTCAACCTTCCCCATCAGCACTATTCTCCACAGTCCAGCAGCACTGGCTTTACTTGTGTGTTTGACTTGACTGCAAAAGGGAGCCTGTTGTCTCCTGTTTAGCTGTGAGGGTTTGTATTCCCAAGCAACCCAGACCACTGACCTGGAATCCAGGATCATTCTGGTTCCCTTGGGGGACCACTGCTGAATGCTTTTCCCTCTTGGCATGGGCTAGAGTGGAAGCAAGAACTGCTCATAACAAGGCCTCCTGGGAGAGAGCTGAAAGTGAAAGTTTATCCTATCTGAAATTCTAGAAATTCTTCATATAACGATTTCTCCTAAGGGAGAACATGGCATTGGCCAGTCAGTGAATGGGGCTAGTTGTCATAGTGTAACTGTGACACTGGGAAATTGGTGAACTCAGAGAGCTGATCAAGTGGGGTCAGCTCATAGTCCCTCCTCCCCTGTAAGGGACTGATACAAGAATCCCCTCTTTGCCATTTCCCTTCCTTGCTGCCATATGGTTTAAAAAAATTGCCTGGCCTTCTGCCTCTAGCTCGCTATTCCCGGATCGCGTGCAGACAGTGTTAGCTTTCTCAGTACAGCTGCTTTCCTGCTTCTCTCTGGCTAAAAGGTTTCTCTGTGTGATGGGATTTGGCTTCTCACTTCACCTGGAGCTGTCTGATGTGTGTGTATCATTATAATTTGCATAGGTGGAGCTCTCCTCTCCTCCCAGGTTCATGAGCTTCCCTAAGTTTCAGTGGCTGTAACTGGCTCATTAATCCAGTCGTTGCCAACTGCTGAGTGCCATCTCTGTGTTGAAATTGCACTTCTTGGTGGCTCTGAGTCATTCTGGGCTGTAGCTGGTTAGGCCACAGGTTGGGTTTTTGAGAAGTCCATTGTCTTGACTTTGGCAGTTCAGTTGTCTTTCCTTGGCAGAAATCAGGAGAAATCGCCTGCTGATATACATGTGGTTATTCTGCTTTTCAGCCTGCAGCGTGAGGCATGCAGCCCAGGAGTCAGTCACAGACTGGCTGTTGCCACAACAATCGGTCTCTTAGCCAGTCCTGCTGCAGGGTTTTTCCGTTATGATTGATAAAGTAAACAAGCTTGTCAATCTATTTTAAGAAAAGCCATGTCTGTCTTGTGACCAGAGCTGGAGAGATTATATAAGTAAGCTTCTTAGCACTCTCTTACTCAGGGGGTGGAGAATGGAGGGCTTTAAGCAGTAAGACTCACATTTTATACAGCCTGAAGAAACAGAGCCTGTGTAAGCTGTAAGAAATGCAGTGGTCAGTGTAAACAGCTCAATATCTGCTTTTACTCACAGGGAGCCAATGCTAAGTTCAACCTCCGTCTTGTTGGACCTGGTGGCATCTTCCGAGTTGTTCCCCAAACTGTCCTGAACGAAGCTCAGGTTACAATAATAGTGGAAAATTCTGCTGCTATTGACTATGAAAAGTTCAAGGTGTTAACCTTCAAGGTACTTCTGCTTTCCATCTCCTCTCTGGCTGTGTATGTGATACGTGTATGACGGCTTACGTGTACGATGGTATTCGGCTGTGCAGTGCACTTGGAGCTGTCTGATGTGCTGTTAGTGACGTTATATTCCGTGTGAGTGAAACTCCTCTCTCCCTCTGCTTCATCAACTTCCAGAAGGTTTAATGGATGCATCTGTGGGCTTAGTCCAGTCAGTGCAAAGTGTTGAGCATTATCTCTTTGTGGAAACTGTGCATCTTGGTGGCTCTGAATCATTCTAGACTGAACCCCAAGGGTATTATTTCTACTGTTATGGTGATAAATTCACAGGATGAAATCCTAACTTCTCTGGAGCCAGGCCTTTGCCTGCTTAGTCCTAGGTAATGTGGTCCATGATCATGCCAAGAAGATAATGTCCCAAAACTGCTCGCTGCGTTTGTCGGGTGTATCCATATGGCCCTTTTCAGACTGATCTGAGGCTGCTTTACCCATGCTCCAAGCCAGCTATACAAGAACCAGCTTTTGTCCAAAATCTGGGAACTTGCATTAGCAGCTTCCCTAATGGATTCATTGGCTTATCAACAAGATAACGTAATTACGTAGTTTCTGGTTTGCGTCAGCTGCCTCCGAATACTAGTGTAGAAAGCCCAGTTCTGTCTGCAAAGAATGGTGTAGGCAATCCCTGTGGTCATAGAAAAGACTGTTGAAACTATATAGCTAAGTACTAACCTGCGCTAGTTTTGATTTTATACAGAAAGTGGATTTTTTGGTACAATCTAGAAGCCAAGCCTCCTGGATTTTGTTCTCACCCTTGCCACACGGTTTGCTTTGTGTCCTTAACAAGTCATTTCTCTGCAATATGCCTGACTTCTCCTCCTGTAATGTTTATCAGTCACTTTGGGCTTCATAGGTTGTAGAGGCTACAAAAATATGATGCATCATTTTGTATTAAAATGGAAGATTCAGAAAGGGCTATAAAACGCTACCAAAACTAACTATAATATGTGCACATTTATGCAGCTTACAAGACCACTAGAGAAGTTACACATAGCCTCCTCATGAATACCAATAGAAATCAAGGTGGTTAATGTAATTGCCAGGAACATTGAAATAATTAATTACCAGGAAAAAGGAATTTTTTTGTTTAACTTAAGCAGTTACTCACCTTTTTTTAGATGAAATTATTTCTACAGGAAAAAGACAGTAAAGGCTTTGCTAAAAATGCAGAGTCTTTGTCTAGATTCCAAGTAAAGAAGGTGCAGTTGCATGATATGATAGTAATATATGGCAGGAAATACTTTATAAAAACCCCATTACCTTGTCTGTTTCCCTGATGAGTTCTACTCACTTCCTACCCCATTTTAGCTGCCAAGGTAGTCCTCCTAGTTGTAATTTTGGATGAAATATGTTCTTATTTTTATTTAACACATATCCCACAGCAGCTTTGAAGAGCTGTTTTTTTCTGTAAGCAGTGATCCTTCCTCTCTGGTTTATTATTGAGCAGTAACAACCCCAGAGAGGAATTAAAGCTGATTTGACTGGAATGTGCACCGAAGGCAATGGCTACTTGAGAAAATCTGTCCTGCAGCGATGGTTTGCCCTTAAATGCAGTTGTTAGCCAGGACCTCCTCCCTTTTCAGCTGGCCAGGAGCTAGAGCTGGTTTCTCAGAGTATGGCAGCTGTGATGGTCTGTGCCTCTGGCCCCTCCAGTCTGGCCAGTTAGAGCAAAAGCAGGGTTCGGGCTCTGCCACGTGGGCCAGATGTTGCTGTCCTGGGGGCCAGACCTCCCATCTCATTCAGCGTAGCATGCATCATCCCTCTTCAGCCATAGCCTGGGCCTACTGCAGGCGCCGGCAGCTCCTACAGACCAGACCCGAATGAGGCTGGCGTTATCTTCAGTTGCCAAAGTCAGAATCTGTTTTAAAAATTCATCTGCCACTTTTAAGATGATATCTCAGTGTGTCGTTCAAGCGTTTGTATTAACTGCTGCTGTGTAGTCTTGTGAAGCAACAGCTCTGTGCTGGGTTTTTTTTTTCTCTCTCTGTGTATGATGAGCAATATAGCTCTGCATAGTGCATAGCAGGCAAGTGAACTGACAGAGATCCTGCCGTGAAGGAAGATGTTGTTAACCTGTTGACATAGCTGGACTATGGTTGCCAAAAGGAAAGAAAATAAAAACGAATGTAGACAACTAAGCCAAAAGACTGAACCCTCCTAAGATATTCTAAGACAGGGGCTGATTTCATCAGAAAAGATTATTTCACTGCAAACGCTGTAATTTAGTGCTAAATCCACATACATGTTAAGCAATGAGGATTTTATCTGTGTGCTGCCTTAGGAGCTGATATTGCTCATGAGCAGGTTTTTTGGTGATGTTTGTATGACTGTGCCTTTAAATTAAATTTCTTTTGCTGAAACATGATTACAGACTCCCAAGCGCAGGAATTATCAAAGAGGTGTAATAATCAAATTCCCCTTTTAGAATACATTTACCCTATATAATTCCAAGCAATCCTTATAACTTGATTTCTCCAAGATCTTTGCACTGTTTATTTCCAGCATTTATAAATGTTTACACAATGGGAACAGCTCCAGTGGATGATGTTTGAGAGAACCTTATCCCTGCCTACTTAAACTGAGCCTCCCCTGCCCCCAGAATACCTGTCCCTTTGAGGTGATACAAACATCTCTGAATCAGGCACAGCAAGGACCCAAAGGCTGTGTGCCCCATCACCCAGTAAGTGGTGTCACTGCTGGTGTATGTCACGCATGCCTGCCTGGTGGGGAGCTGCAACGTGAAGTGTCTGCAGCAGGAGAGGGACCACGTACCCGGCGAAGGGGAGGAAGAGCTCCAGCAACCTGTTGTCTCAGCCAGGCATAGCAGAGCTTTACCAGGACATGCAGAGGACAGCAGGGGACACTGCAAGTGCCCTGCTCCACCGCCTGAAGCTCAGCGTTCAGTCAGTCTTTCATACTGTTTGGAGGAGCTACTGTGACTTCTGTCTACTGGAAAGTAAAACCCATCCAACTAGATTTTCAGTTGAGCCTCTTGTATCTCGGTTAAGTGCCCTGCCTCTTTCTTGTTCAATCACACACCATACGAGAGATAGGATCGCTGCTTTACCAACTCAGACTTTCTGTTGATGTTCCCCTAATCTGCTGAGGCGCAGAGATACAGTAGACATTCTACTACTGTTTGGTGGTAGAGCAAGAATAACAGAGAAAACATACGAGTGCTAAGTAGCTGAAGTCCTGTGGGAAAATGGTAGTCCAACGCTTTGGAGGTGAGTTCTCAAGTACATGCTCAGGCCGGTTTCCGAGCAGGTTGCCTACTGAGAACCCGTCCTCACCAGAGCTGCCCATGAGTGAGTCTTTGCAGGTATTTGTTACGTTCTCTCTGAGCCACGTTGGTTAGTTGCGACTGGTCACATCTGTCATGTAAAGTCTAGTATGTATATGCAGGCTTGAAATCCTCTTTACACAGCTTGATTGCTCATTGCAAGCATGCACAAATGATCATATGTTGCTCACTCGTCTAGCTCATATTCTCCATGTTTCTGGGTTGTCTGATCCAATCAAGCTAACATACACCGGTGTGGGTAGTGGAAGGAAGATACTTTAAGAGGTAATAATAGCTGTTTTAATAAATAATAGCTGTAGTAATAAATTCTTATGTCCTCCTCTTAGCTTCTTGCGATAGAGGTGAACACGCCTGAGAAATTCAGCTCAACAGCTGACGTAGTGATACGCTTGCTGGATACCAATGACAACGTCCCGAAGTTCTCCTCCGACTACTACATTGCCAGGATCCCTGAGAACTCCCCGGGGGGCTCGAATGTAGTCGCTGTAACAGTAAGTTTTATTCCGCTCTTAAGAGATTCATCTGTCTTGACCAGCTGTTTGTAGAAGCAGTCAAAATCAGTGTACTAGCAAGTACCTTAAAAATAGTGGACAATGGCAAATCTTACTCACTGTTTAACTTCTGGATTAAGCTCCAGTTTCAACAATCAACCAACAACCAAAAAACCCAGTTCTGATAAAATAAAGTTTTATTCAAATATTTTTCAGAACAACAATTTTACTTCAGTTTTTAATTAAAGGCCAGCTGCTTTTAAGATAAATCACATGGTCAGTGAGCTAAGAAAGCCCCAGTCAAATCAGTGTCTAGCAGGAGGATCAGTTGTGACTAAGTGGAATTGGATTTACTGGATTTACTTACTTAAGTACAGGTAAAAAGAAAACAAAATGGCTGCTTAGTAGAATATTAGCCTCCTCTTCTTCCTGGGAGGAACCTGGCTGCTAAATGCATAATTAGACGGTTAATGAAGGCAAGAATATAACACTAAAAATCCCTGCGTATGGATCTTCTCACAGTGGGAAGAATATGCTTATATATTTTCCAGTATCTCCCATTGTCCTAGGAAGAAAATCAGGATGTTATATGGGCTGGAGAAGCATTTCCAGCCATTATACCCAAGCTGTGTCTACATTTAATGCAGCAGCTGGGACTGGAGGCACATCTTATGTTATAATGTGGGAATCCGGGGGTGACGCAAGTCACCTCACGGAGGTCTCAGGGGAGATGGAGGCAGATTGCCAGAGATTCCCAACATAGGCTGGCCACAATTCACAAAGAAAATGAAATGCCCAGAACTAAAGGCAGATTTTAAGGATAGGAGAATTAAAGAGGAAATGAAACAAAAACAAACAAAAGTGAGTATTAGAGGAAACTAATAAGAAAAAGGAAAGCTGTAGAAAATGGAGACTCCTAAATACCACAATCTTTGCAGCAAGAGGAAGAAAAAAATTCCAGGAGCTGGTCAGCAAAAAAAAGAAATTTAAAAAGTTGCAAAAGCATCAAAACTAGCCCTTCTGAGCCAAGGTGAAGATGACAGCACAGCTGAAGAGTCCATGCAGAAGTTACCATCTTGTGGTACCAACTCGCTGCTTGACCCAGGTTCACAAACTGGGCTACTCCACATACTTAGGACGACTATTCTGGCAGGAGTCCCAGCTGTGCAAGACATTTCAGGGAATGTTAAGCATTTCTAGAAGAGCAGCCTGCAGTCAAAATTAGGGGGGTGAGAGAAGCTGATAAGCTCATGTTGAAGAACTGCAAGTGTACATCAGCAACGCTACAGGTGTGTTGTATTAACCATGTAGGAATCAAGACATTGCTCAAGGTTTCAAAAGAATCACCAAATATTTAAACAGGAAGATGAATGAGTCATCCACCGCCACCGTGGATTTTGATTGCCAGCATATCGATATAGTATAATGCCTTCTCAGACGTATCAAAGAAATAGAAATAGCTTATAGAAATAGCTGTCACCAAACCAGTAGCTTTCCTAATCCTGAGCTAAGAGAGGAAGCCAGCAAGAATCCAGAACAAAGATAGATAGCATCCAATGCAGTATCGGCATTACTAAAAGTCCCACGGGCACAGGAGCGATTAAAACATACGCGATGATAAAATATTATGTATAGACTGAAATATTTGTTATGCATTAATTTCAATTAAATCAATTAAACAGGCAGAGACTTAAAAAAATTGTCTATATAAAGTAAATAATTTTGGCCAGAGAGTATACATTAATATTTAACTGATAATTAGGGAGACTTGAAAATGGGCAGTGTGTTTGTGTCATTTAGAAGAAGGATCTGTTAAATGTCAGTATATGGAGCCATCTAGTGGCTTTCTACAGCCTCTGGGCACCAGCCTGGCTGAGAGAGAGGCATCGCAGCAGCTTTCCTGGGACACCCAGTGGCATTTGCTCGTGTGAGATTTTGCAGTTGTGTACGTGCCGCATTTGTTTGTTTATGTGTTTTTTTTCCCCTAAAAATGTTCTGACAAAAAGGAGGGAAAAGGGCTGGATTTTGAAGTGGCCTGTTGTTGAGAGAAACATGAATATATTTCTGTTTGCAGTTTAGTAAAGAATGACCCCATTATTTTCTTTTCTTAAGGCTACAGATCCCGATTCAGGACTTTGGGGAGAAGTCAAGTACTCTATCTATGGAACAGGAGCAGATCTGTAAGTAAAAATAAAAAAGAAGCTAACTATATTTGAGCAGAGTCTTAAAAGAATTTTTTAAAAAAAGGACAAGCAGGCAGAAACAACAGCTGATGTCTTGACCTGCTCATTTCCAAGGACATTTGTGGCATGTTCTTTGCGAGTTCTATGAAAACAGCAGCAGAAAAACTAGTGCAATCGTTAAACATCTGCTTCATGAACCCATGGAGTTTTACCCACAGATTATTCACCCCCTAAAGAGACATAAGGCAGCTGAGGGACCACTGCACAGGATCTGTTCAAATCACCCCTTGAAAAAATGCTTGTAATAGGAAGAGGAGTTTTTGGTCTCAGTGTTGTGAAAAGCCCATTCTGTGAAAAAGAAAAGCCTTTGCTCTTTCCCCCTCCCTTTCTATATAGCTCTACAAATAGTTCAATGTCAACTCTCATCAAAAAAAAAAAAGGAAAAAAAAGACAAAGACAAAACTTTTCAAGGATATAACCTTTAGCTTTTGAGGCCAGCTGCATTGGGTGTTCAAAGCATTTCTTATATTTAAACCTAATAGCTCTGGGTCAGAAAAGAAGGGAATCTGATGCTTATTTGATTGCATAATGATGCTTAGCTCCCTCTCCCCGTCTTTGAGCAAAGCGTAGGGGAAAGAGCGCATGCTGCGTTGGTTTTCTCCCACATGGCTTTCATCCCAGCAGTTGCCCTGGCCAGTGGGTTGGGGCTCCCTTAGCTTCACTGGCCACCACAGATACTGTGGCTAGAAGCTGTAGCTCCTGGATGTGGCAGGGCTGCAGGGAAGAACGTGCAAATGAGCAAGCTGCTCAGGCACTCATCCCCAGAATCTGTTTTTCTCAGTACATTATCCATCTGGACTTACAGCTGAACTCCTCTTGTTAAGGTGAACACTATTTAGGAGGCACAATCGAAGTCCAAAATCCAAGATGTTAAGGGTGAACCTCTTCTGTAGCCAGACATTACATATATGGGAGCGTTTCCAGGGTGGACTATTTTGAGCTTCTCACTAAGTCCTTAAGCTAGCTGCTAAGTGGGTAGAAGCAAGCAGGCAAAGGTCTTGTTGTACAGTCAGACTTCTCAGGTTTAAAAATGTAACAGCTAGTACAAAGAAGCTTGTGAAGGTTGTTGACAAAAGATTTAGAAAAAAAATGTGAGGGTAAGTTTACTCTCAGTGGAGTTACAGGGATGTTCCGACTCATTGTTCTCATGCTGTTAAATGAGTAAATTAAGCTGTATGGACATTTTTTTCCCCTTCTTAAGTATGATTTTTTTTTCCCCTTTGCTTGTGCCAGGCTGGCATGGCGCTCTGACTCTTGGATCTCCAGATCTGCTAACAGACAATTCATGTGCAGATTTAAGAGCTTCAGTTAGGAACTTGGTTTTTTTGTCTCGGGCTATATCAGTGCAAATGCGGTTGCATTAGCAAAAAGATGAGGAGTTGTACTGGAATAAGAATAATAGCACTAGCTGTTGAAGATATAACCATTACCTCAGTAATCCTACATCCAAGCTGCCACTGGGAATAGGGTACATTGCTATAATTTCTTCACATCTCAGTACCTCTGTTCTTCATCTCTAAAATGAGGTTGAAGAGAGACTTCTCTGCAGGGTTGGCCTGGACTAGGCTATAAGGAGACACTCAGCACAGGCACTGTCTTCCATCCTGAGCTGGACGGCACTTTCCCCCTCGGCATCTTGGCTTTCATCAGGATCTGTATTTATATTTAACAGGGTAATGCAAGCAACTGATGATTCTGGATTATTAAGTGTCCCTTTTATAATCATTCTCAACTGAGCTCTCAGCTGGAATACAGGAAATACAGCCCTTAATTAATGTAAAGGATAACAAAGTATTAAACATTCCATCTGTTTAAAAACCCCACTGTTTGGAGCCAGTGCTGACAGCCCATTTTAAAAAAGACACTGTGTTAGTATCTCCTCTATAAATGCAAGCTTTTGCCTGTCACTCTTGACAGTGTCTAATTAGAGATGTGTAGAGTTGAACTTCCTACAGCTAAATCTGAACATCCACTCCATCCCATTGCCAGTCTGTGGAAAAGTGATTAATCTAGGGGAGGGAAGATATTTTGCCCCGCACCTTCTGGGATTTGAGGGCAGCCATTTTTCTTATCCATTCTGAGAAGCTAAAAGCTTAAATATGACATGCAGCACACTTCCCACAGCTATTGAGGGGATATCAGTCAATCTTAATTTATTAGGACATGATCTAATACATTGTACTTATAAACTGAACAAATAGGCAGTTCTTTAATGTTTTAACACAAAGAAATCAGTGTGGGAGAAGGCCATCACACTGATCATTTCATGAGGACAAAGGCTTTAACAAAAAAACTCAGCTAAAATGGCTAATGCCCAATGAATAGAAAAACACCACTGATCATTCTCCAGTTTTCAAGCCTAAAGGAACGAGCCAAAAATAGAGTGAACGATTTGTGAACTGGCAACTTTTTAGGTCTGTTTTCACCATGATACTGCCTTTGCATGAAGATCTCAGCTACTTCCTGGCCCAGATCCGCAGAACAGCTCATCTCCACTAAACCATCTGGACTCAATTCAGCTCTCAGCACAGCTGAGACAGTAGTGGAAGAAAGGTAGCTCTACATACTTTTCCTTTACCCCAGCCTTGCCGTGATGAGGCTGTTTGTTATCACGTAGAGAAGAAACCAAAGATCTAGTGAGCTGCATCCTTCCGGTCCTGGACAGTCACCTGCTCCTCTGAGCCCTCCCTGTTTCCATGCCACTTCATTAGGGAGGAAGAGCCAGGTACAGAAACAGCCAAGACAGCGAAGGCTACCTCAGGCCTGCGGGCTTGCAGGCTGCACAGGCTTTTTTGAGGGGGAAGATTGGCTTGCAGTGAAAGGCACAGAACACCGCTAAGCCTACAGTCCCATCAGCCAGACACAAGTTAGGTGTAACGTATCAGTTCTGGGGTAAATTCAGGATTCAGAGCCCACCTGATGCTCCAGGATATCATCACAGATTTAAGTGACCAGAAATTCTGGAAGTCTTTCCATGCTTCTTTTCCAGGTTCTTAATCCACCCATCAACAGGTATAACTTACACCCAGCCCTGGGCTACATTGGATGCTGAAGTCAACTCCAAGTATAATTTTTATGTGAAGGCAGAGGACACAGATGGGAAGTACAGCTTGGCTGAAGTGTTTATCACTGTGCTAGACGTCAATGACCACTCTCCAGAGTTCAACGAGAACATCCAGGAAAAGACAATGATCATTGGGTCACCAGTGAAGATAGAGGTAAGACACGACACCACACATCACAAGTAGAGTGCTTTGAAGAACCTCCAGCTCTGCCGTTCATTGCTCTGGGACCATGATGAATGCCTGAAAGTTGGCTTTTTCCGGATCCGTTTTGCACGTATGTAACAAATGGATTAAAACACAGAATCAGAGTATTGACAAAATGCTGAGAAGAGAAATAGTTCTCTAGGCAAAAAATAAAGTTCAGTTACAGTATTTGAACAATCTGCTGCAGGGAGCTGGATTATACAGTCTTTGATCAGAAGCCCAAATAAGATGATTGAATGGAAGTACAGGGTTTTGAATACTCAATTTACCTACCATGCCATTGTGCTCAGCCTCCAACTTCCTTTCCCTTGCTTTTGCAGGAGTGTAGGTATTGATCCACTACAGTGATCTGTGGAACAGGAGGTTAGGAAATAATAAAAAAAGAGCAATAGCAATTCACAGGCAAAGGAGCAAACCACCCTGCATTACACACGTATTTGAGTGCATATAATCAAGCTTGATTACACACACCTAAAGCTGGATAAAATAACTACCAGAGCATAAAGATTAAGGTAGCACTACTTTAAAGATAGTGGCGCTGACCACGTTCTCTGTTTACTTAGTTATTGTCTCCAGTCTGTATGGGAAACTCCCCAGTAAAGGGCCTTTTGCATTCTACAGATAGGTCATGATTCAGTTTTTCCCCTTCCTTTAATCTCAAGTAGGAATAGTTTATACAAAGAGCTGTGGTGCTGCTATTTTTCACTAGAAAAGTGTAGCACAGCTGATACTGGAAAAGGCAGAATTGTTACCAAGACCACACAGTAACAGCCCAGTAATCTCAAAGCGGGGATATTACCTGAAGCAAACACTCAAACTTGAGTTTTGTCTTTAGGCGGAGATAGAAACAATAGCATCTGTGTTCTGTGCCCTTCCTCTGTCAGGCTATAGATCAAGATGCAGAAGAACCCAACAACATTGTTGATTATTCCATCATGCAAGCAGATCCAGCCAATGTATTTGATATTGACCAAAGCACTGGGGAAATCAAGCTGAAATCCTACATCCGTTCTCTGGACATCATCCACAACATCACAAAGAACAAAGACTGCATATGGTCGCTGGTGGTGCAGGCCAAAGACCGAGGCTCCCCTTCCTTCAGTACCACAGCAGTTCTGAAGATTGATATCACAGAGGAGGTAAGCAAATATCTCTAGAAACGTCCGTGTGCGGGACGATCCTTGAGTAGCGCCAAAGAGAAGTCACTTTTTGCCCCATTGCAGAGAGCATTTTAAAAGTGCTTGAAATCAACACACAAAGGGTTGCCAGCCATCACTTCCCCTTTTTTGGCAGCTCTGAAACAAACAGTATGTCTAGATTCTCGTGGTGAAACTGGATCCTACAGCCACAAATATAAAAGACGTTTTGGTCAGAGAAATTGCAAAGGGAGGAGCATAACGTAGCTTGGAGATGACTTCCTTGCATCTGCTCTTTAGAGCTAGATGCAAGTTAGGGTCTGCAGATTCCCGAGAGTAAAGGTAGATCCCAACTGCTGGACTTCTGATATTTTTTAATTTCATCAGGGTGGAGACAGGAGAATCCTTTCCACCTGCAGTGAGTGAGTGGAAAGTAGCTGTGGACAGCATGAAATACACCACACTGGTTTTGCAAGTCAGCATGGGTGAAACAGAAGTGAACTAACTTTATAGAAATGAGGATGCAAGTTTAATAACTGCAGTATTATTGGCAGACAACACAAGGCAACTTTAAAAGATTGTGCATATAGGTTGAAAGTTTCCTGTTAATTCAACTTTTACATCCACCAAAAAAAATAAGAGTGATTTATGACAAGCAGTGCGTGCTTGCACGATTCTTATTTATTCCAAGTGCCTTGCTGTGCCTTAAGTGGGTAACCAGCAGGGAAGAAACGGGTTTTAATGTGAGTGAGAAACACATCACTAGCCTGACAGTCTCTGGACCACGCACACAGCAGGCATAGATGCAAATCTCTTCCTCCAGGCAGCAGTTGGCCTTCTCTTTGGTTGGTCAAAATGAGCCCATTGCTTCTTTATATATTGCAATCTGTTTTCTCTCTCCTCATATCCCACAGACATTCCTTGTCAGGGGCGTTTATGACACTAACACACCCTAAATTCAGCACCTGATTAAGAAGAAGGTGTCTCCTGCAGAGTGCTCCTCCTGCCTCCTTTCTTCCTCTCCAGGGGTGTGGATTTGGCACAAGGTGTGGGAGGCCCCCTCTCCCCTGCGCTGCAGGCAGAGCGTGAAAGGGAAGCCAGCAGGACCCTGGAGACATGGGCTCCTCTCAGACAGTTATTCCTGTCTTGCCATTCTCTTCTCTGGGCCAAGTCCCATCACATAAGCTGAGGTAGCAGCAGCATGTTCTTTCTCCACTTGAATAGGTCTCTTCAGCAGGACCTGCAGTACCGATCTGATGACAGCGTCCTCCATAAGTTTCTGTACAGTTCTCCGCTACTTCTTTCATTGCTTGTAGTTGCTTGCTTTGTTTTTTTCTTTTTTTAATCCAAGAGCATCACAGCAAAAAACAAACCCGCTCAAATGCCAGCATCAGTATAAGTTAAGTGCAGTGCTTGTGTATAAAATCTTTCTCGCTTTGTGTCCCAGAGGCAGCACAAACATTGCTAACACTTTATGAAGGAAACAGTCTTTTGGTTTGAGGACATGCACACACTCACAGGGTGTTACAAATACATCTTTCATCCCTCTGTGCTCTGCAGTTTCTTTAAGTTAGCAGTTTGGTGGGCATGTTTGTATTACTGATTTTGGATAAGGAGGATTTTTTTTTTTGAATGCATCCTCTAGAGGTTTCCTGCAGTGTTAATCACACCAAGTAATTAAACAGGCGTATTTTCTGATTAACATTTACCATTGCAATTAGCACAAGGCTGCGCCCTTCAAGATAGATGCCTTGCAGCTAAGTTCAGCAGTATTACACATCAAAAGGACCTTTTGCTCTTGGAATAATACAGCAATAAAAAGTTCCAGGGGCTGTTTCATTTAACTGACTTTGTTTTTATGGCAATTGGTATTGAGTGGTGCACAATGCGCCTGTTAATCTCCCATCCTTTCGCAACAGAATAAGAAACGTATGCTGAAAAAGACACTTTTACCATTATGTCTCACTGAAAAATCTATTCCTGCTACCTGAGATTTCTCAGTGATACCCAATCCACGCTATCAGTCCCGAAGTTTGGTCTGATCGAGAGCGATCCCTGTGTCTTCATGGCTCCACTGAGGTTCTGCAAGGATACGGGGGCGTTTTTTTTCAGCTCTTCATGAACTGAGGCTTAAGTCCATGTTTAGACAGCATAATCTGTGATATCTTTGGTTCTTAATAGCTTTGGCCACTCACTTAGACTTCGAAATATAACTGGTAAATCTTAGTTTTAAGACTCTCGTGACTGTAAAGTACAACCATCTTCTGTGAGTTAATTTGGACGTTTTCTCTGTTCCCTTACCCACTCTGCAACTATGGAAATTGTGGCTTGCTGACGGTACTAAACATCCTTTGCTACATTCGCAGGGCGGTTAGTCCGCTCTCTCCGCAGACCTCAGAAAACTGGGCAGTTCTGCGACGTGCTCATTTTCATACTGCGAAGTGATTTAAATGCAGCCTTCACGCACACACTGTACTTTGGGATGAGCACTGGAGGGGGCAGCACACGTTTTACTAGAGGTCGGGAGCGTGCGCGTCTGCAGTGCTTCCCTTTGCTCCTGTCGCCTCATGCTCGTGCCAGCGCGGCCTGCGTTGACTGTGATCAGCGACAGTTTGGCTTAACCACTTCGCTCACTCACTTAGACTGCTAAACGTAGCTGGCGAGCCTTAGCTGAAAGCTCTCATCGTTGAGCAGCTCAACCGAACGCATCTACCAGGTCCCAGTTTGGGATGTGCCACCACTCGTTCTGCTCAGGGAAACCCACACACCTGAAAGGGTCTTGAAAAGCTACCAGGAGGCGTGGATGCCTGCACACTGCAAACCGTTGCAGCAGGCGAGAGAGAAAACAGCATCAGTCAGCGTTTCAGTGGCTACCAGAACCTGGGAATCCTCTTTGGTAAACGCGGGGTTTTGGGGAGGCAGTAGATGTGGGGGAAGGCTGGCAAGGATAAGCCCCAGGTGTTGCAGAGAGCCTGCTCCTCAGATACACAGCCTGACAGTGTCCTACCAACCCTCAAACCACAGTGCCAAGACCAGCCGTGAAGGCGGTGCTGGAGGCCAGCCTCCCACAGGCTGCTGAGCCTCAGTGGCAGCCGGGCACCTCCACACCTGTCGGGGTGCAGGTCTAGGAGCTTTGCTGTAGGGGATGGGACAGCCACAAGAACAAGAGCAGCAGGGCAGTCCCAGATCCAGCAGCATGTTAAGTTAAAAACAACTGATAACATCTTTTAATCCAAACAGTTGATTTAATCTTTTTAATTGTATTCTTGTCCCAAGCTTGGACTTTTCTTTTCTCAAAGTTGATGTGAGCAGCTGAGCTATATCCAAACTTCTGCTATGGTTCTTTAAACCCTCTAATTGTTCCCAGCTCTTCTCTGGGCCTCATTATAACTGTGAAATCACAGCAAAAAAAACATCAGAGTATTATCTTTTGCAAGCAGTGGTATTTTAACTCCTCCAATGCCTATTAAGAGGGAGAATTTTTCTTCCAGTTTCGGTCCCACAGAGAGATGATAGCACTTCCCAGGCCGGCTTTTATTTCACTATGCATCTGCCCTTGTTTAACAGGTACAAGGAAAATCAGTACTCTTCAAAATGCAACATGCCTCTTAGAAAGAGATAACAGCTAAATAAATTACAGAAGTGGCACTATTTGGTGACCCCATTCTGATGGGCTTTGACTAATCAATACAAAAGCTTGAAAGCATTCTGAGGGTCTGGAGCTCAGAGCCAAAGTGCTTAAATTTAGATGTCCAAATGCCCCAGACTGTCACTATAACAGGCCGCACAGACTACTGTGAAACCTAGGCTGCGTGTTAATTGCCTGGGCCGCAGCATTACCATGGACAAGCTTTCTGGTGACCAATGCACTTACCATAAGCCTCCCTGCAGGCTGGCTAAGATGATGCCCCTCCAGGGTGGTTTTGCAAGTGTCTCCTTTCAGTTGTCCTGCAAATGTTGCACCCATGGCAAATGGCAGGTTTTCCACTGTATGCTTGCAAAATGCCTAATGTTTTTATGCAAACATCACAAGAGAACCATCATCTAAGGATGAGTCAATACCATCCTTTATATAGCGCAGACCCAGTAACTAGCGTATAGGCTGAGCCATCTAACTATTAATGGTGTTTAGCTTTGATAGTAGTCACCTGTTGGTAATTAGAAACTCCAAACAGGTGCTGAACTCAGGGAGACCAGGGGTGCGTGGTGAAGCTGAGCTCTGACACTCTCCATATGATTCCCCATCAAAACATCCCTGAACTATTTTACACTGAGAACATAGACAGATAGTTCTACCTAATGCTATTTATTTATGATTTTCAAATACTTAGTCAAATAATTGCTACAGATACATGGCATCTTCTTATGTGTACGTCATCTTTCTCCTTGTGTTGATCTTATGCTATTTAGCCTTCAGTGCCATGCTGCAGAATAGATCTTGACAACCGTTATAATAAGTGGACTCATCTCAGGTCACGTACTACTACTTAGCAGGGTTTATCTGACACTTAATTCATCAGACTTTTACATAGAGCTAAGTGAGCTAGGGTAGAATTTCTGTCATCTGATGGGACTTAAGTGCAGAAAATCCATCTAATGCAGAACAGCAAAGCTGATCTGAATCCAATCTCCCCCAGAGTTGTGGGCTGCTCGGCTTTGAGCTTCAAGCTCAGGTCCATCACTAATTAAATAGTGGAAGAACTCTGCACAGCAAAATGGTGAAGATTGCTCTTTATCAGTAAGGTAAGGTCATCCATGAATGTCAATGACCTCTCTTTGCCCAGGAAGCATTCAGAATGTGGGAACAGTGGTCTTGAATAAAGTGTTTGAGATAACCTGCGAAAATAAGTAAGTGAAGTGAAGACAATGGGGGTGTGTATTAATGAATTTAATTGCCTGATTTCAGGGATCTGATTTCAAACAAGTAGTTAGTCCTCCTGTGTGATAAATGAGAAGAGGTGCCCTGAAGCATCCTGTGGGGTACTCTTAGTCATCTCCCTTGAGATAAGGGAGGCTGAGGAGAAGAGTCTCCTAGTTTAAAGGCGTGCGGTGAGATCCATCTCATCTCACTTCAATTATGGAAAAGCCAGATGTTCAGGCTAGTCCTTAGGCTCCCTGTAGAGTCACTGTCTTTGGCACCTTTTTTGTCAAAGACAGACCAGTGACAGCTAGTCCACTGGAGGTGCCTAGTTCTCCTCATTGCTGGGAGCCCAGACCACTAACTGAGATGTAGACAACCTGTTATTAGACATGCAGAGTTTGGGTGATGATTCCCTCCTGGAGGGTGTCATTTTCTGAAGGATCTTCTGGCCTTTCCCAACTCTACTGTCCTTAAAGATAATGTTGCAGGAGTGTGGATTTGTCATGAACTCCTTTGGAAACATGTTCTAAGCAAGTCTCCGTGCATTAGGGGTGCTCTGTATGTCTTGCTGCTATCCCTCAGTCTCTGATCAGCCAGCTGTTTGTAAGCTTTTCCTGTCTTCCTTTTTTTAGTGTTTCTGGATTTAGTTCTGCGTCATTACGACTGTCTCATCTCCTGTGGTTAATTTAAACACTTAGCTCCCCTTATTTTACGTGCTATCTATTCCATACACGCTCTACTCTAATTCCCCGGTGGTATTTATAATAAATACCGGCCTCTTTCAAATGTAGTCATGCCTGGGTTGACCGTTTCTCTTATTTTTGACATTTCCAGATCAAGTCCAGGGTAAAATCCTATATTTTAGGACTCAAGAAGCGTCCATGGACAATATTTGGGATTTGCACGAGTGGTGTCCTTTCCGCCATTTCTGTAACCATAGTGATCTCTACCATCACGTACTGGAAAAGTGTGAAAAGATCCAGGCTCCACCCGCAGGGCAAAATCCGCAAAATTAAACGGGGACCTCCAAGACGCACAGTGTGCTCCGCTGCAAAGTGAACTGGTCATTCATTTGTCCTTAATATGCCATATGTAGCTTATGTTAGTGCTTTTTTTCTTTTGTTATGAAAACAAAGCTCTTCAGCTCTACTCATGTCCCCTACCTCAAAGAGTTTTGTTATGTCTGTAAAAGAGTACTTGAAAACAGAACGCAGCACAGACCTGCTAACTACTCATTTGTATGATATAATTTGAAAAGCAAAGTTTTCTCAAAATCTTTTCAACGCTATATTCAGTAGCAGTCCTATAAACTGCCTCGCTGTATCACCTGCAGCTGTTTTCAAAAGATCATTTTCTATTCATAAAATTCTATTTCAACACGATGGTTCAACGCTATTGTTCTTTGGAAATTAATTCTGAAATGCATTATAACAACGCAGCTGCAGATCCTAGAACGAATTATTTTCTTGCTCAGACAAGTCAAACAAATGCTATGGTGATACGCAGCAATCTGTCCTAATTTGGTGGTAAGACTCCTGTAAGCTTTCATGTTGGACAGTCATCTGACAATACTGTAAAGCTTGCCCAGGCTGCTGCTATATCTAAATTATCCAACGCAAATGCAAGTCAATGATTTGACTCTCACTTTTTTTTTTTTAGAGATAACTTGTATTAGCCAACCCTGCTTGTTACATATTTTGGACAAATGAAATTTCTGGGTCACTGTCTGTCCCATAGCGTAAGTCATGTGTTTTCTTTGTACTCTTTTACAGACTCTTCACAAAGGGCCTATGGCCGCCTTTTTGATGCAAACTAAAGATAACCCCATGAAAGCCTTAGGGGTGCTAGCTGGCGTCATGGGCGTCATGGTGATGATAACGGTCATGATCTCCACCGCCATGTTCTGGCGCAATAAGCGGTCCAACAAAATCATGCCGGTGAGAAGGATCATAAAAAAGAGGCAGGTGCACCCGCCCAGGACGGTCCGGATGGAGTGGCTGAAGCTCAGGAGGCCCAGCAGCGCCGCCGAGAAGTTCATTGTCGAGGAGGACGCCAGGAACGAGAACAGCAACAACAATGCCCAGGCCGGGGCCGTGCCGCCGCCCGTCCCCAGCCCGCCGCCGCCACCTGCCCTCGGCCCCGCGGGGGCCGCCCCCACCTGGCACGTGCCCACCGTCTCCGGCTCCCTCACCCCCACGTTCATCAATAAGCAGCTGAAGAGGAGAGGCCCAGGCGGCGCGCAGAGCGCCCTGGTGTCCGAGCTCAAAATGAAGTTTGAGAAGAGGAACGCAGCTCTCGGGGACTCACACATCTAGGAGGTGTGGCCGGTGGTGGCCATGTGTGGGTGTATTTGTGTGCTGTGGTCTTCCCTGTGTCGTCCAACACCCAGTGAGCCTCTAGCGGCTCCTCGCCGTGACCGCCCTTCACCTTGTGCAAGTACCGTGTGCTCCGGAGCCATCCCACCATGGCCAACGCTGCAGCTGGTGCCCTGTTGCAACTGTGGCTCCTGCAGGTTGTGTGTCCTCTCTGTGGCCATCTCACTGGGGCGCTGACTATGAGGGTTTCACCTAGAGCCTCCCAAAGTGACCGGTGGTTTAGGCTGCCTCCATTCGGTGCCCTGCAGCCAAGGAGCTGCCTGGTGCCAGGTCGCACCTGGTCTGATGGACAGGCTTGAGGTGCCTAAAAACCGATCACTTCCAGTGACCAGCCTGCTGGCTTGACTGTGGCGAGAGCGCTGCGTCCGTGCGGGGGTGCCTGTCGGAGCGGATACGCTGTTTTGTGCGTAGATAGCTTGTCGGTGGGTCGCTCATTCCGGTTGTCCTAGGTGCAGCACATCCTTGGCGACAGCCAGCAGCATGGTGTGCTCGTGGTGGAAGTCCCCTTAGCCCCGGAGGCGAGCCAGCGCGGCAAAGTTTCTCGTTCCCTGCAGCGTTTGGGGCATTTTTCCAGCATATGTTGACATGATGCTCTCCGCTTCAGCACTAGATGTGCCTGCTAATAGGGGAGCGGGACGGCCGCCCCAGTCTTTTATAGCCCAGCTGGGGCAGGATGCAAGCGGGGAAGTTCCATAGCGGCACTCGGGCGGCGCTGCCCCCTTCCCGCACCACCGCCCCTAACCGGGGACAGGCCAGCGGGAGAGAGGCATGGTTAAAGCAGCAGGGAAGGCAAGGTGAAAACGCGAGGAAAAAGCAGTAAGTGAAAAATGAAAGACAAGTGATGGAGACTCGCATACGTTGGTCAGGAAAGAGTCTTGGGAAGATTATTTGTGTTTGTACGCTCGTGGCAGGAGGTGTCGGAGAAGGAATTTCATCACCTCTCCTGGCTTGCCCCAGGCACTGGCGGGTACACAGTGAGATTCCCTTAAAATATTCTGGTTTGTCTTCTCAACATTTTTGGCTGAATTACACAACAGTCAAGGACAGGGAGGGTGCCTGTTTTTCACAGACCATTTTTACCCTGTTACATGACAGTAAAAAAGTGCTGGAGGGCGAGTTTTTTCTCAGACTGGGAGGGCCATCCAGACACTGGCACACTGGAGGGGAGCGGAGGGGAGGGGTAAAACGTCAGCCTGGTTTTTTGCCGAAAAGTGGAGCAAGTGAGCGCTTGACTCAGCAGTTGGGTCCGGCTGTTCCCGTCACCTGGGCGAAGGCGGCGAGCGGTGGCTGGCCCCGCGTGCAGCGGCGGTGCTGACCTGACAGGGTTTTTTTCTGGGAGCAGTGTTAATTTTAGGATGCCATCAAGACTCTTCTTCAGCTGCTTTTTATTGTCATTTCAGCCAGATCAGCAGCTCCCTCCAGGGCCATTTTGCCCGGCCATGCAGACCCTGCGCCCTCTCTCTCCGCCCCGGCCTCCCTTTTACAGGAGCTTCTTCCCGGGCAGCAGGTCTGTGCCCCCGCCAGCGCTGGTGGGTCCAGTGTGTCGGCGCCGCCCGGCCTCCTGCACCGCTCGCCTGAAGCTGTCACGGCAGCGCTGGGAGCCTCGCGCCCTCCCGGGGCTTTGCTGTGGCCTCCTGATCGATGCAGGCGTTACGAGCAAGCTGTGGCCTTCCAGCCAGCTTCATCCATTCCCCTTAAGGCTTATATATATATATATATGTATATGTATATATGCACATATCTACATATCTATATATATATATATATCAGGCCTGACTTCCCTTCATTTGCACCGTGACTTCATCAGCTTAGGGGACAGCTGGTTGAAAGAGAAATTGGCCAACTTAACCAGAAACATCCTGGTTTTTTTTACTTTAATGCAGTACTATTTGTTGGTGTCCTAGAAGGCAGAGAGTAACCGTGGTTGGCACCTCCTCCGTAGGCAGAGACGCGTGGCGTTGCCAAGCGGCACAGGTGAGTGCAGACTGCGGCACCAGGCACGGAGGCAGCGGCAGGGCTGTGCCGGCAGCGCGTGGGACTCCCGGCGCCGGCCCTCGGGTGGGCAGGCACTGACGCCGCTGGAGACTCGGCCCCGACTGCGTCTGCCAAAGAGCGGGCTTCTGGCTCTGTTGCACGGCGCTTTGTCGCAGCACCGAGTGTCCCACCTGCGGGACCCGGCTCTTCCCAAATGCCCGTTTCTGGGGCAGTGGGACTGGGCTCGCTGCCTGTAGGCCAGCAGCAGGGCTGCAGAGCACTGAGGAGCAACAATCTGGGTGTTTTTGTGGGGGCAAGACAAAATAAAGTGCCCCCTTGCACATGCACAGGCTTCCTTCGATTTAGGACTGTGCAAGGCACTTTTTTGAGTGAGGAAACAGGCAGCTATAAAATTCCTCTTGAAAGACAGTTTAAACAGAGTATGATGCCCTGAACTGGGCTGAAGTGCAGCAGTTTCAGTAAAAGTGCTGGCAGGGACGTGAGGGGGACGCTGAGCAGCGTGGCGTGCCGTGGCGCGGGCTGCGCAGCGCGAGTGGGGCCATTCCCTGGCAGCGCCGGGCGCTCCTGCTTGCGGGCAAGTTCCTGCTTGTGCGGTTTTCCCATTGCACCCTTGCTGGTGTTTGCTCGTGTGCCGCTGACACCTTTCCTGCTGTTTCTTTCCTTTCCTCCGCTGGGTTTTATCGCCTTGCCCCCGGCAGCGGGTTGCATAGTCCCGCGGTTCGGGCCGGCCAGCGCCCGCATCGCAGCGGCCACCGCTGGGCCCTTCGCCTGAGCACCCTCCCGGCGCTGGTCCTGGCGGATTCGCTTTCTACCACATTTCAGGAGGAACCAAAAGCTTGTTGTTAATCGCTGTGCTACTGTTTTCCTGATGCTGTATCAAAGCCAGTATTTAATGTTCATTTTTTCAAATGAGAAAAGCCTATAAGGACCCTTCAATTAAGTGAGATTTAACAGGAATTATAGGCTTATAGTCTTAAAGATGTATTTAGGAGGGAATAAAGATGTTTTATTACTATGTTGTAAGACTTTTTTTTCCAGTTACTCTGCATTTCAACTTTGGCATTTTTTAATAAATTAAAAAAAAAAAATCTGTAAAAGTTGCTTACGCTCACGGTGTATTTCTGCTGACAGTGATGTCCTTCTGGTCGCTTTAAGCGGACGAGGCACCCAGGCGGCCTCGGTTGAGGAGAAGAGGGAGCAAAAACTTCTCTTGAGACGACGATTTGCATTTACATTTACAAATTACATTTACAATTGTAAATGTGATTCAGATCTATTTTTTGGACTGGTAATGCTTTCTGGGTGTGTTATTTATCATCTCCTGACTTTCTACATGTGATCATCAGATATTTTGACCAGATGTTTTGTCTTTCACTGGTGTCTCTTTGCTGGGCTGCAGCGGTCGGTAGTTGCAGGCGCCGGGCTGGTGCTCGCGCTGCCCTGTGCGCAGCCCCCGTACCAGTTCCCAGCCCACCGCCCCGACAGACCCAGCTCATCTCTGCCTTTTGCAGCGAGAGAGGCCTTACGAAGCCTAAATGCTCTGCCGTCCTGTAAGGATGTGTGACCAGGTTTCCTGCTTTGAACTGTACAGACTCTGAAATCAGGGTGTGTAAAGGTGGGGGGAAAAAAATCAGCCCACTGACGTTTTGATGTTTCATCTCTAAGAAGTTGTCCTTTTCCAGCTGGAGAGGCCAGCCTGCTTAAAGTGAGCTTATGTTTGTTTTTTTCAGTTTTTACTTAATTAACTTTTTTGTTGTTGTTGTTGTTTACACAGCAAATACAAGTTTATAAAGTGTCTGGTTTTCAGCTTTTAAAAGAAAATGTATTTTTTGCATACAGAAGCAAGAAAATATTACAGGATGGGTGTTTTTTTTTTTTTTTTTTTTGATTGCGTAATTCAGCAGTCCCCACAGATGACCGGCGGTAGCTCCTCAGCAGCTGCCAAGAGCCAAAATCAACGAGGCGCAATTGCGGTGTCTGGGAGGCGCTGCCTGCCCGTGGGCGCTGTGTGGTGAGTGCCCGGTTGGGCGCGACGCTGGGGACGCCCCGTGCTGAGCCCTGCCAGGCCAGGGCAGACACGGTCCCGCGCGCGCCACCGCCGCCGGGGCTCGGTGCTGCCTGCGTCACCCTGCCCCGCAGCTCCCGGCCCTCAGGCTTCTGTGCGAGTTTTTTGACCACAAAAGAATAGAAATGAAGGAACGGCTGCATATTCGGAAAAATCCGTCATGTTTATTATTATAACACTAAGAACAGTGACTGCAAATTCCCCTGAAGTGTAACGTGGAAAGGGTCAGCGCTGACAAAACGCGCAGCTTGTTTGAAGGGCTGGGCACGCGGGTGTGGGAGAAGGAAGTGCTGGAGAAGGAAAGAGAGGCCTTAAGAGACGGCACGGGAACAAAAAATAGAGACGTCTCCCTTTTGTCACCAAACTACACCTAGCAAGCCAAACTGCCACAAAGCAAAACCTCACTTTTTAATTGTTATCTCTGCCTAAAGCTGAGGGCTCTTCGCGGGTTATTTGTTGACAACGTCTATGGCAGCACATGCCCAGGGCTGCGGGGCTCCTGGCCACCTGCTTGGCCGAAAAAAAAAAAAAAGGCCGCAAGTCCTCAGCTCCTAGAGAAACAGCGTGAGCCACTCTGGGAGCAGGGGCCGCTTGCTTTCACATGCTTTTTTTTTTTTTTTTAATTTTTTTTTTTTTAATTTTTTTTTGCCTCTAGAGAGAGATAGGGATGCTTTTACTTAGTGACTATGAATTCAAAAATATATATATATATATATATACACACACACATAGGCATGCCTGCATGTGTGCGCATGCACACGTGCAAACACACACACACACACACACACACACACACACACACACACACACACACACTCACACTCTCTCTCTCTCTCTCTCTCTCTCTCTCTCTCTCTCTCTCTCTCTCTGAAATGTACTTAAATATTGACAATTTTTTTTTTTTAATTATCTGTTTGAGCTTGAGAAATATTTTAGTGCCCTTAATGTTAATTGGCTGCTTAAAGCTGACACATGCACACAAAAATCACCCATCCAACAGCTGTAGTCTTTTACTCAATGACTCTGAGCAGAGAGCGAGAGAGAGAGAGAGAGTGTGTGTGTATGTGTGTGCGTGCGCGCGCGCGCACATGCATTAATAAAAAGCTTTTACTTAGTGCCTGAGTGTGTATTTACATACATTATATACACACAAAGCATTGCTGAAAAATAACGTGTTTTTGTGTGTGCATTTGTCTGTATGTGTCTACATGTATGTATATGTATCTAAATGTGCATTTTTTGAGAAAAGCGTGTGCATGTGCATGTGTGTATATGTGTGCATTTCTCTATATGTGCATATACATGAGTGTGTGTGTGTGTGTGTGTGTGTGTGTGTGTGTGTGTATATGTAGTTATCTAAAAGATTTTTTTTTTGAGAGAAAAGTGGGGGGGGGGTGGGGGGGTGGGGGGGGGTGCGCCTGTGCCATGGTCGGGCCCCCGCGAGTGGCTCGCCGGCCCCACGCTGGCCAGCAGTGCGCCGTCCGGCCCCATGCAAGCACTGTCTCGGGGCGGAGGGGGTCCTTCTAAAAGCCCCAGTCCCCCCGAATCAGCACGAGCACGCGGCGGCGGAGGGTGCGGGCACGCGGCCGGGATGGGGGGGGCTAGTAGAGGTCGGCACTGTTCCGGTGGCCGGGCCGGGCCTTGCCGGGGCGCTCGGGCTCCTCGCACGCCCGGGGCGGCCTCTTGCCGCTGGCGCTGCCGGGCCGGCAGAGCCCGTCCTCACTGCCGCCGGGCAGGCTGTCGAGGCTGCTGTCGGGGCCGCCCCGCGGCGTCCGGTCCCCGCGGCGGCCCCGGCGGCAGGGCGCCAGCGCGCAGCCCAGGCAGCCGGGCCGGGCCTCGGCGGTGCAGGCGTACATGCCGGCGGGCACCGCCAGCACCATGGCGCAGACGATGACCACGATGTGGATGAGCTTCTCCCGCTGCTCCAGCTGGCTGACGTCGCTGCCGGTGACAAAGACGACGCACTGGCCCTTGCGGGGGGCCTGGTCGCGCACGGCCACACACACCTCGTACTTGGTGGCGGGCAGCAGGTCGCCCACAGAGTAGGTGTGGATGCCGGGACCCACGGAGACCGTGTCCTTGCGGGCGGCGTCGTAGCGGCCCAGGTGCAGGGTGTACCAGGTGTCGCCGGCCTCGGCCACCGCCGCGCGCCACTCCAGCGTGATGCCGTACACCGTCTGCTTGGCGATGCGCACCTCCACGTGGGCACTGCCCTCGACGCCGCCGGCCACCGGGGGCCCCGTCGTGGCGGCAGGGGCGGCAGTGGAGGCGGCCGGCGGCGGCCCGACCCGCAGGGCGATAGCGACAGAGGCGTTGCCCAGGAAGTTGGCGGCGGCGCAGGTGTAGCTGCCGGCATCGGTGGGCCGGGCAGCCGGGATGCGCAGCTCCGAGCGCACTGTCTCCTCGCCCACCAGCTGTGTCGACACTGTGGCAGGAGCAGGGGAGACGGGTCAGCGCCTGCACCCCACATCAGACCCCCCCCCAAAAAAAAAAAAAAAAAAAACAACCACTCCACCCAGTGGCACAAGTATGGTCAAACATCAGTGGTGTCCGGCTGTCAGGGCTACCATGCTGCCACCTGCAAGCCCATGTCACCCACAAGGCCGTGGCCTCCCTTTGCCCGCCATGACCTGCATGTTTAACTCAAAATAAGTCATCAAGACCAGTGCGATGCTTGTATCCATGTTTTGGACACAAACCTTGCCCTCTTTTAGCTCTGTATACTGAAACTAGTTCTTTCTCATCAGGCTCAGGTCCAAGTGGTGGGACATGGTGGCAAGGAGCTGTTAGGCTGGAGCTGAAACACAGTTTTAAGGCCAGTATGAAAGCCGCACATACAGTGTGGGCACACGCTGCATGTGTTATTCATATCGCCCTTATGAAAATTGCAACTTACCCTATTGGAGGCTTTTAGCGCAAACAAACACGAGGGAGGGTGTGAAAGCTCCTGGCCGGAGCGGGAGGGAGAGAGAAGGACTGATATTACAAGGACCTCAATGAAATAGATAGATAAATTCATGGCTTTTGTGAAGAACAACAGTATCTCTGGTTGTACAGCAGGGGAGCAGATGCAGTCAGGCCCCAGGCCTTTTGGGCTCTGTGGTTTGGTTTTTTTTCCTTGGGAAAACATATGGGACTAGCACAGAAACACACATGCATTGGTGTGCACGTGCTCACACCCACAAACATGCATGAATGTATGTGTGTTTGTGTATAAAAAATGGTATGGTGCAATTGTATGTATATATAGACACACTCACAGATATATGCTGAGATGCATATAAATAGTTATTTGTATATAATACATAACTATTTACACACATACCCATGTACATATACATATCTAGATAGATAACTATGTATTTACATACATATATCTATATATATAAAAAAAATTGATGTGTTGTTAATAGGTCTTACATCATATAGCCTGCTGAAAGAGCTACTAATGAAAATCCACACATAACTGCATAAAAATGAGGCCCTGCTCCCTTCTTCTTTGACCAAGCTCCTTCTTGAAGCAGCTCATCCCAGGCCAGCCAGGATGCTGCTCAGACAGGCCAAGTGGTGAAGGTTATTTGGATTATTGCAACACTCAGAACTGTGATGCTCCAAATAGGCTGCGGGCCCGTGTGGTGACTAGGTGGCCCAAAGGCCTGCATACTTTGAATAGCAAAACATACATAAAAAAGTAGCTGTGCTTACCATTAAATGCCCTTAAAAGTTTGAGTCCATAGGTCCACCAGACGGCTGGGGAAGGGCTGGCTTGCACGTAGCAGGTCAGGGTGACATTCAGCCCCACTGGCACTGTCAGGTTGGTGTCAAGGGCTGAGGTAAGCGGCTTCATGCAGCTGTTGAGCTCCACTTCATGGAAAAACTTCCCCGCCCTGAATTTCGGGCTTGAACAAGTTAAATAAGAATTCATCAGAATAATAGGTGGGCCAACGGATTTGATAAACTGGACAAATCCCCTCAGGCGACAGTCGCAAATCCACGGGTTGCCGTGAAGGGCCAGGACGGCATTGGCAGTATGGTCCATCTTCCCTTCTGCCCGCTGGCTCCTCTGGTAGACGGGCCAGCTGGAGAAGACATCCCTGGAAATGACAGTAAGCTGATTTGAGGATAGATCTAAATAGGTCAGGTTAGGCAGATACCTGAGTGCATGTTCAGGGAGGACATCCAGCCGGTTGTGCTTCAGATCCAGGATTTTCAGAGCTGGGGTGTCCTGAAATGCTGTCCATGGCACTGAGCTTAATTTGTTCCCCTGCAACCGCAGCTCCTTCAAGGCCTGCAGGTCTGCTAGGCTCTTCAGGTGCATAACCGTGATGTTGTTAAAATTGAGCCAAAGGTACTCCAAGGCACTGACATTTGAAAACGACCCACGCGGCAATTCTGTTAGGTGAGAGTTTTCTATCCTAATTTTTCTGATGTCTTGAGGGATATTTTCAGGGATCTTCGTTAGCAGCGCAGACATACAGAGCAAACTCCTGAAAAGGAACCCAGAAAATTTGCCAGGTCACACCCCGTGTTCGTGGCTAACAAACCCTGTACAGTTCAACTGGCTTTCGAAGAATTATAAGGTCCTACATACAGAGCACTCACAAGCAATATACCCTTCAGTTTGGTTTTACACCCAATTTCCCACAAAGAATACAACTAATGCATAAAAATTAGTACATATGCAACTGCATCTCTGAGCAATCTTATTATATGCTCAAGCTAATAATATACAAGTATTAGAGGCAGCATACCACGCAGCCATCTGCTTGGTTGTTAGTTCTCACAACACTGGCGAATCTATAGCGTTAAGGGCTTCGCTGATGCTAGGACTAGGGTATCGAGCGTGCTTACCTTCCAAAACTGTCTTTAGAGCAAGAGCATCCTGTGACACAAGACGAAAGAGAGGGGTTTATCCTGTGAAAGGCCAGAAGAAGAAGAAAAATGTGAAAAATAGGGTCCATATTCTCCTTTAAGGAAGCACTGTGCAGAGTTTGCACCAAACATGCCCACAGCCTCCAAGGAGCAAATCCTATTAGCTGTAATCTTCCTTGACGCAGAAATAAATCCTGCCAGCGACCAGACCCTAAAGAAGACATGTAATATGGTTCGTAGCCTGTGCCAAAGTGCTAAAAATCACCTCTGGGACCACTCTTTGCACTTATTCTGTAGGCATGGAGGTTTTGATAAAAGCATTCATTTGGATGGTAATATTAAAAGGAAATCTCAACAGGTACCTGCAGCCAAAAGCGCTTCTGTTCCCAGCACACACAGGTAGCTAGCATGTCTACAGTCTATTTATTTTTTTTAAGGGCCTTGCTCAAGCTCCAATATTTTAATGGCATTCATAAAAGTAGGAAACGCCAATAAGGGCCAGACTTCACAGTTGTAATTTGGCTTTGCACAGTGCCTTATTTCGTGATCAGTCCCAAAAACATGGCCACAATAGAGTGTACTATTACACTTGGTAAGCAAGAAATCTACTAAAAGTTGGTTAATGCAGTTAAGACGACTTTGTTTAAAAAAAAAAATATATATATATATATATATATCCTTTTTAGCTATCCCCACTCTCACACGATAGTATGAAAACAACAACACAGTTGTAGCCAGTTCTGTCTTTGGCTTCTCTAGGAAAAGGATATTTTGTTGAAGTTCATATCTATGGTTTAAATTAAAAATATCGGTGCTATTTCATTCTTGTAAGCTCTCTGGAGTCCTCTCTAAGCTGTGTGCCTAATGGCCTTCAGCCACTTTGAAAAACTCGGTATAGCTCTGTAATTTCTTGAGAAGGGATTTGGAGTACCCAGATTTCCCGCCCCATCCCGGCCCAGAAACCGCAGTTTTCACTTACAGTGTCGGGGGACGGGGTGTTCTCCTGGGGCCATCTAGTGTGCGTGGGCTTTATTACAGCTTGCTGAAGGCATCAGGATGTCGGAAAAAAAGGCTTAACCTCACCGCCAGTAAGTGCGAAGCTGGGTCACAAATCAAGATTAGCCTGAACCTACTTAACCTCTAACCTACAGGACCAGCATAGAAAAATATTTATAGCGTCCCAGTGACAGCTTAGTGCTATACGTGGCTTCCAGGCACAGGGCAATAATGTGGCCAGTGTAATTACAAAAAGCAGCTGTGGCTTTTAAATCAGCGGGTGCTTCAGTTTCAGCAGCGGCAGGATCATCAACAAAACAAGCTGGCGGAGCCAACCCCGGGGACATTTCTTGATTGCCTCTTGGATCCTAGCAATAGTCCGGGATCTGTGGGCCTGGTCGCCTGCCATTCACCTCCCTCCTACAAGGCCTGAAGGGAAGACTCAAACGTACTTTTGCAGTTAATTGATGTGTTCAAAAAGGTCTTTCCTGAAAAAGAGCAGAGTATCATTTTGTATTAACAGGTTTATAGCCAGAGTGCAAACTATAGGAGGATTTGTTTTTTCCCCTGTGTCCATTCTTGGCCGCAGTACAGGGGTATCATAATGCCCGATGGCCTGAAATGCAGTAAGTAAAATTTTAACCACACTTTTCTGATAGAAAGAAATACATTAAATTGAATAAGCAGGTCAATTAACAGAAAAGAGATTTGCAGTTTTTTTAGGTCTCATGTCTCCCAGTTCCACTCATCATCCACAAGGCTAGAAAAGGACTTTCAAAGGGTGGTACCAGTTGGTACCATGGGCCAATGCCACTCCTGTTTTCAGGCTAATATTTTTTGTTTTTTAACAGACCATTGCTCGAAATATTCCCAAACCTCATGTATACTCATAAGATTCAGTGGTAACCTGAGAAATTAAAAGTGAATTACATATCAAAATCAGATGAATTAGTGGGTAGAGAGTCTGAAAAGCAAAAAAAAAAAAAAAAAAAAAATCCCAAAACAGTGGTAGCTACAGCCTTGCTGGTTACAGGCCACACCTACAGGACTGAGATTGTGTTGTCTCTTCATTCAGCGTAGTTTATGCCTGCTTGTAAATTTAGCATTCACTTTTGTGACAGATGTCCACTCAGTTCAGCTGCTCCTTAATGTCATGTAGCATCCTGGTTGAAGCCAAAATGCAAAACAAGCTGTTTAAAACCCAAGCTGTCAAAGTAAATTTCCACAGAGATATTGTCTACTAATCTATGGGAAATGGAATTTAAGAGATCACGATTCTTGCTAAAGCTAACGTCAAAAGGGAGCAGCACACTGTGTGCTCTGAGCACTGGTGAGAGAGTCAAACGCCATCTTGAAATGATGGGCACACACAGGTCTGTAAGAAATCAAGTCTGAGCTGATAATTTATAATTACAGCCCATATACTAGAGCTATCACAATCTGAAATCCTTGCTATGGAGGCCATATGAGGTGAATGTTGGTGCAGGGCCTGATAGCTCAGATACGATGCATGTAGCACTTAAAAACTTTAGGTTTTATTTTACCTTTTGAATACTTTCAAAATTCTACTTCAATGCCAATTCATTTTTGAAAATATATTGAAAAATGTTTTACTCTCCTTTCTTGACATTTTTGGGTTCCTCTCTGTTTTCTCTTCACAAGTTTTTATATTTATGCACATGAACACTTTTATGTCCTACATTTTTCAATCATTTAAAGACCTTTTAGACCAATCTCTCTGGGCACGCAGAAATAAATGTGAAAGTGACCACATTTAACAACATTACAGCCCTTCCAATGCGTTTAAATCACATTTTGGATATAAGGTGTTTGTCAGCCTGGACAATATTTTGCATCTGTGGAATTTGTTTTATACATGTATTCAGTTAAAGATATTTGGAAAAACTTTACAATTTAGAGTCCATATTAGCCTACATTTGAATGTATTTGCTAGCTAATCTGGATACTTTTTTAGGATGTTTGGAAAAAATAGTTTTCAAAAAGTTTTAACTTTTTTTTTTTTTAAGCATTCCTTCTTGCACTTCAGCTACTTGCAATACATATTTTTTAATCACTTTGGGCACATTATTTCATTTATAGTTTGCTCACTTCCTCCATTTTGATAGCTGCTTTTTTTTTCTAGAGCCTTTTTAACACATACCTTTAAAAGAAAAAAAAAAATCAGCACAGCTCAGAAAGCTATTTGGATCCATTTTAAAAACACTATTACCTTCTTTTTTTGACCACTTATCCTTAATTTTTCAATTTTATACTAATTTGACTTACCCAGTATCAAAAGATACTGTGAAAGGAGGCATTTGTCTTTGCTGTACACCTTCCCATCAGCAGCCCATGGAGCATCACTGGTTCTGCGCTCTGATGCGCTCAGCCCAGGTCCCACTGGCTGTGGCTGTGGTGGGCGGCCAGCACAGCCTCCTGCCTAATGCACGCTGACAGTACCGATATTCCTGCGTATTACTAAAGTGGTTCAAATCTGAAGGGAGAAGAAATTGAAAAATGGTTTTAAAGTGAGACAGTAGGGAATATTGTACCTTGAGAGCTTCCAAAATATTTACCTTTTCTTAAGTAGTGCCAATATTATAAACCCGAAAAGGCAACAAATTGATCAAAACCTTACATAAAGGGCTTATTAACAGATGAAATGTTATACAAGCAGAAAGCAAACCAGAGATGACCAAGTGTCAAAAGACAGAGAACAAAATAAAAGTAAGGGTCTACTAATGTAGCAATTCCAAAAGATGTTTAAGATTTTTAAAATATGTTTAGCAGCAATTTCAATTCTTACAGCATATGTGTACCAGAGGATTGAATTTAACTGAGTTAGAGACTTTGTTTCCAGGGATGAATGTTCTTCTTGCTTGAACTCTGATCCTGCTCCATTCAAATGCCTTAGAGAGCAAAGCTTGCCTGAGCTAAGCCCACTGAAGTAGGTACCTGACTCCCGTTAGGTTAAAAAAAAAAGAAAAGAAAAAGGAAAAAGGAAAAGAAGAAAAAAGAAATAAAAGAAATAAAAGAAATAGAATAAAGAAATAAAAGAAGAATAAATGAAAACAAAAAAGAAAGAAGAAAAGAAATAAAAAAGAAAAAGAAGAGAAAAAGAAAGAAGAAAAGACAACAGAAAAGGAAGAAAAAAGAAATAAAAAAGGAAGAGAAAAAGAAAGAAGAAAAGATAACAGAAAAAGAAGAAAAAAGAAAGAAGAAAAGAGGAAAAGAAAGACAAAAAGGGGAAAGTAAAAGGGAAAAAAAATTTAAGGAAAAAGAAAAAAGAAAAAACAAAAAAGGAAAAGGAAAAGGGAAGGGAAGAAGAAAAAGAAAAGAAAAGAAAAGAAAAGAAAAGAAAAGAAAAGAAAAGAAAAGAAAAGAAAAGAAAAGAAAAGAAAAGAAAAGAAAAGAAAAAAGAAAAGAGAAAAGAGAAGAAAAGAGAAGAGAAGAAAAGAGAAGAAGAGAAGAAAAGAGAAGAAAAGAGAAGAAAAGAAAAGAAAAGAAAAGAAAAGAAAAGAAAAGAAAAGAAAAGAAAAGAAAGGAAAAGGAAAAGGAAAGAGGAAAGAAAAGAGGAAAGAAGAAGAGAAGAGAAGAAAAAAGAATAGAGGAAAGAAGGAAAGGAAAGGAAAGGAAAGGAAAGGAAAGGAAAGGAAAGGAAAGGAAAGGAAAGGAAAGGAAAGGAAAGGAAAGGAAAGGAAAGGAAAGGAAGAAAATACAAAAGAAAAAAGATACTAAGAAAAGAAGAAAAGATAGAAGAAGAAAGAAGATAAACTGAAAAAGAAAAAAGGAAAGAAGAAAAAAGAGAAAAGAAAGAAGGAAAAGAGAAAAGAAAGAAGAAAAAAGAGAAGAAAAAAGAAAACAAGTATTTATCTGCCTCTTTACATTGCTCATGCCACTCAAAAATGACCGAGAGCCTCAAATTTCACATTCCATCAGTTCAGCAGAAAATCAGATTACTGCATGGTTTGAAATTTCACCCACAGTTTAGCAAGGGTGGAGTTTCTCTTCCAACTGATACCACACAGCTCAGAGCTCATCACAAGCTTTTACCGATTGCCTGTTGTGTGAATCACCAGTCCAGTATAGAGAGAGGTTGTTTTGGAGCAGCCGTAGCGGTTCAGATGCTAAAACATTATGCCTCCCCTATAAGAGAGTGGGACTCACTATAGGAAATTGAAAAGAAAAATCACATTCATTCTATTTGGGATCATATTTATTCAAAGTGCAAAAAATATTCAATAAAGTTTGTAAAACTTGACACATTCACGAACATGACAGGAAGACACATTCCTCTCTGCTCATGGCAAGTGAGTTGGCCCAGCTGATGACTTTGTCCCTCTCCGAGTTAGGGGCAACCTGTCAGTGTGCACCCGTGGGCACGGAGGGGAACAGACGCCTTACAGGGACACACTCAGCTACCCAGCTCATGACTCCAGGCAGCTGAAAACTAAATACCTCTCATCCCCGGTCAAGTCCCACAGACCTCATTTACAGGACAGTCCTTGGCTATGTTCACTAGTTTAAAATTCTTCCCGGTTAAATTACACATCCAGTACCACGTCAGCCTGGACTCCTGTTGCTGACTTCAGCACAGCCCAGAACGGCACTGCTGCAAATGAGAGCAGAGTCAGGCCCAGTAAAATGGTAATCCTTGCAACCCATCCCAAAGCACACTACTGGAAGGATATTTTTGTTCTACTTTGAAGAGAGACTCTCAAAATCACCACAGGATATACAATTGTATGAATAAAAAATAGCTCTAATATATACTATCTATTTCATCAGATAACCTATTCTGTTAAAATATAGTATACTGCAAATGTTATTTGTAAACCTAGCAACCTATGAGTCCAGTGAGGGAAGTAGCATTAATTATTATATACAGGAATTGACAAATTTTCCCAGTACAGGAGAATTCCCTTATCATTAATGTAAGGAATACAGGGAGTACAGAGAAACTATTTTAATGTACTTCCTGTAGCTAGTAGTTATGCTGAGATCAAATGACTCATTTTTCCATTAGGCCAAGTAACCTGACATAACTGAAATCCTTCTGGAAGGAGAGAACTTGCAAAATCTGTACAGGGATCCATTGCAGTCGGCGGATTTTGTTAACCACGTTGTATGCACACATCCAGAATATGCATGTAGAGCCTTCCAAATACATTTACAAATACACATTTCAAAACAGTTCAAAAAGACTGAGGCTTCATCGGTTATCATTTCAACTTGGCTAGCTTTTTCCCTTTCAACATTTGGCAGAACATGTATTATTTTCTTCATGAAGATATTTATTACAAAGAGAAAACCATTATCTTCAGCATTCCTACAAAAGGGACTGGAATGGAAAATTATACAACTGGGAAGTGTTTCATGATAAGCACTCACATCCAAATTCCAGTATATTTGCAGGACTTTAAACTGATCAGTCACCCTGGTTATGAAAGTACAGGTAGATGAATATTGGATGTCTTTTTAGGGTTCTTCAGCTTGTAAGATGTTTGAAATCCGTACATGAGCGCTGAGATCATGCCACCACTTGTGCCGTGGTGAACGTACGCTGAAGTCTAACCGGGTAGAGGCCTCACTGCTGCATCACATACCTCAGCTCTGCACAGAGCAAGGTATTTTGATGCCCAAAGCTCAAGTGGCTGGCTGGCCTCTTTCGGCCTCACTACTAGTTTCCTCAGGAGAGCTAGGATTAACGACAGGGCTGCTCTGGGAGGTTTTGGCAGAACAGTCTAACGCAACTTTGTCAAACATGGTTATAAATGGTTGTAACATCCATACACAACTTGCAGAGTAGGCCACTGCACGGTTTTAACTAGCACAGCTGACACAAAACATACTCTACTAAATACAACACCACAGCAAATGACAGCTAAGCCTGATACTGAAAGACCTGTGCGATACTGTTGTTCAAGTAAATCACAACAAAAATAGCGTGGTTAGGGCCAAAATGTCATCACAAAACACTCCCTATTATGTATTCTTAGGTGTGGTTTGTTTTTTATCTCTTGATTTGTATCTTTGCATGTTCCTCAGGGCATGAAGCTGTTATTACGTTGGACGTACTATAAAGGGTTGCTGTACAGCTGCATTTAGTGATCTATTAAGCATCAAGCTGCTTGTGTCATGTAAAGGTGGTGGATGTAACAGATAAGACTATCAATCTTGACATTTGTAGATACATTTATATTAAAATTATTAAATGCTCTCCAGGCTGTCAACCTAAAGAACTTCAAAAAATCTGAGAATAAAACACTTAGCATACTGCAGAGCAGGTACTAAACAGCACTGAACATTGTGCGCTCAAAAATGCTGTTTAATGTTCTCACACTCAGTGTGCACACCTCATTTTCCAAAATTATGAGTCATCCAGGAGAACGTGGCTGTTATCACAGAAGTTTTTGACTGAGTACAACGCAGCAAACCCCAAGTGGGGAGAGTAATAAGGTCATGTAAAGCTTGGGCACCATCAACCTCCTTGCAGCCTCCTCCAGAGCATTGCAGGAGACATTAGCATTGACACGACGGCCTGCAACGTCAGGTCTGTAGAACAGTCGTATATACAGCCACGTGCGCTTTCACATCTAAAAAGCTGACAATTAGCCTAGTTACGATCAGCAAAAGTATTCATTAGGTTGCCCCTCTATCTTTGGTATCGCTTCTGAGTCCACACTGGAGCGAGCAGAGAGCAGTCTGTTAGACTCATCTGGGGTATGTCTAGTCAAGTATTCTCCTTCAACTCCTTTTGCCTTGGCCCCGGGAGACAGGCTTTCAAAGGTGACATAGGAGTCCTGAATTTCCTTGGGTTTCCGCACTAGGCACTTTTTGCAGCGCCTTTTCAGTGCTCCGCAGCAGACCACCAGAGTCAGAGGAACAGCAATGACGCAGGCCACGCTGATCACGACCACATTGATGAGCTTCTGGGTTCCCCCTGCACTGGCAACTTCGTCTGTGGAAAATATGATGCATTGCTCCTTCCTGGGGATCAGCCCTTTCACACAGACACACATGATGTATTTAGTCTTTGGCAGCAGCCCATAAATGGTGACCTTGGTCTTCCCTGGCTCCACGTTGATCCGCCGCATGTCTCTCTCTCCAAAAACGGCATAGAGGACACTGAATACTGTCGTGTTCTTTGCCAAAGGTGCCTTCCAGGCCAGGGTGACGCTTTGGTCAGTGTCCCCTATCACTCTGACTGACCTCACGATTCGCTCTGGCTCCTGCTGACCAGTAGGCGGACTCACCAGGAGGTTTCGTGAGTTGCCGTTCTGCGCTGCGTTTTGAAGGACGAGGTTCTCTTCAGAGCCTGCTCTGGCTCCCAGGGTAGGTACAGTCGAGGTGGTGATAATGTACCTAGCCACAAGCTTGTCATTGTAGGCAGCTGCCTCCATCCCGCTTGCCTTTCCACTCCAAACGCCTTTAGCATTAGAGTTGGGGTCATCTGTGCTTTCTGAATCAGTGATGATGAGGGATATGAATGCCTCCGTTGCTCCCAGGAAATTCTTTGCTTTACAGATGTACTCTCCAGAATCAAGATAAGAGACCACAGGCAAGCCCAGAATAGACCAGCTCATCCCATCACTAGAAATTTCTTGGTGCACTGCAAGTAAGGAAAAGTGCAAAATAAATAGACTATCAACAACAAAATTAATAGCATTTTTTTTGGTAAAATATTAAGATCCAGTCAGCCAAACGTCTGCTTGATACAGCACAATCACTATTTCTTTTTGCCAGCAAGTAGGTTACAAAATCAAAGTAATCTGAAGGAAAGGACATTAACACTGACATTAGGGTATGTTGCAGTTTACACTGCTTCAAAGCAAATGGTTGTGAAGTATTTCATACTTTTTTCCTCCAAACAGACATACAGCTTGAAAACAAGACAGAAAAGGTTCTTCCATTTTCAAGAAAAAAAAGTTTAAAAGCTCTTATGTAGGTACAATACTTAAAACAGTGGAGACAGTGTGATATAACACAATCTAGTTGAACAATAAATGCATTTTTCTCTTTCACAGAAAAGAAAAACAGTGAAGATTTTCTTCTAAGAATCACATGTGGACAAGCCCCTAAGAATCACACGTATATAAGGAGAATCACAGATATAAGGAGAAAAGTGGCTAAAAAATAATATACTTCTTACTCTGAAATTGGGGCTGGTATTTATATCAAGCCAAGCAAAGGAAAGTGTGATTTCTTACCAAATTAGACAGCTTCACTGAGAAATATGTACACAGTTGAATGTTGATTTTCTCTCCTGGTTTACCAGGAGGCTAAAACTAGCTTTTCTTGCCTTTTTCTATTTTTGGCAAAAAAAAAAAGAAAAAAAGAAAAAAAGAGGAGGGAGCTGGGATTATGCAGAAAGGAATGCCTTCTTCTTCATTTAAGTAGCCTCCTTTGGATGAGCACATACCATCTCTGCCCTTTCCTATTGAAAGGTAAACCAGGAAGAAGTCTGAAAGGTGAAGATAAGATAGGATGCAAACTTCCCCAGGGCCCGAGTGAAGTCAAGATCGAGCCTTATGAACCAGGGCTCGTTCTAAAGGATGTAAAATACAAGAGCAGCAAATGTTATCTTTTGAGATCAATTATTTACTGAACAGGAATATTAAAAAAAAAAAAAAAGAAGCTTCCAATCTTCCCATGGCACTTCTCCTTTACACCTAGACTGTGGGCTGTTTCTCACTTATTTCTATTCAGAATACCACCATTTCAAAAAGTCATACTACAGCACTGGCACAGAAACTGCTGTTCTTGGAAAACTGTGTATATTTTCAGACAACTTTTTATCGAAAAGTACTAAAGACAGATTTAATGGGGCATAAAATACATCAATCTTGATTGTAGCTCAAAGTAAAGTCAATATATGCTTTCAGGAAAGCATTCTCTGTTTTATTTTTTGTGGCTCTCTTTCAAGTCTAGAAGGTATCCTTGCAGCAAAACGGGGGACATCATCATCATTAGAAGGAGCTGCTCTACTACATCCTGCGCATCATGCACAACAGACCAACAACTTAGGAAGATTTCCCCAAAAGATGTTTATGGCAAGTCGTTATTACAAGTGGTTCCACTGCTGTGAAAGAAAAACGCTCTCTCCCCTGTTTTTGCTGCACCGAGGAACCCAGTAGCCCTTTGAAGACCCAACACTTGGCGATCTATTAGCTGGGTTCAGACCTTCTGTGAAAGTCATGGCTGGACCCACGAGACAGTAGCATTTGGGGGGGGGGTGAGACTTCAGGTCCTCATCTAAGACATCTAGGGCAAAAAGTCAATGATGACTGACTTGAATGCAGCAAAGACTTCTTCCCTAAACTCCCCATGCACTGAATAACTAACTCACCTTGCAATTTTGTGCTCAGCCACTCTTGTGAATGGAAATGAAAATACGATCGGTTGGAATGACAGCAGTTATTCAAAGGCTTCTCCCACAAAAGGGGAAAGCACAGAAGGGGGAGCTGGTCAGCATTTTACCTCCAGAGCATTTCCCAAGAAAGCTTGTCAACCCATCAAAAATGAACCATTGCATGGACTAATAGCATTTTTTATTGAAGTGTTGTATCCTTTGGCAGTTCAGTGGCTTTCTTCTCTTTTAATATGTCTGTGCCTTAATGTTGCATGTTTGCAACACTTCCTTTTTTGCTACTGCAGCGTTGAATACCAATTGAATTCACAGCAGACAGCTCTTTGCCAGAGATATTCACTAACTGATTAATAGTAGCTCTCAAAAACTTATAAAATAGTTAAGTGGGAGCCTTTTCAGGGACTAACTAACAAACTTTAGACAGCCTCTTACCACAGCTCGACATAGTTCCCTTTTCCAGCTCAAACAGATTTGCTGAAAACCACCTGAGTCACTCACCACTATGTAATTGTTGTGAAACAAAACAAAAACAAAACAACCTCTTTCTCATGATAGTTCAACTATATTTATCTGATAACATTTACATCAATATGTGAGTAATTTTGTAGTCTGTAAAAAAATCACAATACTGTAGTGATTTACAATCTTAATCTGGCACCACTTTTTTTGGTCTTTTTTCAGTGGGAAGGATCTATTGTCATTTCATCTCTTTGGAAGCTCCTATGCGCTGTACAGTCAACAGGAAATAGAAGTGCAAGCTTCACTCAATTGACATGAAGAAAATTAACCAAAACCTACCTGTGCCATTCAGTTGAGCACCATCAGCCCTTCTCCAGCTGAGCTCAGGAATAGGCACCCCTGTTGTTCCACATCGCAGTAAGACGGTGCTGCCCAGGATCGTCTTTACTTTGGCTACAGATGTATGTACGACCGGACTTTGACACTTCCTTAGCTCAACTTGGCTGAAGAAGACTCCTGCAAGACTCCGGGGGGTGAAGCATTTCAGCCTGGGCTCTATAAATGCTATGTTAGGTGACTGGAAATTTAGGAAATGGACCATTTCATACAGACTGCAGTCACATACCCAGGGATTGTCTTGCAAACCTGTCAAAAGAAACCAGAGCAGTAAGTCACTCCAGCAGCACAGGATGGCAAAATCAGCTAGCTGTGGGGTAAGGTTGGTTGGTTTGTTTGTTTTTTTCTTTTTTCTTTTGCTAGGCCATCCAGCATGGCAAAGAACTGGAATTTCTTCCTTAGACAAATTAGGAAATTCCTGTCACTGGAGCTTCTTAAAATATTAGCCAGATTGTCAGGCCAACTGTCAGGCCTGCTGTAGGTGTAGGTGATCCTATTTGACTGTATGAAGGCTCTTCCAGTCCTTTTACTCTATTTTTCTTCCATTATTTCAGGATTCAGTTGTTTTTCCTGAAATGTTAGTTTACATTATATAAGATTAAAGAACTGTTGTAGGGAATAAATTAAAGAATATACATGTTATGCTACACATAGACCATAAATAGACAAAAATTTTATTAGGAATATACACTTACAAGGGAGTATATTGAAAAATACATTTCTTTTCAGAGTTCCACAATGTTTCTCATTTTCTCCTGCTGTCTCAATGCATACCTATAGAACCCACATTCCGCAAAAAATGAGATATTATTAAAAACAGACCTATGAAGAGAGTAGTGAAAAAGCAAAATCAGAACTAGAGCACTGCACACCCATGAACAGAGATTGCATGGTGATTAAATTTGTATGCCATCATACTTAAACATATTCACATTCACCTATGATATGGACAGCTGAAGGTTTCTAATGATTTGGCAGCATTAGCACTGGGGATGTTTGTATCATCTAATTCCAGACACCTATTTGAAGCCTAAGCACGAAGCACAGCTATCCTCGGCATCCTGCCTGCCAAGGGAGTGAGCTGTGCTCCCTGACAAGGAGCTTCACTCCCTTAACTATTCTTCACAGGGAGCCTTGAGAGACCCCTCCAGGCAGGCGACTGCCTGAAGTTAAGCTGTATAAATACTTCCTCTTCATTACCATCAGGAGAAAATAAAGGTGTCCAGTCTTGTTCCCACCTGAAGCACTGCAGCAGTAGTCATGCAAGCAGTAGGTTTTCACACAAGAAGCGAGTTTTGACACAAGTACGGGGATACACCACAAGGCTCCCCAAGCATCCAAGGGGCTGCTTGAATTTGCTAGAGTCAACAGAAATGCAGAGTAGATCAAAAGCCACCAATGCCCCTGATAAACTTGTCTAAAGATTCTGCTTAAAAATCTCTCTTGCTTATATCCTTCCAGACTCTCCTCCCTGGGCTTGCAAGGGGTTTTGAAAGTGGTAGGCCTTGGTGGGAGGGCCCTTCTTATAAATAAATATATTAATCTTTAAGGAGACTAAACAAAGAAGGAAAGTTCACAGCTTGGCTTTGCTGTTTTATGGCATTTTTGCTCACTGCATACTTCTCACTTCACACACTAGATAACACTGTAAATTATTCTAGAGATGCTGGTGAAATAATTGCTTTAACTTTCTTTGCTGATGCTCTGGCCACGGTGCTGGATTAAATAATTATCATCATGGATTAAATAATCAGTAGGGCCACTCCTCGTGACACTTTACATTATTACCTCTGAGATCTGCTTTTTCTCTCTCCTTGGCAGTTTGAACGAGAATCTCAGGTGGGTTGGGGGAAACCCTTTGACTGTCCTGTCAGTGCCTTGACACATCTTCTTTTGCTACCCTTGAGTGAAAAAAAAAGGCTGATTTCTGTCTCTCCTGTGCCTCTCATCCTGCCATTCCCCCCTTTCCCAAGCTCATAAGTTTGGTCCTCTTTGGCTGCTCTTTGTATAAGAGAATAAAATGTGCTTTTAGCCAGCCAGGACTGGAAGCACCAGGGTGGGGAGGGGCTGGGCCTGTACTGGGCACACACTGTCCCCCTTCCCTCTGCCCTGGCAGCCTGGAGGCTGCAGCTTCCCCACTGGGGAGCCCCAGCTCTGCTCCACGTGCCCAGGGGGAAACGCCAATGCACGTCTCTGCACAGCGCCCTGCCCACACTCACAGCACCCTCCCGGGTACACGAGGGGCAAAAATCGGTCCTCTGCTCACCCCTGCGCTGGGCATACCTCTTACAGTTAGAGCAGAACGAACTTTTCAGGGCGTTGAGAAGCCTTTCACACGGCTGGAAACAGCAACTGAAATCAGCAGCAAACAGAAATCTGAGCATCAGCCTCTTCCAGGACCGAAATTCAGCCATTTCTCTGGTCTCCCAGCAAGACCTTCTGAGGGTTAGCAGGTCCGTTTCTACGGGGGTCTATGGGAGCAGTTACAGTTACTGCCCGCCTTTCGCGCACACAGAGGCCACCCACAAAGCTTTGCCCTTGAAGGTGACCCAGAGCTGCAACTGCTGCTGTGGCCCCCCCCGAAGTGCATCTGACGTCCTCACTACCCCAAATGGCACATCCAGTTGTCTCTGGCAGCTCACGCGGCAATCCTCACACACACACACACACACACACACACACACACAAAACCTTGCAGCCTTGGCACACACTATCAGCCGCCACGCTATTGCTGAAACTATTTTTTCTTGTAGTAAACTACAAACAAGGGCTAATGATGCACTTCAGAGAACTGAAAGGACTGGCTGGACTCTTTATTATTTATTAATTTTTTATGCTTCCTGGAGGCATGAGCCAAAAGAAACTGAAATGTGCAGCTACGTTCTCCAGTTCTGCTCCTCCAAGGCATGTGCATATCATGCTCTTGGGTCCCTAGCGGTGTCAACAGGATAGGACTTACGAGCAGGAGTGTCTATACCTTATAATGTGAATCTTAGCACTATACTTATTTCCCTGCATGAATTTTTTTAAGATCCTGGCACAAGCAACCTATGCACAGCTGGCTATGCAAACACTCAGGTTGGCCAGAGCATCAAGACATGATCCGTCCTTCCTGACAAAATACTCTCATAATCCGTATTGAATGTAATAACATTTTTACATGTAACTTGGCTCTGCAAAATAAATAAAGAGTATGATGTAGGCAGTGTTTTGTCATGCCACAAATGAAATGGGCAACCTTTAAGCTTTGGCTTAAAGAACCTGATACTGCACCTGGCACCTGCTCCTCTTCTAATGCTAACCAAACCTTTAAAAAATCTGCTAAAGACACTAAAAGCTTTGTAGACAGCAGTTTGATTCTTTTTAAAGTCTTGAATCTCTCTCCACCTTAATCTCGTTTTTGAATCTTCACCTCCCCTAAATTTCTCCAGAGAACAAGAGCAGCAGCAGCAGCAGGAATTTGAGCTATGAAGAGCTCTTCCCAGATTAAGAAAAAATTTGTGACATCTCTGCTGAGACTATCAGCAAGTGCATGAAATCACATCCAACCTGTGGTGGCCGAGGATGTGATACAAACAGACACACACACCCCATGGGTACTACAGAATTAACAGAGCGAGATCAGTTTATATCAAATGAGGACAGCAGATGGCAAGTACTCTGGACTATCCACAACCTGCCACGAATTTGAACCAGTATACTATGGCTAAAAGGCTCAATAGTAATCTCCTGGACTTGTGTGCTTGAAATGTGCTTGAAACGTGCTTGAAACTTCATTTGGGGATACCGCAACTCAGAGGATTCAAGACAGCCATCTGCACCATACTCTTTGACACAAAAATTGACAATTCCTCCACAGTCATACTTCTGAAGGGTCCAGAATTGTCACCATAAAGTAGATTCACGCAACTTTATACCTCCCCTTGGAGGCAGCACTATCGTGGTGGCTTTTGGGGAGACTACTGTTTAATTCTTTGCAAACAGATAAATAAGATTCTGGAAAGATGCACACTTTGCTGCAATTTTTTCCTGCCCGAATTTGGACATAATAAGTGTCCATCTTTTTATTTAATGTTGCTTAAAAGTGATCAACTCTATAGTAGCTATTGCTAGAAAACAACATATTAATGATATAGAGCTCTAACCACATTTTTGTTTCAGTCAAAAATGGCAGTTAGTAACTAAATAAGGTCTTGAGAAAGCGTCCCTAGTTTTGTGCTACAAAGATTTAAGCAAGTGATCAAGTTTTTGGTGTAATAAGCTGGGTGCGGGGTGCCTGAAGTGTGTGTTAAGATGTAAATGGATTTCCAATAAAAATATGCTTTATTCTGAGCGCGAAGGAGTTGTGAGGCACTGCTAATGCATACTTTACATGGGATATTGAATTAGCCCTGCGCCATGGGGTACAGTAACCACTGTCGGTACATTAAGATTTGGAATTCTTGCCATTTCTGCCGCTGGCAAAATCAATTATTTTCTTACCTAAGACGATCTTGGAATTATCATTGGGGAAGTAAGGAACTGCCTGGAGGTTGGCCCAGGTGGAAATAAGAGCTTGAGGAAGAGTCATCAGTTTATTGCTAGACAGATCCAGGTAGGTGATATTCTTGACATAACGAGCAGCATCTGGGGGGATTGAGGTGAGTTCGTTATTGTGTAAATCCAGAAGCCTTAGCTGGGGCATGTCAGCAAGGGCTTCCCAAGGGAACGATATTAAGTCATTTCCATCTAGCCTCAGCTCCTGTAAGCGACGGAGGCCCTTGAAGGTAATCACACTGAGGCTGGCCAAGGAATTATAGGGCATCCAGAGGTACTCCAGGTTGTGGAGCGAATGCAAGGCTTCCCCCGGCACCCTCCTGATGGCCGTCTTTTCTATTCGGAGCTTGGACGTATCTACGGGGATATTCACGGGCGTGAGAGTCATCTCAGGGTCATTACACAGCACAGTCCTGGTGGGGAAATGCAAACACAGACATGATTTCCTTATATTTTGAAACGGTTTTACTCTAATACACAATTTTGATCTTCCTTTCTTTTTTCAAGAGCCTTATTCTCTTCATATTTTACTTGCTGCCAATCTATGTATCACCACCACATTACATTACCCTAACTTGCAGTAATTTGCATGTACATGGACCTTCAGGAAGTAACTGCAGTGTTCTGCCTCTGTTGGAGCAGTGCAAGTCTGAGTCCAGCCCATACAGTGTTCCTTCTTTTTTTCTTGCAAATTGCATTTGTGACAGACAGCAATGACAACAATCATATGCAGCAGAGGATGCTAGTGCACGTTCAAACAACATTATCCATAAATTGGGCAATAAAAGACATTAAAAGACGCCTCACTGAAGTGTGGGATGGGAGGAAGTAACGTAGGTTAAATACAGTACAGAATCTCTGGTTCATGAAACAAAGACAAGAAAGACAATTAACAACTCACTGGAAACACACTACAGCAAGCACTGCTTTCCTATGAAATAGTCTGGAAGTCATGCAGAGATGGGGAAGTCATTTCGCTGCAGACGTTTCACAATTAAGAAAGTGAAAGCACAGAAAATTAACTCTCTGGAAAATGCTATGCTAAAAGCAGGACAGATTTGTGTGACTAAATTGTTCCTTCTGATTTCTGATCTCTAGATGTCAAATCCTTAAAATGCTATGCTGTATTTTTTGCAGCCTTCATTGAAAAAAATATGACTTTGACTTTGCCAAGAAGTGGAATTATAAATAACCATGAGGAGTGAAGGGAGACAAAATAGGTCTCTCAGACTGCACTTTAATTTGCCTATCAGCAAAGAGAGAAAGGCAAATTTTTAACAAAATACAAAGCTACCTTGTAAAAGTTAACAGGGTCAGATAGGCATGTTCCACTCCATAGGCTAAACAAGATACCGCAGTGAATGTAAAGAGATCAGTCAAGTACCATTTCCTTATCATACTGCTTTGCTGATAAACAGAATATTACAAAGCTGCCAAAACCAGACTGGTTTTGGCTGAAAGCAATTATTCCTCTACTATCTGCAAAAATAAATAACATCACTGAACTGCTCATGCAAGTTTCCTGGAGTTAAATGCTTCTTGAGCCTTCAGTTAAAATTGTTAATTTATAATCAAAATACAGTGCATTACTTTCATCCAGTACTTTTGTTGTGGCTTTAAGTCCTGCCCACCCTCTGCTGAAGGCTGAGATATTGAGGAAGAACAAAAAAATAAGAAAAACCCAGAAATCTTTCAATATAACATTTTTTTGTGTAGACATGACACAGAAATTTGAATAGACACGATAATAAAGTAAAGCAATGAGCTCTAATGCTTCTCATCATGTCCTTAAACTGTCAGTGAGCGCTAAACAATTAATCTATGCGAATAATCTCCCTCTACTAGTGAGAAATTTGAATCATAATGCAGAAAAAATAGTGACATTACGCTTCTTAGGGGGCCTATGGGCATTAGCTTTTTTATGCATCTTCTAAAACGCACTACAGCTTTTTCCAGTCACTGAAAGTAAATTTCACTGGGAGCTATGACATTTATGGAATAATAATAGGCTCTTTCACTATCGCACTCCTCTTTAACAATTGTAGACTGCCTGTGTTTCTGCCAGCGCTTCTGCCTGGGAAAGCTTTTGGTATTAAATCTATAGCACCACAGAAGAGACAAGAAAGCAGACCCATTTCATGGAGATCCAAAATATAGGGGACAGTCTTTCCTTTCTGTACTGTGATCTTCTCTGGAAAAAATATTTTTTCCAAAGAAGTTTGCAAATACTCTCTGTCACAAAACCTGTTCTATTGTGAATCACACATTATAAAAGTTTAGCCTATCTTTCATTAAATCACAGCATTACTGTGCAATTATACTTCAAAAAGATTTTTCATTAAAGTCCTCCAGAGCAGTGTCTGTCTAACGGCGCTGCATTCCAAAACTGATGCTCTTCTGGTCTTGTCATCTTTTTTACCTGAAAGTTTCTAGTCTGAGAACTGTCTTGTCTTATTATTATTATTATTATTATTATTATCTGCCTTCTTGGTTCACTCTCATCTGGGATCTATTTCTAACTGTAAAAACTCCAATTGAAGGATTTTTTAAGTAAACAGAATGGATTGCAGTTTTTGATACCACAATATAAGTCAAACCTAGTTACACTTAGAAACAAACTAGCAGAGCAGAATAAAATGTCAATCAGCGTTTTCAGCATGCACGTATAAAAAGAAAATGTTGTTTAAATTGTATTCCTTTTTGCCATTGCACCACTGGTAATTATGGTGGTTTCGTTCTTGCAGAGGAGATGCCCAAATGCTTTCTCTGAAATCAGCTTACTGTGTTTTCAGAAGCTAATCCCCTGCAAATAAAGCCAGAGTGCAAAGTGACTGGAAAAATAACAGACACGAAGTCTGGCCACAATATTTTCACCTCCAAGCATCCTCTCACAGAGGAGAACAAATAAAATCCCAGCAATAAAAGAAACAACAACAACCCCTCTCCAGAGAATATCAGCATACCTGGCTTTTGTTCCTTCGCCGAGACTATGGAAGGTGCAGCTACACTGAGATGGACAAGAGCCGCCAGCCCGAGGTAGCCCTCCGAAGACTAAGCAGCAGACCAAACCCACCGTGATCCACATCGTTGTTACCTGTGCATGAGAAGGACAGCTAGGTACTAGCTAAAGCAGACGGTTTTGCCTTTTGTTTTATCCATTGACTGGTCACATCTTGTTAACTCCCTTTCGTTTTCAGCCGCGCAGTGATCTTCCAGCCCTCGCTCAGTCCATCAGATAAAAAAGGATAGGCAGGGATTAAGGATGGGGACTTGAGTTATTTTCATGAAGGTGCTTATTGCTTCCTGGAATCATACTGACAGCATTTCTTTCCTTAGGGAGCCACATCAAACTGGACTCTTCAAGAAATCTGTGGCTCTTGCATGAGAAAAAAACAAACGCACTGTTGGGGGACCTGCATCAGAGGCAAGATAAATATTAACTGACCAGAAATTAGGAATAATTTACTTCCTTACAGTGACTTTGGGAATACTTAAAAAGGGTTTCTGGCATTATAGGTATTTAAGTCTCCTATATAAGAATTTTGTAAATATACAGCAATATTACCCAAAGATTTTCTTTTCTTTCAAAAACTCCTGGTTTAGTCAAGCAATTACTTAACTGCTGGCAACATGCCTATATTAATAAATGAAGAATAACCCAGAAAATATACATATATTTCATTGTATCAGGGCTAGCACATGCCTGAAGGACTGACCACTGTGCTCTCATTTGTTGATATAGCAAAGTCTGGAGGAGGGACCACTTTTGGGGACTGCCACCTTATCTAAGACACAGAAGAGCTTCAGGAACGCTGAGCAAAACTCAGTTCTGTCTTTATGATAGTTTAGTTCTGGGTGTCAAACTGTTTTTATCCACACCTCTTTGAGATAATGGTTTCCATTTTATTAGCAAAGACAGCCATAACAGCAAAGCGGACTCAGGAGATGTGTTTTCAACAGTCTTCAGCTGACTCCAGAAAACACAATACATGACAGAGAAGTAGAGTCCAAATATGCACAAATACAAAGCTTGAGGGGTGCTATTTTGGGTGGGAGTAGAATCAAATTCATACTAGCAAGGATATCTCATGCTTATAAAAGCTATTATTTTCTGCTGAGTGGGAAAGTATATAAACCACTCTCACAACAGTTGTGCAACACTCCTCTAAAAGTCAAAATCTCTGGAGAAACTAATAGCTGATTACTTTCAACCTGATCGGACTGCTGCACCCCACTTCACAGCTATACTGCATTATTGCTTTGGCAGGAAAAATGATCCCTATAGCGGACAGGAAACAGAAAAGGTAAAAGGTAATGGAAATGTGGAGTGACTGAATGGACCCGAACAGCTAGCAATAAAGCACTAACTAGAAACCACTCCTTCAGAGATACTTTAGGAAAACGTTTCTCTTCTAGTCCTGTAACACTGGAAAGCCTCAGTGCCCAGCACAGCTACAGAGCTGAGTCCAAAACGCTGTACTCTTTGTAAAACAAGAGCAATTCTACCAAACTCCTGGACTCCGTTAACTCAGTAGGAACTTTGCCATCGACTTCACCCAAAGAAATGGGGATGTGGGATCAAAGGTAGCTAATTGCAGCAGAAACCACATGGCATTTCTGTGTCAAGCTCCCTTTTGCCTTTCAGCACCGGTCATTTCCCTCTCACTTCCCACCTTCCCTCTTCTTGCCTAAGGCCAGAGGAGAGGGGGGAAAAAGTACAGCCACAGAGATTTTCTCTAAAAAATAGGTTTTCTTGGATCTTAATTATAGTCACATTGGTCAGAAAAAGTGCCCTCACAGTTTCTTCTGTCAATGTTTTGAAGAAGCCATGGCTCTTCTTCTTACCATCCAAATTCAGATTTTCTTGGGAGATCATCCACTGGGAGAGAACAAGAACTCTGCACTTTTTGGGATGCCTGGTTGTATCTACAGCTGCCCCATCTGCAGAGGTGCTAATCATAAGAACCACTATAAAGTCAAGGAAGAAATACAGGAATTTAGGAAAAAACAATACAGACATTTCAACATGCAAAGCCTCTACCTGAGAGTGCTATGAGAGACAGATGTGTTTTGAAGAGCTCGTATGGATATTACTCCTCAAAACTCAAATCTTCCCTGCACATGGAGAAAGCATGAAAGGCCAGTGCCAGCCATGCAGATGCCTGTATCTCTGTACAGCTTTACGGTTTCTTCTAGTCCTCAAATCTTTGTGGGTCCTATGGAGACAAAGTAGGGCATTCACACCATCCAACCACACATAGCCAGCTCAGATCCCTAACAAGACACTAGTTTCTTTAGGCTTCCTAGGTAGTTGTAGCGACAGAGAGGATCTTCCAGAATAAGTGTAACAATCTGAGTTGCCTTTTGCTAAAGTTTGTCTCTCTTCCCATTGACAATAGAATTTAGGGAGCCCACTTTCCCAGCTAAGTTGGATGCAGAAGGTTAAGGTGGATGCAGAAGGTAAAGTGGTGTGAATACCCTCACATTTCCATGTTTTCCCACTCTCACCTGCTCTCCTGCCAGGGCTGAGGATCAGCATGTGCAAGGAGGATTCCCTGTGGGCTAAATTGCTAGCTGAAGCAGCTTCAACTCTGGAGCACATCTGTCACCTCTCCTTTCCTACAATTCTTCCTGTTGTGGATCTCTTGCTTTTGTTTTTCCTTTCAAATCAAGAATCAGAATTTACAAATCAGAAGTGCATGAATAGCATAATAGTCCTATATACAAATTACCTGAAAGTTAATGAGTATGTTACAGGAACAGCATAAGTGTTGTTTCTAATAAGGAATGCTAACTGGGATTTCCGGTGTATAATTGTTTTCAGATAGAATTCATCCTGGGTTCGTCACCAGAATGAAATTTCACTGACAATTTTTCTATAATTCTGAGTAAGAAACTCTTATAATTTCAAGGTAACTTAGATGTGGTTTGGGGCTAACTATTAAACAGATATTTTATGGTGCCATAGTTCTGCATAAGCTTGTTTCACTAGTAACTCTGGTAATTAATTGAGGCTTGTAGAAATCACTTACTGAGAGGATGGCCCAAAGGACTATTTTTCCCCATGCTATTTTCACATCCTGCATTTATTGTTGTTCAATGAGAAATTCGAGTATCTCATCATTTATTTCTGAAGAGATGAGAACATGATGCAATGCTGCTCATTAAATGCCCACTGTCGTTTTCTCTTTGACTTCCATTAGGTCCCATTTCTAGTTTTAATGATTTCTCAGTTCCCTTAGTGATCGCCAAGCTATGACCAAGATCCTTGTTTTGTTTAGTACACTCATTGCTCAGCATGCCTTGCTGCTCAGACTCTCTGCCTCAGCTCAATATTTGCAACACTGACTGAAGAACCTCTCCCCCCACTGAAATTAAATTTACTCAGAAAAGGGATTCAACACAATTAACCTCCTTTCTCTATTTTCTTCAATGCATCTGACAAAGTGGTTTCCCTCAGTTGGAGCTCTGCAATAATAAACTTGTATAAATTAGACAGTTACTATATAGTAGGATTTGCTTTCCTGAACTTCAATTTTGCTTCACAAATGAAACATCCAAGTTACACCCAAATGCCAGGAGCAGTGGAAGTAAACTTAATTTATAAAAAACAAAAGCAAGCAAAAAAGCATTCCTCAGCAGCTGTTAAGGCTATGCACTTTGCCAAGAAAGATGCTATTAGTTTGCATGACCGATTCACCCTGAACAAGAAAGAGAAAGACCTGATGGCAAGCTGACGAATTAATAAAGCAGGATAAATAAAAGAGAGAACATTTAAATGTTTTTCACTTTGGGGTATATACTTAAGCATGTCAGGCCACAGATCAATAGAGAGAGTGATACATGGCTAAGAGAGAGGGAATGGCCTCACCCTGAAGAAACTCTCCAAAGATCCATCAGGAGGCGAAGAGACCAGCCCTGGAGGGCTGCAGGCAGGTGGAGAGGGAGCAACGCCCTCAGTGCCCTGGGCGGGCAGCTGTCACCAGCACCACAGAGAAGTGGGAGGAGAAGAAAGAGAGAACAAAAGAGAATGAAAAGAAATGCCTAAAAATGTAAGTGCAGATGCACCTCAAGGACTGCGTAACAGCAGCTCAGGCCACGTGCGAGGCAGCTGCGGGTGAGCGAGCTACCAGGAGATTCTCCTCCTGGCTATATCCATGCCCCTGCCCTAATTCATTGAGACAGCAGAGGCAAAACCGAACTAAAAATCTGGTTACTGTTTTCAACAGGCCCTGCCACTGTGTAGTCACTTTTTCCACATGGTTCTGGCTGGTCACACAGGATTTCTTTGCAGTGTAAGATCTTTCTAGCTCTTCATTATATTTATAATGGTTAAGTGTATTATTTCTTCCCAATACTTTACAGTTATTCACATATTATGCTACATAATTTAAAATGAACACTCATTGGCTAATTCCCTTCAGGTTGCAGGTGATATTTATATGAAACTTTTTAAAATCAATGTGACATTGATTAATTTAAATTTATGTTCAATTTAAGTGAATGTGACATTTTTCAAGTGCCAAAGGTAGTAGTGCAGAATAAAAACATTTATTTCCAGGACACCAAATTCTGCTCCAAAATGAAACTAATGGGAGGTAGGACCTTAACTTCCATGGGCACAGTTCTGGACTCCAAATCACAAAAATGTGGCTCCTTGTTGCTACTGAAGAAGTAAAGTGTTTCTTCTCTGCATCAAACCAAACATATGAGATAGAGGAAAAAATATAAGAAACAGGGAGTGTCACTCAGGAGAAGTGCAAGAATTTGTTTTGCATTCTCTGAGAATAGCCACATTGCCTGTTTATATTTTGATGTAAGTGCATACAAAAGCAAATGGGGACAAATTCTATCATCAGTAACAAAGTCAATAACATTCAGCACGTGGTAATCTTTCCTACAGCTTAACAGTTTTATGCGGGGCATAATTTAAAGAAAGTTAAGAAGATTAAGTTAATTATTTGACATTACAGTCCCACTTTTTTCCTGTATAGACTTTCTGAACCCAGAAATATTCTTTTACCAGTAGACTCTACTCATCCACTGACTCAAAAGCAAGGCTCAAGTGATAAATTTATAGCGTGTTCTACTGAGTCATTTTTTTTAATATGGCCATTGGACAGGATTTATTTTTACTTCTTTTCCCCATATACTTAGAGAAAGAGGGCATAAAGCAAATAAAATACCATATTTTACCATAAATGAAAGCCATAAAATGCCTTATCATCACAATTTTGTCTGAAAGGTTTTATTAGTGGGCAACACAAGCCAGACACTAAATCAATTTCATTAGGTAAATGCATCTTCAAGAAGCTTCTGGCAGGGCACATCTCATAAAGTGGAAAATCCTTCCCACTGATGCAAGTTGAGAGCACGTTAACGCATTACATCGCTCTAAATTAGATCTTGCACTTAAAGCCAGTGAAGAAAGCTCCTCCAGACACATAGGACTTAAGTCATTAAGCAGATCTCTAGGTGTGTTGAAGAAATAAAAGAAACCTAAACGGTTTTTGCCATGGGATATTAAAAGTCTATCAGTAGTGTTGGGATACGTTTACTGCAGTTGTTACAGCCAGTATTGAATAGCAGAACTCAGTGCAGACCTCTATTCCAAGTGAGAAAGATATGTATGTAGCTTCCTTACAAAAGTAACATTTGATACATTTCCGTTTGACCAGTGGCAGCAGCTTCACAATCCCACATCCTAACCTGCAGCTTCCAGTGAGGTGAAGCCTAGCAAAGCGCCTGGAGGGGCACCTGCCTGCCTGCACCCACCCTCCCCAGCCTGGAGTCACTACCCAAGGCAGAACTCTTCATGACTGATGCAGATTAAAATGCTGGGGAGACTTTGCTCCACGTGTTCCACCATCGGACTCCAGGAGCACTGGGCTCCCGAGGTGGGGAATTATTCTCCTCAAGCCCTTGGGTCACCAGTGAGGGGACCTTTGGCCCTGAAACTGAGGGGGTTACATGAATTCCTGTTCTACAAATCTAAGGCAAGAGAGGGGTAGCCACCAAGACCATGACTGCACTACTTTTATTCCTCTTTCAAGCCCCCACTGTGGTGGCAGGTAAACAGCTGCTGGAGGTCAGAAGTACACAACTACACAGCAAAACTCTCCAGGGCAAACTCTCTGCTAACTCCCCTGCGTGGGAAAAACACCAGATGAGGGCTATTACTCTTGAACACTGATATGAAAGTGAATATGTTGTCCACTAGATGGAAGTTGGAAGATGTTTCCACCCACAACCTATAAACACCCATAAAATGTGTATAATTCCATGTCAATAAATGACTTAACCATCATAATATCATCCACCAAGGTAATATGAAAAAAAATCATAGAAATGTGGAAAAACCACAACTGAGTTGCACAAGATAGAATTTTTTGAAGATAACGATGTTTCTGATTTTTTTTTTTACACACATGGAAAGATCTAGAAAATTCAAAACAAGTATCACCTATATATTTGACAGTCACCTATTTACCTTTCTGCTTCACCAACTCTTTTTAAAATTACAGCTGCGAGTAAGGGGCAAAGAAAAAGAGGAAAGGAAAAGGATTGCAGTGAATTCTTACCACCATTATATTTGAATTGTATTAGGTGTTTGCATTCTGGAATGTATAGTTTATAAAGTGCTTACTGTTTCACATTTATACTGATACAATGCCCAGAAGCTCTAGTATGATGTAGGCCCTCTGAAAGTTTTATGAAAGACCAACACCCATCCCTCTCATCGAGTACAATCAAGAAGACATTATATGCAGAAATTAGTGAAAGAAGGCTATAAACAAATCAAGTATGTCACTGTCTTGTTGTTTGCGTGCAGATATATATACACTTATATGTACTAGATATAATGTATATATGTATACACACATCTAGACACAAATCTTCTTTTAAGTAATTATAAATAGAAAAATCAATATATATGCTCTGCCAGCCATCCGTTGTTGACTGATTTCTGATCAGAATAGTATCTAAGGTATACTTTTACAAGTCACTGAAAGAGCAAAACCAAATAAAGTGGATAAGAGTGGAGAATTATTTAGGTGTCTGTACACATGCACACACCTACAGAGTTACCAAAACATACTGCTAGAACAGTATAATTGTGATCTTTAGTGGCATCACTGTCTCCCACAAAAAGAATTGGAATTTTTCTTTGAAGTGCCACAACCACTTATCATGCCGCGTTAGCCCATTCTGACTACTGGACATACCATAATCATATCTGACATGTGTAAAAAAAATTAAAACGGGCAAAAAAAATTTAGGTTTATATTCCTGGACCCTCACCTCTTGCTTGTGCCTTCGTTCCCTAAAATCCACTAAGGGTCCTGCAGTTTAACAAAAACAGCTAACTTTGGGCTTAGCATCCTTAGCTGCTTGACAGAGGGGGTCATGCAATAATATTGCTGACTGTAACAACCTTTTCTGATTTGGACTTTAATAGTATTACTCTAAGCCCTGCAGAGTCACCTCTGCTTAGGGAACAGTGCCTGTTTTATTTTGCTTCCTCAGGCATGCAAGAAGAATTAAACTTCCTGCACAGTTTATCTGACTTCCGGATGCAGACGGAGCATAATATGTTTTACCCAGCAACCCTCTACCCTCTTCCCAGTCTGATAATCATCTGCTTTCCTTTCCTGCCTTACCTGCCCACAGCCTTCAGATTTCACAGGCCAAATACATGGTCGTTCTAATAAATCTCTTGGAACCTGCAAACCAAGTCTTACACACAGGGACCAAGGAAAATAGAAAAAAATAAAGAAGAAAACAGAAGAAGGGAAAAAAGGTAGGAGGAAAGGGGAAAGGAACATTGTTGCTCTGGTGTATTTTATTTTTTATTGTTCTTTTTCTCAGAGCAATAAGTTCTTCTCAATCTGTTATCTTCAGTGATGTATGTATATATATGCATATATATGTATATATATGCATGTGGTGTGGCCATAACAGAAGAATTATACTGCCTGTGCAATTCCACTACTATGATTACCCTTGGACTAATCTTTGATTATATTTTTTTTTAAAATATGATCATTTGACTGCTTACCACAGTTACGGGATATAAGAGAGGAGGAGTCTTCCAGGATAATACCAGAATTCAGGGCATGCCTCAGGTAGCCCCCCACCACAAGAACTGTCCTATTGAACCAGGTGAGATTCCCCCAGTGAGGTACAACCCCAAAATAAAAAGTATAAGACTTTGGCTCTTCTTTTTCTTCTTATGGCTCATTTTTCCATCCTTACTGCTCATTTGTTAAACCCTTGAATATATGTAAGTGGCCTAATTTTGATGACTTTTCCTTAACAAAATAAGAGAGAGAAAGAAACCTGAGATGATGAGGCAAGCATATGATGGTTAGGACCTTCCTCTCAGTACTGACTTTCCTAGCCCGACACTGGCTGCAGACCAGGAAATGCAGTAAGATTATAACAGTGTAGAGCCATCTTCAGAGAAACTCCATTTACTTTGCAAGACTCCATTTACTTTGCTAGGGGAAAGCAGTTCCTACAGTCCCACTCAAACCAAAAGAAATATCTCTTGTTTTTTTTTTTTTTTCACAAGAGCAATAGTAAACAAAATGAAAGCTCGTGCACAAATCCTGTCTTAATATAACTAAAGCCTCTCTTGAAAGCAGAGTTTCTTTTGAGGACTGGAGACTGTTCTTTGAACTGTAATTCCTGAAAGAGTTGTTATTCTTTGTGCTGCTTCAAGGCCTGAACTCTGTACAGTAAACTAAGCAAACAGTATTAAGCATACCCTATATTCCATAGGACTGGTTTCTCCTTCAAAATCCTGAAATATGCCACTATTCAGCAGAGAGTGATAGCATATTTCATTATACTGTAAATATATATAGGACTCTAATGTTAGCACATTAACTAACAATAAAACACATTATTTGCAGGTATCTAAAATGCATCTAAAGGCAACAATTGCACAGATTGGAAAATGATCATAGATTATGTATCTAAAGAGTAATAATTCTAGGATGTAATTATTATTTATTAACTTTATTAATTTTCTATTCTAAGTGGATATACAGATATTTATCAAATACATATGAAATTTAATGTGAATCAAGTTACCTATCTCTAGAGAGAGAACTCAAATCGTAAGAATGAAAGGTGTCACTTCTTAACTCTGCAGTAAGTTTCTTCCTGCTACTGCCTAAAGCACATATGCGTGCAGGAGAGCTGACTCCAGCAGCAGTCCCATTCTCTAGGCGGCTGAGGAGTGTACAGACCAGGCCATGGAAGACTGGGTGTGAATAAATGCCTGCATCCCTAGCAGGGTCATATTCCTCCAAAATTCTTGCATAGCTAAGTACAAGGTTAATGTATGCCTTTTTGTTGTGGAGAGATGAAGGAGCTGCATGCTTTTTTGAATGGATTTTCTCACAGCATTATTCTAGCTAGTGGTTTCCCCCAACCCTGAGGATGCCCCTCCTTCGTCCTTATTTCTCACCCGAATTTACAGCTTATTCACAAGGCTGAGCAGCTTTTCCCTGCTATCATCCCTCAGTCTATGCTCTCCATGCTTGCAGAGCAAGCACTTTCCTTTCCGACACAGACAGGGTTGGAGGAAGGCAGGCCAGGAGCCTCGGTGGAGGGACGGAGGGTGAGCTGGTGTGTCGGTGGCTGGCACGATGGGCCGTGAGGCAGCAGGGGAGCCACTGCCTCTTTGCTACAGACAGACTATACGTCCCTTTCCCAGACCCTCACTCCCTGTCTGCAGGGCCTGGTGCGAAAGCACAAAACCGCAGCTCTCAAACTTCTTGTGCCTTGCCAGTAAGGGCTTTGCAGGGGCCAGCCAAGCCAATCCCCTTCATGGCTGCCGGGGAGACGCAGTGAGGCTGCTTGCGAGGCTGCGCTCACTCAACAGGGAGTGCAGCAGAGTGGGCACCTACAGCTGTTTCTGTCAAGCATCCTTTGCCTTCTTGAAACCTTCACCATTACTTCATTCTCCAAACAGTGTTGGAAGTAACCTCAGAGAAAATTAGATGAGACAGGTGTATTATTATACTGTCTGCTTATTTTGAGCAGAATGATTACCAAGTGGCTCCAAATACCCCCAGAGGGTTGACACGGTTAACCTTCCCGCACTCTGCACTGCAGGACCATCTCCTACATCTTTCCTCATACAGGTCCGACAACAAGACTATTCACTCTCTGAAACATTCCCAGTCACTGCTACCAAATCAAAACAAATTTAAGCAACTTAAACTAGCAGGTCTCCAGACGACGTGCTTTTTTGTTTTTTCCGCTTAATAAGAAGCATTTCCAACCAGATCAAAGGCTACCTCTCACCTATGTGATATTGAGCTGAAGTCCCGTGTGTCTGTATTCCCAGACTGCCTCTGCTGAAATGCTACCGTTTGTCATTTAAAGGCATTTTTTACAATATAAAAAGTCAAAGACAATTTGGCTAAACCTGCATCAGAAGAAAGGATTAGGAAGACAGAGGAATAATAATACATCAATTTAGCAGAGTTCTTGCTGTGAATATAAAAAAGCGTGTCAGCAATCTGCATTGATTGCTTGGAGAAAATTCAGAAATGCACGAGTGTTCTGTTATCTCTGCACTGCACCTTTTTTGCTGTGCTAGTACTGATGCATATTTCACAAAGATTAATATGCTCCCACCAAATCCATTCTGTCTTATGAAATCCATGGGACGACCTGGCAAAAACATATCAGATCTGTTCCCTGCATGTTCCTTGCAAACAGATTAGTAACCAGGGAAGCATCCTTAAGTGAGAGGGTAAATTGAAATGGATGTTCTACTGATACAGCGAGGAGATCACTGGGAGTGCAAAATACAAAGTTGTAAGGTAACATCAGACTAAGTGAAATATCTTTTCCCCTGAATTTTGAAACAAAAAAATCGCTATTGGAAAGACTGCATAAAGTAAAAACAATCACTAAAAGACTTCATAAATTAAGGAGTTAATAAATACCTTTGGTAAACCTGTTATCCTTTGCTTGGTTTCACTAACTTCACACGAATACATAACGTGAGGTTGTCTTGCATAAGCAGGAAAAGCAAAGTAATAGAGCTTTGTTTTACCAAGCGGAAAAAGAAATGAATATCATTATTAGATTCTGTCAAACTCATTAATTTATTCTGCGTTTACACGTCCTCTTTGCTGGAGAAAACCCTTTATAACTAACTGGATATACCAGCTGTGTTGGAACGTACATCAACACTTACTACACTGATGAACTTTTACAAAGTCAACTTAAGACATCATCAAAAGTGGATACCGGGAGCCTTACGCTTAACTGTTTTATTGATATTAGTTCCACTTGAGTCAGATGCAAAGGAGAAATCACAAGCAAAGGAAAGGTTGCCTGTGACTGACTGGTGTTATTTTACTCAGCCTTGATAAAGTAAATAAGCTTTAGACATGGAAATTCTTTAAGACACTTAAAGGAGAAACAGCCAAAAAGTTCATGATATGCATCCTCAATAAGGCCTGTTACATCCAAAGGAGTTGGATTTGTAGCCCACTTTCTGGAAAAAATCATTTTGGAATGAGTACAGTGAGCTTTTTAACATGCACTACATAAAGTACCAGCAGTGTAATGCACTTGGGATGTTTGCTTGGGAGAGATGGCGAATGAGAGTGGCAGGCAACCAAAAGCACCTGACAGCCCTCATGAGGGCAGTGCAGGCAGTATCTGTGTCCTTTATCTCTGATCTAGAAAAACTATCTAGCTTTATATTGACAAGCATTACAATGAGCCATATATTCTCAAAGGCAGTACACCAACAAGATTTACAGCACATTCACAAGATCTAGCACTATTTTGTTGCAAGAACACGCAATGGATCACTATTAAAAATACAGGCTTAGATGAGTCATTTGGCCTGCTAGGACTCAGGGCTGTCACCTTCTTCTTGGCCAAGACATGTAGGTGAGTGAAAGACAAAAATGAGGATGGACTTATATGGTGCAATGTAATTTTGCTTTGCTTAAACCAAACACATGTCTAGCCTAACAAATATTATGCCCTCCTTAATCTTACTTCAAAGCCCAAGCGCATATCCATCCCGGCAATTACCCACACTGAAAACAGCTGTAAGTTGAATACAAGCGATCACACAGTGATCTTACTGACGCAAGGACAGTAAGATGGTTTCACTAGAGCCTTGAAGCCCCTATCAGTCCTCCTGGGCATCACAGCCTGTAAGTTTGAATTTCAGGAAAACTAAAAAAAAAAAAAAATCCCCATACCATTGGCTTCAACCAGGAACCCTGACCGGGAATGCACCTCTGATGCACGGTCAGGACATCCCCGAGCAGGCACTGGCCACATCTGGAACAATTTCACTCTGCCTGACCTCTGAATCAACCAAGAGCCACAACTGGCTGGGGGAAGCCAATGTGCCTTGTGCTTCAACTCCCTTTTTGTTCCCATTGCACAGGAACGTTGAATAGGATTATGACAACAAAGAAAGTTGTGCGTCAAAATAGCAACTATCCGGCAAGCAGTATCTTCTTATCAGTCAGGACAATGGGAAGGCCCATGGAACAGTAGTAGTTAATCTACAATAAAGAATGAGAAGGGAAGAAAAAGAAAATGAATGCATTAAAAAGGGTGGAGTGAAATACTGTTTAAAAGGAAAAAAGAACCATATCCATTAGGTATTCTAGTTATTGCTGCTCTAAATGTAAGCCAAAAATGTGAGAAGTATGGCTGAATTGCTCCCTTTTCATGGAGAAGCATTAAAAATGATGTGAAAAATAGTTTCATAGCTAAGAAGTACCATTTGTTTCACCTAGACTCTGGAGGCTGCTGGCTTCTATTCTGCAGCATTCAAGTGTTCAAATTCCCAAAGCTTTAATCAGTCAACAGTACCAGAAAGGAAGACAAAATCGGTGACTGTGCCAGCCAGGGCATGACAAAGGTGCACGGTGTCCACGTGCCATGTATTGGATGGACCATGTGAGTTTGCTGGCAGAGAGGGAAGTAGGCTGGCAGGTGCAGATCTGCAGGCTGGGCAGCCTGTATGTCACACACGCTCCAGAGATGCCCTGCACCTGAAAAAGGACAGTGAGGTATTCCTTTGAGCACTCTCCACCATGCAACTCACACATGTCCCTCTGTGTCTGGGGTCTAAAATCAGCAATTAGAACGGGCTTGCCTTTAGTCAGACTGTGCAAGTATGCACCTTAATTTAAGCCCAAGTTATTAAAGAAGAGCGATGCTGCTATACAGAATGGCTATTGCCACGAAAATACACTGCAGTTTCTAAAAAATGAATGAGGGGAAAACCTATATGCTGCAGAAATTCTTGGTTCATACTTTTTCCCTAATTACCAATTCAATGAGTGCCCCTTTGTTTTTCAGGTCACTCCCCAATTATATATTACATGTGTTTCCTTCATTCCAGAACCTTTAATTCTTTCTCAGTGTTGCAGAATTAACTGGACAGAGTTCTTAATCTTGTCTCTACAAAGAACTTGTTGTAATTGCAATGAATGCTTTCATTTTGCTGGTGTTTGAAATACGATTTGCAGGGGAAGGGGGGGTGCGAGTTGATGCTAGTCCCATCATTAATGACATTCTTGCAGAGATTGTAGTGGTAGGAGTAAAAACCCCAAAGCCTTTATATAATAGCGAGCATGTGTCTGCACGTGAGCTGGTCCTTTAAGAAGGAAGCTGCCTTGGGCTAGTGGAAGAAGGGGGATGCAGGGAAAAGGCAGTCTCAGAGCTATAACAGGGTGCAGAGGTTAAATTTGTTGGCATTTTGATTGCAAGTATGGTCACTTCATACCCTCTCCCTGAAGGCTTCACTGAATTAGAGGTGTTTGCCATTGGCACCGCCCTGCTGGTAGAAGGTAAGCTCGGTGCAGGACTTCAGTAGAAGTAGGATTATTTTCCCCTTCTTATTTGAGGGGAGGTGTTGGGGGGCAGAGAAGGAAACTTGGAGAAAATAGCGTCTGTGATGCACTGACCTAGACCTGTTGTGGTTACTATGGCTACATCAGCAGTACTTCTGGTGAGTAAATCAGGGTGGGCTGCAAGTTGCTTGCAATGCAGATCTCTGTATATGGAGCTGCGCTACTGAGGGGAAATACTTGCTATTCAGATTTCTTAGCAAGAATTTGGGATGTAAGATTTTGTGGTTACTTCTAAATGCAATTTTATTTTCTTCAGGGGAAGGACGCTGAACTGACTGATGATCCCTTAATAATATTTGGCTGTGATAGCCATCTTATAATCAAAGATGATAGGTCCAAAATAGCCTGTTAACTGTTAGCATACATCCAAATTGCTTTGGCAGAGTTGCAATTAATGGCTGCTTGGTAACAGTAATGAACAGAAATGTACTTGCATGAGATTCAAAAGCTTTCACAGTGCTAAGAAGCAAAATTAGAAGTAGGAGACAGAATTCATTTAATGTAGCCAGTAAAGGCTTTTCAATCCATGTGTCACTTTATTGAGACACTGTAACAAAATTGTGAATTTGTATCTACCTGGCAGCTAGGAAAGGATATCCTGTCGGTCACTGGCCTCTGTTCTGGTCCCTTTCATGGACTGGGACCGCATCTCTGCACAGCACCACTCAAGTCAGGGATGTTGGTATTGTAGGGCTTGGCAGCAGAAGAGAAGCCATAAGCGCTGTCTGAACGGACACAATGCTCGTTAGTTCACCCCATCAGTGCTGAGCACGGGGAGAAAGGAGCCCTCTCCTTGTAGGTGAGCATATCTACTCACTCAAATGGTCCAGCACAAATGAGGGACAGCAGAGCTCTGCTGGGAAGTAGCACCAGACCTGCCTCTAGAGCACAGCTAGATCGTCTGTCTCAGAAACCCTTCCTTGGAGGAAGAAAAGAAGAAAAAGCTTTTATGGCTGGAAGAAAGCCACCCAAGAGCCAGTTGCTGCATCGTGGCCTAAAGAGATTGAGAGAGTTTAGGGCTAAAACTGGCCAAAAGCCATCCAGCTATGTGTAAGGCTTGATGGCTAACTGTGTGGCTTTGCTCTTCATAAACGGAAAGGTAAGAAGTGGCAGGAGGAGAGAACCAGTAGGGACGGTGTTGGCGGAGGGTGACAGCCAAGTTTCTGCATGGGGAATAGCTTGTCTCCAGGCAGCTCACACAGTGCCCGACCCCTGCCTGGCCCACCCCGAGTGCTGCACGCCTCTCAGGGGCCTGGCGTCCGCCGAGGACTTGTCAGCTGGAAATGAACGCACAGCACAGCTGCTTTTTTCTCTAGCTGGGAAATGATAACCCTTACTTTTTAATCACACTTCAGTGGTTAGTCTTAGGGTATATATACTGTCTAGCTACTGCTAAACAAACACATGTTCCTTACTTTAGTCTTTTCAGGGTCTGTTTTTTCAGCCTAGGTTGCAGGTCTTAATACCTGCTTAGAGAGGACAAGGATGCATAAAACACATTCTATAAACTTTTCAGATGAACTTTCCAAATCTCAAAGCTGTTTCTGGCATTTTATGGAGACTTCAGTTGGCTCGTGTTATTTCAACTTGGTTTTCCCTATTTATTGCATAGATAGCTAATATATTTGCACTACTGCTAAATTTGTCAGGTGGACAGGCATCCAGTGAATGTTTAGAGATACCTTAATCCTGAAGACAAATCTATACTTTTTGGAGGGCTTAGATGCAGTTTTGTCACTCTTGGCCCTGCTTAAACTGATGGCTTTACCATAGTAGACACTGAAGCAAAATCAGAGTTCTTAAAGGCAAAACTATTTAGGCAAATTCTCGTAAGCCAGTCTACAGGGTATATTTACAGAAATACATAAGAAAGCACGTGCACACATATATACAGTATGTTGCGCCACAAGCTGTCAGAAGACAAAGGATTCGGTTGTTGAAGTCCAAGGAAATTACCTGACGATAACAGATCTTCACCTAAAACTATATAAGGTCTAACCTACTCATGCTTTAATAAACACAGCTAACAGTAGGATTGTCCAGTTTTTCCTGTAGGGTTTTAGACAGAATGTGCTTGGCAGTTTGACAGTAATACGTTATCTTTGTCATCTGACCAGACAGAAGATCAAACTAAATAATTAAAGATGAATACACCTTCTTGGAGACTCTGAGAAAAAGGCAATGAACACTTTCTTTTTGCTACAGTTTGCAAGTGCAGCTTGCAAAAAAGCACAGGGGAGGAAGAAAACCTTTCAGCATTCACTTCATTGACCGGACACATTTGCTATATTAGAAATGGAAATGCGAAGCTTTTTTTTTTAATTTAATAATTTGTCTGTATGCACACTCATGCTGGCCTTTAAGACAGAGGTGTGTGGGGAAGTCTGGACCTTCCAAAAACAGGGAAAAGCCAGAAAAAAGGTTGATGTAGTAATAACACTTCAGCTCTGCTCTAAATATGATCACTCTGCCAAAAGGCTTGTCTGGACTTGGGAGAATTGGCAGCAGCTTTATCCTGCAGGTGGGTGGTAAGCTGGCATGGAAGAAATAAGAACAGCACATCTCAAATGGCTCCAAATATTTCTCCTGGAAACATTTTGTTATCTGTTGTGTAATGAAAGACACACATCAGCTGTTACTATGGTTATGCCATCAGCCATTAATGCAATTAAAGTAGGAGCAGGATTTCTTACTATACAAAATCATCCATCTTATGTAACTGCAGAATTAAGGCAATGACCATAAGTAACTATGCTATTTTACAGAATTAGGGAATATGGATTTCCTTCTCTGCTACATAATTTCTATTTCCAAGAAGAACACAAAGAAAAAGATGTACTGCCTCTCATCTAACTTAGATTTGGAGATGTGGTGTTGAGTCAGAGCTTCATCAGAGCTAAAACAATTCAGGTCATCTTGAAAAGGACATTAAAGGACAAAGTTCAAGTTTAAACCTGCGAAGGACAGGGTGCAGGGCAGCACAGCTCTGCGCTGGATGAATAAGTGAGGTTGTTTGAATGCTCCTCTCTGAGGACTAACATTACCTTACTTTATAAAATCTATTAGTGACTGCTTTTTATAATTAGATCATTCCTTTCCATGTATAGTCTATTGACGAAGGGCACTAATAAGATTGAGCTGGTGTGATTCAAGTGCTGTCTAAGTTAACCTTAGGTAGAAGCCCAAAGGGAGGTGGGCTGACTGAAACACTGCTGAGGAATTTCTCTGCTTAGACACAAACAACATGCCGCAATTGATATTAAACATGACCCATTTCACTACCAAAGAAAAGCCACAAGGGGTGCATGCTGGCAGTGCATGCCGGTTGTTGGCCCCTCCGAAACCGCCTCCTTTGCAATCACCTTGCTCGGACTCCCGACTCCCGAGCTCTTCAATGGAACCTGGCCAACAGGTTTCTTTGTTAAAGCAAAATGCAGAATTCCAAACAAAATTAAGCCATTTCTGCTCTGCATGACTGGTCACATCCCTGATGTCCTAGTGCAGTCTGAAGCTTTGGCTTCAGCTGCCACCCATGACTTTTCCTCTGAAAGTATTTTATTTGAGTGCAGACTGTAAGCACTACAGATATATTTCATCGACCATGGCTTGTTTACTGTGCATAAGTTTCCATAGTAATTATTGCTATTTCATTAAAGAAAACAGTAGAACCATTGTAGATATTTCCCATTTCCAGTTGAATCAATTCTGTTAAACAATTCTGTTAATTCTGCTAAACAATTCTGTTTTTCAGCCCTGCTTGGGTTCTGTCTGAATGGCTTGACAATTATTTCTTTCCGAAAAATCAAAGAACTCCGAACACCCAGTAATCTGCTCGTTCTCAGCATTGCACTGGCTGACTGTGGGATCTGCATCAATGCATTCATTGCTGCCTTTTCCAGCTTCCTAAGGTATATCTTCTTTTTCCTAAAGGATGCTCATAAGAACCACATAAAATGAAAAACTAAAGCCCTAAAAGGTCAAAATTAATTAAATAACTCTCGTTCTAGCATTCCAGCTAACCAACCTTCTCATTCTTTCAATCTCAAAGTGCAAAATAAACCTCTAACATATATTTCTACCAGGCAGATAAAAAAGTAGACTTTCCTACCACTGCCTGGAAGACTGATTACAGGAAACACTTAACCACAGAACGTTACCAGTGATTATAGTAAAGCCACTTGAAAAATGACATATGTATACATTTGCATTCAACTAAACCTCCAGATTGACCCCAAAGTAATTTGCAAGCCCTCCTGTTCTTCATGACCTTTTCCATTAAAGCATTTATTTCAGAAATTTGTGGAAAATGAAAATCAGACCTGTTTTCAGGAGGTTCACACCAGTTTAACACGCTTGATTTTCCACATTTTCACAGACGTCAATCATTAAATCAGAGGACAGAAACAATATGAAGCATTTAAGTGAATAATTACAGCAAACAACTCAAAAGCAAACCATAGTCCAAAAAACTATACTCAGTAAGACAGCTGATGAATAATTCCACCTAAGTAGCATATTTTTAAAATTTGAAAATACCTTCACCAGAGAAGAGAAAAACATTTCAAGTTGGAAAGTGACAATTTGCTTCTCTCTTAATGGATATAAAAACATTTTTGCAAATTAACCAGTCCATAGTCAGCTACAACGAGGCCCTATTCAAGAACTGCTTTACCACAGGTATAGGTCATTCCTGTTTCAGATACTCTGTCTTGCTGAAGTCAACAAAGATCCCTTTTCTGAGCTGGAGCTAAAAAGCTAAGGTCAATATAACAAAAATGAGCTTGTTTCTAATCTTTCAAAAATTACAGTTTAGCTTCACAGTATATCAGCACCATAATTGCAAAGGGAACAGGAAGTGCAGCAATAATTTTGGGGAACCTTGAACTGCCTTTGTTTTCTTTTTTGTATCTTATTATGCTACAGTAAGAACCTAGTGCCTGACTGAGAGCCCCAGGGACTGTAGCAATACAGAAGGTCAATGAAGCCATGATAAGGCTTCGTGTTACCTATCTGAAAGCTGATGTCCCTTTTTCCAGCCACCAGCTACTAAAGCAAATAGCTGCAGATTTGTTGGTATCTGCGATTTTGCGGCCATTCATGGGGTTGATTTGGTGGGCTCCAAAGGCACAGCAATAGAAATGGACTCTACAAGGTGAGGAGTCCTTGCAGACCCTTTTCTTTTAAATAGGAGCAGAAGTTACACAGCCTCCCAGAAAGTCAGCTAGCTCCTGTTCAAAGGGACTTCCAGAGAGAGTCTCATAATGAATTACACCAGTGTTGTATAAATACATTTAAAAAAGGAGATTGCTGAAGATTTCCACTTCACAGATAGTCAGCAGTAGTTTACAAGCAGAAAAGTCATGTTAGATAAAGGCAAAAAGAAGAAAAAGGTCAAGGCTCTTTGCCATGGGTGACCATGATATTGTACACGTCAGCAGATGCCTGCTGTGTGAGATCATCTCATGTTTCTTTTCCCCCTAGGTCTGCAAATACAAATGGAGGCATCAGTCTTGCTATTTGGAGTAATTTTTATTTGCTGTGCGCTTTTGTACTGTGCTCCATGGTTCTGTGCTCCACTGCCTTTGCAAAAGTTTTTTACACATTTGCTACTTTCACTTGTTGAAAAATTGGCTACTCTTAGTGGGTGAAAATTTTGAGGGTTAGGCACCTGGAAGAAATGTAGGTTTCAATTTAAAATGCCAGCCTTTCCCAACAGATAAATGCAGGGTTGTTTTCTTCTCTCAGCACAAAAATAGCTGTTGTACTATATGAGACACCTTAGCAAGCTAAGCGCTGGCGAATACCTGAAGGTGACCACAGTAACGTCTTGGACAGTGGAAACGTTTCTCAGACTGGTAAAGCACGTGCACAAGCTTGTTCATTTTTTTCCCCCTCCATTAACACAATTTCCAAACAGATCTTCACCCCTTTCTAACGTTTTCTTAATATAGTCCTTGTTTGTTGACAGGTACTGGCCTTACGGCTCTGACGGCTGTCAAATTCACGGATTCCAGGGCTTCCTGACAGCGCTAGCCAGCATCAGCTCCAGTGCTGCAGTTGCCTGGGACCGGTATCATCACTACTGTACAAGTAAGTACTATCATTTACCTAGCAATCTTACCCAGATCCTGCTAAAAGGCAGCATGCTTAGATTTCAAAGAATCCAAACAAACACATGCTTATTATCCGTACATTTTATATGTGTATTTGTTCTATCTCTAGTTTGTAAAATAAATAAACTATCTCTTCGAGGGACCCCTTCCCATATAGGGAACACTAACCAACCTCCCTCAGGACAGATTTCCTCCTTCCAGAGCACCTCCACATCCTGATCCTCTTGCCGTGCTTCTGCTTTCTCCAATAAGCAACCATCAGTGTCCCAAACAACATGCAGCACTTCATATTAAAGAAAAATCTATGCTTCCTGGGCTTCCACCCAACACCCTGCTTTGTACCAAACAGATATTCATGCCCATACAGAGTTTATTGATTCCAGATAAATTCTGTGTAGGCACAGAGTTTGCCTCTACAGACTGTGCAGCTGGATCAGAGCCGAGAGCACAGCACGTCTGCAGCGGTGCTAGAGGGCAGGGAGAAGGCAAAAGCCCTGTTATGCAGCACCCAGGTGCTCTGGGGCACAAGAGCCATTTCTGGGGCCTGCGTTACATGCCAGGCTAACTTTTGGAGAATGGAAATTACTACAGCTGTTCCATTTGGAAGTTTCCATAAAAGTGGTGGAGCTTTTTTCAAGCACTGATAGAGGAGGAATATGTTATTTTTCATCTCCTAGTGAAAGCTGGTGGTTGGGTTTTTTTACAATTTATTTTTTAACTAGCTCTGACACCTTAGCTGGACTTTAATGTTTGAAAGGGAGATAGACCTGACAGAAAATAAATTTGTTTTTATGGCCTTTTGAAAACAGATTTTTGCTTTAGGTGAAAAATAAGGATTTTTGGTAATGTTAAAGTGTATGGATTTGTAGAGATAGATATGTACTATCTTTTGTCATAGAACCATCTCCCAAACTTTGGAGGTATTGGATTTGTATGTGCACATAATGTGACTAGAAATTTATATTGAATTAGGCTTCTGAGTTGGATTTGGTGTTTGCAGGGACACAGTTATCCTGAGGCCATTAGAATTTGCGCTGGGACCCAAAATGCACACCATCCAGTGCTGTGGCTGAACAGAATGCAAGAATAACTGTATTCCACTACAGTGGAAGTCAAAAAGTGCAAGAGGAGATGTTGTTATTTGTTGTAAAACAAACTAGTAGTCTTGCGAGCACTGGAACCGGCTAAACCTGCTTTCCTATGAATTTGGTGCACAGGGATGATGTTTTGTTGTGTCTAGTTAGATAGGCTCATGCTGACTGCCATAAAAGTGCTTTCATGGTGTCTCACCTCTCCTATTTTCACTCCAAATGCAGCTATTTCCTATCTGTAAGCCCCCACTTCCCTTTCAAGTTTAGTTCAAAAAGAGCCAATGTTTTGAAAAGTTTTTGGGAAAGCACTGAGTGACAAATAGATCATTGGTAATCTCATGGCCCTCATTAGGAATAGGGAAGAGACAAAACATGAAATTCAAAACTTATTTTGCTTGACTTTCTAGCAGGAAATCTCTGGCAGTAAATGACTTACAACAATCTGAACTATTTGGCCATTTTTGGCAGTCGTGCTGGAGCTCTCCCAGCTAGAAGCTGGTAAAGACCAGGTTCCCATGAGGATCTGCATCTTTCATGTTTTCTGCTAAAGCCAAGCCCTTTCCAGGGAACCTTGTGTGACAGCACCACTCCCAAAAACATTTTTCTCTTTGGTAGATGTTAACAGATGAATGTGGCCCTCCTTTTCTTGTCTTAAAGCACAAGATGCTCAAACCACTTTATAGAATATTTTCTAAGAAAAAGCATAAGAATTGGCTGGGGAATAAATTGTTGAGCTGCAGTGTTTTGATCCCATCCTCCCTTAGCATTCACACACACGGCCTTTTAGACTTGGCTTCCGTATAACTAAAGCAGCGAGTAGTAAAACAGACCCAGAACACAGAGAACATGTTCAGTCTGATGATCCCGTCGAGTGCAGAAAGGCTGCCAACATTTTGTTCCGAAACTTTTGTCAAGAATTCAGCTCAGGCAAGGAAATGCTTTTTTCATGCCCAAACAAAGGCCTCAAATAACGCAGCCTGTAAGCTACATCCATACCAACACCCCTTGGACACTGACGTACGCTTAGGGCTAAAAGAGTAGCATCCGTATTTTACAAGACAGCCTGAAAATAAGCATGTCTTTGGAAAGACATTTTGCTCTCTGCAACATTGACTTTAATGTTTGTGTGTCACGTACTCCTCCAGTCAAGAATGTATTACATTAAAAGCATAGGCAGCTGGCCCCGAAGGGCACAGACTTCTTTATTTTCCTCAAATTATTACTTACTGATAACCAAACAGTGCTGCTATTGCCAAGCACTTCAAACAAAAAGCAAAACAGGAACACGAGGTTTGAAAAGCTCAAGCTCTGCAGCTATTCCAGTAAGACCAGGGAGTTCCTCATTTCATCCTTCACATGCTGATTGCAAGGAAGATTAAGTCGTATTTCACAGATCTGATATACCAAGCCTGCAGGCTATAGTGTGTTCTCAATCCATACATTAAACTCCTGTTGCCACGAGTGTGAGCTGTGTGCCTGTACAGAAGGTATGAAACTCCCTTCCCTACAGTTATCTACCTTTTATCTTCATCCCGGGAACCTATACTCTTCCCAGCCTCAATTACATCATCCTCTATAATATTTTCATTGTGTTCTAATAGTTTCTGATAAAGTTTTTGTTGTAGCATTCCTTAACTGATGTTTGGTTATCAAGTATTCATATTTTTGAGGAAGAGAGAGCTGATGAGAACGTGAGGAATTGCTACGATGATTAGAAAAAAAAAAAAGGGACTTTTCAACCGTTCTGGATGCTAATAACACAAAAAATGCATTCAGAAACATACTGAAAATTGACCATATTCTTGAATTTGGAAGTCAACGCAACCTTCAGTGAAGAAGCACTAGCCTAAGGTGCATTGATAACAAGACGAGTCACTCATCAGAAAACAGGCTGCTATTGACTGACACATGAGAAAAAAACAAAGTGATTGTCATACCTGACAGAAGCTAGCGTTTTAAGGGATTTTATTCTCCTCCCTCCACCTTTCTTCCTCCCAGTCAACAATGCAGGCCAATTCTCTTTTCATCCCCTAAATGTGGCTTTGATTTAACATATATATTATATTAAAATATTGCATAGATAGATAGACAGAACATATTATATGAAATCTTACTTCAATATGCCACCGGTAAAAAGAGAATGGCTAAAAATATGAGGTAATCCCATGTTGGTAGCCTCACACTGAAGTATGTTCAGATCAGAACAGCAGCATCTGCATCATACAAGACAGCCTGAACATAGGCCTGTCCCACTGGTCAGGCCAATTACTTTCTTCCAAACGCCTACAAGACCCTACTTTTAGAGCAAGGAGGAGAGGACTACAAAAACCTGAGGAGATTTATTAGAAGTATGCAATAGGAGGAGAAAAGGCAGGGGAATGTGAGGGGGTTGAATAACTATTTCAATCATCAGCAACATAGGAAAAGAGACAATTTTATTTCAAATTTTCATCCTTAGGGGGAAAAAGGAGAAAACAGAAGCAGTTTTATGTTAGTGTCTGACAGCTAAGGAAATAAGGGCAAACTCTGAGCGAGTCGTCTATCAATAGTCAAGCATTTAGGGCAAAAGATGGCATTTTACATCAAGGTGCAGACACTGTTAGTCCTCCCTCCCCAGTCATTCAAATGGGGAGAGGGGAAGCCCTGAATTATGCTCTTAACGTAAAAATGGAGGAAGGAACCAGTGGTTGTAGGAGACTTGGCTGGAGTGTGGGCTTAGACGGTAAGCAGATGGCAGGAAGAGCGGTACAGACGGCTGCCTAGAAGCAGGCAGCCACGTACGAAGGAGATGTCTTTGCTGAAGTCACTCATTTTGGCTGGAGTGAGTAGGCTAGGGGGGAAGGAGCCAGGTCAGCTGTTTCCTTTCATAACCAAGGCATATGGTTGCAGTTTAAAAAGGAAAGAAAAACTTAGGAGATTTTATACCTGCATTTTAGGATTAGAGGGAAATGGCAAATCTGCAGTGATTTATGTCAGTACTTTCCTCAATATTTGGAGAAGAAAGATAAACAAAATCAGCAGGGATTTCATATCAGCATTCAATTTCAAGAAGCAGAACTACAGTGATTATATAATCCTCACCATTCAGAGAAATCTAGGTTACTGTATCAATACTCACCAACTGAAAACTACCATTTGCTCCAGTTGTAGTCAGCTCTGTCAAATTAGGAATAAGTCCGTACATCCTGTCACACTGAGTGCAGCCGCCCTGTCACGCCTTGCACCCACATCCGTGCCGCCCTGCAGAAATGCCAATGGTTATTCAGACCTTTTTGCATTTTCACTGAAGCAAGAGGTAATTGCCAAGATAGCTTTATGATCGTGGAGAACCACAGCAAAAAAATTAATGGAGTAAAAAAATCCCTTTCTATGGGTATTTTAAAGAGCTGTTTCTAATGACGCACAAAATAAGCCATTGTGCACTGCAGCTTTCTTATTCCTATAAAAAAATGAACATTTCTGCGCACCAGTGACCAGTGCTTTTAGCACTGAAGATGAAGCAGGTACCAACATCTATTTCACTTAGGACTGATATTACCCCTTATAAGACTGTTTCAGATATTTCTGTCTTTGCCAGAATTTGCCAATTTTAAGTGATCTTTGCCATGCAGCATGTCTGGCATGAGCCAGAACATTCTGGAAAATTTCAGCTATTATAGTTTATCTACTTGCAAGAATGAAGAAAAGGGATTTCTTCTCCATCTTAGAAAATTGTTGCCTTTTTGTTTAAGAAATTCCTTTTGAACATCAGCCTGAAACCTAGTTGAAAGGTAGCCGCTGGGTCAGAGATGTATTTTTTGCTTTCTGTGAAAATTAGTTTAATAGTGGATCAATTTGCAAATCTTTGAAAAAAATCTGAATTCATAACAGCCTTCAAAGACTACAGATGGAGAAATAGTATATGATTATTTCACTAAAAATGGGCTAGCATAATCAAAAGGATTAAGGTTCATCTAGCATTTGACATTATAATTTTAAAATTCTGTTAACAAAGATGTTTTTGTGTTCTGTTACAAAGCTGTCTTACAAAAGGTGTTTAAAATGCCCTGTATTAATATTTGACTATGAGAAAAGAGAAACTTTCCTTTCGATTTTCAAGGAAAGCCAGAGTCTAATCACTTAATAGGGCCAGATTGCCAGCAGAGGTCCCTAATTAAGAACTATATCCTTAAGCATATGCTAAACTTCATACATACACATTTTATTGAATTAGGACCCGCATGACTACTATGTTAAATTTTATCAGGCCAAAAAAGGCATTTAGAGTAAAGCAATGACCTAATATGCACAAGAAAAACCATTTCCAGCTTGTTCTGGCGCTGCCGTGCCCTCTTACTTTTTGCCATGTGAACTGAGCACGATTCTTTAATCATTCTTGTACCTAAAGTATTTTATCTGGGTTCTCAGTGAAATGTACTCCAGAAAAATGAAATGATATTGAGTTTATTTCATTTTACATCCATACATTTTTAGCTATCTCTTTTTACTGTTTCTGATTTGCCATGAAATATTTTCTGGAGGGCCAACAGGCAGCTGATTTCACCAGCATCCAAAAAAAAAAAAAAAAAAAAAAGCCTCGAGTCCAGCACAGGTATCACAGAAGGCCTGGGTCAGCAAGTATGAGCAGGGAAGCGTAAGCATTGCTGCTACGGCATGACTTGCCCAAGAACAGGGAGGGGGACTACGTCAGTTCTGCGATTAACCTAAGTTCCAGTAATAAGCCCAAAAACCAATGACTAGCACTAATCTAGTACCAAAGTATCTCAAAGTGCTTTACCAACACTAAACATACCACTGTGCCTTATGGCCATTTTATCATCCCTGTTTAGCAAAAGGAAAAAGGTAGCATGCCCTCCCACCCTTAGGAAAATTAGTTTTGTAAGCTCTGATTCTCTGTTTTTCCAGTTTCTAGTGCTCAAAATAGGATCTCTTAAAGGTGAGGACACAGAACGCAGAAACCCAGCCTCAGAGGCAAGCTTTCCAAACTCTGGCTGCCAGCACTTGCCTGGTGCCACACAAGGAAGCACTGCAGGAGATGTTATTACAGTTTCTCATTCTCAGTTTCTGGGTCCTCTCGAGGCTGTGCCATATTCCTGACGCACTGTCCTTTATTCTACATCTAATAAAAAATTGAATTCCCTAATATCCATAGAAAAGTAACTTTTCCTTACAGCTTTTATAGAAGATGCACAAATCTTGAAGCAAAAAGCCCCCCAAAATTAGGAGAAAAAAATAGCAGAAATACAACTGTTCTAATTCAGCATTGTAGACCCACTGTCCTTCACAGATTGGTCAGGCACAGCTCTGCCACATGTGAAGACCGCACCTATGCTGGAGAGGTAGTCAAGCCACAGCATATGTAGTTAGGCTGGGGGGCCAAAAGCACTGGGATTTTTTTCCCTGGAGTTTCTTATAAACTGTAATTTCCCAATTAAAAAAAATTAAAAACCAGAGAAAACCTCATTAAAATCACTCCCAAGAGAAAATATGTCAAAGCTGCCCTTCAAAGGCAGGCCTCATGACTTTCTCTTTCCCCGCACATGTGCCCTCACTGGGCAGCGTGCTTACCAGTATCCCACTGGCCACGGGATGGCACAGCAGGGCAGGGCAATCCCTGCATCCTGCACCTTCCTGGCGTGGTGACACTGCTGCTCTCCCCCTTGGTGGTCCCGAGGACAGGGCAGGCTAACTAGCTGTGCCTGGCATGTGGGGACACGGACTTGGAGGAAAAACAGGCCACCAAGCGAGCAAAAGCAGGATCCAATTAAATAAGTTTTGCACAGTGGTGAGCCATTGGAACTCTACTAGTGCCAACACACATCTGCTTAAAGATTTCCAGGCTGGGTACGGCCAGCTCGGGAGCACTCAGTGGCTCAAGAGTTACGCTGCTTAATAACACACAGCAATCAGGTCAGGACTTAAAACTCCCAACAAGGATTTGCACAGTTTGTTAGTCATCAGCCAGGCACGTGGACTGCAAGATTAGTTGTTGTGAAAGACTCAGGAGAGGTGGAGAGAAATGGCAGCATGAGGGCTGCCCTGGCTTTTCCATACAAGCTTGATCCCAGATAAGGCAAGATTTCAGAGGCAGCATGTGTTCTCAAAATAAGTTCCCCAGCAGGAAGGAAAATAAGCCAGCATTTAAAGGCTGTCTGAGCAGCTGAATGCCAACAGGTGACTCTGCCTTTTGGTCCCTGCAGAGATAGCTGAGGTCACACCGCAACCAGTGGGAGAAGCAACACGGTCTGCAAGAGCGTCCCTGGCACTTGGGCCCTGGTTCCCATGCTGCCACTTTCCCCAGCCGCCGCCATTCGCTGGTGAACCACATCCCCCACCCCACACGCAGGGACATCCATCCCCTCCATAGGTCTGAGCGTCACCAGGAGATACCCCACACCAGCTGCTGCTCCCCACGCCTGGCAGCAGTGCCCTCGGATGGCAGGTCCCCCCCACTGCCTCTTCCAGCCTGTGTCCCAGCCAAAGGGCCCGGGGCACACTCCCCGCCTGCCCGCAGGACAGCCCAAACCTCCCTCACTGCTCCTTTCAGTTTCTGGGGGAGCTGGCAGCACTGGCTGCTCGCTGGCTTCCTTAAATATTTCAGCAACACCATTCAAGCAGCTGAGGGCAAATTTTGTCATGATGATGATTTTTCCCTTAAACACAAAGATTCCTAAGACAATCATGTGTGGTTAGGACCCAGTAACGACACATACTCCATAGGCCAGGACTGATTGCGTTTTGAGACCTTCACGATACTGCAAAAATCCATGAAATAAAAGGATGGAAAGAAAGTAAAGTTTTTGCCACAAGATACCACAATAGATAATTGTTATCTATTTTATGGAACCTGACAAGCTCTCCAGCTCGAAAACAAAAAAGTAAGATTTAGTTCGGTTTTTTTCAGGATATCAAGAGGGCTTACTGCTTACAAAATCGTATTCCCAAAGCAATAAAGCTGCTTTTGTCACGAGTTTGGTTTAAAAGAAATGATTCAGATCCAGGTTTCATTGCAGCTGCTTTTGATAATGCCTTTAAAAAGTTGCTAGAGTATGTAAAACACAAAACAAGCCTGACAGCTTGTGTAATAAGTTTTGTCCTGGTTGAACTCCAAGTTACAGTTGTGTAAAGCCAAGCTAAAGAAACCACTATTTAGAACAAAAATGAAAATGGAAACTTTGGATGAATAACAACACTAACACTCTTGTTTCAACATATACTTAGATAGGCTATATACCTGTTTGAAAGGATAAATACCTGTTTGGGGTTTCTTGCGTCTTTGGACTGGGAGGTCAAGGATAATCACTTGTTTCTAAACAGCCTGACACAGTTCTCATCCCCTAAATCAGAACCTATTCCTTCATCATCAGTGATGTCATTTCACAGTCATATTATGTCAGTGTTGCTAAACAAAACTTGAGCCTTTGCAATCTAACTATATCTTCTATGTAGGAATCATACAAAAGACAAACATTATTATTACTCATTCTTCATAAATAATAATTATGAAGGAGAAATACTTTAAATTACTAAAAACATCAATAGCTATTTAGTAACTACCATAATAAACCATACAGTATTTAATAAAATGCATTGTTTACTTTTTCCTTAGTATCTAAATTGCAATGTATAAAGTATTCTTTCCTAAAACTAATTTGTGAACGCTTGCACCAAACATCATTTTTTCAAGACCCCCTTTGATTTTTTTAAATGCCATTCAAATTTTAATTCTTTTCCCTGAAGAAGCTCTGGAGAATGAGGAAAAGGACAGAAGCAGATTCACCACTGCTGTTAAGGAGCAATTTCATTAAGACACCTATTCCATTATCCTCCTTTAAAAATAAATAAAAATAGTAAAAACTGGAACAGAGCAACCACAGAGTTTGCAGTCTTTCGTGGTTCTGCTGTCTTACAGGGATTGCCAGCCTCCACAACATGCTGCCCCAGCATGCTATCAACCCACGAATGCAGGAATAACCAGATCAGACAGGAGGATGGGACTGATCTTCTGTCATGCACCCAGCCAATTCCAATCCCTCACCTTCCAAAGAAAGGTCAAAATTGGCCCTAATTTTCCTGGCCTCCCATTATGATACTACCGTCAAGGGCAGAGGAGAAGATTGCTTCCCAGCCTCAGAGAAAATTACATCATTATTTCTCTCTAAAAGGAGATTTGATTAGAAAGAAGCAGTGGGCAAAGTCACTGTGCTCCTTGCTGGTGCAGCTGGCATAACGGGCACAAGCACGATAATGAACGTTAGCCTCCATAACAAAATTATCCAGCCCTTTTTACACGCAGTCAGCGTAGCTAACACAATGCCCTGCCGCAGCAGTGAAGTCTGCCTGTCTTCTCTGTGAAGAAATAGTTCCTGTATCTTCTAAAGTTTCCAATCTTTCATTTCATTCATTGACCTATTCCAATGGTATTTTACAGAACTGGCTGAGAAGGGCACAACTGATCATTTTGATTATAAAATTATAAGAAACTATTGATGCTGAGATTCTCCTCAAGGAGCCTTTCAGGCTAAACAATGATCCTAAGGGCAAAATAATCTGATCAGCAGCATTTTTAGAACAGGATCTATTGCCAGGATGTGTGCACATATATATGTACATCTATATTGATGATCAGCCTTTTTAGAACAGGATACACATAAAATGAACATGTGCCCCACGCTCCTGGAGCAAGTAGGCAACGGCTAGAAAGCGTGTACGAAGTCACATTTCAGATTAGACCCACACTGTGCAGCAAGGCTCTAGTTCTTAAAATACAGGGTTTTTTCCATCTCCTTCCCTCTTCTTTCTGCTTTTTGCCTCACCTGAGTCTTTACACACGTGCCCAAAACACAAGAATATGTTTGTAACACCAACTGCATCTCCAGTACAGTACAAAGCTGAGCAGTAGTATAGCATTTGTTTAAGTAAAGCACAGGAAAGTGAAGTATAATTTGCTGTTTCCCAGAGTCTAAAATTTTCCCTCAAATTCTATGCAAGATTGATTCATCTGAACTCAGGTCAGCTTCAAGCTATAAGACACAGAAACTGCTTATTTCTTGCCTAGGCTCAGAGGACGGGTCACTTTGCTCCGGTAATATACAGCAGGACAACCTTGCCCCTGTATTAAATTGCAATTGTTTTCTTTCAGACATTAAGATCCCACTTTCTCTTTTTGTAGGAAGCAAGCTGCAGTGGAGCACAGCGATCTCAACAGTGGTGTTTGTGTGGCTGTTTGCTGCATTTTGGTCCGTGATGCCCTTGTTGGGGTGGGGCGAATACGACTACGAGCCTCTCCGCACCTGCTGCACGTTGGACTACAGCAAAGGAGACAAGTGAGGGGTGCAGGGATCAGGTGGCAGCTTTCCACAGAGCAAGCACGGAGGCGTTTGTCAGCAGTGAGCAAACCCCACAGTCCCCCTCTGCCCAAGCATCCCCAGGCAGCAGCCATCCCACCAGCTCTCGAGGGCTGGGGTAGGATGCCATACTGACAGGACTGCTCCGCTCTAGCCACGTGCACCATTTAGCACGGTAACACACCAAAGCCTCTACAGAGAGCGCTGGGCTAGTCACTGTGCCGTCAGCTATTGCCTGCTGCCATGACAGATCCCCCTCCCTAGCAGTTCGGTGAAAGCACATCTTGAGATGCCCTCAACTTGGGGCGATGCTGCATTCAGGGACAGTAGAAACAGCTCCAAACCAGCACCAAGGCAGCTTTCACAGGTCCATAGGAGAAGACCGGCTTTGGTATTTCTGCTGCTTCCTTGCTCCCTGTGTTTATTTGTCTAGTTATCTGAAAGCTGCATGTTTTACAGGTTCAGTACTCAAAACTTTCATAATTGTTCTGATGCACGTATAAGGTCTAGCATTATTGCTGTTACCTACAATATTCTGTGTTTGTCCCATACACAACAGGATGGCACAACTTAGTTGACCTTCAGAATATGCTACATCTCAAACATATTGACAAGACTGGTCTTGGCAATTTTAAATATATAATATTTACATTAAATTTATGTAGATGTACTGCACAGGAATTAACAGTCTGTTCTTTTTCCTCACCCTTTCCAGAAACTATGTCACGTTCCTTTTTGCTCTGTCCCTTTTCAATTTCGTGATCCCGGGTTTCATCATGCTGACAGCCTATCAATCCATTCATCAGAAGTTCAAGAAAAGCGGGCAATATAAGGTAAGAAAGTTTCCTCAGCCTCCACAACTGCATTGCCAAAAATTGGCTTGCTTCTGAGAGAAAGTCCTCAAAAAACCCTGTTCCTTCTCACAGTTTCTTTCACAGAAGCTTTGACTCGACTCCTTCTGTGCTGACTAACTCCCAGCCTTTGACTAAGGAGAGTAGTGCAGCGCTGGAAGGGCTCCCTCAGAGAGGTTGTGGAAAACTCCATCCTCAGAGATTTCAAGGTTCAGCTAGACAAAGCCACAGCTGCCCTGATGGAGCCAAAGTCCCCCTTCAAAGAGAAGACTGAACTAGCCACCTCCAGGGATCCCCTCAGCCAACATTGCTATGATTCTAGTCACAAGAACAAACACAGAGTATATGAAGTACTTGTTAGTAGCATACTGATATTTATCCAGAGTATATGAAGTACTTGTTAGTAGCATACTGATATTTATCCAGAGTAACTTTGCTCAGAAAGGATCATTATTACCTACTTTGATATGAACTCTTAGCTTGTCACTGAAAACGTCTTCCAGAACTACAACACCGCAAAAAAAACATCACAGATGCTCAGTGGGGGTCGAAGTGCCTTTATAAATGCGGCATGTTTGCATTCGGCTGAGGAAACTCAGAAATCTTTATGAGCTGGAAACAAAGGAATTGTTCTGGCATGGCAGGTTTATGGGAATGTAATTTGGTGATTATATACCTTGTTTCCTTATGTGCAGTCTGTACAGGCTGTAGGTGCCACGCTTGGCTGGCTGGTACAGCCCGACTCCTTAACAGTTATAGACAGTTAATTCTTGAGAAGAATGTTATAATGGCAAAGAGACAGTCAGGCAGACTAATTTGTAGCTGTCTGCAATATACACAAGTCCTCTACATAATTCTTGAACAAATTTTTATTATAAATCTACAGCTTTTTTCAGTGAATTTATGTAATAGCTTGTGGGTTTTTTTCTTTGCCTACTATAGGATATTCTGCAGTTACACAGACTATAGTTACGATGCAGAAAGTGCGTAAGCATAAAATATCATTTCCCTATTGATTAATATTTTTAAGACTCAGGAACATGAACAGGTCATGAATACCATGGATGAGGCCCTAGCATGCAAGGACACGGGAACCCAGACAGGACACAACGTCCCTGCATTCATTCATTGCATTACTATAATACTGGCTCCATGCACTTTGTCTGCAAGACTCTAAGAAGTCAGCAACATATTAGTTCTTTTCAATCTGTTTTTAAACTTGCATATTGCCCTCCCCGCCTCAGTGGCTATTAAAGACCACAGCTGTTTGTATAGCAGAAACACAGATTTAACCACTACAGCATAACTTGCTTTGTCACCTCACTCCAGGAGCAACTGAAGCCAGCTCCCTGGGAACAGTGTTTCCTGGCTTACAGTATAGGCAGCCCTTGGGGAAGAGGAAAGAGCACAAATCATTGGGAATATATTCATACAGCTCTATTAATATCAACAGCAAAGTGGGCACAATACAGCATGTTCTACTGGCCAGCCTTTTTCTACTGAACAAGAACTACAACCTCATAGTATCTGTCCTATCTGCTTATTGCCCTGTGCGGCTGCGAAGTAGAAAGGAATTTGTTACTCTTGTTTTTCAGTTTAATACTGGCTTGCCATTGAAGACACTGGTCATTTGCTGGGGTCCCTATTGCCTTTTATGCCTCTATGCAGCAGTTGAAAATGTGATGTTCATTTCACCAAAATACCGAATGGTAAGTCAATGCCATCTGAGGGAATTCAAAAAATGGCACTGTTCTTACTTTCCTCTCTTTGTTGCAGTAGAACAATACCAAGTCACTCACCAACAGTTTGAAAGCAGATGCATGCAGAATAAACAAATTGTTTCCTCAAAGCATGCGATTTATCTACCATTTTTAAGGCAAAATAACTAAGCACAGTAATATAATAGCACTTTGATCAAATAACAAATTAGGAAGTTTGATTTTCTTCTTCTTCAGCAGCCAGTTAGGGATCTGTAGCCTAGATTTGCTTCACAGTCTGCAGGAGTTTTTCGTGTCCTTCCCAAAGTCAGGTGCTGGCTCAGAATTTTCAATTTTGAACATACAGTTTGTTTCATTCCTTTTTCTAATACTTTCCTCTCCTAAGGGAAGTCGCAATTGATACAGTTACAGTTTTTCCTTTTTTTAATTCTTATTTTTTAAGTCTTAGCTATGAGACTGCCTCTGGGACTCAGTAAAATTATACTGAACTTTTCAATTTCTATTCAGTCCCTAAAAGTCAGCCCAGTTTCAGGTCACCAAATGCATTACTGTTTTTAGGTATTTAGTACCCCACATAAAACATGTTAGCAGTATTAGCCCGCTAACCATCAAAAGGTGTCCACGGCACACTGTTCACACCTCCTAAGTATGCATTTGTATTCAGTCTCAGCTAAAACCACCTAGTTTCAGTCAATGCTGAACTTCTCTCTCCTGGAGACTACCCTTTCCTGGGCAAGTGCCACTGACTGACCAAATAGCTTTGACATCTCTCATCTCTTTGGGAGCAGCAAACTACTGCCTGTTAACAAATATTATGTCTCACAACAGATTCCTGCCATTATTGCCAAGAGCGTGCCAACAGTGGATGCCTTTGTGTATGCCCTGGGGAATGAGAACTACAGAGGAGGAATATGGCAGTTCCTTACAGGACAGAAGATTGAGAAAGCAGAGGTTGATAACAAAACTAAATAACCTGTTGCCCTCAACCCGTTGTTGATTGCGACGTTAAGCCAAATTAATGCAGGTACATCACTGAAAGCAAAACAGTAGAGGAAACCATGTGCATTCTCCCATATGTACATACAAAGGCAGTTCCACATTGGAAAGACTGTGCATCGGCTACAAGCAAAGAAGTATTGAGAGAAAGCCCCGCAGATAACTGTTCAAACTATCACGAGCTGCTTGTCAAACAAGCTGCCTTAAGCCTATGTTGGTTGTAGTCAGTCTCATTTTATATGTTACTGCAAATAAATCGCATGCTACAAAGCATTTTTTTTCCTGATAGACTAACACAAAAGCTCAGCAAATTAACTGAAGTAGCGGGTTTGTTTATCCAGTGAGGCCTACCCAAATTAATCCACGTGTGGTTTGGCCATATGGTAACGTCTGGATTACTAAAAGATTAAAGGAGTATCCAGAATTATACCACACATCTGTATAAACAGCTTGTTCATCTAAGTAATGCATTTTCAGCGCACCCAAAATGGGAGTTCCCAAATTTTCAGGATGAATCTGCCTTCCTAATTACATCAAAACATTTCAGCAGACATTTTACCCCAGTAAGGAATATTAGCTTGGCTTCTATTCAAATGAATTAGTGTGCGACTTTCAGCTTAGTCGCACACTAAACTCTATCAGATTTTGCAGATGCTACTCACTAGGACAATCAAAAAAGCTCACAGTGCATCATTAAAGCATTCATATTTTTAATCAAACACTGGGTAAAAACTAAAGGGAGGTATGGATCAAATTCTGTTCTAAAAACATTGCAAGAATAACACACACACGCCATTAAATTCCATTATGCTCTATACGGGTGAAAGCAATCACTGAAGTAGTTGCAAATAAAGACAGGTCTGAGCAAAAAGCCACTTATTTCACAGTGTTAGGAATGTACTGTAATAAATAATGGCTTATATTATTTGGTTTGGATCTGAGTCCCCTTTGGCTTGAAGGGAACATACCTCAGCTAGGAACGTATCGCAGGCTTTGGTTCTTAGCTCATTTTCAGAGTGTTTTTGAGTTCCTCTTACTGCAAACTTTTTATTGTGGGAGTAGAAAGGAGGGTTCGTCTAGCATTTCTCCATTCTCTTGGATGGCTACAAATTTTAATAGTGCCTCTGTTTAGTTTTATACATTCCTTTTTATATTTGATCACTGAAAGCTACGGACAGGTAACGCTGAGTATTATTACAGCAACCAAACTTATCCCCTACAGTTACACCGAATAAACGTGAGGTAACAAAATTACTCAAATCTTGCAGACCTAGGGTGATGCAAAACTTACAGATGAAGGAAAGGGGCCCTTGAAGAGCACGACATATGCTCGTATAGCCCAGTGTAATGCTTTGTATCACAATCTGTTCTCTCTCTGAGATGCTTTGTATCACAATGTGTTTAATGCAGCACAGTGCATTAAAATGACATGAGAACAGGGCTGTTCAGCCTGAGTGGGACCTCATGCGGCAGTCCTGAATGAGATCCCTCTTCAGCAAGGTCTATGTCACATTGCGTTGCGCATTGTGTGACCATTAGTACTTAGCTGCTCTGACCCACTCTTGATTTTCATGTGTTTTCACGCCACGCTTACATTCCTCCAAAAGGTAGGGGTGTGGGTAAAACATGAATTATTTATCCTGTAATTCATTCACACCCTAAATGCCTCAGACCAATACTTCTCAACCCCTCAGGCCCACAGCCGTCCCAGCTGAAGACCTGCTTAATACAATAAGTTACAAAGGCTTCTTGACTGAAGTGAGGCAAACAAAGCAGTTGAACAAACTGACTGGACTTTAAACGTCCTTAGCTGTAGTTCATAATGTCTTAGCTGCTGGCTTCCTACTAAAGGATAGAATAAATGAAGTTGCTTGCAGCTCCTGGAGAGGTTTGTTCTATGAGGCCATAGAAAATGTGAATTTCTATTTAAAAAAAATAGAAAAAAAGAGACAGATAGAAACAGATGCAAGAGTTCCCAGGAACTGGGCACTAAGGCAAAAAATAAAGCAAAACAAACAAACAAAAACACACACACACTCTTCTAGCTATAAATGAATAGCGAGAACTAGTTATCTGCATTAATCGGAACCAGCGGATGATTGCTAACAAGTATATTAACAAGTGCATTGTGTTTCTTTCAGAAAAGTGTCTCAAAGCAAGCTGCACTGTATTAAGAAATCGAACACAAGCTTCGAGTTAATTAGTTACCCTCAGCATAGTCAGTCTTCCCTGCCACAGGGCTGGCATAGGGCCCTGCAGCACTGCTGTTTGTCTAGGTCTTGCCAACAAGGCTCTGCTGCTGTTCTACTAAAGCACGTCACAGCAAGGCCCCATATTTCAAGTAGGGTATGCTGAAGCATGCAAAAATCTCATCATGCTTTCACACCCTGGAGAATCCCAGCAGACTTTATAATATCCCAAAGTACAGCCTAGGGGTCATAGAGGGGCTGCAAAACTCTCCTATAGCTAGTATCCACCCTATCATTAAAAAACAAAACAAAACACCACCCACACATAACAAACAAAGAAATACGCGTAACCCTTGGATGCATTCAACAACTCAGCTGAAGCTGGAACAACCAACTGAACTTTAGTGATTAATGCCAACTCTGTTGTTAAAGATGAGAGCGACTTCAATCTACCCAAAAAACTCAGTGACAACTTTGGGCTACTTCAAATCAGCTATTGCAGCCCTCTGTTGGGGAGGGACTGGACAATTGGTCACAGTCAAAATAAAAGAAGGAAGTGTCCCTCTCCTTTGGGTTCAATTACTTGATTCAGTACCCAACTACTCTTAACACAGTGATCTGCAGTATTATATCCAATATTACCAAGTCATCCTAGTATTCCTATTACAGATAGCCTAATTCTGCTCATTATGTTCGCTTGTGTTAGAGGAGTTGTTTTGTTGATATTTTGATGTTCTGATAAAAAAATAGGCTTCTAAAGAAGAGAAATTAATTTCTCCTCCTTATCCCTAGATGCAAACAGAATAATCTCAGGTTTTATTTCAACAGAAAGGCAGGCCTCATACTTTAAATAGCCTCTCTTGCAGTCCTATTTTCAAGGCTATTAGACGCCCACAACTCCAAATGAAGTTAGTGTGTCCTCAGTAACACTGAATATCAAGCTCTGGCTGACTAAGCTTTCTGCGCTGCCCATACTTGCAAACATCCTACAGTTGGATAAAAGAGACTGGAGTTTTTCTGCAGTTCATGTTCTTCATGGGCTCCATACTTTTTCTGATGTATCTTTCCTAATAACTGCTGAACTTCTGACTGGGACACTACAGACTGATCTAGAAATTGGATTAGGGAAAGAATTCGCACTATTCCTGTCTATCATCATACTGCTTTGAATTGCATTACCACAGAACAGTGAAGTGAGCTGCTTTTGCCACCACGGAGGAGAAAGACAGCCAAAGTTTCTAAATTCGGGCCCAAGTGCTAGTGACTAGTTTGGTTCAGCCACTTGGGATGTAAAGACTGATAATGTAAGATAATTATAATATGATGAAAGAAAGTGCTAAGTCACAGGTACCTACCATATCTTCTACTATGTCTCACTTAGATTTCTTGTGGTGTTTTACCTGTGTGGGATATCTGGGTGGAGACTCACACCTCTACCTAGGCTCTAGTATGCTGAGTTTGCACTTTGGAGTTAAATGCAAAAATATTTGGTACTATCCACACTGTATGCATACTCACAGTTAGAGATTATTTATCAGATAATTATGATTGATGTTCTATATGATCAATCATCTATATGAGAAAAAGTGGTCTAATAAAGTCTTCACCAGCAGGTGCTAAAAACAGGCATCCTTCTTTCTGCTTAGAAAGAGGGATGGACTTTTGCATGAAAATTAAAATAATAACTTTTTTTTAAATGGTGAACACACATATGCATAGATATCTATTTTAGATGGTGTTTGGAAACTTGCTAATGTAAGGTAACCTCTTTCACATTCTTTAGAGGGCAAAAAGATCCAGGGATGTCAGTAACAACAACAAAAAAAAAAACTTAAAAAGATTTCAACAAGATGCAAGTTTGACTGTTTATAAATATAATTAAAATTGTACATGAAAGACTTAAGAATTATTTGCTTCTACTTTAAGACCCTTGGATTTACACAGGCAGGACTGTTTTCCTATGTGAGCCATGTAGTAAACTATCAGCAGGTTTTGTTCAGAATGCAACATCAGATTGCATGTAGCATCTCATATGTGTGTTGACTGTAACAGAGGAAGAGAGCTTAGGGTGACCAAAGGCACTGTGCTGGGATATGGCTTTTCCTCGCACTGGGAAAATAAGAGACAAGCCCAGGGCTTGGCCTCCTGCATATCGATTAGAGGCAACTCACTGCTACTGCCTGAACAGTGGCATAGAATCGATGTCAAAGGGAACAAGCAAGTAGCAACCTCGAGATATTGGCCAATAAGAACTTAGATGCAAATTCTTAATGTGAAATCAACACTTAGCAATGCAATTAAGAAATACTTCCGATGCAGATTCAGTTATCTATTTAAAGAAATATAATTTAGATTAATCTAGAGCTTTAACATAAACTATTTAAATTCTTTTTTAGAAATATGCTTCAGAGGACAACACTTAAATCTGGAGACCCTTAAGCTTAGCAAGCTTGTGTTAGCAAGCTTACTACCAATTTGTTCTCGGAAACCTGAAAAAATAATTGTGCAAAGTCTACCATCCCAATATTACGTTACAATAAGTCATAATTTTAAAAATAATTTCTAACTGATAATGCAAGAACGCAACTGCAGGAGAACAAACATTTGTGACCTACATCGTAGGTCACATTTATTGTAAAAAAAAGGGATTGAAATGGTCACAGCAGTATTTCACTTGCATATGAAAACTAGTGGAGAAATTTGTTTGGAAGCAGACAGAAAACTTTCAATATTTTCAATAACTTTCTTTACAATAACAGTGCTAAATTTTCAATATGCTTCAGATCTTGAAAATAAAAACAAAAAGTAAAAGCAAACTATATTTTGGCAGACAAAAGTTGGAGGTACTAATTGTCAGAAAAGTCGCTATTTGCATTCTCATTGATGTAGTAGCAAACACGAGATATAATTTCCCCCCCCCCATGTCATTCAATGATCCATGCCTGCTGTCACAAGATTTGTTTCACTGAACTGCACTGGGAAGCGCTAAGAAGGCGTTCTTCATTCCTTACTCTATAGTCTGACCCTTTATTTAAATACAGGCTCTTTAGGAAGCAAATTATGTCATGTTAGATGAGAGATCGTTAGCTGAAAAGCAGAAGTACAAGCAGAAGCTTAAAGATGCTGTAACTACAGATGAGAAAGGAATAATGCTGTTAAACAAAGAGGGAAGACAAAACCAGAAAGCGACAGCAACATTTGTCAACAAAGAGGCCTTAATTGTGTCTCACTACTGAACTGGAGCCAGGCTGAACCTCAAAGTTAACTGGCACTCTGCCATTATGCTTCTGGCCCAGCAATGCACAGCAGCACATCCTAGATACCGCACTGAATAGCGCCTCTGATGTATAGATCAAATGTCATGCTTCCCAGAGGGCTCCACAGCATTCCCTCCATATGGAAGGTCTCATCGCTCTTAAAGTAGCTAACAAAGAACAACCTTAGTGGAGACGAGATAGTTAACGCATTTCTGAGTTATCCCTCCATGTAAAAGGAAATTGTGTCAAGACACTCGGCACAGAAACTCAATATATTCAGCTCCTGAAGTATAGTCCCCCAGCCTGGGCAATGCACCAGGAAGTGGGATTCACGCACTATGTAAAGAAGAAACGACCTAAAAACAGACAATAAAACTGAACAGAGTTTGTCTCATATCCTGCCTGCTTGGCCTTTAGCAATGCATTTACCCACTTCCTCTATTTAGCTTGTTTTCAAGAAAGATTCAAAGCCTAAAATTAGGCAACCTGAAGTCTTTCTTTCAAGAAAATGACCAGGAAATCACAGTTATTGCCAGAAGAGATGCTCTCATAGGGTAGTGCTTGGTAGTGGAGGGATTCAAATCCATTTGTCCTTAGCCTGATAGGACAGGACATGTCTTCTTTCTCCCCAAAGATGCCCTAGCACTGTTGCAACACTTCCATTTCCCAACTGAAACTACGCTCTTTGCGGAACAGAATTCAAAGTTTAGCAAAATGGAGGGGCACAAATGGAGCACAAGCAGTTATGGTTTGATTTGACTGGAAGGGAAGAAATCTGGATCATGACTCCTGCTTCCAAGAGAAAATGGCAAAGGCATTGCTAATGAACACTTGGATTCTCTAAGATACTCATGAGGATTAGCAAAACACGACAAACTTCATTTCCTATGGAATTATCACAGAACATACTCTATGAATTATAAATAACACCACTGATAGATCTCAAAATATAGCTAGTGGGAAGCCTGGGACACCAGGAGGTGTCTCCCCCGTGAACAGGGATATTTTTGAGCCAGTAAGAGCTGTTCTGGAGCCAATGTTTTTTGATTCTCTATATGTGGATATAGTCACATATTCAGCTGACACAAACATTTATTGAGTAGTAAATTAAGAGATACATGGATTATCATTACAAGATGACCTGAACCACCTGGATAAATGGTTATAAGCCTTACCAAAACAAATTTTGTCAGATAAGTGTTTGAGATACAAGAAAGGCAGTCAGTTATATTTATACGATAGAAGACTGCTTTGAAAAACAGGACTCATAAGGATTTAGGGGTCATTATAGATAATCGCCTCAATGTAAGCTCTCTAGGCAATGCTGTAGCAAAAAGGACTAATGAGATTCTTGCATATAGAGGAAAAAAGGATGAAATAGAAATAACGAAGGATTCCAGCATCTTTGAGCAACACTGCCAAGATCTCTACTAGGTTACTGAATCATATTCTGCTGTTTGCATTTTAAAGAGGACTTGGAAACATTGGACAGAGTTCAAGTAAGTGTCACAGATGAATTCCCTGCCTTTAACCAAAAAAAAAAAAAAAAAAAAAAAAGGCCCAAGTCTTCTGATGTAAGGAGTAAGGAGCTCAACATATTCAGGTCATTGAAGAGAAAGCATAGACATAGCTTCATGTGATGAAGATATGCAGATAATTGCGCTTGGGCAAGACACGTGCAAGGAGCTTTCCAAGCAGGCTGACAAAGATCTAATGAGTAAAAGCTAAAGCTAGATAAATTCAACCTTGAAATAAGGGAAATTTTCCCTGCACTAAAGTAATAAAGGACAGGAACAGCTTATCATGGGAACTAGTGAAACCACCATAATTTGCAGCATTTTAGACAAAGACAGATCTGAAGATATGCGTTTAAGTCTAGCTTCAAACCAATTGATTATGGTTGTCCTTTCCTGCTCTGGAATCTATGAATCTGTTAGTACTTTCACACATACCTTTATCTCCTCAGCCCTTTGTAGAAGGGCTGTACTCAACGTGCTTGCCATGTTTCCATGTGTGTAATAAAATAACGGCTTGATAATGCTTCATGGATAACAATCAGGAAGGATGCAAGTTACCAGTCTGAGGCCACATCAACCTCATGTTCAGGGAGAAGGGATGACGAAGGGAAAGGGTTCCTTGCTCTTTCCTGAAGCATGCAGGACAACCAGGGACATGTGCCAGATGGATTGGACCATCACTCCTTCTCAAAGGGCAAAAATCTTCTTCTCTATACCCTTCTTTCTCTTTTTAAGAGATGGGTCTATGCTGCAGTCACAGAAGGAGCTACATGTAGCAAAAGACATCCCATAGGAATTTTTAACAAGTTAGTCTGGGGTTTGGGAGCCCTAGCTCATGGAGATCAGCCCAAGTTAACTTCTGCTTCTTGGCTCTTTTGTGACCTCAGTGCTTCACCAAGTCAAACTGGTCACCATATCTCCATTCCTTCCCCTCTCCTCCCTCCTCATTTTCCTTCCACCCAAGGCCATTGCATGAGACACTTGCTTTCCTTTACAGTATGGGATTTGTGGGGCTTGTTAGATACCTCTGGGTATTTCTCACCTAATTAAACCCACTGCAGAGATTGCCAGCAATAGTAATAAGTTAGTGTCTTCCTGGGGCTCACAGCAGTCTACCTCCCTGAGGGAGGAAATGCTTCAGTTTAGCTGGAGTCATACATTTAATGAACTGCCGTACACAGGAGGTCAGTCTAAATGATCTTATGGTCCCTGAGGTTGTTCCTCTTTCTTTTATTATCCCAGGTATGTTTTCTCTTTCTTTTCACAGGTCACTGGAGCAGAAGTACATGAAGAAGGAAGAAAGTTGCCCAGTAGGAATGAAGTTTTTAACGTGGTGTCACCTAGAAGTACATCCATCTCAGTGAATGCAGTGACTTGCAGGCTACACTAGGGTAAGCAAGTCAAGGCTGAGCCCTGGCACTTGAGCAAACTACTTGTCTACGAGTACCGGCTTCTGCTCATTCTTACTCTCTGGCCTGTTGCTGGCAGTTTACCCCGAAAGTCAGCTAGGATTTTGATAGCTGTTGTTTGATGGAGCATGATCCATTCGAAAGGTAGGAACTAGCAGTCGCAGCAGCAGCAGGGTAGCCATTAGCAGCTCTAGTTTGGCAGAGGAGTAAGAAAGTTTTCACAATATGTTATCTGGAACAGGAGGGAAAAAAAAAAAAACAAACACCCCATCTACAACCTCAAACAGCACCAAGCGTAAAGTTTTGTTCCAGCATAGCAGTGGCTGCTGCTCAACCTTTACAAAGCTGAGAAAGCTTTCCATTCACATTGCAAGCCCAGAACTATTTTGAAATGTTCTATTACTTCCAGACTCGCAGAGAGGGACAAGGTCATCTACCGTCCATGTGTATTCCTTCACCCTCTACAGGATTTCTCAACCCAGTTTCAGCTAAACATCTAAGGCAGTGCCCTAATGTACCCTCCAGGAGGGATATCATCAGCCCTATTTCTAGCTAGCCAAGGTGGCCTGCATTTGAATGCCATACAGCAACACTACAGACTGCGACAGACAACCTAGCTACACACAAGATGGCACTGTATAAACACAGAGAGAGTGCCCTCTGTGTCTATTCATCTGTCCTTCCTCTTCTACCTGCTGCACAGCAGGCAGCAGCACCACCTTTGCCTTCCACGGCACAGTAAAGAACATCACCTGAAGGCAGCATTTTCGAATTAAGGGTATACAGCAGCTATACATAAGTGTAACACATGAAGCAGCAGACCAGAAATAACGGGGAAAACACCAGGGTTTTTGACTTCAATGAAAACCCAGTCAGCAGTTGAAATTGGAAACATTAGTCCAATAGCACTGCCCATAAGTAAAGGCTCTATCTACCAGCAAACGGTTGTGTAACTAGAGCTGGCTGAACCTCAGCAGCTTTGGAACTGGGATTAGGGTGAAACTAATGAAAAGGAGAGCATCACAAGCATCAGTGGAACAAGCAGTACTACAGTCTTTTTTAGATTATACTGATCAAATAATAATAATAAAACTAATTTTAGTGTATTTTTGACGTTGTTCTAAGAATTCATTACCAGCAAGGATGAGAGTATTACAAACAAAACAAAGGAATACAGGACTTGAAGCATGCCAGCATCCTAATACATAATAAAGCATAATTTAAGCATACATTAAGTAACATATCGTTCTCATAACATTTCAGAAGCCTTGCACTTGCCGCAAAAGTCTATTCCATTGACTTTCCACTGTGAGAGAATATTATGCCCCAGACAGGATATATAACCAATGTATAATCCAAAGAGATGGTGATGAGTCTTTGGGGGTCTTTAAATGATGCTGAAAACTACTTGTAGATATGGGCAAGCGACAGAATAGGAACACAAGAGTGTCATCCTGTGGGGAAGGTACCATATGGTATACAAATCCCATTAAGGGGGTTTAGTTGTTATTTTAAAGCCTACAGACAAGCAGGAATAAAAGGGAGCTCCGTTCAGATATTCTTCAGATGCTCATTTTGCTTATACTTTGGTCACACTGAGAATGCAAGACCCTTCTCTCTTCCTGTTGGCAGCTGTTAAATATGACTGAAAGAAGGTGGAGTAATGCCCCAGGTACTGTAAGCAAACACAGGTAAACCAGTGGCGCAGTGACTCCAAGAGAATCACAAGGGTACGCGCTAGGGGCCAGGCCCTTTTCAGTTGCGTCGTCAACTTTACTTAAAGAAGCAGGTTAATCTCTAATGCAGTGATGGGATTTTCCCAGTTTAAAACTTGATTTTGTCTCTTTTTATAAGTAACACACTCTCCCAACAGAGCTGTAGGGCCAGGTCTGCCAATAGCATTACTTTTCCCAAATCAATTCTCTCCTTTTTTTCCCCCTCCAGGTGGTGGAAAAGAAATGAACCAGGAGGTCCTTTCAGGTGAGGTGACCACCTTTCAGGTGCATGACGACCAAGGGGCAGCACCTGGGCTGCAATTTGTATTTGTTTGTGTCCCAGGCTAGGCTCTCTCGTTGCAGAGTAGCCAACTCCTCTTCTGTGTGAGGTACTGCCTCCAGCAATCAAAAACTAATAGCATGGAGGTAGCTTGCCAAACGTCAAGCAGGGGAAAAAACTGACCTCTCAAAACGCGTTCTGATTATCCTATCAGGAACATAATGGAAGCGTCTATTTTTGTTTTATTAAATTGGTGTATGAAAGTAGCGTCATTTAGAATCCCAGGCTTTGGTCGAAGCTCTGATTGTAAGGTTTTAAGCAGGTCTGAGGTCCAATTAAAATAGTCAGTCTGCAAAATCTAATCCATCTTTACCTTTTTGCTTCAATGTGACTCTCTTGTTAGTTCCCTAAAATTAGATTTTTAATCTCAGATTGGCACCCCATTCTCTGCCACTCAAGTACCACAAACAGTGAGAAGATTATGACCACTTATGTAGTATCTATTTTCCTATAATCCTTTTAGCGCCATAAACGTTAAATATAGCACCCAGTTTAAATTAGCTTTAACCTCAGGTTGACTCCAGTTAACTACATGGGAACAGTCATTAAAAACAAAACAAAGCTAGCACTTAGAAAAAAATCTTATACTATTTGATATGATAGATAAACGAATCAACAATGATGAATCCTCTAGCTGCTTTTTGGCAAACTAAGATTTGTGAGCTGTTAGTCTGCAACACATGGGCAGACTGGTTACAGTACTCACTCTACAAAAAATAGTCTTCCAAAAGTACTACAGACTGGGACTGCTCATGCAGCTACATTGGCAAACATTAAAAAATTAGACACCACAGTCTTTTTTGTGAATTAAACTCCCACTAGTTTTCCCAGGGCAGCCCTGGAAAAGGGTCCTTGAGACCTTCACAAACAAAAAAAATTTATATAAATATATATTTAAACATATATACACACACACACATATCTCTCACCCTTAACTCATGCTGAACCATCTTTAGATTATCAAAAGTCACTTGTAAAGAGAACCAAAACAGGCTAAAATCTAGAACAGGAATGACTTCAGCAAAACAACTGCCAAGGGAACCCTAAACTGTTTGTTGGTAGCGGCTTCAGGAAGAAATATGCTCCCAGCATCAAAATAATAGTTTCAGGAAGTGCTGTCAAAGAACAGAGGTGTCACGTTCAGCCTGGGCTATGCTCACCTACCCCCAGAGAGTCAGCATCTGCTCCCTCTGACTCCAGACAGCTTTACAGCTGGCTGCCAGGGGCCAGCACTCACTCTGTAGTTTTAAATGAAAACATATTTACAAGTTGTGTATTTACACAATAACTTATACATTAACCTATGCATTTTACTTCTGCTCCTGCATCAGCATTTATCCAGACGTTCCTGGGCCAATTTTTTTTTTTTTTTTTTTTTTTTTGGAAATCAAACACTTGGTCTGCTTGAAGAGCATAACACCAAACAAGTCCCAATAACCAGGGCATCATTAGGTAAACAAACATCAGGAGCACACCCTTAGAGTTGCAGGTTCATCTCAAAAGCTTACTACTGGGCTTAATGAGGCTGCAAGTTTCCCTGTGTTTTACTACGCTCTTTTCCATCACCATGAGGAGACAAAGAAAGTCTATCCTCAGCAAGCTTGGCATTTTCTCATCCTCCAGGGAGAGAAAGGCTGCCAAACCCTATCCTGGCATAGGAAATTGTGTAGCAATGCAAATGAAAATATATCTGGTTGTGTCTGCCTGTCCATTTTGCTTCAGCTTTTCGGGAGCAATTAAACAGATGCCTAAAGCTGAGCTATAAAATGAGTACCCAGGAACCCTTCCCACAGAGTTTTCCTCCTTCACTTGGAATACTGCCATACACACAGATTGCAATATTCTCAAATATTCATTACTCAGATATACTCATCTGTTAAATATAGATTGGGGAGGATAGATAGGGCTGCTCAAAGGCAAAATATTAAACCAGAAAACGTTCTTGTGAACTGCCATGACCACTACTGAGATGCTTTGAGAGCTTCTGTTTAAAAAGCCTTGTAATCCACCAAAATAAGCAAACATATGAAAAAAATATTAGGGTTCTATATCTGAAGTAGAATCAAACTGGCTGTGAACAAAGAGCTCATCTTAAAAAGAACAACTCCTCATGCTGCTTCCAAAACTTCTTTTTCATATAGAAGTATCAACAGCCTTCAGTCTTCCGAACAAGTTCTATACCAGGATAATAAAACATTTTCAGCTACTCCTGGATACAAAAACAAGGAGCAACAAGATGGTAATCAAAACAGGAAAGATCAAGAGGAAATAAAAGCTCCAGTTATTTGAGCATTCTGAAGCTATAGCGAGCACTTCATAAACCCCAACCAGAAAGCCACAGCTCCAAAGAGCGCTCAGTCTCACTGCAACGTGACAGACGAAGCAACCACCATAGGGTGGAGAGAGATATGAAGATGAAGGATAAGGACAATGGTAGAATCATGTGGTTAGAAGAGAAATTTCTTCAGTTCTCCCTATATTTGTATTTGCAAACATATTCACCTTTTGACTAAAGCAGCCTCTGGGCCCATATCCAGTCCCCTGCAGTAGGTGGTACACAAGCCTCACAAGTAGTTTACATACATAGAAAAGGAAGTTATCTGGATTTCACACACTTTATTCCAAAGGTCCTGGTTTTTCTGCTTACTTTCATTCTACAGAATTTTTAAATGATTTTTAAAACTTGCTCACCGATACTTTTAAAGAGATGAGCAAGTTAAACAATTACCTTTGACCTCATTTCCTTTCAAAACACAGGTTGGTTTAAATCTTCTTGATTAAAAATGATGCTATAGGGCATAGCTATAATATGAGACACCCGATTCTAGATGAAAGAGATTCCAAAGGTTTTACTCACACTTTTTTTGAAGACAGACTTCGTAATTAGGGTTTCTGTAATTTGCTCCAGGGACATCCAACAGCAATTCCACTAACAAAAAAGGAGAGAAAATCCAGTCTTTGAAAATGGAAGAGAGATAGTTATATTCTTGTGTAAATGGGGAAACCCTATCATACTGAAAAAATCACTTGGCAACTGTATTATTTTCCTAACCTAGAAAAATGCTGTGTGTTACAGCTATAGGAATCACTTCCTTTTCTGCTCTATGAGAAATAGAAGTCAGAAACATAATAGGTTCCAGAAAGCAGCTATGAGGACTGAGATGCAGTAGTGATATCCCATAAGCTACGTCCATTTCTATCCAAGAGAAGCCTAACCTGCTGTGTAATAACGCATGCTACTTCACATTGGCTCCTTTTTGTATTCTTTAGATTGCAGACTCGGGATCATTAAGGAAAATGATTTGTTACTAGTTTATCACAGTCAACTATCTGCACAAACATTTGCAGGGCAGTAGAAATAATCAACACTAATCAGAATTTGCATGCAAGTGAAAATTTTTTTTCCTTTCAACTCAAATTCCCTGTATTATGTCCTGTGCTACTGTTACCAAAGAACACAGAAATGGCTCCCAGACAAGTTTCATTGTAGGGACAAAATAGGTACTTGTATGCCAAGTCACCCCACCCTATGACTGCAGCCAGGAAAGCTGCACATCTAGTGCATACTTGAGGCTGCTCACTGACATTTCCCATCTTGGAAAAGCCTTAGTGGGCCCCAAGGAAATATCAACTGACCACTTTTTCTTAGATAGTTTTTGCCCTAAAAATTCTTCAAAAGGAGGACACAATGAGAAAAATACTCCCTCTAACACAGGCTCTCGTGTCCCTCATAGCCATTGCCTAGGCACTCCCCTACAGTATCAGGGTTTCCATTCCCCTAAACAGAGCACTGATGGGCAATTTCTCAAGTCCATCAGTGGCTCCTTGAGGAGCAATTGTAACTCAGCTAATATCTGCAGTTGTGCCTAGGTCCCACTGGTAGCTTACATCCTCATGCCTTTTCAGACTGTAGTTTCCAGAGGCCCAGGGCTAGGCCGGCACACAGGGACAAACATTCCTCTTCCCACCTCTCACAGAGCACAAAGCGTTCTGGCCGAATAATTTGTGGAGAATTTACAAGGACTAATCATGCTGAACCCAATCTACCACCTAAGTGTTGCTAACTGAAGAATCGGTGTCAGTGGTACGCGCAGCAGAGATCTAAGGATTAATTGGTATTTGATCTGGTTAGTTTGATACATGGTGGTACTGTGCAAGTGTCACAGTTAGATAAAAATCATCTCCCATCTCTTGGCTTCCTTTTTTCTGAAAAGTCAACACTTCCATGATATCATTGTTTCTCTCTCACTATCCTAAGGAGATGCACAACCCACAATTTCCTATCATTCAGCAGATAGATAGGTGCTCTAGGAGTGCACGTTCACATTTAACCTGCAAAGACAGGCCTCTTCCACATCTGACAAGGAAAGGTTTGCCATACAGGGCGGAAGGATTTAAGACTAGTCTTCACAAAACAGAGCAGAAAGAGATATTCTTTTCACAAGGACTAGAGGACATGTGATTACCCATGCTGTTTTTGGGACCATCACTATTTAGCACAACCAGCTGAGCAGCACTGACCAAGCATACCAAGACAAAGGAGCCCTTCTCTCTTACCAATGTCTTTCTGGAGGGGAGAGGTATCTGCCACTTCTCTCGCTGCTAGTTTTACAGTCTGCTTACTCCAAGAAATGCATTCATGCAGGGATTTTAGCCAAAGACAGGGAGCTACACTTGTCCAGTCGTGCATGGCCCCTCACAGAGCCATCTTGTAGAGTTGCTAGAGGAAACTCTCCTCCTGGCTGGAGTTTCATCCTCTACCACCCAGTCCTATGGAAATCTATTCCTGCAGGAGCCTCATTTCTCTCTAACCAGGAGATCCATTCCTTTGCAACAGTAAAATAAAATCACTTATCTCTTTCTAGGGCTCCCACATTGGCAGATTTTTATTTCTAGTAAGAGTAAAGTGCTACTGAGAGCATAGTCCCTGTATTGCTTGCTGAGAGGAAGGTCTGTCGTCCTGAACATTCATAAGTCCTTTCAACAGGGACAGTGACCTGTCTTCATTTACTGAATTGATTTGGGATATGAATGTTTCCTCTACTGAGTGTATTTAAATTAATGGCTGCTAAAGCAGCTTATGTGACTTTTTAATCTAGCTTTTCCATATAATCATCTGTGGAACAACTGTTTGAAAGGGAAACAAACAAGAAATTGGAGCAAAACCTCCACTGACAGACACTGAAAATGGTATGATGTAGCCATAGCACATGAAGTTATCGGCAGTTATACAGATGGATTTGTTGCTCATTCATTACTGCTTGACTACCTTCCCAAAAAACCGAGTGTTTCTAAGGACCATCTGAACAGAGACACATCCACATGCTCTGTGAGCAGATCTCAGACAAGCTCTGAACAGGCTGCACTTTACAAAATTGGTTTCATCCACTGAACCAGAAAATACAAATGGTACTCCATGAATTCCCCCACTCGACCCTTTCCTTAGGGAAGGGGGGGCATAGCCAATTGACAGGACAGGCCCAGCCCTGTGGTTCTCTCCCTGATGTTCTGTCTCTGGGGTTTTGATTATGGCTAGCTCACATTAAGTGAGACAAGAGAAGTATGGACAATGAAAGATACTTTTAAAAGCCTGCTATAACATGCAAAGACTGGCTCTGATGAGAGATGATCTGAGCTAATGTGCAGAAGTAATATCCTCTTTCATTGTACAGTGGAAGTCTGTGTTGTTTTCCCCATACATAGATACAGGAGAAAGTGATGCTGATCTCTTATAAAGCACTAAGAAATGTTGATCTGTTAAATATATTCACACCCTGCTATTTTTCTTTGCAAGGTCTTCCTTACCTTTCTATAATAATAAGGCAGGTCACATCAAAAATCAAAATAGTGCAAAAGTGCAGGAGAAAGCTAATCAAAGAACAGGCAAACAGTATTTGCAAAAGGAATCATTAGGTTTACTGCTTCTAATGCCTAGCACACAACCTTCTGATGGTTTCTCTAGCATGTGTGCTGCAAGCTTGCTTCCCCATCATGCTGTAAAACTGAAGGGAACATAGGCCCTCATCCAGGTACCATACGTAACCTGTAATTCCTCTTCCTGACATTGCTGCTGCATTTGAAATATGGCTAAGTTCACATAAAGTTTATTTTAAAAATGAGTATTGTTTAAGCCTTTTGTTCAGATACTGTTGAATCCTTACCACCAGTTTTACAAGACAGAGCTTCAAGAGACAAAAACCCAGTCTAAAAGTTTCTCCTCTGAGGAGATAGGAATGCTGCCTGTGCAGCTAAACGTTTCTTCCTCCTGCACATGCCCCAGCTCAGAGCCAGGAGTCATGGCTGTTGCCACTGTCACAGCTCCACAATACAATTTTCGCTCTGTGCTGGCATTAGCCAAGGAAACAGTATTTAAGAACCCCTACTCAGAGCAGAGAGTTTGTGATCCAAAATATAAATAAAATCAAGAAGAAATACATAACACAAACAATTACATTTCCTAGTTAATAAATGCTTCAGTTTCCTGAAGACAGACCTGTTCCAGGGTGCAACTCCAGAAGTGAAGAGTCGCTTCCCATTGCTTGTCACAGCGGGCGGGGGGGGGGGGGGGGGGATCACCCTTGGGTAATCTTATCTTGGGGATAATCGAGTTAGCTCAGTGTGGCAGACAGCGCTGATCTGAGAAGCAGGAAGGAACAGATTCGCTATGACGTGAGTAGTCTGGCTCTTTACAAAAGCCACCTTTGCTCTTCAATGGCTGGAGCCACCTCTAGGGCTGATGGGGGAGGGTTGCGGCTTTTCCAGGCATCCTACCTTCTCCACGTGCTAACGCCTGTGGTTATGGGGGCACCTGACCATATGCAATTTCCAAAGTTGCAAAAGAAAATGGCATGATTACTTAAACAATCAGACCAAACAGGCAGTGTATTTCCATGCGATTATTGCATACCTCAGATTGCCTCTGGACTTTAATCACCTGAGAAGTGTGATAATCTCTCTAAAATACATGCCCTATCATGGCTTGTCACAGGTAGGAAACAACATTGATACATAAACAAAGAATTGTGCCTTCCGCATGCATTTAGACATAGCTCTGGTAGAGATCCTGACAGCAGCCCCCTGCCCTCTATTGCGTCCAATACAGAAAGCAGCCCTCCTCCTTTGTGGCTGCCAGCTCTCAGGTATACCACAAGGTCATTTCAAAATATACTGCATCAAAGATTTGCTGACTGGCCAGTTGTACATGCAGTTGGGAGATGGAAAGGTCACTCAGTCCTATGTAGTTTTTCAAAAAAATAATATCACGTGGAGAAAGCAGCTGAATACAGACCATCAGCCCAAGACTGACAGCACAAAGTGGCAGAAAGCCTAGCAACAGGAAGGGAAAAATGTAGGTCTGTCTGTGATAACTACTTCTTCACTTTTAGAAATTGTTCTGATGAGCTCTCAAGGGAGTAGCAGCCATTTCCTTCAGTCCTCGCTGAAGCGAGTGGTGCGGGCTGCTTTTTCCTGGATTTTGAATCAGAGAATAAGTGGACTAAATTGCCTGGATAAATCAGTACGTCCTCTCCCAGCACCCATCCAGGCTTTAGGAAAAAGGAGATTTGATAAGTAAGAACGGAGTCAAAGGGGTGCTTAAGTTCAAAGATGACACCAGAAGGGTGCTCAAATACAGAAAATATTCTTTACAAGGCCAAGATACAGAAATTTATCTCAGACTCCAGTTAGAAAACAGCTGAAATCTCTAAAGCCCTAGCTGGCCCCTTCCAGTTAGCTATCTAAGGAATCCAGCCAGGGCTGAGCTTCTGATTTATTTTAAGAGTTACAGGACATAGTTATTTATAATCAAGCTCGAGGTTCGAAGCCCTGTCTTTTCAGGCTGATGTCCATAGACAACATCAGAGCAGGACACCTTAATGTAACTTCAACTAGTCTAAGCAGCCCAGGCAGAGCAGCTGTTGTTTGCTTTGTGCTCTCGCATAAATTTCACCGTGAAGGAAAGGATTTCACTGTGAAGTCTTTGGCACTGGCACTGACAAACTGGGAGCAAATAAAGACAACTAGTGATGATATCCATTCATCTCAGCAGATTGCCCCTAATAGAAACAAAACTTGCCAGAGAAAAATTTACATTTTTAAGATTCAAGTATTTGTTTGCTGTTCACCAAATCCATCATTCCAAAGTTTGTCTAATACATGACACATCTTCACTGACATCATCTTACTGACATCATCTGACATGACAATAGAAAAAGAGATTATGACATCATAACCAAATGATTATCTCTATTGTTCATAGACATAGTATTCGCATCCTAAAAAAGGAGGGAATCTTTCTTATGATCTTTACGAATGTTTGGAGAATACACAACTAAGACTTTCTCACGCAAAATTCCCATTGAAGCCAATAGTATTTAACCTCAAGAGAATCCCTACGTGAGAAAGGGCTGCTAGATGTTCTATCAAGCACAATTCAAAGATATCAACATTTTTTCAGAGAAGATGTTACTTTGTCAAAAATTGCTGCCTTGAACTTCTTTTAAACAATTTTACCACTAAATAGATATGATTAAATATTTTCATTGAATCCTACCTAGAGTAATGTTTTGTAAAGAACGTATGTGGAAAATACAAATACATACACGTAACTGGCATCATAGCCTGAGAGGCATGAAATCCAAAAGTTGATGTTTCTGTGCAGAATTTGTGTCAGCATACAACAGTCTAGAGCAATACTTAGAGCAGCAAATCAGTGCTTACATTGATAAGTAAGAGAAAGGATCACAAAACATGGGTTTATATAACAAACACTCAACATGTAACAGAATTAAGTATGCGAGCTCCATCAATCTGTAAGCAGACTAATTTCCTCATATGCCTCAATAACTGAATTCCTTCTAACCTCAAAAAAGTAAACCTCTTATATGCAAAAGGTGGCATCAGATCTTTGTGCTAAGGAATGAAAACCAGCAGCTGTTCCATAGCCCAAATGCAACAACAAAATATGCTTTCACACCAAGAAGATATGCAGAAATGCTTTGCTGTCAGTAACAATAAAATACTAACAAGTAACTAGAAGTAAGTTACAGTAAATAGAAGGAACCCCATTCCCTGCCAGCCTGCATCTTCAATAGCAACTAGCATATGCGTGAAACTAAATTCTATCAAATAATGTTTCTCCATCTGCTTACACTTTGCATCTTCTACACTCTAATTTTCCTTTGATGTCAAAGAATTCCCTAAACACTAGGCAGTGGAGAACCGAATCAAGGGCTGAGATGAAAGAGAAAGCAGCTTTTCTTCCCCTCCCAAAAGTACATGATACCTTTGCACCACCTACTGGGGAAAGAGTCATGAACAAACAGCCTGAGGAGTGCAGCCGTAAAGAAGGTCTTTTTCTATCACGTACATTTAGCTACTGACAACTGACTTTCATCTTTAATCTTTTTAAATATCATGGTACTAATTCTGTTCTAGTCAAGATCTCCGTTGGCTTTATTTGCTGTTAGTGAAAAGTTTACTCAGATTTTAATTCCTCATTTTATCATCATATTCTTGTAAGGTCACTAATTTCTTTGCTTCTCTTAAGGAAGGACATCTTTTACGCGGAGTGGACAGGCTACTTTAAAACCAAAAAATATTTAGTAGTAATGTATCATTAAATAACATATCTGGAGAACAAACATTTGCTAGTTATTGAAATTGGGTTTTTGCTATTAACATAGAATGACCCTGGTAGATTTTCTGTAGCAAGGATGGCAAGCCCTCCTCTGCAACCTTGACCTTTTTCCTTTAAGGTCATCAGCAGCAGATGTATGATGATTTTATTGGTATGATATATGGTGATTTTATTGTATAGGTTTTTTTACATTATCAATATTACTTATTCATTTAAATAGTAACATAGGGGAAATGTTCATGTTACTCAATAGAGAGCAGGAAAAGCGTTCAAGAAAGTTACTAAAGAAGCTAGATAGTCGATTATTCTAGTTTATCAAATAAAGATATTAATAAACTGATTTTTAAAGAGCAACTCTGTTATATTTACAACCAGAAGGTGGCATTAAATTGCCACAAATCTGCTCCAAGTGTCCTTTACTGCACTGTCCGCCACAGCCTAGAACTGAAGAGTCCTAGGCACTTCACATAGCTACAAATCTATCTTGTAAGCTACTACTTGGGTAATCGCCTTGCAGTTAAAGCAATAAATATAGCTAATAGCTCTTGCTACACGGTAAACAAAAATGCTCTGTTTCTTCCCTCCTGTCCCTGCAGGACTGGCCTCTCAAGTCTGCACTGGCTGTTCCAGGAGACAGTTGAAGTTAGAGGACTCAGAAAGGCTCCACAACCCAACACAGAGCTCTGCTTTCCAAGCTGCTGTGTCCATTTCAAGGAGTCTGAGAGTTTCTGTTCAGTGGACTAAGTGTCAGTCTCTGTAACTCTACTGGAAAAAACAAATACTGGGTCAACAAAACAAATCAAAGTGGAGCACCACTGCTGTTGCTACAACCAGGGGCACAGGCAGGGCTGCATCTGTTTTGTGCGCACTCCAAGCCCACCACATATGTGAAGAGTTGCTATCACCCTGTTAACCTGAAACCACGAAAAAAATCACAGTCAAAACCGGGAGATGATGCTTCATTGGATGGCATCTCCAAAACAGACTGTCTGGAAAGGCTGGCTTCAAGTACAGACAGCAGTTAGTGTGTTTGCTATGTCAAATGATATACGTGCACTATTTAATATACATTAAAAATATTATAGAAAACATCTCAAACAAATAAGGTAATTATTTTTAAATAATCTTTGCAGATGCTGATCTCTCATTTTCTTAAAAACAGAATGAAATGCAGCTGCTTTGACAGTCTGTAGCAAAACTCCCGACTTCCATTGGGCAGGTTTTAACCTGTGTAACATTGTCGTACTGTTTTACATCAGCAGTGGAGTGGATCTCAAAACTTCAAGGAAAAAGACACGCCAAACACGCCTCCCCAAACTCCAACACTAAAATTCCCCCCAAAACGCTAAAACGTCCCCAACGCCCCCCAAAACGGCTAGAGAACCCCAACGCCCCCACAATGTGCCAACACCTCCAAAACGCTAAAAAGCTCCAATGCCCCCAAAAACGCCCCCCAAAAACACCAAAACGCCCCCAAAAATGCCCCAACCCTCCCCAAAAAATGCTAACGTGCCCCAACTCCCCCCAAAAGGTAAAAAGCCCTAACCTCCCAAATACACTCCCCAACCCCCCAAAAAGATCCCAACACCCCCAAAAACAGCTAGAGCCCCAATGCCCTCCCCCCAAAACAGCTACAGAGCCCGCAAAAACGGTCCAACAGCCCCCAAAATGCTAAAAAGCCCCAACACCTCCCAAAAACACCAAAACACTCCAACGCCCCAACCCCCCCAAAACGTTAAAAAGCCCAAATGCCCCCAAAAATGCCCCAACCCCCCAAAGACGTCAAAACGCCCCCGCACCCCCAAAAACGCTAAAAAGCCCTAACCCTGCTAAAAATGCCCCACCTCCCCAAAAAACACTAAAAAGCGTCCCAACGCCCCATCCCCCCAAAAACACTAAAAAGTGTCCAAACAGGCTACAAAACCGGAACCCCTGCCAAAAGGCTAATATGACCCAATCCCCCCAAAACACGCCAAAAACGCTAACACGCCCCCCCCAAAACAGTAAAATGCTAAAAAGCCCCAACCCACACCCAAAAACGCTTACATGCCCCCCAAAAATGTCCCAACACCCCCAAAACACTAAAAAGCCCCAAACCTCCCCCAAAAATGCTAAAATGCCCCAACTCCCCCCAAAAAAGCTAAAAGGCCCCAATCCCCTCAAAACATGCCCCTACCCACCTCAAAGTGCCCCAACATCATGACCCCCCAAAAACAACTAAGAGCCCCAACACCCCCAAAAAGGCCTCAACCCCCTCAAAAAGGCCCCAAACCCCCCACAAGGCTACAAAGCCCTAATACCCTCGAAAAGGCCCCAATGCCCCGCAAAACGCTAAAATGCCCCAGTGCCCCCCAAAAATGGCTAAAGAGCTCCAACTCCCCAAAAAGGTCCCAACGCCCCCAAAAATGCCAAAACGGCCCCAATCCCCCCCAAAAAACGGCAAAACAGCCCCAAAAACGGCTCCAATGCCCCCAAAAACACTAACATGCCCCAACTTGCCCAAAAAAGCCTCAACCCCAACACCCCCAAAACGCTACAAAGCCCCAACCACCCCAAAAACACCCTAAAGCCCCCAAAACGCCAAAAAGCCCCAACGCTCCCCAAAAACTCAACTCCCCCAAAATGCTAACACTCCCTAACCCCCTCAACCGCCCCCAACCCCTCTAAATGCTAAAAAGCCCCAACCCCCAAAATGCCCCAACCCCCCCAAAAACGCCTCAACTGCCCCAACCCCCAAAATCCCTCCATGTTGTGGAAAATGCCCCAACCCCCCAAAACATCCCAACACTCCTCAAGAAACGCTAAAAAGCTCCAACTCCCCCAAAACACCCTAACACCTCAACTCTCCCAAAAACGCCAAAAGTCCCAATTCCTCAAAATGCTCCAACCCTCCCAAAAACACGAAAATGCCCCAATACCCCCAAAAATGCTAACATGCCCCCAAAAATGCTGCAAAGCCCCAACCCACCCCCAAAAATGTCCTGTCCCCTCCAAAACACTAAAAAGCCCCAAGCCTCCCCCAAAAAACGCTTAAAAAGCCCCAACCCTCCCAAAACACACCCCCAACCCCCCAAAACACGCCAGAACGCCCCAACCCCCCCAAAACACGCTAAAATGCCCCAACCCCCCAAAACACACCCCAATCCCACCACACCCCCCAAAACAGCAAAAAGCCCCAATGCCCCCAAAATGCCCCAAAGCCCCCCCAAAAAACGCTAAAAAGCCTCAACCCCAACAACACCCCAATGCCCCCAAAACCACCCCTAAACACCCTAACCCCAAAAAAAACACCCCCAACCCCCCAAAAAACGCTAAAAAGCCCCAACCTTCCCCCAAAACACTAAAACACCCCCCCAAAACGCTAAAAAGCCCCAAACCTCCCAAAAAGGCTAAAAAGCCCTACCCGTGCTAAAATGCCCCAACCCCCCCCCCCAAATAAACATCCCAAAACGCCCCAACTCCCCCCCCCAAAACATCCCAACCCCACCATGGTCCCAAGGAGGCCAAAAAGCCCCAAGGCCCCCCCAAAAACACCCCCCAATCTCCCCCCACTAAAACACCCCAATGCTCCCCAAAAAAACGCCAAAACACCCCCTCCCCCCCAAAAAAAACCGCCCAGAATACCAAAAGAAAAAAAAATAAAGAAAACCAAAAAACCACACCACTCTCCCCTCCTCTACAGGGTGAGGAGGGGGAAGCTCAGCTGGACAGAGACAGGACCTGAAGCCAGATTACTGGGTTGTTGACCTGAGGGAGACCCATTCAGGGGCTTTGGAAATACAACAGACAAATCGGGGAAACAGGAAAGCAGAAAAGCTCGGTGCCCTGGGGTAGAGCCAACCTCCAAACCCTTAGACTTTCTTTTACAGAAGTGGCGGGGGCGGGGGGGGGGGGGGAATGGAAAGAAGGGGCCACATACACAACCACAATATGAGGAGCACCCCTCTGCATCAGCCGCTGATCTTCTGGCTTCCATGCCTTTCTCCAAAAACACTCATGTGACAGAGACTCTGATGACTCGCCAAGTTTCAGTGCACAGTGACTTTCCTTACTTCGAGTTGGCAGGAAAGGAGAACCCCAACCGTGTTGTACCACTCTTACTTGCAGACAGACAGCGCTTTCCAGCTATGTCTGGCCTCCACAGAGGGGGGCGGTGTGGGGGAAGTCTTCCAGGGAAGAGAAGAACCCATCTTTTAAGAAAGCCTCAAGCAAACGCAGGGGAAATACGGGAGGAATAGAGGCTATTATTTACTTGCATAGGACTTGATTGAATTAATGAATACTAGCTGTGAAAGACAAAGATTCATTTTTCAAGAATGTAAGTGCAATTCTCTTGAACTTTAATAAAAGCTTACAATTATGCTCTAGGGATATAAGCTTACCAGACACATACTGTCATTTTGACTTTTCGTAAGCAAAAATATTCTTATAATAAGGGGCCTCTGTTCCTCATCTTCTCAGAAACTTAGCTTTTTGGGATAATTAAATTCACCACAGTGACCACTGCAGTCTAAATCTAATAAGAAGTCTAAGTTCGTTTTCCACTGGTACTCATTTGTACTGCTAGATTGGGGCAACTCACTAAAGCATATGAAGAAGATTGCACGACAACCTTCTTGAGTCAGTGGGTAAGGAGAAAAAGCTTAGCTAAACTGTATAATATCACTGAAAGTGATTCCACCCTATTGTTTATGCTCCAATTCCATTGGCAGAAAAGGCACAAGCTGCCTTATTTACACACACACATGCACTAGTGAACTCATTCACACACAGCTGCCTTCCACCTTGGAGCAATAAAAATTAATAATAAAGATAATTAAACCTCATCAGCCTTCAAGCATTTGGAAGCCCTAGAGCCCCATTGTCAGGTCCTCTGAAAACACATCAACCTCCTCATGAGAGAGATTTGGGTTTGGTTCCTACAGCGCCTGGCTGACAGAACCCAAGTGCCTGATCATAACACTCAAACAATAGATTATCCCACTGTATCGACCTCCACTGCTCTGGGTTAATTCTTTTAATTGTCTCAGCACATCTTTTCCCATTAGGCTGATGTAACTTGTTTAAGCATACACAAATTGATTTATGGCAGCACTAGGGACGTTAATCAGATGCCTGCTCTCCAGCTAATGCACGCTCTGTAAGAAAGGCAGGACAAGAGCCTCCTGTATGGGCGCTCCAGCCTTTCGCACTGAAATTAAAGCAAGCCTCATAGCAGGAGCAGAATTACGCTGCACTAAGAAGAAAAGACTTCCGCCAGCATTGCTGGGTAAGGCAGGGTCACTGCCTCTTGCTCTTGAATTCTCAAGTGCCATTTTCTTTAAATACAGCTGCAATCAAGGAAATGGAAAATCTAATTAAAAGTTCACTGATAAGAAATTACTGGAGCCCATCGAAATCCTAAAACCTCATGAGGGGCAAAGGTACCCATGAGAACATAACCCCATTTGTCTCTCTTTAAAGGGACACTCCTTCACAGTGTACACTCAACATCCTTTAACTTTCTGCTGTGCACTCCCCACAATTCTCCTTTCACTTAAATAACATGCATAGTATAGAAGCCTGCATAGAATAGACTTCTTTCCCAAACATGCAATTTAGGTCATGCTATGCACAGAAGACTGTCCAGATGCTGTAGGAGTAGTTGAAAAACAAACCTTGTATTAAAATTCTTAATAGTACAAATAAAAAAATTGATAGCTGTTAGGAAAAGACAGGACACTATAGATCCAGGCTATTCCTCATTCTGTCACTGAGTGCACTCAAAATTAAATCTATTAGATACATTCAATAAGAAAAAAAGTTAACCTGCAGGTACCACCATCCCCCTGAAAGTCAAGGGGAGCTTGACCCCTAACTTCATGCTTCTACCAAAACAAACAGACATCTCCCACCATTCCCCCCAGTCCACTTCACCAAACTGCTAAAGAAAATAAACAAGTTCCAATTCTGACTCTAATCTACATAATCAGACATTTTGGCATTACAACTGGGATGTCACCAGTCCCATCACATCCTGACAGAAAGTCCCACATGTTTCCTCACCAGGATCAGGGCTTAGTGTGAAAATTCTCTCAGCTGCTTTTCCTGGGTATTATTCCAGCTATCCAGCACTGGTTGGTCCTCACAGATTCAAGGGGAGGGGGGGGGAAGAAACTATTAAAAAAAAGACATTCTCTCTTAAACTATGTTCCAGCCCCATCTTTGTCCCTCTAAGACAGCATAGGGAAAGCCAATTTGGAGTAACCAAGAAAACAGAACAGAGGATGCTGCACATCATGAAGGAGACCAAATTAATAGCAGCAACAGAGGCAAATCCCACAGCTGAAAGGCTTCAGAAAGGAAGAACATTCAAACAGTCAAGTCAGAGGGCTGTTAGCAAGGAAATACCTACCCTTCCGTGGGAAGAGCCACTCTGCTAAGCAAACTGCTGAGAGTGCCAGGAAAAATATAGATGAAGGCACATACGCTCCTCTCTGTTGTGCTTCCCTGTCCTGAAGCAGGGGGCAAAGTATTAACTCCCCCAGCAGATAGACATTGCAAAGAAGGGGGGAAAGGCATTCAATGCCCGCTGTGCACCAGAGCTGCGCTGTGCCTGGCCAACAGTTCAAAGGTAGGCAGAAGAGCAGAGCAGTGACCACCCAGGTAAGAGTCCACACATGCATCACCACAGACTGAGAGAAAGTAGTTCCTCAGGCTCCTGATGCTACGCAAGCAGCTACAAACAGCCACTCGTTCACTAATAATGCGGGGGCATGCTTCCAGAATAAAATAACAACATGCCTTCCCCTTTCACTATTTCCCTATCTTGCCTGACTTTTCTGCAAGCAGACCACCACCAGCAATGCATCAGCTCAGCTCTGCCTGGAGCCTGCCAGCAGCAGCCTCACTAGCAGGCCATAGGCAGCTCAGTGCCAGCTCCTCCAGGGCCCCAGCTTGCTGGGCTAGAGGGCAGCCAGGCAGAGCCCTAATGGGATGTGCAGTCCCATTCCCCACTTCCCACCAGGACACCCAAGCACTCACTGGGACCTGCCGTGGGCAAGAGAGCAGCACTTGCCCCACAGCATCAGCAGGCCAGCACACAGGGGAGCACTACCACAAAGCACCACAGGAAGGACTTCTGGGAGAACTAACTCAAAGAAAGCTTTCCCAAAAACATGCATCAGAATAGAAACACTAGTCACCAAAAAAGGGAGTTGGGAAGCTGACACCAGAACAACACACTTTCACCCCAACACACAGATGATAAGAGGTGCATGGCCCCCAAGAGCAAGTCAGCACAGTTCAGGTTTCTAATTCAGATATAGAGTATTTACAGCAAATTCTTTGAGAAGAACCTACATGCTGAGAGCAACTCACAGCATTTTCAAACCAAAAGAAGTAAGATAACTGTCAAAGCACTCAAATAACTCATACACAAAAAACTACACATTTAATATATTATTAATTACAAATTATTCATTCAACCCTACTCAAAAATATCAAAGGCTGCTTTGATAGATCTAAAAGAACCAGCAGGAACCTCTGCCCTTTGTACTTCACTAGGAAGAGCTCCCTAGCCAATGAGGACTGTGCAGACTCATGACCACACACAATTCTCAAGTGGCACTGACAGAAGAGATCTCAGCAGATACTCCAAACAACAGAACACAGTGAAATCACTGCCTTGACTGTTCTGCCTCTACCCTTGGTATGCCCCAGCCCTTCACACCAACACCATTTTGTCCTCACCCAACACTTACTTCACTTACAGCCTTATGTTTTCCGAACAGACTGGGCCTTTACACACACCTGATGCCAGTTCCTAAATTTGCATGGCTACTAATCCTACACACCTGCAATTATCTACAAGCTGGCTTCAATCTATACTGATCTTATCCTATACCCTTAAAAGGAAAATTTTCTCCCCTTATCCTCAAGTGTTTTCAATACTTTGAAATACCACAGCCATTCAAAATGTTAACTCAGAGGATAAAAGTTTCAGAAATGTAACTTCTTATGAATAAAAGGATGTAACAAGATTAGGTGAGCAAAACCAATAATAAACCCTGCCAAGACTCATATAACATGCCCGTAACATATGCACATGAGTAAATGTCTAAGGCCTACGGTAATTATTCTAGGTTTACCTTTTCTACTTTCATAATTCATGTGGAAAAGCAGAACCCAAGACAAAATTACTTTGCCTCTAGGACACTATTGCCTACTATTTCATTCTTTCCTCAGAATTGTCTCCTTTCTGATAATTTTGTAGTAAGGCATTACAAAATTTCCAGATACCTAAGGTTTTCTTAACAGACAGTGAAATTTCACTTAAACACCATGAAGAGAAGCTGACTCCTGTCTTGTCACTAGGACATGTCACATACAATATATTCTGCAAACCTGCTCCCCCCCCCCCCAAGAGATTTGCCTCCCAGTTTAAGTAAAACATTCATATTAGATTCATTCTGCTTGGGACAATGTTGATCCCTTCACATATTACCAAACCAGAACATCTGACAGTTTATTCCAAATATGATTCTTCTATAGGTAGCATGATGAGAATGCTCTGCATAATGAAAACCTACATGTAAACTGTCAGCAAATCAGACTGCCAATCTGACACTACTTTCAAAGCAACAGAAAATATCCCTGGCATTTGTGAGTGTGTGGAAGATATGTATCCTGCTGTCTTAGCTTTGTGAGGCTGTTAAGTAACAGAGAGCTAACAAGGAATTTGATTGAGGCTACAGTAAAGCGCAGGAGGGTGAACACACCTGAATGACCGGTGGAGAAACAACTTAAGAATCAGTATCATCAAAATATTTCCCTAGTTCCTGTTCACTGCAAAACCAGATGACACATGAGTGTGTGGATGAACTCTTCTTGAGGTTTTACTGAACAAGGATAGATTCTGTATTTTTATAATTGAAAAGTTGAAAAACATATATTTATGCTTGGCTCAAGAAGCTTTGGACAGGCTTCCTCAAAGGAGTAAAGGAAGACATGACAGGACAAGAAGGATGCCAAAGCTCTAACATGAGAAGCAGTCATTGGGAGGAGCAGAATCTTTATGGATCTTAGACCGGCTTCGTGCATCTCAAAGAAAACTGATACCAATGACACACTTGCAGTTCTCATCTAGTCTGTGACTGACTAAAGGAAACGTTTGAAGGATGCAAACACACAAGAAGAGAAAAGGATGGTTGAAGGTGACACATAAAGGAGACCTAGGCATCCAGGGAGCAAAACAGGAAAAAAAATATCAAGCTGAACAAATTAGGAAACTATTCAAGCAGTGAACTTTATTGCACAGCAAAGTATTCTCCAAAGAAGGAAGGGGAAATGCCATTGGCCTAACCACTTAAAAGTAGAGACATCAAGAGTTTATTCTAGAGAATATATTGTACTTTCAGGGTTGGAAGATACACGCTATAATTTAATAGCTCTCTTTTAACTCTAACTGCACAACTGTCTATTACAACTAACAAGAATATCAACTATTGCTAGAGCTAACATAAGCTTAGATACAAACCCTCGAATTACTTTTCGTCTTTTACCTCTTTCTCATCTATTTTTCTGTCTCACTCTAAACAGTATTTGCCAAAGACCGAAGCAATATGACAGCAGTTTTCAAACCACATGAAATATGGGTACAATGTGAAAAAAACCCGATCATTTACCATTCCTAAAAAAAGAGATGCTATGCCAACCATTTTTAAAGAGAAGTCTTGCTTATTAAACACAGCTTTTACAGAAATGGATGGGCATGCTTTAATGTAGAGTCCCCATCCCTAGTCACATCTCAATCACACTGGAAGTTTTGACAAAGAATTGCAACAGACAAGGTCTTCCCACAAAGCCGTGGCAAGTAGCCCATTACCGTTAATGGCAAAAAGTGCTGTTGATTTAATGGGCTAAAGCTTGCCACATAGGTACTGTCAATGGGGACTGCTCAAACTGCCTTAAAGCCTAGTGGGCCAGCATCTCACTGCCAGTACGTGTTTGAATGCAGTCTGTGACTGGTGATGGAGCCAGGCTGCACAGGGCAACTGGAGAGGGTAACCCCAGCCGGGAGAGCCTGTACCAGAGGCAAGGGCCAGCCAAGTCCCCTGCACCTTCCCCCAGTGCTGCCCTGGAGAATCACAGCCACTGGGCTTTGCCAACCACTGCCACAACTCCCCCTTTCCTTAAGTCTCCAAAGCATCTGTGCATGTGTGTGTCTGTGTGTGCATCTGCATGTGCCTCTGTCTTTTGCTTTCAGTCATATGAAGATGTTAGTGCTTGGTGGGAAAATCAGGAAGATCATCTACCACTGACATACTAAGGCAAAATACCAGCATCTTCTCAGTAATTCCACTCACAGAAATAATGCATTGGTTTCTGTTCTATAGACTCCCATTTCATGCACAAAAATGTGTTTGAAATGAAGTTGTTAAAATGGACTCTACATTCGATCTCTCTTTTCTCCCACCGCACCTCTAAAGATTATAATAACACATTTGTTAAATGAGGTGAGTCTCTCCGATTTGACAGGATCAGCTATGCAAGTCTTTTAATCAGAAATGATGTAGAAAAGAAATACAGAAATAGCTCAGCATTAAGTGCTAAAACATATTGCCATACGCTTAAGAGGACAAGCTCTGTATTACAGACATTAAGTACTAGAGCTATTAAGAAAATTAATATTTTGCAGACATGAAGAACTCTTAACTCTCTGAGTCATTGCATTTGGACTCCCTATATCAAAAAGTTTTTCTCATGTGCAAGAAAGATTCCTAGGGACACTCCGTTAACTTCAGTCCATTCTTGATAGCAGTGTGCATCCCAGCCGTGGTTACTTCTCTCTGTCTGTAAGATCACCCTCATATAACATTTAAAACAACTGTCATTCCAAAGTACAAGGACCATCAATTCAGTACGAAGCAAGACAAGCAAGTGCAGATTGTACACAGCCATTTTTTCTGTTTAGCTACTAGCATATTAATTTTTCTGTTTGGATAGAAACATCTTATTTTCAAAAATTCCTGAGCTAGTTAGGTCTTTCTTTTAAATCTGAAGTGACTGTCAGAAGTAGAACCAACAGTACTAGTACTAAGCCCCACTCTCCACTCATGTCCCACTTGAACTGATATCATAATTAGAAGGATGGGTTTATATGGTTACACATGTTATATATTATCTGTTGTTTCTGAAATCGGGAAGATCTTAAATGTGATTTCCACCCCTGAGCTTTTTTCTGGGCACAAGAAATCTAAGAAGAAATTCTGGAATAGGACAGAACCGTGAACTGTACTTTCCTTCATCTACAGCCTTTAGAACAAAGAAAGGAGTAAGTAAGCCTAGTCTAGTCAATTCCATTCTTTATACAGACCTCAAATCTTCTCTGTCTCCTTGACATTAAAAGTGGTTTTCCAAAACTGAATGTTCTGCATTGCAGGACAAATGAAGTACATTACCTCCTCCACATTCTTCCTCTCAAGCCAAAATCAGTGCCATATCTCCTGGGCTTTGGAATAACAGAACAAAATTTAAAAAGTAATTTCATGTCATCTCACCCTAAAGTCCCATCTCAAAGATAATTATGAGTTTCTAAGCCAAACACTGAGGAGTCTTATTTTAGTTTAATTCGCTGTGGGTCCACCAACTCTGACCTCATTTGAAGGTACAGCTTCTCCCCATTAGTTCCATCCAGTCAAAGAAGCCCACGTAGTGATGACGCATCTGTTGTAGATAACGGTATCAGCTGATTTGATTTACTAAGAAGGCTAAATTTATTATGCAACATTTTACAAGTATAATTCTGCTTTCCCTTGATGGCAATAAATTCAATATCAGCTCCCCCGAGACAAGAGAAGCAGTCCCTTTATTATCCAGACATGACCCCCAGAGCCAGATTCCATTTTAGAGACGGGAAATGGCCATATCTCTGATTAAAAGGGAAACTTTAATCAAATAAAGTGCCTCATCAAGCAAGAGCCAAGATTCCAATACTCCTGACTGCAGCAGAGCAATAATCCAAAGTCGTATCTCCCCCCAACCCATTACCATCTACTGTAAACGTGACATCCATCCCAAAAAGGAAGAAGTTTTCTTCCTTCCTTTCTTCCATCAGCAGTTTTCTTATTATCCTAAGAGCTGTTCTTCCTCCACTCATGTGTTCTCTCAGGAACACTTCTTTAATGTGTTCCCTCTGGGTCTACTCTGGGAACTCTAGGAGGATGGGGTGCAGGGTTTTGGTTTGGGGTTTTTTCGCCCACTAGCAACAAGATCATGCTCACAGACAACAAGTAACCTGGACCGTGCAGCCAAGCACAGCAGCCTTGGCCTTAGCTCAGTACCCTTCAAGTAAGCCTCTTTCAGATATTTTCTGTCCACACTCTGAGACAGTCTTTTCGAGCATTTAGAATATTATCCTCTTTAGAGTCCCATCTCGAGAGCTTTACTCCTATTGTCAGTGGTGTATTTCTGAAGTTTTATATCATGGGTAAAAAATGAATAACAAATAATGTTAATAATGACGATATGGATGTCTAAAAGGTATTAATACTGTAAGTGTGCTTAAAGCCTTCGCTTCTGTGTAAGTGCAATCAGATCAGTATGCCACTCCATGCAGAGATCTGTCTTAAAGTCTTTCTGGTCATCTGGACAGTTTTCTTTCAAAAGAGCAAGATGCAGCAACTGACAGAATAAATCACCTTCCTTTCGGCCGCAGAAACCCAGTGGAGTGCTACGCAAGCAAATGAAGGCATCGAACTCCACATCCACCCACTGACGGTTCAGCTTCAAGATCTAATTATTTCATACATCATTCTGCAAAGATATTCCTTGGATCAGTCCACGTGTCATTTCTGCTATAGAAGTGACGGTATTTAACCTCTGTTTTATGCCAGGAGTATCTTCCTAATACTGAAGAATCTGAACTGAGCAACATCTCTGTTCCATAAGGCTTATAGCTGGAACAGCTGGCCAGACAAAATGTGGCAAGACTGTAATACCCGTAGACTTGATTTTTTCCAGGATATGTGTCTAACTAAACGTCATACATTCACACAACGAGGCTAACTGCATTAGTCTCTGCTTTCTACTCTATCTTAAACCACCTCTGAAGACTGGACCGCTTCCCCCAGGGCAGACATGCTCACTTTCACGCTGCCCGTGGACGTGTGGGGCTCAAACCTGGGTTTGTGAAGGTCTCGTTCCTGGGAAGCCCCGACCCCCTGGCCCGTCTCGCGTGCCTCGGACGCGGCCAGGGGTTGGAGCGCAGCCCCGGGGCGAGGGGCACCCGGGCTGCCCCGGGAAGCCGAGCTGGGCCCGGGGACGGCGGGCAGCCCCCGGAGGTCGGCGGGTTCGTCTACCCGCAGCCCCCGGGACCTCGGGCAGGAGTCCCGGCGAGTAGCTGTCCGGTTTGACGGCAGCACCCACGGCGCCGCAGCCCCTCCGTGCAGGCACAGTGACAGCGGCGGTCCGGGGAGGGGCAGCGGCTTCCCCGCGGCCCAAGCAGAGGGAGGGAAGGTGGGAGGGGGCATTTGGGGCTCGCACGGCGCAGGGGCCGCCGCGCTCATGGCCCGCTACCCACCCCCGGCGCTGAAAGAAAGCCCCGCGGCGCTGCCGCTGCCTGCGGCGAGCGCGGCCCCGCACGGACCGTCCTAGGCAACTAGGCAAGGCAGCGCTGCCCGCAGGCTGCGGCGGGCGCCCGGCGGGACCGGCATCGGGCCGCGCCACCGCCCCCGCGCACGCCCTGCCCTGCGCTCCCCGGCAGCGGCGGCAAACGACGGGGCGAGGGGGCGGCCGCGACGCTCCGAGGTCGCCCCGGGGGCTGCGGGCGGCCGCGCCGTCCGGGGACGCGGGCTACCGGCGGGCCCCTACCGCCGCCGCCGGGGCCGCCCGCCCCCCCCCCCCCGGGGCAGGGACTGGCGGCGCCCCGCAGGCGGCCGGGTTGGGCGCCCGCCGCCGCCGCGTTACCTCCGCGCGGGGCCGGGCGGGGCGGGGCGTGGAGCCGGCGGCGGCGGCGGCGGGGCCGCCTGGGGGGCGCGGAGGGAGGGCGGAGGGAGGGAGCGGGGCCGGCGCGGTGCGTGGGGGGCGGGTGGGGTTTCTCTCCGCGGCGCTTATTAGTGTCATGATGGAGGGCCGGCCCCTCGGATCCGCCTCAGAGCGGCGGCGAGGGCTGGTGGCGGCCGCCGGGAGGTGAGCGGCGGGCGCGGGCGGCTCTCGCTCCGGTAGCGGCGGGGGAGGCGGCGGCGGGGCCGCCCCCGCCGTGCCCCATGCGGGCGGCGGGGCGGCGGCGCTGAGGCGGCGGCGATGGCGGGCGCGGGGGACGCGGGGCGGGCGCGGGCCGCCGTGGCGCGGCTCTCGGACGCCGTGGGCGAGCGGCGGCGGCGGCTGGGCAGCGCGATGCAGGACGCGCGGCGGCAGCGGCGGCTGCTGCTGGTCATCGTGTGCGTGGCGCTGCTGCTGGACAACATGCTCTACATGGTCATCGTGCCCATCATCCCCGACTACATCGCGGCGATGCGCGGCGGCGGGGGGGGCGCCGCTCCCGCGGCGGCGGCGGCGGGGGGCAACGAGAGCGGCGGCGGCGGCAACCGGAGCCGGCTCTTCGCACGGTACCCGGCGGCCGCGGCGGCGGGCAACGAGGACGTGCAGATCGGGGTGCTCTTCGCCTCCAAGGCCATCCTGCAGCTGCTGGTGAACCCCCTCAGCGGCACCTTCATCGACCGCGTGGGCTACGACGTGCCGCTGCTCATCGGCCTGGCCGTCATGTTCCTCTCCACCGCCACCTTCGCCTTCGCGGAGAACTACGCGACGCTGTTCGCGGCGCGCAGCCTGCAGGGGCTGGGCTCGGCCTTCGCCGACACGGCGGGCATCGCCATGATCGCCGACCGCTACGCCGAGGAGCCGGCGCGCAGCCGCGCCCTGGGCACGGCGCTGGCCTTCATCTCCTTCGGCAGCCTGGCGGCGCCCCCCTTCGGCGGCGTCCTCTACGAGTTCGCCGGCAAGCGGGTGCCCTTCCTGGTGCTGGCCTGCGTCTGCCTCCTCGACGGGCTGCTGCTGCTCGTCCTGGTGCCGCCCTGTGCCAGCGGGGCGCGGGCCAACATGCCCGTCGGCACCCCCATCCACCGCCTCATGGCCGACCCCTACATCGCCGTGGTGGCCGGTGCCCTCACCACCTGCAACATCCCCCTCGCCTTCCTGGAGCCCACCATCGCCAACTGGATGAAGGAGTCCATGGGGGCCACGGAGTGGGAGATGGGCCTCACCTGGCTGCCTGCCTTCTTCCCCCACGTGCTGGGCGTCTACATCACTGTCAGGCTGGCTGCCAAGTACCCCCACCTCCAATGGTTTTACGGGGCCCTCGGCATGGCCATCATTGGCGCCAGCTCCTGTGTGGTGCCAGCCTGTAGGAATTTCGGGCAGGTCGTCGTCCCCCTCTGTGGCATTTGCTTTGGGATCGCCTTGGTGGACACGGCCCTGCTGCCCACCCTGGCCTTCCTGGTGGATGTGCGCCACGTGTCTGTCTATGGCAGCATCTACGCCATCGCAGACATCTCCTACTCCGTGGCATATGCCCTGGGGCCCATTGTGGCCGGCCAGATTGTGCACACCATGGGTTTCGTGCAGCTTAACCTGGGAATGGGTCTTGCTAATGTGCTTTATGCCCCTGTTCTCCTCTTCCTCAAAAACGTCTGCCAAATGAAACCCTCTCACTCGGAGAGGAACATCCTTCTGGAAGAAGCACCTAAAGGACTCTATGACACCATTAAAATGGAGGAGCGCAAAGGCAAGGGCAAAAGCCTCTATCCAGCTGGTGAAACAGAGAACAATGTGGACTCCTACCACAGAGACCTGACAGGGGCGTCTGAGGAGGACTGTTCAGACTATGAATACAGTTAGGTTACTCTGAGCTGCCCAGCCCCTGGTAACAAGAATTGGCATGTGGAAGGGAGGGAAAGGGGGATGAAAGCGTTATTGCCATACATTTATGTACCAACGTGCAATATATACATTTTAACCTTTGTCATGATGTAATGGCTTTCTTCTTCTACACTTATTTTTAATCGGTATTTCCTTCAGCATTCTGGCAAGGTGGGTGGGAGGCGGGGAGTCAGTCCCGAAGAAGATTATCTGAGTTATCATTGGCATAAATCTGTGATGGTCCTTCCAAAAAAAACAAAAACAAAACCCAGCCTCATAGCTGGGGTCTAATTGTGCAAAGTTTTCTTGAGCTCAAACTGTGTGTGACATACTGTATATCTCTGTAAAAATATAAGAAAAGCAAAAAAGTGTGTAATAAATTAAAAAATGGCATATTCAGGGACTTAATAAATCTTGTGTACATATACTTAGATTTTCAGTTGGTTTCATATATTTAAGAGGAGCAACAACTATCACAACAACTTATTCTTCTTTGGGAATAAACTGAAGCATTGTACTCATTTTTTTCTCTTGTGCTGCTCTCCGGTACGTGCAATATGCTGTATTATGTTGAAGTCCAAACTACAAGAATAATATGATCTAAATAAATTGAACTGAAGGGGATCGATTGTCTTTGTTTCATTGATGTGAGTCGCTTGAGGGAAGGGGATCGTTATGCTCAGTGTAATTCATATGGTAAGAATTCCTCATAACCCCAACCTCATAATTTACCAAAATCACCCAAGAGAAAACCTGAATACAAAATGTTCTTTTTTTTCTTCAAAACCTATGTTAACAAATCCGAGCAAACAACATGGCACTGCAAACATGCTATCGATCACCTAAAAACGGCATCTTGATGCTATCTCATATTTTCACACTTTTCATTCGTGAATTTAAATTTTCATATATTCCAGAAATTACATTTCCAGCAAGTAGATACGAAATACTTTAAAACGCCTTTCTCGGTCCTTAATGCTGCCCCAATCACAGTGTCCACCACAATATAGCCGATAAGGATTAAACAAAACAAAGAAAAGATGGGTGAGCTGCTTCATTCAAACCTTTACAAAAAGCGGAAACCTTTATCAAACCACAGATTGGAACCACAGCGCATGTTTTGCCCTGGACGTTTCCCTTGATATAAAATAAAATCGTTTATTTAAATTCCCACCTCATTAGGAAAATAATTAAATGACTTATTTTCTCAAGTGCAGAAAAAGATACAAACGGCAACAGCAACTATGAAACAGTTGCCACCAGTTCTCTAGGGAAATGAGCGCCGCGAAAGAGGAACAGAGAAATCGTTCATCAATCCTATTTAACTGCGATGGACTGACTGACCTCGCATTGTTCTAGTCGCTTTCGGGGACACTCGAATCGCTGCTCAAAGGGTACAAAACTAATGAAAAGGCGACTAAGAAATGGCACGGCGGGTTTAGCAAAAGTAAAGCAACAAGGAATGCGGGTAAGAGTTGAATCCCGTTTTCCTAAAATACAGCCGCTCCTTGCGATGACCCGGATTGCGGCAGCAGCGGCTTTCCGCCGTGTCCAGGGGGCCGCCCGCATTTCTCCTGGCCGCCTTATTCGAGCGCCGGGTCTGTGCGGGGCTCCCGCACCGCCGCCGCCCGCTCCGCTTCTAGAGCCGCCCCGCATCTCTCCCGTAGAGCCCGGGACCGCTGCCGCCGCTCCCCGACCCCTGCCGCCGCTCCCCGGACCGCTCCCGCAGAGCCCGGCACCGCTGCCGCCGCTCCCCGACCCCTGCCGCCGCTCCCCGGACCGTTGCCGCCGCGCCTGGCGGGGCGGCAGGTGGCCTCGCAAGCAGGGCTGCCCGCCCTTTTCGGGTGCGGTGCAGGAGCAGCTTTCAAGAGCCGCAGGTGTCCCGCTGTGACACAAATTAGCACGGAAGGTAAATCCCTGGTATTTGCACGAGCTTGGGCTAAGACGGTCACCGATAGCTTAGCACCTCGCCTTCCCGGAGACCCCCACCCTCGGCGCCGCCGGGCAGCCCGAGAAGCAGCGGCTAACCTCGACCTGCAGTAAAGGGGAGTGGTGAGAGCCCGGGCTCTGCCCCAGCTCCCCTCGGCCTTTCTGGGACAAAACCGGCACGAAGCGAATTAGTAGCAGTTTCACTGTTAGTCACAAACTGAACGAGGGGCATTTCAAGCCGAGAGGCTGGGCACGACGCCTTGCTGCCCCCGGGAGCGGAGGGCGGGCGGCAGCGCCTGTTGCACGCACTCCCGGGGCGTGCCGGGGCCGGGCGGCGCCGGGCAGCGGGGCGGGGAGGAGCCAGGCGGCGGCGGCGGGGGGACGAGCCGCGCTCCGCACGCCCCCCGCCCCAGAGGGGACTTGGCCGGGGAGGGAGGCGGCGGCCGCGGTACCTTGGACAGAGCCGCCGGGACGCCGCCGGGCCCCGCGGAGCCCCGGCCGGGAGCGCCTCGCCGAGCAGGTAAGGGCGGGCGGGCGGCTACGCGCCCCGCCGCCTTCCCGCGCCCGTGAGCGCCCCGACGGCGCGGCTCGCCCTCGGCCGCCGCCGCCCGCACCCCCGGGCGCCCCGACGGCGCGACTCCCCCTCGGCCCGCGCCGCCCACACCCCCGAGAGCGACAAAAAGCGCGGGCGCTGCGAGTCGCGGGCCGGGAGCCCGGTGCCGCAGGGAGCGGCAGCGGCGCGGAGCGGCGGCGGTTCCCACGGGCTCGGCTCGGCTCGGCCGGTCCGCGGCGCCGGCCCTTGTCCCTCGGGGCCGGCGGCAGCCCCCGGGGCCGCCCCGTTGCTGCTGCCCGCGGGCCCCGCTGCGGCGGGTTGCCCTGGAGGGAGGGCGCTGTCCCGGGGCTAACGCGTGGGAACGCGTCGGGGCGAGAAAGCCGGTCCCAGGAGGAAAGGTGAGCGCACCCCGACGAGCCCTGCCGCTCCTGCAGCCGGCAGGGAATTTACATGAGGCGCTAAGGCGGTTCCGATTCCCGTAATAATGTAAAAGGTCATAGCAGCGCGCACTTGAAGCATATCTTCCTGATAACTTTAAGCATATCTTCCTGATAACATCGAGAATGAGCAGGAATAGATGGGGGCTAAGCGTAATGCCGCAATGACATTATACACTGCAAGCTGCCTCCGAGTCCAGAATGTACGGAGAACTCAAATATAAGCACGTGGGCTAGATCTGTCAGTCCTTTTTTGTTGCCTACTACGGGAGAGATCAGTCCCTTTTGTTGTGGATTTCTGCTGCCGCTTTGAGCTGCGGGAAAGGCCACCCAGCTCCCTTGCGGGCAGCGATGCGCAGCCTCCCCTCTAAGCTGCTCACCACAGCCCTCCAGCTAAGCCAGCTGTAAATAAAAGCAGCTAGGATTAATTTTTTTGGCCTAATAACTTTGACAATGCACCTCACAGCTGAGTGAGAAACTCTGAAGTCATCTTGAATTTCTCTAGGATTTTCTCTTGTGTCAGTTTTTTCCCTGTCCAGTATTAAGCAAATTTGGGATTGGGTATGGTGCTAAGCTGGCAGCGCTTGAACCAGAAACAAAGCTTCAGTTCATCCACACAACAGAGAAAAGGACAGTTTAGGCTGACACTACCACCCAACTCTTTGTACTGATTTTACAGATATGTGGGGCTGCTATTAATAACATTTCCCACATAAACAGAGCCAATATGGACTTTGAGTTAGTGTGATATTTATTGTAGTGTGACAAAAAATATAAGGAAAGAAAGAAAGAAGGAAATAAGAATAAGGAAATAAGAAATAAGGAAAGAACAAAAGTCCCAGTGAAAAGAATACCAAGCAAGACTTTTCCTCTCAGGGAAAAAGGCTCTGGGGACCCTGAAGACAAAATGGCTGCTCTGCATTTGAACGCAGGTCAGGAGTTGAGGCTAGCACCTAAACAACTTGGCAAGCCACGGTCTTTTAGGAGTTACAGGACATGTCTGTTATTTGAAGTGTTTTGTACCTGTGTTGTTAGGCATTCACTAATATGTGATGAGATTTGTGTAGTACATGAGAGGGAGCTGAGCAATGCAGCGGGTTAATGTGGCCTTTCAGCAAGGGAAATAGTCTCTCACCTGTGCTGAAATCCTGAGCAGATGACAGATCAACATGAGTTTGGTATGTGGCTCATTGCAGTACCCTGGGGACATCTCTCAACCTTATACAATCTACTTCACAACACACGGCACCACTGGCAGCCAATTCAGTACAGGAACAGGACAGGAACGACAAAGGATGTTCAGTGACCATGTACCTATTCTCAGAGCTGTTCTGAGTCCAAAAGACTGAGAGAGCCAAGGTGGTTCCTTGGGAAAGCAATAATGCACAACCCTCCATGCCCAGCTCTATCCAGAACTGTTCACCTCACTTTCATATAACGTACATTTTCATTCAAATCATTTTTAAAAGCATTGTAGAAATAATTCAAGTGCCCTACATTTATAGTCCCAAGGGTTTCATAAAGGAAATATAACATTATTTTCTACTTAGTCAAGAGATGTTTACTTTTATATTTTGCATATTCACAGTGCAAAGTAATTAAAAAAACCCTGATCTGTCTGCACACATAGAAGTTATTCTGCCTTGACTCTACCACCATAACTGAAGGACAATTTATTGGGGTGGGCACTATTATACCAGAAGAAATGTGTGTGCCAGTATGGCTTATTCTGTATAAAAAAAGGAATAAGAGGCATCTTTAGAGGTGAACACACGGATAACCACAATACCTAGGAGACACAAATGGAATTATTTGCTCTGTCACAGATGACTTCTGTGACTTTTGGCAGGCTAAGTAGTCTCCCTGGATAGGTCTCTGCCATTTGGAAAGACTGATCTGTGGAGGAGCTGAAGCACAGCGCATACCACCTCTCCCAATCCCCCCACTGTCCTACCAGTTGCTGCCCACCCAGGCTCACAGAGCCGCTGGGGCTGGGCTCCATGAGCACTTGCACCCTGCAAGCTTCTAGCATGCATGGGGGGAAGGCACGTCTCCACTAAGCCTCCATTCCATAGCTCCCACATCTTTAAAGCAGAGATAATAGCATTTCACTGTGTCCATGGAGCTGTGCAATGATAAATACATGTAAAGATTGGTGCTCTCAGATACAATGGTAAAGGGAGGGCATATAAGAACCTTAGACAGATAACTGCAGCTTTACTATGACCTGTGTTGACATAAGAACATCCAAAGAAAAGTTACCTCCTTCCTCCAGCTAATGAACAGTAATAACACAGACCCATGTGCAGATCACAGCAAGATGCATTGCGAAGTAAATTAGAGTGACAAAATAAACCATGTTGAAAAGAGACCATTTCTGTGCATCAGATAGTTCTGGATAAAGAAATTTATAGTGAAATAAGACAAACAGAATGTCAGAGTAATCTCCACAGGGCTTAGTACAGTAGTTTTGAAAGCGATACTTCTATTTCTCTTTAGTTTTGCATTCTGAATCTTCTGTGCATGCTTGCGCAGGGAATATTCCCCATGTACATTTTGATTATAAATAATGGGTACTGACTAGACACTAAATCTTTTCTATTTCCAGAACTGAGGCGTGAGGCTCCATAAGTACCCCCGAGTGGCTTCAGTTTCTGTCCTCAACAAAAGATATCAAAAGAAATGCAGGAATGCCTGTCCTAGAAAAACCCATGCAGAAGAAGGAGAAAGATACGTGCAGTAAAAATGAGACAGTAAGTGACTGTTTCTGGGAAAAGAAAACAAAAGAAAACAAAAATGACTGAAGATATATGACTGTTGGCAGCTGACAGTAAGACTAATGCTGTAAATTTAATGTAAATTAATTTAAAAGTTACTTGTAAAACAAGCTCTGTTCCAGAGCTAATTTATTTCAGGGAATCTTACTTATTCTGCAGCAGTTTACAATCAGGAACTTTGCTCTACTGTTAGTACTTCTCATATCTGAATATATTCATTCATCCTCCTAACATCCTGTGAAGAACTCCAGTAAGTGAAATACTATTATACAACAACAGATGCATTACTACATAGTCAGAGAGGGCATACAATTATTTCTTAACAGTGCAGAACTATCAGACTATCACACAGGATTCATTTGCAAGTTCAATTAAAAGATACCGGGTGTGTATACCTAAAGTTAGTCATCTAAACCCCTTGGGTTTAAAGTTTTTGTCCTTAGTAGAGCCATGAAATTAATAGTAAGCCTACCCAGAAAGATAGGGTCAAACCAAGGTATCAACAAGAAATACTATTTGGCACATCTATTTCCACTGACCGAGAAATCAATGACAGAAGAGATATGTCCTGACTAAACATAGCCCAAGATTCAGGATGCATTACAGGCTAAACTGGATTTGCATCTTCCTGAATAATAGGTACTTAATCCTACAACACTTTTTATGAGTATCTGTGATCTTCAGTATCCAAACAGGAAAATGTAATGCTGCATTGACTTTTCTGTCGATGTCCAAAGGCAGAGTTGGAATTTGAGCTCAGAGGACCCCCATTCCTCAATTTTTTTTCAAAGCACTTCCCCCTTGCCCTTGCTCTGGGGACTGGAAACCAGCTCTGAACCTGCCTTGATTCCTCTGCTGTTTTCCTAAGTATCTATTACTGACTGTTGTCAAAGACTGCTGGGCTAGACAGACCTTGGTTTCATCCAGGACATCCATTTTTATACACATTGGCTCTGACATGCAGCTCTCAAAATCAGCACTCAGTCTGAACCAATATACTACTCCAAAATACTGTATTCAAAATATTCCCTCTGCCTCTCTAATGAAAACAAACAAACAAACAAACCTAGGACATTTTGGGAACAGGTAGAATTATTTACTCATCTCTTTTTTTTTTAACGATTAGACAGTGCCAAAACTTCCAGTCCCACCACTGCAACAGACCTTACACATGTACCTACACTGCATGAAACACTTGGTGCCAGAGGAGCAGTTTAGAAAGACCAAGGTCATCGTGGAGCAATTTGGAATTGCAGGAGGCCTAGGGGAATCCTTGCAGCAAATCCTCGAGGAAAGAAGGGAAAAGACAGCAAACTGGGTAAGCATATGCAGATTAGAAAAGTAATCACTTGTGTTGGAGGACGCTCATTTATAAGCTATTTGTGATGTTCTATATGCGGTCACTGCTTTCTGCAGCGATTTTTCAATGGGTCACTGCAGAACAGGGGTCACATCAGATTCTACTTGAGAGAATGAATATTTCATACTTATCAGGCCAGACTTCGCAAACAATGTCAAAATCGACATCGTTATTAAGTTTTCAGGTCAACAGTTTGTTGAGATCAATGTGGGGATTCATGCATGATACGACACAGGTATCAGCTTATCTGTAAGAAGCACTATACTACATCCTTTTTGGATGTAATTCCAAATTTTCCCTTAGATAGTAAGATTTGGAATTTTTATTAAAATGAAAAATGCATTCTGATAGGGCTATAAAAAGTGCTCTGCATACACATCTAGCCAAAGCTCTGATCCAGTAAAATTACTCTGGAATATTTTAAAGTAGGAATCTTTCTTTTAAAATAAGGCTATCATTTGCCATTCAGTGTCACAGTATACCATATACTTTCCCAAAAGTACTCTCTTTGCAGATTTTATATATATATATTCATTCATTCTATATATACATATACTATGTATACAATATATAGCATAGACCATGCTGAGACCTCAGTCTTTTAAGAAGTCCAGGTTTCTGCTTCCCAAGACAGGAAAATTAAATATCTGTGCATAAAATAGATCTGATCACTCCATACAGTCACAATCCATGCTGCCTGCATTGACCTTGTTAGAATACGGCAGCTGAAAGTTAGAAACACTGATTTTATTGAAGTCCTGTCCCAGCAAGAAAGAGACACACCAAGTGATTTCATGGATTCACTGAAATCTTGCAGGCTTGCTATTGACATCAGTGACACATGGGTCTCCCTTAACTCTCCAGTAGCGTGATCCATAAGAAACTTCAGACAATCAAATTTTTGCTGTACTCAGAAAAAAAGGCTATGGTGTTGGCAAGATGGCTTTTATTTTGAAAGCAGCGCTTACTTTATGAACTACTTGCTGCTGCAGTCTGAGGGCCCTACTAAATACCACCCAGTCTCTTTTTGTTATTCTGGTCATAGACCTTCATGGCTTTGGTGGCTAAATTAAACATTTATTAAATAAAATAGAGTTCCTGATTACCACTACCAAGAGAAAAATGTAAATTTAACTGCTTATAGCATAAAAATCATAGAGAAAGCATTTAAAAAGGTTTTCTGAAACATCTCAACTTTAAATGCTGGTCATTAAACTTACATACCTGTTTCTTTAGATAAACTATAATGTTATAATTTGGAATTTAACTTGTTAAGAATACAGCTCTAGCCTGTTCTCTTGAAGACTCCAGAGAATGTGAGGGAAGCATCTGTTCTAACAGCAATGAAATATCTCAGAGGAAAACTTTTTCGCATGCATTCATAATTATTTTTGCATAATTTGGTTGTTGTTTATAGTTACTATATGCAAAGCTTGCCTGATAAACTCAGACAGATCACTTGATCTTTTTAAGAAATCCTCCATTTTCTACACAATGATTCTTCAAACTCTGCTCAGACATAAAGGAATACTTTTACCATACCCCTATGTTTTCAATAAAAATGGTTAAAAATTTATTGTGCGTCTGTCTGGGTCAAGCATCAGTAATCTGCATTCGCACCAATGGACCCTATCCACATGTCTGTATCTGCAGGACCAAGCCATTAAGCTTAGGACATTCCTTTCTCACTCTGTGTTCAGCTACACTGTGATGGTATTTGAAGGCTAACAATAGACCATCTTAGCATTACTGACAAATATTTGTAGCCCCATGAGGAAAGCCACCAAAAGTAAAATTCTAACCACCTACTGAATATATCCCAGATGCTATTCAGGAGCCAGTAGTTAGCATGTTGTACTCAAAGATCTTTTCATTGTAGAGAGAAACAAGCAACAAAAATATCAAAATCACCACAATACAGGAGCTGTTTCCTTTTTAATGGAACACATATTGCCATTGATTAAAAAATAGAATTATGAAATTGCAGCTGATTTCAGCTCAGGTCTGAAAGCCCAGACTGAAAAAGCTCAGCGGCTCCATCAATCAGACCCCATGCCTGACACAGGGTGCACCAAGCACTTCCCCCCTCACAGATTGCCTTTCAGCTTGTTGTTTGTGACTGCAAGATTTTCTGTCCCCTTCCCTCAGGTGTTTAACTACTGGCTCGATGACATGTACCTCAACAACCGGCTAGCTCTTCCAGTCAATTCTAGCCCAGCAATTATTTTTGCTCGTCAGTATTTCAAGGATGTAAACGACCAGCTAAGGTAATGTACTAAGACTTTGCAGCTTTTGCTAAATGAAAGGATATTTTAAATACATTGCTTTGGCACAGAGACAATCAACTTTCATTAAAAAATAAGGGCTGTTACCGTTAAATGACTCCCTAGTAGGCCTACTGGCTGAGGGCAGTGTTGCTGGAGCTACTCATACTGAGATTCAGAAATAAAAGTGTAATTACTATTACATTTATTGCATTAGAAAAAATACATGCCAAGGCATTTATCCTTTTTTAAAGGAATATTTGTAAAGTGATTCACTGTGTAATTCAAGTAAACCATTTCTTGCTGGGAAAAAGAAATGCAAATTCCTGAAACATTTTTAAAGAAAAACAATCTTTAACATGCCATCACTATGAATCCTACCCACCCTGCATAGCAAAAAGATCACACTAGCATTGATTGTCCCTTTTGGGTGCCCAGAAGGGCACCAGAAACAACAGGGGTTGTTTAAGAATAAAATTCAGAAATCATTCTTCCCAGCAACAGGGCTTTCTTAGGCCCCTTCTTCCCAGCCCCTGAATTGACCTTTTTACTTTGAACTGTTACGGGTGGTTACAATCTTTTAAAAAGTGAAAAGGTAAACAAGTAGACAAGTACATAATATACCTCTCCAGGCACCCTTAAAAAAGGATTCAATTTTCAGCCTTTGCCAAAATATTTTCTCCTTTTAGGCAGTAAACCAGATGAAATCTACCTTCTTATAGTCCAATTTTCTTCTTTGCTTTCAGCACTCTCCAGTTGCTCATTACCGAAAGAATTAACCGCATATGAATTTATGCTATTATAAAACAGGCAGAACCTTGAAGCCAATATGTGTTATTTTAACATTTTGCATAGACAGCCAATGGATCTTTTTATTTTACTTTAAACATAACTATAAATGCTTCTATTCATTACTGACTAAATTTATTGTGTATACAGCTTTCTAAAAACCTTTCTCAGAGCCTCCCATTCAGACATAGCACAAATGGGCAGTGTCAGGAAATAATACACCTGTCCACAGCCCTGCAGAAAGACTATCTGCTTAGGACAGGAAGTACTTTAATAAATTGGACAGTGTATGAGTGTTGGTATTGAAACCCATGTTAGGGATCCTATTAAATATTCAGACTCTGCTCCCATTCTCTAAATAACTGCTTTCAGGCTTCCTCCTGTGGTAGTTTTGTTTAACCATTTGATAGGATCATTTCTAGGATTTCATACTTCTCTTGACATAAATTAATTTTGTTTTGGGTGGAGGGTGAAGGGGGCTCTTTTTGTCAAATCAGAAGACTTTCTTGCCTTATGCTGTATAATCAATCATTCAGGCTCTCCTCTGTCTCTCAGAAACAGCCCAATGCTGCTGAATGACAAAAGACTGATGTCACTTCTATCTTCTGCTTGCAGGTTTGCTGCCAATCTCATTTCGGGAGTGCAAGACTATAAAGCTTTACTGGACACGTAAGTAGCTTGGAAGGAGAGCTGCTGTTTGAGTTTCAGCAAGGCTTCTGATTCAGAGATGCTCTGACATCCCCAAAGTCAGGCTGCATTGGACTGCTCCAACATTTGGAAGGCATGGGGCTCCAGCATGGCTGCTTCAGCAGTTTTTCATATGCTTTCTGCTTTATTACTGAAATCTAGCAGGTCAGCAAAGGATTCTTTTTGATGCGTGGTAGTCATCATTTTCAAATGTACAGTTCAGCCCAAAGTACAAACACTATTTGCCTAACAAACCTATTGAGAATACACCAAGAAGTCTGTGCTCTTTGGCCTCAAACAATGTGCAGTAACACAAACTGTCAATGTCCCCAGGTACCTGAGAACTGCCAGGATGGGACACTCCCTCACAGGTATTGCACCTCACATTTTCAATATTAGCTCCCCACCCCTCCAGAAAAAAAGAATAGTAGTACATCAGAAGGAAGAACCCTCATCACAGGCACTCTGGTTCAGTGACGTGGCTAATAATAATAACAAAAAAGTTGATTATTCCATTTTTACTTTCTGGGCATAAAGTGTGTGGGGGGGGGCACTCCATCATTCTTTAGGGCCTGCATAAAGTAGCTCATAACAGCATCTAAGAAGCAGTGCTTACTGTGTTCCAAAATTATTGCTGAAATCACTGCTGTCTGAAGAATAAAAACAGCGGAGAGCCAAGCACAACAGACACTGCACCACAGTGGTATACACCATAGTGTATTTCCCATCTGGAAATACAAGAGACCTGCACTATATGCTGTAGCCAATATTTATTTGGATGACGGAAGCAAAAAAAAAATCCATAGTAGATAACTCAGCTCTTATTATCTATGAATTAGACAAAAGATATAGGAAATGACTGTTCAACTTTCCAGTCCAAAGTCTGACAGCTATTCAGAAAGTATAGAAGAGGTACTTACTCAAGAACATGTATTTTTGTCCAAGAAATGCCATGGAATTGTATAGATCATCACTGACATGCTGTGATATGCTATTGCATACTAATGTAGTTCACTGCATCTCTATATGACAGCATTTGAGATAAGAAATCACATTCCTTAGCCAAAGGATAATTTAAATTTTTAGTATTTTGACCTCAATTGTCTAGATCCAAAGACTCCTCTGATCAGAGTTGCCTGCCTTAGATCAGTGGTCATGCAACTCCTCACTAGAGCGTGCTCCTACCGTTATTAACGTTAGCTTCTGACCCCTTCTGTTTCCTCATCATAATTACATTTTCGATTCCTTACGTCACTGTTAAAGACTTCTAGCAGTTATTGTACTCCTAGCTTCTCTTGGATCATTCAATGTGCATCACGCACAAAATTCCAACCCAAGAATTTAGTTGTGCAGATACTCCATATAGTTGCCAGGACTAAGTATTTCAAACAAAACGTAACTTACTCACACAAGAGTAGTAAGATCCTAGACATACATCTACTAAATCAGTGTCTATTTTTGGAGTCCCATTAGAGTTAATAACCCATTCCTTGACTGCTGTAATCATAGCTTGTCTTATCTAATTCCATCCTGCTAATTCACTATTTTTGATCATCATAGATAATCTTTACCACTCCTGCAGCAATGTTTCCCAACTATGATCCCATGTGCTAAATAATGTGTTAAATATAAGAGGATGTCTGCATTATGTAAAACGTGGGAGAAAGGAAACACTAATAGCTCTATTTTGTTGATGAGGAACAAAAAATCGAGCGACTTTACAATGAAATAAGTGATACACAGAGTTTCACAGGGCCAGTAACTGAACTGAGCAAATATCCCTCAGAACTTTTGACAGTTTTAACATGATAACCTAGCATAAAACATTAGCCTGTATCAGCTGTTTCGCAGTAACCCTCTTGGTGTTCGTCTTTGCCCCTCTCTGGTAGGCTGGAAGCTTAGTCCTCTTTTGCTGAAGGAAAACTCCACCACAAGATCTTCTTCCATCTTTGGTCCTGCAGCCTCTCCCAAGTGACATTATTTCCTGCTGCCAGTGTCAGCAGGATATTTTACAATCCATAATCATAATTGTGATAACACTTTTCCTGACCACTGAAGAGGCCTTCTAGGAGATATTGTTTCCACCTGCCAAGGGAACAGGTTTTCAGCATAGATCTAAGGAAGGATTAGCATCTAAGGGAAGCTGTCTGGAAAAGAGGAAAAGACCCTTGTTATTGTCCAGGCTGTTCCCATCCATCGGGCATGATCCTCAGGTCCAGGAGAGGAGACCCTCTCACACACCACCCTAACCATCCCGGGCAGTGCAAGTCTTTTGTGATTTGTACTGAATTTCATCAGTACTTTTTCCTAAGTGCTACATCTTTTCCAGCTGTTCTGCTGATTTCCATCCTGTTAAGTTTCTGGGGGTCTCTTCTAGGCAGGCTTCCCACTCACATCACAGAGCTGTTCATGACCTGCTATTCTTTCCCTTTCCACTAGACAATAATACAATTGCTTAATGAATATGCATGAGGCTGCCAGGAATGATGTATTTAACTTTGGTATGGGAATTCATCTATTTCCCTTATACTGTAATCTTGTTTTATTATTCAATTTGTGTTATACCTGATCTAATTGTAACAGAACAAAGGACAGATTAGATTTCTTTTCCTTTCTGTCTCTCTCCCCTCTCTCCCCTCTATTTTTTCTGGCTTCGTTTTTCTCCTTGTCTCTCTCCAGCCATGCTTTACCTGTTGATTTTGCTCGTGGACAGCTGTCTGGTCATCCTCTCTGTATGAAGCAATACTATGGACTCTTTTCTTCCTATCGTCTTCCAGGACATACCAAAGACACACTTGTGGCGCAGAAAAGCAGTGTAATGCCAGAACCAGAGCATATCATTGTCGCTTGTAACAATCAGGTAAATGGGTGTTCTTTTTTTTATACCTTCCTATGTTTCTTAGTTGGCTTAAATTCACTCAAGAACAGCCTAATCCAATCACTGCTCAGGAACACAATTAGCGCACTACATACGAGCTCACTGGAGCCTTACTTAGTTCTTACCAACAATTCACTGTCAATATTTCCAAAAGATGCTTCTACAGCATTTTTGTCCTTAGCCCACATTATGTTCCGAGTACACTGATGCAGAAAGGAGGAATGTGGCAGAATTTATTTGCTTTCTCATTCAAACAAAAATGTTTATTAAACAGAGAGGAAACCACAGAGGAAAAAAAATGTATTAGAGTGCATTTGCTGGAAATGCTCATCTCTTGACAGTTAAGTATTGGCATACAATGCATGGCATGTATAACACTACCCCATGCAGGGGTCCCTAAGCTATGTCTGGACAAGTTCACACAGGTAAAGGCAGAAATACTGAAGCATTAGAGTGGGAGTTTGCCCAGATCAATTAATGCTGCTGAGTAGCAGAGCATACTGGCTGTGCAGAGTACATGTACGTGGCTCTACTACTTGCAGTACTTGAGCAGTGCCTACAGACCCACTTTGAAGAAGAAACAGGTTCTGGGGAGTTCCTTTTCCACAAAGCCCTCTTCTTCGCCTCAATAGGAAGTTCTCTAGGTTATTTTTAAACAAAAAAATACCATGGAAATTATTTACATGCTTCCTGATTTTATCTCTCCTCAGGTGTTTTTAATCTCATGCAAACAACATATGCTTTATTTGACTCTGATACTCAGTGTAAGTCCTCTAAAGCCACTGGAGTTACACAGGTGTAAAAGCCCAGTGGGGGTGAGCCCTGAGCCAGTCCCAGTGTTTTTGCTCTCCATTGCCCTCAGACTGGTTCTTCAGGCAGGACTTCAGCACCTGGAGATCATCCAGGCTAAGGCAAGATGTTGGACTAGTGAGGGCTCCATTCTACCCGTTTGTGACTGTTCTTCTGACTTCTATTGTTTCTTTGCAGTTTTTTGTTTTGGATGTTGTCATTAATTTCCGTCGTCTCAGTGAGGGAGACCTTTTTACTCAGTTACGAAAGATAGCCAAAATGGCAGAGAATGAAGAGGAACTGTTGCCTCCGATTGGCTTACTGACAACAGATGGAAGAACGGAATGGGCACAGGCCAGGACGATCCTTATGAAAGGTTAGCAGCAGCAATCCCAGCTTTCTCTTCTTCATCTTCTTCCTCCCTTCCTCCTCACCATCCTTGTCTTTTTTTGCTGGGAGTAAGCCTTATAGCAAATATATGACTGAAAGTGCAGCCTCACCGCTTAATCTTCCTAGCAGGAGGAAACTCAATACCTGTAAATGTTCAGATGTAGCTTACCAGAGAAGCGGCAGATATGGTTTGACCCTTTGGCTGTATATGTTTAAGTGTCATGCCATGTAAATAGCTCTCACTCCATTCTGTTTTTCACCACATAAATTACATTACACCAGGTTTTGTGATTTGTCTCTTTCTTCATATCCATTATGTACCAATGGGAATGATGCATTCTCTTAGCTTTTAGCAACTATTAGATATTTTTCAACTCATCTAAGGTATCTAAAAGTTAACCATCTATTGAAGCTTGTGTACTCTCTGAAGTCAATGCAAAAAGACAGAAACTGATTCTTCCAAATCATAAGCAAGTGTCTAAGAAAGCTGAAACCCATTGTTATCTGAGGATAGCTACCTCTCTATTCTAACAACAGGTAGCATTTGGCTGTCTCGGGATGCTTGACTTTGAGACAGGTGACGATAATGGGCAGGATTTTTCTCCTCTATCACTTCATACCTTATAGATCCTATATATTTCACCTTGAAGCTAAGTGATGTAAACTCCGCCTTTTATTATTTTATTTTAGGTGACCTAGGTATTCATTTTTTCCTCTCTGAAAAATGGTAATCCACCTCTTTATCCCAAACTCACCAATACTATGGAAAATACTGCTGTTTTACCAATGCCCTGGAATATACAAGGGCTGTCAGTAGTCTCAAAATATTTTTAGCATTCCAAGGAAGTTCTTCCCTTTTCTTATTCAAATTTATCTGTGCTTATAATGACTTTACACATACGTCATACATATCCAGTTCTGGCCATTATTATAGTTTAACAGTAGACACTGAATATAATATTACCTCTTCAACAAGGCTGCATAGTCTATAAATAGTGAGAGTGTATTAAACCTTCCACTGATTAAAGATACTGCAAGGCATAAACCATAAGATTCTCTGGCTTTCCTAAAATCAGCATGTTTAAAGAACTACACAGCGCACATCCCATAGCGCTTTCCTCACACTGAATCAGTTTGTACAGCAGTAACTTCAAAGGAAATTAACCGAGGAAATAGTATGGTCATTCCAGTAAAATGATAAGCTCCCAACCCAATGCAGTTTGCAGCAGATGATACTCCTAAACAATTTAATGTCTGCATTGATGAATTTTGGTACATTGTAGTTTCATACGGTTAAAATTAAAATAAATATTGCTCAGAAATATTGCCTTTGTAAAGGAGTTGACTTGGAGGAACCTTGAAGCTAACCTCTCTTAAAGCAATGGGATCCACTCTGTGAACAGGGAAATTAGATATTCAAGAACTGTCAGGTTTGATGCAATTCATCAGTGCTAAAAATCTACTTGTGTTCAAGAATCTCATCTCCCACAGATTCTCCTGGATTGGCACTGGACGCTATTTCTCTGAAATGCTTAGTGACGAAGGGGCTTGTCTCAGTAGAAATGTGCTCGTATTCTAATAAACAGATATTTAACACTGAACACCTAAACACTTTATTTTGGGGGTGGAAAAGTAATCATCATTAAAGACCTCATCACTGTATTCTATGGAATTCACAGAATTCCATGGAGGTATCACCAGCTTCAAAGAACATCTATTCAAGGACTTAAAATTATCATTAAAGAAAAGAGAATGTTTGTTCAAAATCATACTCTTCTACAGGAAAAGCATGTTTGCTTTAAATCATGAACACTTTCACTTCATTCTGTGTTTGTTCTTTTTTTGTTCTCATATCCATTTCTCATTGGACTTTTCATTTCCACTCACAGTATCTATTGCACCTGGGTTAAAAGAAAATAGCACTTTCCTTTTGCATGTTTGCAGAGGATACTCCTTCACACACCTATCACTTCATCTATTCTTAATGCTCCCCACCTACAACAAACAACTTCTACTTTTATCGCAGTGTGCTTCCAACAGGACAATACAATTACTAGCTGTTATAAACAATACCAGATTTGCAGTCAGTGAACTCAACAGAGCAGATCCCATGCCAAAGAGTAGTGATATTTTCAGACCATCATTCTGTTAAACCACACCACTTTCTTAGCAGTTTCTTTGAGTTGGAAAGTTCTCTAACTTGATACTAATTCTATGAGTCACTCTCAATCTCAGTGTGCAGAAAGCAAAACAAAATATGAGATTTAAACAATCTTGTTATTTGCTTTTCACTCTCTAAGCCTATATGTGATGACACCATCTCATTTTCACGCTCCTCCCCCCTTTATTTTGTACAACAGGAGAGAAACAGATTCCTGCATTTTAATAAAAACTGAGATAGATACCTAATCTTTTATTTTTAGGCCATGCCTGTAAGTAAAGGAGTGAATGCCTTGAGACTTGCAGCAAAAATCACATTAGTAATCCTAAATCATCCTAAAGGAAAAAAAAAAAGAAAAATAGACAAAAACTAGCAGAAACAGCTCTATGATGGATGTTTCTAGATTACTTGGCATTTGTCAAAATATTCATTTCACTGAAGAAGGAAACCAACTCTGTTGTACAGCTGAAAAAAGCAGATCCTGCACTATCAAGTATTACAGCACAGTGATGTGAGTCTTCCATAATCTAAGTAGGGATCCCATCCTGGACCACTCAGATTAGCAGAGGTCCTCTATTTAGTATAATGGAGTTCCACATAGATACATGAATGTTAACACCCCTTTTTTAAAAAGTCTGTGGTGAAATGTTCTTGTGACAATAACAAGGGAGAAAAAAGGCGTCCAGTGGAGCAATGTGAAGTGGAAGGAGTCAATCTACAATTGTTCCATACTGATCGGGAAAAGAGAGGAAGGAGAAGATCTATACAGTGCTCTGCAAATTTTATGAAGGGGAGATACATATATAGATATATATATATATGGGCTTGCATATATCCATAGGTAGAAGATAGGTCCTTTACGTGAAGAGATTTCAAATGAATTGTAATAATCCCAGGCAAAACTGATTTATGAGCACAATAAGTATTTTAACTGCAGAAGTAATCCATTCTTCTAAATAGAAGTTCTAAATAGGAACTGAGTTTCTACTGCTAGAAGGGGTGCCACACCATTCACACTATATCTGAATTTGTCCCAGGGCTTTCTTTTCATTTTTTGGTATTACAAAAGCAGCAACTAACCAAAAACAGATTTGCCAATTGAATGCAGCTGCATGCACTGGAAAGAAAGAAGAGGAAAAAAAAAAATCTTGCAGGACGTCAGGCTTTTTCTGGTGCATCTCCCTCTGTTTCAACTTCTTCTGGAAATATTTGTTTCTCATCCCAAGTCATGGTTCATGAGTTCTTGTGCAATTCATTGTCTGCTTCACGTGATAATCTTGTCAGTGTTTGATCAGCTCTCTGGACATGTCTGTTTTTTTCTGTAAGGGCATCTTTCCGCTACTTTTCTGTTTCTAGCAGAGCTTAATTTTATTCACTTTAATACCTAGACTCAAGCTACCCTGAAGCCATATGTCAGAATAAGGGCTTCATATCTGTCAAAGATGTGTGGGCAGCAGCCACAATGAAATATATATACATCTATCTGATAACATAAAGCAGAACACTGAGCAAACTGTAGCAGTTTGTAAATCACTATCCAACCAGTTTTTCCTTGAAGATGGCCATCCACGAGTACCAGCAGCCAATGAATGTGCGGCCATTTCCATCCTCAAGGACCTTTTCAGCCTTTGTATTGATGTACCCATAGCATCAACAAAATAAATACCACAAATACTGTCAGCCCTGCAAGTGGCATACACTAGAAGGGTTTTATAGTCAAGGAGACTGGGACATGTCTTCTCCCTTGCAAAGCCCCTGAAAGCCTTTGAATACAATTCCCAGAGACAGTGTTTCACATGTTGTAGGGAGATACAGATCACTCTGGTACAGAAGGCAGCTCCTAAAGCTCATCTTATCTACATGCGCCATCAATTACAATCTCCAGGCTCAAGTCTTCGTGGGAATTGGCAGGAATGCCAGGTGTTTTCCTGGGGACTGGTAAGATGCAGCCTCTGCTTCTGTAGTCAAGGGAGAATAACGCACCGCTTGCTCCAGCGGGTCCCTGCTCAGCCCTACAAGAAGCCAGTCTGGCACTTTTGTCGCTTTGGCTTCCCAGCTGCCAACACTTCCTTGCAGGAGACACTGCAAGGAAGGACAGACAGTGCCTCACCATAACCTGCAAGAGTCTGCAGCTCCCTTCTTCCTTCCTAGCCAGCTCTATCACTTCCCCTTCCTTCTCTTCCCTTCTTTTTTGTTTCTTGTGTACTTGCACTCTTTCTTACTGCACAGCATCTGGAGAATTACTCTGGATGATAACAAGTATCTAATTTTTCTAGCTACTCATTAACCTATTTTACTGATTTCTAGGAGGTACACTTTTTCTTAGTTTAAAAATACAGACAAAAATGAAAAACATTGCTTTTTCAGAGGATGGAGCTGCTCTTCATATCTGCAAAAACTGAAAACATGCACATTTTGAAATGACTCCATATATCAAATGCAAATTTGAATTGTTTAATTTGAAATACTTTTTCTATTCTTGCAGCTAAAATCATCTCCCAAATTCCATACAGATTTGTTGAACTTAGCACACTTGAAAGCAGTTTCGATCAATCTGAATAAATGTCTTCAGTTAATTACTTTTTCAAATACAAATATTTTCACTAAATTCTAGTAAAACCAACAGATGAATGCTGATCTGTTAAGAACAGAAGGAATTTTAAGTTGGTGTTTGAAAGCTCTTTTTACTTTGATCTTTTTAACTACCATTTAACAGCAATTAATGAAGTTATATGCCTTTAAATAAAGGAATTCTACACTTTTCTCCTTTCAACTAAGAGCTGTATTAAATGCTCACAATGAAATACTTCCTATGCCTCAAATAGGCCCTCAAAAGCACAACAAACTTTTATCTTCTCAACATTTCTGAGTTAAAGAAACTGAGACAAAATAGCTTATAACTACATCACAACTAAGGGAAAACGTGCTGAGGTGAATGTAAAAATAGGCTTTGGAGTCCACATGTAAAAGCAGGAGAGACAGGATAGGAAAAAGCAGCACGGATAGAAAGCCAGAAAAAGAACCATTTATTCAGAAGTGCATTAGTGACAGAAGGGAAGCGGAACATGGCAACCCACAGTTTTGACAATCCACATTCAAAAACAAAATCTCACAACTTTATCCACTGAGGTTTCCTTCCTCATGAGAAATAGGCAATACACCCAGTCCAGGGGTTATTTCTCTAAAATGCAAGAAATGATCAGTGGTGGGGCAGAGTTCCTTGCCCATAAAAGGGTTCTACTGGAAGGATAGCACAAAACCAATATGGGCTCTGCTGTTTCACAGAGGAATACTACAGCAGTGCAGCAATAACATGAGTTCTGAAACTCTCTTTTCCCTATGTCCTTTCTGTAACTGTTATATATAAATTAAGTGTTACTTCTTTTAAGAGTAACATGGATCTATTTTGTAACATAACTTCTTTGGGAAATTAAAGGCAAAACAAGAAAGTGGATAGTATTGAATCACACAAAAGAGACACAGATATACTGCAGAAGTTAACACACAAATTCCTTGGTGTAACATTTCCTTGCACCCAGGCTTTCTGCTCTTGACAGAGCTCTGCAGGGACTGCAGCTCATTGCAGGGTCAAGGTCAGATATTAAAGGCCATCCAAGACAGCAGGGTTCCCTGGGCAGTGCTGCAGCACAGATAACGGGATGTGAACATTTCACTGTTTTATTCCCAGATTCTACTAACCGCGACTCTCTTGATATGATTGAACGGTGCATATGCCTGGTGTGCCTGGACAGTCCAAGTGGAGTGGAACTCAATGATACAAACATGGCATTGCAACTGCTACATGGGGGAGGATACCACAAAAATGGGGCGAATCGTTGGTATGACAAACCTATGCAGGTAAAAACCTTACATTGCTATATTACTTGCACGTGACAAAGGACTTGCAGTGGCCCCTGCCCCAAGAGCAACTGAAATCAAGTGAGAGAAAGAGAGGAAGGCGTTATGAGCATTAGCCAAGGATGAGTTGGTGTTGAGAGCAAAGTTGTTTGTTCCCTGCCAGCCAGAAGTAGGCAGGGGAAGCAGACCTACTGCCTCGCTAGCAGCGGGGGGCCTTTTCCAACACAGGTACACTTCCACCTTCCAGGAAGCTGACCTTTGCTCATGAGGAGGTAGACATATAGACGGACAGACAGACAGATAGGTAGACATCTGATTAGAAAAGCAGGCATTTAATTCTGTTCAATTAAAAGAAAGATAAAAGCTGGACTAGCAACCTAGAACAAAGAGGAAAAGCAGAATAGCTTTCTCTGTTTTCTCTCCTCATACAGTTTCCTGGGGTCCTAGAAATATTATTGTTTACAATTTAGCATGTGCTTAAGCTAGTATCAGGTTCTCACTTAACAGACTGTTTATTCATTTAATGACATTCTTGTTGAGGGTTTCCCAGAAGTGTTGATTTCTCAAGCCTCTTTCCCAATCAGATTTTGATTGTCATATTTGAAAGTGTCACACTGTTATTTTCACATTTTGCAATAGACCCAGGGTGAAACAATATATTAATCTCCAACTGTCAACACTGGTGACACCTCATGAAAAATTAAAAAAAACCCTGACCGATACACTGCCCGTGCAATGCTTTTTGCTCTTGCTATATCTAAAAGCATCAACATGACAAGAGACTGCTAAACTAATTTCATTTGCACCAGCTACCCCAGTGTAAATCTATTTCAGCAGTCATTCCTGATTTCTGCCACTGTAAATGGCGTTATTAGCAGACTTCAATGTTATGTTTTTAAAGAACAAACCATTTGTCTTTAAGAAGCACTTGCCTTTAATTAGAATCCTCTGTTATTTGCAGGGCCACTAGTAGAGAGGTTTCAAACAGATGGGAATAAACAACATTTTCTTTTTATTCACTATCAAGCTGTAGCAGAAAGCAAATAAATATGCATAATGTTTGTGAGGGCTTCATCTGCCCAGATATATTCAGGCTAGAAAGAAAATCAGAGGCAAAGAGAAATTACTAGAGATAATAAAGATCCTATTTTCCTCCATGCAAATGCAGACTATATAGAAATTTCCCACAGTAAAACTTGTATTCCCACAGTAAGACTTGTTTTTTCCCCTCCGTATTCCTCTCCAACTTTGCAATGAGGCATCAGAATGAAAAATGTCCAGGTCAAACCTTTTGCATCACATACAGCCTGTCCTCTCTGAAAACCTCATGAGAACTACCGGAATCCAGGGAGGCAGGATGTGCAGGGCGATACAAATGCACAGTGATTAGAGTGGGAGAAGTCCAGCCAAAGACATGTTTAAAAAAAACCAAAAAAAAAAAAAAAGACAGAGATAGTAAAAGAAACACGTGAGATAAGTTGAAGTTTGGTCTGAGGTATCTGCTGGTGTTTGAGATGCAAAAATAACCAACTGCATGGCATGCGGTATATCACTGAACTACAGTGAGTTAAGTGCAACCAGTTATATACCAGTGTGTATGCAGTGAAATCAGGAAGAAAGCAAGTAAGGGGGAAATGAAGAAACCACCACAAAAAGGAAAAGAGGAAGCAGGATAGTAAAACAAGCAATGAGAAAGCTATTAAATAAGGATCAGCCCAATCATTTGATATGATACTTGCAATAAAATGTGATCCTAAGGGACTTGCCAGATATAAAAGTCTTCCATTCCCTCCCAAATATTGAAGGAGACGCCCTTCCTGCCTTTCTACTGAGAGGAATCTTCTCTACCATAATGGCAGATGGTAAATCCAATTTCCAGATTGGGAATTGGGAATTGGCAAAGTTCACATCCTCCCAGGAGTGGGCCCAAAATAGCTGCATGAAAAGGATCCAACACTCTGTCTCCCACTGTCATTTGTATCTACACATCTGGATCTATGCGTCAAGGAAGCCCCTGACATGAGCAATAAGAAAACCAAAGGAGAATAACATCTCTTGTCAGGTTGCTGCCATAGATAACTCATCCAGAATGTGATACTTTCACTACGATATCTTGTGCTTGTTCTTTCTTCACTTAGTTTGTGGTAGGAAGAGATGGAGTCTGCGGTACAGTGTGTGAGCACTCCCCTTTCGATGGCATCGTCCTGGTGCAGTGCACCGAACACTTGCTGAAGCACATGTGAGTCCACTTTCATTATGGCTACTGTGCCCACTCTGAGCCCTGGGAATCCTCCACCAGTGCCAAACTCCCCCAGTGGCACAGGGCCACACTAAGCCATGTTCAGTCATTAGAAATTAGTCACTGACCAACAAACTGTTAAGAAAGCACTATTTAACAAATAGATTATTACTGTGACCTTAATGCATTTTTTCCTCACATACTAATAGGAAAGAAAGCTCCAAGAAATTAGTCCGAGCCGATTCAGTGAGTGAGCTTCCTGCTCCACGGAGACTAAGATGGAAATGTTGCCCGGAAATTCAGGCACACTTGGCATCATCAGCAGAAAAACTCCAAAGGTAGCATGGATTCCTCATTTTTCTGAAGGATGAGTGCAAACTGGGAACCACCCAGGGCCACCAAGCACAGTGTGTTTAGGAAGGTGTTTCCTCCCATAAGGCTCTCCTTGCCCTCCCACTCTTCCTCCTCTTCCCAAAGCTGGAGTTACCTAGCATCTCTTTGCAGGATGTGGCCCTTACAGAGTTAATAATACACAGTATTCTGGAAGTGCACTAGCAATGAGTTCCTTCCATGCAAATATCAGGAAAGTTAAAGTTCACTGGAAAAATAGTCGATAAGACCTTCCCTATTTGCACAGGATGCAAACGCTGCCTGTCCTCTGTTTTCATGGGTACATGGTTTGACGTGATTAAAGCAGAAGACATGCCGATGGGAACATATATATGTAGGACAAGTAGAATACAACTGGTTTGAATAAACAATTTGAATTCAGGTATTTAACTTGTTTGCATCCATGTTGCTGCTACAAAGGTTAGTTCTTCTGACTGGGTTTCCACACTGAAATAGATTTGCATGATTCTGGAGGTGGCGGTCGTGACAATGAGAGATTTTCTTCCAAATTATTTCATCTCAATATTCAGACCTTTGCTATAACTCTCTGTGAAGAATTAACAGCATACATAGGATTAACTCTAAAGTCTGTCCAGTGTGATCACATCAAATGAGGCCTCAAAGAGACTAAAAGCATATATGGGAGTATAAGAACATTCAGGATATAGAGTAATTCTTCGCTGTTTTTAAATAAAGATAGTATTCTTTTAAATAGAAACACTGAAAGGAGCTTATAGCCTTCAACAGATTTTTAATCCACCTATTTCTTATACTTGTAAATCTCTCAGAAATTTGCCCAGAAAAAAGGAGGCCATGTCTTAGACCTCAGAAGAGGAAACATCAGAGAGAAGAAGGTGTTTTACCAAAAGGAATTGAATGACCTGAGTGCCACAGCTCATGTCAGGGCTGCAGATTACAAGCCCAGTCTAAAACCTGCATGAATAAAAGGTAGTGGGAATAAGTTACCAAACGTTGGGACCATTGACAAAATAGGAGCCCACTCACTTCAGAGTGCGTATAGGCATGAAATGTTCTCTGAGTTTCATTTGCAAACCAAAATGTAACAGGAGAATCTTGTATGCCCCCCCCCCCCCCCCCAAAGTAACTGCCTCTACCTGCTACTTCCAGGTTAGTAAACAATCTGGACTTCATCACCTACAAGTTTGAGAACTATGGAAAAGAATTTATCAAGAAACAAAAGACTAGCCCAGATGCCTACATTCAAGTAGCACTTCAGCTAGCATTTTACAGGTAAGGTTAACTCAAATCACAGGAACAAGGTAGCACAAGAGGAGGTTCTCAATTAGTTGCTTATATGAACAGTTGAGATTTTCCTCAGCCCCTGACAAATACCTTCTGCATGGAAATGAGTTATCTTACCTAAAGACTGCAAGGCAGCTAAGATGGAAGTTGCCCCTGGGTCTAAGACAGAGTACTCCTGTCACTCACCCCCATTCCCTTCTTTTGCTGTCCTGTCCCATCCCCCACTCCGACAGGCACCATTCCCTGCCAGGTCCTCCCCGCTGCTGTCACTGTGCCTGGCAGAGAGAAGACGGTGAGAGGGCATGGCAGAGACTGGCAGACAATCTTGCCATCCATGGCAGCCAAAGCAGCAAGGGGGGGGGGGGGGGGGGAAATGAGGTCTGAGTACGTGGGGCAGAAATGCTCCTTGCCAGTGGGAGTGTAGCTTGGGGGCCCTGTGGCAATAAGCTGGAGCTCCCCACACAAGCATGCCCTGTGCTGCAGGGAACAACATCCACAGGAAAAGATACTACAGCAAAATATCAGATCAGAGTTCCTATACAGGATAATAACTACTGCTGCTCCCCTTCTTTACAGGCACCCCAAGATTCGATAATACCCTCTGACTTCCATGGCATTATCAAAGTTAAAAGCTCCTTTTTACATTGCAGAACAGCTAATGCTCCAGGATAGAGATCAGCTGCAGAACAGCCTATTACACCAATAATTCTTAATCTTTATCATGTCAAATTAAACCCTGAAGTGGTCTTTATCTAGCCAAAACCAACAGATGCCTAACACATTTTGCGTACTCCATTAACCAAAGGCAAACAATTACTTGGTCCAAGATTTTCATCTGGATCTCAGCCATAATACAAATCCTATTTACGTAACAAAAAGCTTAGGGGACAGTTATTTTATAACTAAGATTCCTGATTCAACTGGAAGTAGCTAAGGCAAACCTAAGTAGGTAATGGTTACCTGAAACAGGGGTGGTAGCTATACATACCTGGATGCAGATTAAAACAATAGTCTACATGCTCTATTTGCAATGTGGATTTTCTGTCTACCTCACAGTCTCAAATGGCACCCTTTTCCCCTTTTAACTTTCTGTTTTTCATTCACATACACACCAGGTGCATTTTTTCTCGTTTTAAATAAAACTTATTTCACTCCTTCATTCAAATGATTAATTACACAATTATTTTATGATGCAGTACAAATAAAACATTCCTTGAGATCTTTCAGTAAATTCCAGTTTTACTAGCCTTGTTTTCACACAGCAAGTCATTTTTTTTACTGACGCTGCATAACTGAAATGTATACAACCGTATGCAGCTCCTCATATTAGAAAGGAGTGAGCATCCATCTTTTTTAAGTTTCTTATAGAATTCTGTTAACATTAAGATGAATACTATGCAAAAAATAAAATCAGGGCTGTAACAATGAAACATACTGAGCCTGTATTTCTTTTAGTCTTTATGATTCCTTAAAAATAACTACTCTTTGTTTTTCTTATTTCATTCTCTCAGATGCCACAGGAGACTTGTCCCTACCTATGAAAGTGCTTCCATACGCCGATTTGATGAGGGCAGAGTCGACAACATTAGGTCTGCTACCTCAGAAGCATTTGCTTTTGTAAAAGCAATGATTGATGATAAGTCAGCTCTATCGGTACGTTGGTTTGGCTCCTTCTACCTTCTCTGGTAAAACCTTAAGCAAATAAATACATTCACAGTCCCCCAGTCTCTCAGCTGTTAACTATTAACCAAGAGCACAATGACATAGGGCAGATAACAGGCATTACAGGATTTTGCTCTTCACGCAAACCAGCCATTAAGCTAAATATTTATATATTTTTATTTTTACTTAAGCACCCAAAAGATTCACAGGTGCCTAAACACGGCATTATAAGAAATAAAACATCTGGGTTTAGACCTGGTATCATCTTCTGTATGATCTATCATCAGAGCCAAATTCTGCTCCCTGGAGAGATCTAGGCTGAACATAGAAAGTTCAGGGATCATTATACTGCCACACCAGGAGACTCGCCTGGCAGGTCCCTACAATAGATAGCTGTGCTGCAGACTGCAATGTGTGAAGCGATCTAATTCACATGCTTTGATTTGGGTGGAAACGTTCTGACTGATCTTTTTGGTTTTATAGGTATGCTTCTGCCAAATATAATTATTTTTCTGGGATCCCCAAGGGAGCTGAACTTTAACGATGAAAAGATATCACCTAGCTAATAAAACAGCTCTCCAAACTGTCCTGATAGCCATCTTGCAAAAATGAAAAATTTTGTTGCCTTTATTTGAGACACCATCATCTGTTTGCCAGAAGCATGAGTACTCTGCATAATGGATGGTGATGGAAAGAGGTACAGATGACACAGCTGAGACAGTATCTGCACAAACAGATCTGTGCCATTGTCCCTCCTGCCATCTCCAGAGCATTTCCCTTAACATGTCTCTGTGTGCCACTTCCACACACTGCCCTTTGCTGCCGTATGGGCAATTTCCTGGCGGATGTTGTCTGCAACACACTGCCACCATATAGATTATTTCACACAAAAAGCCCACTCTACTGTCAGCAGCCCACATAGCTGTTCCTTAGCATCTAGCCTAGCACTGCCGGAAGTACTGCTGGGCTGTAAACTAAGTGCAAATTAATGAAACATTGTAAAATGGGCTCTAAAATCCCAGAGGATGAGGAAAAATTTGTCCAGAGAAGAAGTAGTCTATGTTTGTCCATCAATCCCCTTAAGGTTATCAAGTCCAGGACTTACTTCATGATGAACAAGATTTAAATGAGTTCCATGTTAAAAACGATAGCTCAAAGGAAAGCTGCGGTAATTTCCTACCTGGTGTGAGTAACTGAGGGCAGATTATGACCACACTATTATACACACTAGTGACTACTGTACCTTAGACAAGAAGAGGCCTTTGTTAAATGCTATCACGATGCTCTATCCAGCTGCCCAGGGCATGGCTTTTAATGGTGTTTTATTAGAAGCCATGCAAACCCTCCCCTCCTGACTTGGGCACCTGGCATACCCCTAGTCCCAACACACATTCCCAACACACATTCCCACAGTCTTGGGGCAGTCCTAGCAGGAGCCTGCCTGCTCCTGACACACTCTCTGGCCACGTTTCCTCTTGCTCCCTCCAACAGTCTCTTCCCACCTTCCCTGGTCCAGCACTTCCCGACTTCTCTAGCTCTCCCAAAGCTTCAATATTTCTCATTTCTTTACAACTCAGATATGAGATTGTGCCCATCTTAACAGCATATTGAACTGTATTGCTTCACACGAACAGGCAGAATGCCACGCATGTCTAGAGAGCGCTCAGGTTCCCCCTCAAATCTTAATATCACATGCCTTGGCAATACCAAGTGGGAAGAATAATGTTTTTATTCACTTTGAAAAGACTGCAAGCAGATCCTGGCTTCTAGTCCACTGAGAGATAGATGCAAAGGGCGTCTAAACAGATCCATGACTGTCTTTGAAACAAACTTTTAAAGTAGCAAAATGTTTGTTTGGATCTGAATGGTTTTCAATCCAAAATTATATATGCATTTGTGATCATGGAATCAATTAGAAATAGAATTCATTTAACAGAACTCTTTTCCAAGGTGATCTCTTTAGAACCACCGATTGCCTATGGATGTTTTTTTGGACAAAGAGATGCATCATTTGATTTGAGTAGCCTTGGAGTCCCCAAAATATTGTTCGTTAATAGCCATTAATCCAAACCAAATTTAAAAAACAAGTTCTATCTGATGCCAATAAGAGTGATTTTCAAGAGACAGCTTGAACAGTCTCTGAAGATTGATCGAGTCAGATTGATTCTCTAGCAGGACAAATATCTCATGCATTCGACACCTGCTGTAAAAGAAGCAGCATCTGACACTGCAGAAGAGCTGTAAATTAATCAGATTTAAAGACTGCATTTGATAATTTAATCTGTATAAAGGAACTAAGGCCTGGCTCTAGCCTTGTGAAAAAATATCAGACACTATACTTTGAGGGTCCCTGATGGTGGCCTTGAGTTGCTTCTAAAAGGAATTCTTTGCTCAAAAGATCATTCATCGTCCACTGGAGCTGAAAGTTCCCTGTTCATCTGGAGACCTAGTCATTCTTGGCTGTTTCAGGGTCTCCCAAAGTTGAAGCATCTGACTTGATGTACAGCAAGGCAGCACTTCCTAGGATCATTCCTTTGCTATAAAAGACTGATATTTGACTGAAAATTTGCTAGCTTGTCTGAAATGTGAGGCATCTCTGAAGGGTAGAGCAGTCATGGAAAATTCTAGATGCCCTTTCACACAGGGGAGTAATTTCTTGACTAGCTATTAAAACATCAGTAAAGGGTTTCATTAATACCACTGTCATTGTCCAGATAAACCATCCTGGAGAAGATATACTGCTTGTTTTGAAAGGCTGAATTACACTTGGCAATTATTTTCCCTACTTCAAATGGAGTGATCTAATTAATAATAATCTACACCCCCCAGATCCATGGAAAGGAACGGCAAATCTTTCCTTGACTTCAAACAGAACACAACCAACGAGCCTGTTCAACCCTCACACAACCAAGTGTTACAGCTGATCATGGCACTGAATCCCTATGGCTTTTCACTGATGTATTTATTCAGAGTACTTACACCTGAGCAAAGAGAAAAGGGCATTTGAGAGTCCTTCCTATTTGGTTGCTGGTTAATTGATGGAAGATGATATTTCTTTGAAAGATATTTCAATAATAGATACACTTTTACTTCCCAACAGGATTCTGAGAAGATGCAGCGATTTAAGGATGCAATTGCAGCTCAGACTAATTACACTATTCTGGTAAGTAAAACATTGCTTTGTCTGGATAAGGACTAGTTAGTTTTTCCAATAAAAGTGTGAAGATACAGACTGTAAGTATTTGAGCATAAAATGTAGGCGTCCCTAAATAGCAAAGCATCCACTGTGACACATTTAAGAAAATTTCTAATGGCCCAACCACTCTTTAAATAGCCCCATCCAACTAGTCCCAATTAAGAAAAATACTTCCCTGAAGGCAAAATGACAAAATTCTGCCTAAGACATCAGTGGCAAGACCATCGCTCTTGGGCATTACCTCTCTCATCTAGAACTGTCATGGAACATGACACTGTATACAACGTATTCACAGGGAATGTGCATCTATGAAACATTTATGACTTGTATCGCTGTCATTAACTAGGCGTCCTAGCCACGAATCAAGATTCCACTAAGCTTGGTGCTGTACAAATTAACAATTCAAAAATGGCCTCTGCCTTAAAGCGCTTGCAGTCAAAATATGACAAAGGTTTTTTTTAATAAATATCGAAAGTTTTGCAAAGCAGAATACAAGCAAGATGAAATATCCCTTTATTCTGTGCTCTTTGTGATCATCATTAAATGTTAGCCACGCATAGGGACAAGAAATGGGGAAACAGCATTCTAAGATGAAGCGGCAAGTGGACAGAGTGCCTTAACAGGAGAAGAAGCAAGCAAGGCTTAAAAAGCAATCCGCTTAGCTGCCATGTAACAAGTATGAGGGATAGAACTCAAACTGCAAAATCTAAATTCCCAAAGTTTACAGGCAATTAGATCCATATAATGGATCTATAATGTTACAGATAAGCTGCAGTCACAGTTAATCATTAAGTCTGTGGCCAGTAGCTGAGAATATAGCTCCTCAGACAGACAGGTATTCCAGAAAGCTGATCCAGGGTGCCATAAAATAGAGATCATTAACAATGAGGGAAGGATTGCAGAAACTCCCTTTTAAAGGCCTGAATGCAGTATCTAAAAAAAAGGAAGGGATTCCCCCCAGTGAAAAAATAATTTTGGTGTCAAATACAACTCATTTTCTGTTGATTAAAAATGAGACAATTCAGACTCCGCATCCCACTGCCTCAAGACAAAGTACAGACTTAAGCTACTAACAGCTTACTCAAACTACTCATGAAATTAACAAATCTTAATAACCACCTATATTAAGAGAATTTGCTGCCCATGGTTCTGCCTCAGACTATTGCCTAAAAAACCCACTAAAAACTGTTACATATAATCATTGCTGATTACTGTTGAAACACTGACCATAGTCAAGAAATTATTCACTTCCAGTGGCTATTTCCAAGATACACTCAGAGCACTGGAGAGGAGAAGTGTTAGGTTTAGGCAGGATTTGTTCCTAAGTCTGTGAAACAAAAGCAGTAGGGAGGGAAGAGTTTTGTGTTTCAAGCATCATGCTGGGAAATGCATCTTGGAAGCTGAGACTGAATTTCATCTTTAAAGCAGAGGCAAATCTTACCTCAGGGAAACTGTCTCACCTGAGCTATCTCAGGGCAATCTCCCAGTGAAGACCATGTACTGTGCGTTTACTGGGTCACAATCAATGGAGTTTCTATACACTATCTTTTATTTTTTCCTATGTTCATTTCTTAAAAAAAAAAACCCTCCAAGACATTTCAGACCAAGAAAATGTTACAAAATTCAGTCTCTGGTGTAGCTCATGGGAAAAAAAATTAAATCACTATGGTAAAATGAATTTAATTGATGTGCCTTTAAACTATGGGTAAGACTTGCATGGTCTGACTAAATCATATGTGTAACAGACTGAAATGTAATAGCCCCTAAAAAAACCCAAAAAATCTACTTCATAAAACAAAAAGCAATTTAATGATTTTATTTCCCCTTGTTAGGCTTACTAGTAGCATTGCTATCTTAAATGTGGAGCCTTAAAATTTAATTTAGCACAGTTTTTTCCTATGTGTTGACTCACAGTTTATTTCGTTAGCCTGTCTCGGCCTCTCTTCAGACATGACATTGATCTATGTTGCAAAAATGTCATTGCTAACAGCCTTATAAATCTTGTGTGATAGCAAAATATTTCCTTTGATTATCAAGTCAGTTTCCCTCTACGGGAAAAACAAGTAAACGCTGCCCTGATGCATGCTCCTTTTTGCAGCTTCCCTGCTCCATCTGGGCTGATGAACAAACAGCCCCTTTACCAATGGGTGTCTATTCGTTAAGACACCAAACAAGATTATGCACCCCTTGCTTCAGGCATCTATAGTGGTTAAGATGATTCTCCTCCTAAGAGGAAAAACATGCTTGCGCTCTTCTTAAAATCCTACCTTCTCTTTCAGATTGCTTTGTTTCCCTCGTTAGGAGGGACCCGTACCATGCCATGGGGATGTCAGTTCTATTTTCAACGCAGTCCAAAATTCCTTGTTCAGAATTCCCTTCCTCAGCTCTGTCCTTCTGTAATCAATGCACTCACCACATAGAATGAGGCTAATAAGCTTTTGTGCCACTTCTGGAGAATAAACAGAAGGAAAAAAGAAGGACTTTAAACGCATCTTTTCATCTGAGGCAATTTCTGCCCATTCAGAACAGCTCAGCCCTGTTCTTCAGCTGCCATAATTTTGATTGATTTTTCTAAAGAAACAAAACTATAATTATGCTGTCTGTCCATCTGCCTGCCTACTCCCTCTACTGACTTTTGATCCTGTTAGCAAACTTCAATCACACATGCTGGCAGGTCAAAGACCTTAAACTTAATGAAATTCCTTAAGTCTATGGAGTTAGGCAGCTGGTTAGAGCAGAGGGACCAAGCACAGAGAGCCCAGGGCAAAAAAAACTTGTTACAGGCTCAGCAGCAATTAGTTCTTGTGAGCTGGCTAGCTTGTCATCAGCATGCTCATGCTGTTAACCAGTCAGCCATGGCACATGCTGCTGATTGCCCACGCTGCAACCATGGGATACAGGAGGAAAATAGGGACATTCACGAGCAGGGTCTAGGGGCAAGCATGGCTGGTTGCGAGCTGTGAGTGTGGTGAGCAGAGAAACAGGCAAGCAGGAGGTAAAGTGGACTGCTCTAGGTCTCTTGCTTGCCAAACGCATTATTTTCTCTTGTAAAGCTCTGTTTAATTTGATTCTAGATTCACGGTGCTGGGCCTGGGGAATGCATCCAGCTATGTTGTCCGACACTTACTGTTTTCAAATGCCTTCTTAGAAGCAAGGGCTATCTGTGAGAGAATCCAACTCTTTCGTGAAGCCAGCACACGGGCAGGGGTGGAGGGAAATTGGGGTGCTTAGGCAGCGAATTAAATAGAGAAGGCATCCGCATCCCTCATCCCACTCTTCTGAAGTGGTGGGGGGTGCTAGTCGATTGTGATAGATCACTAATAGATCTGTTCTGTGCTTGAAATAAGATCTTAACTTTGAAGGTGGCCCTGCACTGAGAGGTAGTTTGGCCAGAAAGATGACTTCCTGAGGTCCCTTCCAAGCTAAGTTATTCCATGATCACCAGCAGATCTGTAGTAGACCTCTAGCAGATCTTTGCATCTACTAATTCTATTGAATCACACACACTTTACCGGCCAGGACTGAGCCCCAGATAGCAACGCAATGGAAGATTAATTCCAACCTAGAGGTGTTTTGGTGCCTCTTTATAATACAATCCTACTGATGCACAGGCAATTCCAAATGTACTTAAGAGAAATCTAGTGCCCTATAAGCTCCCTTCAGCAGACCAATCCATGATATTCAGCTCTAAGAAATGATGAGCATCCAGAACTTCCGATAACATCAGCACATAACACATCTCAAGACTAAGCTCTTTCCTAATACACCTTCAAAGCACTAGATGGACTTCTAGTTATCAATCATCAGCAGAGTACATACCTGGAATAATACCTGAATCTAGGCAAGGCATTACATCACTCAAACCAAGGTCATCAACTCCGACCAGAAAACCAGGCAGCAACAGCCAGGAACACACCTCCATACTCAATTAAATGCTGGTGTATATCATGTTGTACACAGGCTATTACTGGAATGGCAATAGACAATCATCTGCTAGGGCTGAGAGAGGTGGCACGGGAACACTTCAAGGAACTGCCAGAGATATTTACGGATGAGACATATTTGACAAGCAATAGATTCATCCTCTCAACCAGCCAGGTGAGTTTTTCACTGGTCTTGCTATGCAAACGCTAATTCATTCTTGTTCTTCAGACCTTGCAGTTCACAGAGAGAATGATAGATTTAAAAGAAAAAAAAAAAAAACAAAACAGATGCATCAAGAGGTCTGCAAAATTCTCTAGATTTTTTTTCCCCAATTTTTGGTTCATTTCCCAAAATTGGTACAGTAAATACTGACTGAAGTTATTACTTCCCTTGCAACATCTCAAAGCCTTTCTGGGAAATTCTGGAAATGCACACATACAAATTCAGCAGAATTTGCATGAGGGCTCAGTCCTTCTTCACTTTCCATACAACATATCCTCCCGTTTCCTTTCTTTTCCTCCATCTCCTCAGGCACCAGCTCTAGTGGGAGTTATTTTCTCCAGTGTCAGTACAGCCACAAGCCAGACAGGCTGCCATTCTGAGAGACAAAAGCCAAAAGCTGTGAGCAAATTTTCTGCTTAAAAGTAGCTATGTCTAAAATCTTCTAGAGCCTTCAGTTAGTCTCTGTAAGACTGCCACCTGTGCAGGCATGCATCTGGATTTACAGTTATGTACAACTATACTAAGATACTCTGAGAGTCAACACCTCATATTCAATATTCTGAAAAAGGAAACGTCCTTTGTAGCATACAGCTTAAAAATTAAATGTTTCATTGCATATAGTAGCAGTCCTAATGAAAGAAGAAATCTATGTAGGAATTCATTTACTGAAACACTAACCCAACTGCACAGATCGGAACTATGCAACAAAAAAGACTTATAATATCATGCTGAAGCATAAAACCTTAATAAGTAATTTGATCTTGTCATAATGTTTGTAGGCTTTCAGATATGAGTGAACATAACCAACATACTACTACATAAATTCTCCAAGAAACTATCCATGAGCAAAGAGTACTCCTGAATAGCTATATGGCCTTCGGCTGTTGCACAGCAAATTTATCTGACAATTCTACAGCTCTATTAGCAGGACTAATGGCTTGTTCTACACCATTAAAAAAACAAATGTCATTTCTGAAGGCCCATGTACACAAAGTCTGAAACATATAGATTTCCAGCATATCTTTTATTTTCTCCAGGAGAAAGTGTTTCACGCTAGTATTATGCCACAATTAAACCAAAGTGTAGTAGAAATATAATTTTAGCTGATACCCAGATGCATTAAAATATATTTTTAGACAGCATCACAATTATAAATGATTACTAAAAATGGACAAAACTACACTCTGTATTTGATTACAGCCTTCACATTACAAGTTTAACATAACCTTAAGATAAATTAAGTAAAACCTTACAGAAGTTTTATCTGTAAATTACATAATTACATACAGCCTTACAAGTTCCATAGCAATCAGTAAACAAAGCTCATAGCTGTTAAAGATCTATATAAAACGAGCAAACGAATGCATTACACCCACTTCAAATTATTCCAGTTTTCTAATGCTGACAAACAACCAAATTCTATACAGAGATCAGCTTTTGCCTTTCAAGTGTCAGCTCCAGGTCTGGACTTCTGAAGGAAGCCATATTCTGCATGAGGATTCACCACATTTCAAACACTGGTGCACCTTTTTTTTTTGTTTTTTTTTTTGTTTTTTTGGGTGTGCATCATTCCTAACCAGCATTTCAGATGCCCTGATTAATCAGAAATCACTTCTTACCTTCTCCCTGCAACCAGGTTCCAACCACCATGGAAATGTTCTGCTGCTACGGGCCGGTGGTGCCCAACGGTTATGGAGCATGTTATAACCCTCAGCCAGAGCATATATTATTTTGCATCTCAAGCTTCAAAGACTGTAAAGAAACCTCCTCTGACACATTTGCAAAAGCTGTGGAAGAAAGTCTCCTAGAAATCAGAGATCTATGTAGCAAACACAACTCCACTATGGCAAAGCCACTCGCTAAACAAGAAGCAGCCCCACAGTCACAGGGTGACCGCAAACTCTAGGAGGCTGTGGGAATTATTTTCCTGAAGCCACCTTGTGAAGAAACGATGATGTGGTTGTTCAAAGGCAAGATAATACAAGTAATAGTACAGCAAAAATATTATTTGTTTTAGGTTGTTGCCAACATTTAAAACCTTATAAAATACTAAAGCTTCCATTTCTTGCTTAAGGGTCAGTAAAAAGGTTTGTTTCACTGGCTGAAATGAAGAACGCAGTAATATGAGTATGCGTGGTACAACCATTTCTAACCATAATTGACTTACGCCAATTCACCATCTAAAAGAAATTGAATAAGTTTGTACATGACATGAATAAAATACTAAGGCATGCTGACTTAACATCCCCTGCAAATAGTTCTAAAACATTCACATCTATTCTTGCAAGGTTTGCGTGTAAAGAAGAAAAAATTTCCCCCCCCCAATCAGGAGTGTTGAGCATAATAGCGTAAATAGTAGGCTGCTGCCAATACATCTTAAAATTTTGCATGAAGGGTATTTAATACTACCATGCTATTTCCTACATCCAAGAGACATACCCCTGGTAACGTCACCTACAAAAGCAGATCATTGTTAATAGTGGCTGCTGCGTATTTTCACAAACAGCAACAGATTCCAGGAAAATTACAGGAGTGTCTGCAGGTTTCCCCAGCTCCAAAACGATGCAGAAACAGTTTAGCCTTTATTCTGGTTTGCACTGGCCCCAAACCGAGCACCTTCACATATATGTTCTACTTGCACTAAAGGAGTCCCATGGAGAAAGCAATACACTGGAGATAAGACCCAGCAAAGAGAACTGTGAACGTTTTGTCCACAATGAATTGACTTAATTATTTTTTTCAATAAGTGGACAAAATTCAGTATGAAACACAGGCAAAGCACAAAGCATAACTGCAATTCAATCCCACTTAAGAGCTTTTCATCTGCACAGGAATGAATTTAGTCACTGTGACTAACAGGAGAACCGTATGCAACCACACTAAATCAAGGAGTAATATGTAACTAGAATCAAGAGACAAGCAGTAAGAGATGCTTTTAAGACATGGAAGTCTCTAAGCTAGAACTACAGATAACAGTTTAACAGTGCTGGTGCTCATTTCGGCTTTGGATCACCCCACTTGGGAGGTATTTATGTTTTATATTTTTTAATACTAGATATAGAGTATCATATTCTGCAATACAGAGTACATTGAACAGGGAAAATAATATAGCACCTGGATAACACTCCAAGAATATGGAAGTTATCTTGAAGCGCTTCTCTCATTATCTCTTTAATTCCCAACAAACCCTCCTAGAACTCATGTTTTCAGTTACCTTCTCTCAAGCTGAGATATGTCGCCTTGCTTAGAGATTTTCAGTCCTAATTGTTAGAATACAATTTAGTCACTGACTAAAGATGCTTACTAACTAAATTTGGTGCAGATTCTTTATAAGGCAAGCTGTAGCACACTCAGAAGTCTAGCCAGAGACTGCTTACTTGCCTATGGAGAAGAGGATGCTTTCTTTTTAATGGCTCCTGCAGACTGAATAATCATGTGCCTAAGCACTCACAGGCCTAAAAGCGGGAGAGTATACTTACTACAATAAACTAGTCAGAGGGATGCATAGATACTTTTCTAAGACGTCTAGATAGTGATTCAGTAAAGTATGTATGTCCTTGCTTATTTTAATACCTCTTTGGAGTCAACATACACACAGTTAAGTAGTCTGCTGGATAAAGGCTAGCCACAACCCCCTTATTAATTAAAGCACAGTGGGCACAGCTACATCAGAGCAAATCAACTATGTTGATTTACAGTGACTGAGGGCTGGGCGTATGCTTTTAAAGTTAGCGTGTTCATTTAAAAATATGTGTATTACTCCCTTAAATATTGTTCAAACAATAGTAAAGACAGAATCTATTTTTAGATCATATACAAAAAAGGCATAAAAATTGTCCCAAAGTCGAAATTAAAAAAAAAAAAAAAGTGTTAGTCAAACCAAGGGTTCACTTAATGAATCTACTGCTCAAAACACAACTTTAAATTATGTTTCTATATTGTAATTCTGAAAATTTGAAACATTCCCAGCAATTTTGCTTTGGTCTGTTTTATGTCACTACAAAGGCATTTTGCACTTTTAACACATATGTAGCACTACAATATCAAGATTTTTTCATACAATTATATGTTTGAAATGATGACCAAATTTTATGTATATAAAAATACTGTGAGTAGTTATTTTATTATTTAATAATTTACTTCTACTGAAGTAGATCTCATTTTCTTTTCTTTTTTACTTTGACAGGTGTTAATATTTATTTGCAAATATTAGCTGTATATTTTTATTTTACTTTTTTGGCTGGAATTTTTAAAATAGCTCACCCACTGTACTCAATACACAGTCACTGAAAAATCAGGCTGAAACTTGAACTGCATATGAAATATTATACCTGTTTAATCATTAAGTAGAAGAAAGAAGAGCCCATTACTTTTCTGCAGCTTCAATAACAGGTATTTTGGATGTTGTGATTGGCGGTGGAAAATACTGACATCATGTTTTTCACTCGAGGAAAAAATTAGTGACCACCCATACATCCTATTTTTTAGCTAACCATTCCGTACTCAAGAGACTTACTGTTTTTAGCATTTGCTCTACTTTTCACATCATTCTGTTGAAATCAGCAGCTTCATTGAACCCAGTCATTCCAGAGGAAAACAAATATTTCGATATATACTTAACCTTAGTCATTACTCATGGTAAAAATAATACGTACAAAGTACCTTACTTTGTTCCAGAAACGGTTCAAGTACATTGACATGAGAGTTTTGAAAAAATTCAAGATGGATAAAATTCACAGCGCAAAGCATTACAAACTTACCCTCAGTTTGTCAGCAGGAGCTTTCTAAGGGACTGTGCTTCTTCTCAGTTACCAGAATCACCTGTACCTACGTGGCACGATCCCATGCTGCAGCTGCATACGTTAAGGATATCAGGAAATAGTTTTCTTAGGTACCTATTTAAAATTACTTGTATTAGATAAATGGAACTCTCTTCTGAGGTTTTAAAATATACAATCCGTACACATACACTTAATGGAAATCAAACATGAAGTTTTTAAAATGTTTCCAACCAGAAAACTATAGAGTGGATTGTTCATATTAAAAAGGTAGAAAATCTTAATTGACAGACTAAGTATAATTGTATTAATGTAACAAGCGGCAATGATTTAAAGAAACCTCTTGGTTGGACTTGAGACAAACTCACTGCAAGAGTTTTAAGATGGCAATTATTTCATGCTATACACAGGTGTTCACCCACATACGCACAATACTGGGATGCAGAATTAAGAAAACAGATTTTTGAGATTTTGGTGAACTTCAGTATTCACAGTGAACAGACAAAAGCAAAAGAAACTTGACTTGAGAACAGTGCTGTGTATCAAGGGTATAAGTACCTGACAGTACTCTTCGGAGTACTGTCAACGACCTCATGCTATCTGTAAGTAAAATAGGATATATTATGACAATATAGCTGCACTTCTTCCGGTGTATGAGTTACAGAGAACATAAAAATATTTTAGTGATACTTTTATTTTTGTAAAATAATATAAATTTATGACAAATGTAAATGCATACTTAGAGCACGCCTGGTTTTGTTTCGTGCTTTACTCAAACATGGTATTTATCTGCCTCTATATTCATATATATATATATAACTTAGAGTGAAGGATACACTGGTACTATGAATTCATCTTATTTAAAGACACAGGTCCAGAGCAAATAAAAACTATCGCAAGAAAGGTCTCGTTGCCGTTTCCTGTCGCGCAGGTCTCCGCGCTGCCGCCGGCCCCGCTCTGGGAGCTGCCTCCCGCCGCGCCTAACGGTCGCCAACGGTCGCCAACGGTCGCCGCGCGCACCGCCCCCCCCCCCCCCCCCGCATGGGGCGGCGCGCGCAGGGGCCACGGCGGCTGCGGGGCCGGCGCGGTGGGAGCGCCGAGCCGTGCTGACGGGCGCCTGCAGCTCGCGCGCGCTGCAGAAGCTGAGCGTTGAGGCTCAGAGTTGCACTGACATACAGTCCCTTCGGGGTCAAAAACAGAGAAGAAATAAACAGGACGTACTTTAATACCCCCCCCCTTTTTTTTTCTGATGCATCCCGAGTCCAGAGTTTCTGTAGTCCATTTTCTGTTTACTAGGGAATGAGTATTAGTTTTCCTCCAATTGTTAGGTTTTCCCTCTGTAAGAGGTTACACAGTAAATTTTGTTGCCTAGCAAAAGTCATCAAAAAAGGCCAGATAAATCAGATAGATTGTATGTATGTGATCTAAAGCATTCAGGTAAGTCAAGTTCTGTGATTACAAATGCTTCAGATCACATGCATACAATAAAAAAGCAAGCAAACTCAGTATTACACACACGGGTGCTGGCTTGATAACGGAAACTAACGGATAATACCACAGTATACATTAATACAATGTATCTGCTACTGGCAAGTCATTCAAATTGTCTCACTGAGATTACTAGATTATTTAAATATGCATGTGATATGGATTAGAAAATACCAGGTGAAACTAGCAAGTGGCGTGGTGAGCCATCCCTCTAAAGGGTGAATTTAGAAGCAGCAGTGCAGAGAGTTCCTCTCTTTCATCCATTTTAAAGACGTGAATTTATTGTCAGAGCTCGGCATTAAAATTTCCTAGACAGCCGTCAGACCGGTCTGATGAGGATTCTGCTCACCTGTCAGAAAAACACTGGAAATTCAAAGAATGCTACTTTATCACCTGGGCTCCTTACTCAGTCATCTTCTGTGGTTTTTCAGTAAGTTAAATTAAAATACTCTAATCAGCTGTCACAGGCGGATGCAGCTAGGTCACACGTTTGAGCCACGCCTGTCCCAGTGGGGAAAGGCCAGCCTTTACACGTCGCGCAACCGCAGCGGAATTGGGATGAAGAAAACGGTACTCCTTCCTGCTTTTCTTTTAAAAGATGGGCCACAATAACTGATTTGCATTGTCAACACACTGACTCAGCCTTGACAAATAATTGATGAAAACCTGAAAAGGTGAGAATCTGAATGCTTGAATATACAGGAATCTGCTCCCACCTAGTAGAACAAGTCCGTGGAATAAGATGAATGAGAAAGAAATTTAAACCTATGGGGGCCCAAGCAGAAGCATGTGGTATTTCTGTGCTGCTGAAACTGCATTATCAGCCAGTTCTTCCGCTTCCCCAGTTCTGACCAATTTACAACAGCGCTATACAACGTACTGCAAGAATCCCAAAAGGCGTCCGTCTCACGCATCGGCACAGGTATGTAGATTCAGAGGGGATTCTGTCCCTCTCGGCTTGATTCTCAGAAAGCTTCACAAAATCTCAAGCCTTTCGCTATTCTGAGGATTTATTCTTTAAGCAGAAGTGAAATGAATTATGCGTCAATGAACAATTAGGTTATCAAGATTGTTCGCTTAGTGTTCCAGCTGTTCTCTAGCACCATCGTAACATTTATGGGAGATTTCTTTTGAATTTAGCTTTATTCCCTGGTACTTATAAATAAATACATTGTGTATCTTACAGCTGCTGTGCCAGTTAATAGCAAATACAAGTGCATAATGAATTTCTTGCCTTTTATGAAACTGCTAGAACTAGAAATGACGGAGGGTGGAGGCCTCATTCAAAGGAGATCCATTAATGTAATAATAGTGAAGCCAGAGATTAGAGCTGATAGGATTTGTAGAGAGTTTTGTACAGCACTTACCTACGCTAACACTGTTATTTTGCTCCATGGTCGTGTAAGCTCTAAAACTGCGATGAGTTCACAGCAAACCAAGCAAATGACAGTACCGCTCACTGCATCTCTGCCTCTTTTGCAGCTGTCTTGGAAGCAGATGGACACGAACCTACTCTAGAAGAGATACCCGACTGGAGTACCGCGGAGCTCATAGGAAGTGGGGAGACTGTACTTCGCTGCAACATCAATGACTTGGACTTTGTAAGTACAAAGGTTTAATCAGAGCAGTCTCTCACTGAAAACATCTAGATTTTGAAATGAGCGCTTCCTAAGGCCTAAACAGTCTGACTTCTGTCACATTACATTTCTGTAGTACTTTATATTTGAGGCGTTTTGAAGCGCACAAGGCCGTGCTTGGAACTTGGGACACCGTTACTCAGCACCAGCACACAATCACAAGCAAGCCACTTATGTTTCAACCTACAGAAGTATTAGGGCACTCTTTTCTCTTCAAAATAACAAATATCTTTTTACGCCTCGGCCTTAGTTTGTTTTTTCAGCCTCCTCGTTTTGATGCTTCACTGACAGCAATTTTTTAATTGAAATTTTTGCTGCAGGAGAGACAAGGACCTTGAGGGCTCAACTTTTCTTGTCTTTTGTGCTACTGGCTGCTAAAGAAAGGCTGACAGCCACTGCCTCTCCCCTCCCCACTATTCAACAGCCTGTCTAGGGCTGGGGAAGGGGGACTTGTGGAGGGAAAGCAGAAAACTGACTGACCGTAAAGGCATTTCCAGCAGCACAGCTTGATTGGTTTCACCTTCTTGCAAGGAAGCCAGACAGGACAGCAACCGGGAGGTTCCATTTCTTCTCTTTTTGGAAATTTCTTCCAACAAAACACAACCTTTTTTGTCACAGCTCAAGATGTGTGCTAGACTGTATATGCTAGCATGCACATGCACTCTCTCTCCCCTCTCTCTTTCTCTCCTTCTCTCTCCCCGTCTCTTGAATCACCTGCAGTGCTGATTCCACTTCTTGCTCTGCTTCCAATCCAAATCAAAGCTGAATCATTCTCAGATTATGCAGCTAAAAAGGATTGCGCCAATCTGGTCAAAGTACTATGAGGGAGAATGCACAGGAACATGGATGCTATAATAATGAATACTAATACAAGATAAGAATAAATTTACTTGCATATAAGTTCTCCTTTTCTCCTTTAGGAGGTGATGGCAATTTGGATCCACTTTGTGAAGAAGCCCGAAAAGCAGTGTTGAACGCTTACTGATTTACAGGGACGCATTTTCTTTTACCTTGTTTTTTTTTGCTAGGTAATTTACTTACATTACAAATGTACTAGAAATGTCAGGATACAGTGGTTCTTTGCACTCCTACATCTCTTAGTAAGCCTCTAGATAAATCTTATTTGTTGTATCCATATGTCAACCAAGTACCTGTTCCAGAACTAATCATATGTTACCAACCTCAATATTACAGATTCATGTAGAACTGAGTCGCATGTAGTTCTAATAATTTGCTTTTAATTAAAAGAATCAGACTCCTGAATATCTTGCATTCTTTCAACTTTTAGAAAGTTTTCTATGTTAAAGACACCATTTCAAAGTAATTCACAACTGAAAATCATCCCAAACATTTGACTATATGGAAGTATAATAACAAGATGCTGTATTATCTCTTAACTTTTACTGCTTTCCTGAGGAAAAAATGGTCAGAGAGATTTTATTTACCTACAACCTAAAGGCTAGAATTCCCTACTCTTTATCATACAGAAGATGGGCCAGTTCTGCTCTTCTGCGGGCCAGAAACATCCCACAGAGTATTCGTGGGTCACTAGACACAGCACAAGGGTACACAGACAAGGAATTTGGCATACTTACAAGGACGGGGTTAAAGCTGACTGGATGTCACCATCACTGATACTCCACCAGGTATCTCAAAAATAACGTTGCTTTTTCGGTCTCTCTACTTGTATTTTTGATAACTGAGTATGAGAGTTCTTTTTTTAACTTCTGATTTATCAACATATAATCTCAGTCTCAACTTCATTTTAAAGATACTTTTGGCCTAGATAAATTCAGCTGTTTGCAAATAATCACATACCAGAATGCTGGTACTCTGAACAGTTTTCAGTTTGGGCCATAGCTACAAAATAAGGATCGTTAGTCTTTGCATCCTACCGTAGTGCTGCGAACAAAGAAACTCAGCATTAGCTGAGGTTAAGGACTGTTAGGCTGCACAGATATAGTTTCTAATGTGGCAGCAGGAGAGACAGGCTGACCGTTATAAAGCAAAAGATGAACAAATCCTACCACGCGCAATATTGCCTATCAGCTCCAACCTGCAGGGAGACAGCTTCCGTTACAGATGAACCACATTTACTGCAGTACCCATACAAAACAAACTCTTGTCAAAACAATGCTATTGCTATGCCAAATACAGTCTCTTACCAATGACCTAAAGGTGCCAGAGGCATTAAAGAAACTATCCTCCAGTAAGGGAGGAAAAAATACCAGTAGTTAAAACTGAATGAAGCAGAAACTGTAACGCCCCTCTAGAAGACTGAAACATTTTTGCTTTCTACAACTCTGATAAAACAAGAATAGCAATTGAGAACATTCAGGCTAAACCATACCGAGAAGATGAATAAAATTAACTGTGAGACAGATAATGGACTGTCCTGCAGCAGGCACTCACAAAGACTAAAGGTTGGGTTTAGCTGTTCGCCCTGCTCTCGCTCTGCACGGTACAGGCAGCACTGAGTGCACACCTCACCACGATTCTCTCCCAAAATAATCACTGAACAAACTCTCATCCACCACAACCTAACTCCAGCCTCCAGCTGTAACCAGCACCACAAAGAAGTTCTTAAAAACAAACAAACAAACAAAACAAACAAAAAAAACCCCCCAACTACTGCATTTGCCAGCAGGGCACCTCCAGAGGGACCTCTTTTTCCAGCAGAGGCGCATGCGGGGGGTGCTGCAGCAGTAACCACTTAACCGATGCCACAGGAGCTGTGCGCAGAGCTCCTCGCCGCAGCAGCGTTCACAGCTAGGGTATATTCCCACCCCTAAAGCCCCAAGTCAGAACTGTGCGAGAATGGATTACTGCTCCGTCCCTCTCTGGCACTAAATTGTTTATTGGCCTCTTAGGTAAATGCAAATTATTTAGACTAAGTTAGTTTAAATAATGTTAATTCTAGAACAGGATTTACTCCAAGAGACTAAGCTCCCCAGACCTCCTGAGCATCGAATGACATGAACATCAATGCGAATGCTCCAGGCAAAAGAACTCATCAGTGTGACTAATTCATCTAAAAAAAAAAAAAATTAAAGTTTTACTGTGTTTAGTGTCTGTGGAATATCAGTCTGAGACTATTTCTGATATACCTTCAAGTCAGAACAAGGAAAGTTTTTTAGAGAGATGTTAAGTCATAATAGATTGACTTGTTTAGCTGGAATAAATATAAGCTTTGAGGAACACAAGGCTTCAGTTCTGAAAGAGAAGGAGGAAACTTCAAGACAAGTATGGGTCGAGAACAACTGCTCTGATTTTGTTTTAGAGGAGTATTATTACCAAATTGTTAAAGATCAGAGACAGATAAAACCTTTTTAATATGACAGGCTACTCTCACCCGGTGAGGTAAAATATTAGCTCCATCAGACATTTTGAATGAGGCTGGCTAAAAGGCATAAGGGATCTGAGATCTTGTTGCTGTGCTTTTGTTACAGAAGGGAATAAATAAATACAAATTTGAAGTAGTCTATTCAGTTTGGTACCCATCCCTTAACATTACCTGCAATTAGTTGCCATGGCACTAGCAGGCAGCTGGATATTTGAAGGCACTGTAGTAGCCGCTTGGACAAAGACATTTAATATTTTTTTTTGTATGTTAAATAACTACACTTCTCTCAAAGTCTCTCTCATTTTTAAGGGGATTATCTGCCCCACAGATAATCATGGCCATTTGAGAATGACTGAACTAGCCTGCAGATCCTCTCTACAGTGACTTTCATCCAGGCTATTGTGATGAAGTCAAATCGGGGTGGGGAAAACAGAAGCAGCAAATTATTCCAGTAGTAACTCCAGCTAAATTGCTGTGCAGCCTTTATGGTTTGACTAATTGTCTCATTAGGACACATTTGTGATCACTGAAATGGATCTCAAGTATTTTTAATCATTGAAAAAAATGTACCACTAAGAGCCTGTCTCCCTCCTATCCTCAGCACTATTTGCAATGGAAAACACACAAAGGCCCCTGCTGATTGGAGCCCCACTGTTGCACAGTTGGGAGTCAAATGGTACTAATGGCACAATAACACAATATAACTAAAATAGTTTGCCTTTTAGAGTAACAATCTCTTATAACATGATTAAACTCTGTCATGCCCGTTTCCTCATGTTTTGCAAATTGCTTCAAAAAAATCTGACAATTTTCCAGTAATTTCTTCAAAAGGGGAGGGGAAAATAAAAAACAGCTACCAGGAAACAAATTAACAACACTTGCTACATTAAAAAAAAAGATGAAAACAACTGCATCAAGCATGTGTAGCACAGCAGCCTGATTGCGTGGCACTCAGTCCGTTCCCCTTAGACAGTGCAATCCCAGAGCATGAGTTTGTCCCATCTAATTGCTGACCCTTTATTGAGATACTTAAATTAGGAGCTGGTTTGCCATAGGCTACTTCTATAACTGATGAAGAGAGGCATCTGCACAGAGCAATTCACATCTCTCCTCACTACAGTGATAGTATGACTGCAAGCCTCCTATTTTAGGCACTTCAATATTGTTTGGAACCAAATAGCAAAAAAGAAATGAAGCTGCTTCTTCATCTGAGGAGCAGGTTTAAAAAGGAAGAAGCTGGCGTTATTCGCCATACTATTGACATGATGTTTACACTATTCGCAAACAGGAAGATTGCACTCTTGGCTATCACTCCCAGTGGTTGCACAAACTGTGCACTGCAGCAAAACATTTCCCTTTACAAGAGTTACAAGTGCTTATCCCATACATTATCATGTTAAAGACAGCAGCCACTTAGTTTTCAAACAGCTTATTCTCAGCAGCCTAAGGCCAAAGTGGCACAGCCATTGCTAGGATAGATGTATAATTTCATGATGTTCAGTCTGATCAAAAACCCTGCAAAGACCCAGAGACTATTTCATGGAGATGAAAATGATACATAGGAAGGAATTCACTCCATACATATACTCAAGAAGAGGGGAAAAGATCCTATTTATTCTCAAGCATCTTCTGCTTGTTTTAAAGTTAAGAGTGTGATGGTAATCATCAACTTCCCGTGGGTGCACTTATGATCATCTACTTGGAAAAATAAAAAAACCCATATAGCTGATATCAGCATGGTTCTTAAAAAGAGTTTAAAGTTTATTAGTAGAACAATGTTGACTTACTTTAATAGTACTTTTTTTTTTTTTAAATTATCAATGAGTCTTCACAGAGTTAAATTTCCATCCTCTTCATTTTGCATATTGGCCCTTCAGCAAGGTAGTATTAAACATGGCCGAATGGCAGCACTAAGAATTTCCGTGTATCATTTTTACATATTAAGAGAGAGTCTGTCACAGATTTGCTTTGTGGTGTGGATGAAATTACTTCTCTCTCTTCTTCATCTGAAATGGAGATAACCGCTGTGAGTCACTAAGATCTTGTGTTCCCTAAAGTATTTTCAAATTCTCTGATAAAAAGTGCTAAGCAACTACTTGTACTGCGCTCCACAAATAGCGCAGAGGAATGTTTTATTCTAATATATGTACTCTTTAAACAAAAAAAACTGTCATTTTTCAGCTTCAAAAAAAAAAAAAAACAATTATACCAAACTCAAACATTTCTGCTTTGACAGTCCCTTTTAACTGTCCAGATTGCTTCTGGTTATTTTAAGATATTTTTGTTTAAAGAATTTAGAACGTTCCCTATCAAAGGCCGTGCATGTTACAAGTGGAAAATGGCCTACGATACATACAAAATTCTGCTCTGTTGAGGCACATATTTACAAGAATCATTACTCAGTAGAGACTCATTCAAGGGAGAGGCAAGATGCATTACTAATTTAAGATGAAATTGAATTTACTTGCTACAGATTTCAGTTTTGATCAATTTTGTAAGGCAGCTTTAAGAAAAGACAAGATTGTCCTGCACCCACACACAAGCACTATTCAGATATATAAGTATTTACTCACACATACATGCAATGTAAACATACCTAAGGAGGTGTCCAGCAAGGCCATATGAAGTATAGTCATGAACATCACAAATTAGTGGGTTGTGCATGGACTTTGGGATTAATTCTGAGACATAGCATATGCTAGAAAAATCTCAGTTTACTCTCCTTGGAGCTTTGTTACAGAGACAGGTACCACAAAGTTAAAACATTCTGCATAAATCTTTTGAGCTGCACAGTATTGTGCTCGCTATAAAAAAATACAATTTTACTGGTAAGTCTAATGAGAGGTTTGAGGGCTTTGATAAAGGCCTAAGAATAATCAGATTTAGTGTAGCATGTCTTTTTTACATGCATATGAATATCAAAAAAGCGAAGCTGAAGAGAAGGAGAAATATCAGAGTTTTTTTTGTTGACTACCCCTGTGGAAGCTATTTACCTGCGGTCATATATTGATGTGCATACTCAGATATCTATCTTCCTGAAACCTGCAGAGTTTTGTCTAAGCAAGAGCTCCAGAATGTGTGTGCACGCCCACGTGTGTGCATGTGTAAATAAAGAATGTCTGTTTCATCACGAGCAAGGTATATTGTGGTATAAATATTGTGGAGTACATTAAATAAGCATGGTCACATATGACCAGATATTTTTTAAATGAACTCATCACAAGGGAAGTTAATTATGTAAATGTGTAACTGGGTGCCATTTAGAATCACTGGAGATTAAGTTGCTTTATTTCTGCTTATCTCCCCTTCTGAATAGGCAGTGAGCTGCTACCTATGAAGAGAGTCACAAAACAACACAAAGCTTCAGCTCTTTATCAACTCTAAGATGACAGAGTTTTGTCAACAATAGTTTGAAATTCTGATAGTCCAATAATTTTCCTCAACATAATTTTGTGTATGCTGGCATGAAATAGTATTTAAGATGCAAAGTTGCAAAGTACTTTTTTGTTTTATTTCCCTAGCTGCACAAGGGATAGAAGAAGTCTTGCAGTGTATTTTATGTATATGCATTTGTCAGATATATTGCCACAAAAAAAATCAAAAGCCCGCACACGCAAACTTCTTCAAAACTGATTGTTAGTGTCAGATACTAGTATCTCAGGGGTAACATGTAACTTTACTGTATTAATAAGACTTTTCAGACACGAAAATGTTAAGTCTGATGCAATCTGATTTTTCTCCAAATTTCATGGACCAAGTAAACCGTTCAGGACTCATTCTATAGAACAGAATCAACACTGCAAACACTGTTTAATTAAAAATGTTTGAGCAAACTGTTCTAGGACAAAGAACAACTGATGAAGAAAGATTTAATCACATAAAATTCTTAAAGAGATTGGCTCGGTCTTGCTTTCAGACTACTTAAGTACTGCTTAAAATGTGTAATTAACATATAGTAATAAATATTTCATCTTTAACAAGCCTATTGGGAGCAGTTTGTTAAACATTTATTTCTAGTCAGGGGGAATTATGTACTACCATTTTATCATGTTATGTATTTAGACAGTTTTATTTCATCCCTTTGATAGCTACAGCAGTGAAGACGCTCATTTGAGGAAATAATATACTCTGGAAACAAATGTGTTTTGGTTTTTACTAATTAAGTTTACCCTTGCAAAGTCCTGGCTCCTGTAGAGTAACAGTTCATATTTACTTGACTGCCTCACCTGTGGAACTGACTTGCTACAGATTTGGGAAGTTTCCTGGAAAGCCCAGCCAGATTACCCAGGGGTCATCGCACAAGTAACCTCGCAGCCCTGGAGCACGTGTTTAGCTATTCCCGAGACTCCTCAAGTCACGTATTTCTACACTGTGAATCAAAAGAAGCATTGGCCATGCGTCCATTGCCTGCTCACATGTCCCCACGTGCACTCCCAACTCTTCTATAAGGGAGGGAGCGTCCCATGAAATATTTCATTGAAGGATAGCTCAGGGACCTTCAGGTATTTCTCAACTAAGGATCTTGAAAACCCACCAGCTTCTCTTCAGACAGAGTCAGGAGAAAGAACCCTTAAGACGCAGCATTACAAAATAGAGGGCAGAGATTCATGCAAGAAGCAGTAACTCAGCTGCACTGCACAGACACAGCTGCTCCTCTTGGCGCACAGAACAGGCAGACAGCACGGGCTAGTAGCAAGGCTGGTGTGGGCTGCACTACGTGCCTCGAGCACCCCTACGGAGAGAGCGTTCTTGGCCTGTCATCAGCTTGTGTGCTGACATCCAACAGGAGATATTTAAAAGTAAATAGATATTGTAGAAGTTTAAAGTCTGGATTCATGTAGTCTTATCAGGTTGCCAAAAGATGCCCAAAACCATACCATAAGTGGTACTGTACCTTTTTATACTGTCAACTGTAAAATGCAATTTTATTCTATAGAGCTTTTCCAGTCAATGTATATGAACATCCCCAGGCAGAAGCCATCTAAGCTGAAATCAATAAAACAGTAACAAGGATAACAGTCACATGTGTTTCCAAATTTGTTTAATAAACAGTAATGCTTGAAGATTAAGCATATTGCCATGACATAAGACCTTTTTATTAATGCTTTTCCAGGTCTAGTTCCTCCGTCCCAATTTGAAACTACTGCTGCCCGAAGGTGAAGTTAAAGTTACCTTTTAGGAACTCTGACAGACTTACTTTTTTTTTTTCTTTTTTTCTTTTTTTTTTTTTTTTTTTTAAATGTAGACACCCATCAGGGTAAACCAGCATCATCCTATGAATATCCAGAATGTCCATTGCAAGGCCAAACAAAATTTATAAATGTTACAAACAGTTGCGATCTTTGTGAACATTTTATTCTGCCTTGTGTTTGTCAGCTGAGGAAACAAACGTAAACAGCAGAGATCATCTACACTGATCTGTAAATCGCACAACAGCATGCTGAACATAAAGGCAATCCCTCCTTAAGTCAGCCTGGCTATCTCCACAAGTGTGTGAATCAGGCCAGCAGCCCAGGGCCATCAAGAGACTTGTTCTTCTACATGTTTTCTCTGCTCAGGGACTCTACACAAGGTAGGGTCACAGGTGCACAGAGGAATGTGTGAGAGCACTAAAACATTACTGCCCTTCGGCTAAGTCTGACAGCTTTTGTTCCACTGCAAGGCCAAATAACGCGGTCACTCGAACCACTAGGCAAACAAACCCATTATACTGATAACGCTTAATGTCCATCCAAGGAAAATAACCAAGAGCTGGGCTAAGCACTCATGGCTTTCCCTTTGATAGTCTTGAGCAGAGCCTCCATTCCAAAAGGGTGGGGAGAGCATAAAGCCAGCTGGGTATGACACTGGCAGAAAGTTTTTCCATACTCTTTTATGAGAACGTCAGTGCATTTATGAGCAATTGAATGGGAGGTAAAGATCTCTGCAACAGAAATTATATTTCAGTGTTTCACACAGCATCTTTAGTGGTGACTACAATTGTCTTCCTCTCTAAATAAATTAGATCTCCATTTGCCATTAATGACTGCATCACTTAAATATCACAAAGGAACCGCCTGGTGTGCTTATTAATAATTGAAAACTTTGGAGAAATCTGTAAAACATTTTCAATCAAAGCTAATAAGTCTCAAACACTGTTTCCTGTATAATTCTCTCTCTTATTCTTTTACTCTTTTTTAGACAACAGGCCACATTTTAAATAATGGCATTAAGAAAAATTAATGCACAATCTGAAATAACAGTTGAGAAGTATTTAAAATCAGAAATGGTTTGAACAGTAAGAAAAAAGAATTACAGAAGGGGCAATGTTCCCCTGTTTCCTCCTTGCAAATATGTTTAATTTCTATTTCGGTCTGTATGCAGTTTGCTAATATCTTACACTGATGATTAAGACAACATAACCACATAATCTGTCATTGGTCTGTGTAAGCCTGAAGAAAAACTTTTAATAATCAGTGCTTCATCAGTAAAGTTCATCAAGTCAGGACTCCTGTTGCTACACAATTGGACTTTGTAGAACTACTAAATGACCAAAGGAACAAAAAATACCCAAGACTTTTTGATTAAAGTGAATAGAAATCTTGAATGCTTTTGGATTTGTCATTTAAAGTTCTGCATCGTAATTATTCTACTCAGTAACCTTTACTATGCAAGGACAGTGGCAAAAGGATATACACAAAATTAGCCTTATTTGCAGATATTTTTTAATGTGGTATGGTCTGTTTTTTTGTGAACATGGAAAGACCCTAGGAAAGGGAGTGATCATAGCTCCAAGTGCTGCAATCCTGCCTGCAGAACATGGGGAACAGGAAGAGCAACATCCAGCATCCGTGCCTCCCGATAGGCCTTGCCTGACAGGGATCATCACTAGAGCCCAGCAGAGGCAGGTCATGCTTCGCTTCCATCCATGGAAGAAGAATGGACTTTTTTCTTTCAAAACAAAAACACCCCACACATTTCTCTACCATCTTTCATCTGAAGGTTTCCTCACCTTTCCCAAGCAAGCCGCAGTGCCCTCACACTGCAAATAGCAGTATTTTACATACTGAGAAGCTAGTGCGCAAACCACGAGATTACAGCAAGGAGATCCACTAGCTACACACCAGGACCCCACTGAAACAGCTTTTCTTACAGGACCGTTGTGGTCACAAATTGCTCTTTTCACTTGAAGTGTCTGGTTCATTTTGGCTGAAGAAATACCAGAGGCCAAATTCAGCTGTCATACTAACGCACGTTGCCTTGATAGCTTTGCCAGTGGTTTGCATGAGAAATCCGTCTGTCATTTAGCGTGGCTTTCTCTAGACCTTCGAGTCCTCGGAAGCTCTGATAACAACCCAGAGGATGACAGCTCCACCCCAAGGGCAAGAGGAGACACCCCTAAACAATTCCCACCAGCTGGTCTCTTACCTGCCTGCAGAAAGCGCCAGTGCAGGGAGCCTGCGGGCTCCTTCGCCTCCTGCTCTGGCCAGAGAGCCTTTCCCAGCAGCCACCCTCAGCCTCCCTTGGTGCAGTTTAACTCCTTAACCCTGTCCTTTCCACAGCAGAAATGGTTAGCAGTGCCCCATGGGGCAGCGAGGGCCTATGCAGGGACCCCTGGCCCACCATGGACATTCAGGGGCCCAGGTGTGGCTCTCCATTCTGGGGAAAAAAGTAAAGAACTTAGGGGACAGTTGCAAAGGGGATAGAGACAGGCCAGCCATGGCTAAACTGCAGCCTGTCTGGGCTTTAATCAGCTAGCAACAGCCAAGGATTGCCTGGCTGCCCCCATGCTGCCCAGCCCCCTCAGCAGTAATTAATGGGTCAGCTGTTCTGGGAACTCATTAGCCCGGCAAGGTCTTGACAGGCCCAGCACTGACCTGCAAAATTAAAACATGCTAAATTTACTGAGCCAACATACAATAGCAGATTTTTCATCTTTGACCAGACCTGCTAACTCTACACCAAATTTGCATCTGCTTTCCAGGATTCTTTTGTTTTAAAAAACGTTCTAGTCCTATGTGCCACTGGCAAAAAGCTAGATCAAGGAACAAGTCTGACACTTCCAGAAAGTTAACAGCAATCAAATGGATTAATGAGAGGAGAGACAGAGCGGGAGACAGAGCGGGAGACAGAGCGGGAGACAGAGCGGGAGACAGAGCGGGAGACAGAGCGGGAGCGTGTGTGTATGTGTACACGTGTGGCTAGATCAGAGGTTCCCAAACTTTTCTTTTGTTATTTTTAGCAGCAGTCATTATACCACAGGCAACTGGTCTGCTGATTGTGATTTGTGTACCGTGTTAAGAGCTACCAGAGCTCTTAAGAGAGCAGCGAGAGAGAGGGTGAGTCTAGGCAAAGGGTTTTCACACACACCACAAAAAATGAAAAGACACCACTTTCATCTACTCGGTTCAAACAACGAACTCACATTCCTGTTCTTACCTACTCTCAGACGCTTATTTTTACCTCCTAGAACAAGCAGAGCAGTTCCACCTCCAGAGACTGTTTCTGCTCTGCTAGAGCAGATGCGTGATTCCAACTGTAACAAAGGCGGAGCAAAGGTTTTCATCAACACACTCCAGCTGCTAGGACATTTCATCAGCTAACTACCAGGAAACAAAAATAATTCTGTGACAGAAGTTGTTCGAGCAGTTCTTCTGCCATTGTGGACATGCATCATGTGATACTTCACCTGCAATTAAGATGAAGTCCATTGATTCTTGCATCACATTTGACTCTATTCCTCCTTCCAAGTTACAAAGCTATGGTTTGAATTTCAGGGTAGACTATTTGCAGAGAAGGACTATGTCGTATTTCAGTTCTTTTCAAACACTGGACAAAGATTAAAAGATTGCTATTTATTATGTAAAAAATATTTAACTTATGTCAGGTAATTCTAACAGAATATTTGTCTTCAGTGAGATCAGAGAGTTCTTCTTAACCTAGTTTAAAGATACTGTTATAGAAACTTGCAGTCATTGTTGATAGCGTGCCTACTAAATTTGCACCTATTTAGAAATTTTCTTTAAACTTTTTTGTTTATTTTAATGGCCTTATTAAAGGAAAGCAGTAGAATTCTATAAATAAGTATAATTTGTGCATTTAGTAACTTATGATGTTTTAATGGCTTCTGAACATGTACTGTCCATAGTGCAGGCAACAGGAAAAGTAATTCAATAGGAACATATGTTGAGCCAGCATGCTTAGAGAAATGAATCTCTTGAATATTTGACTCCAATATTTTGAAAAAATCTGTCTGAAATAGAGATGTGTTCACTTAATCACTTTAAAAAATCAGGATAAAACAGAATATTCTAATATAACCCCAATTCCCTTATTACTACTTTTAACTCAATGGTTTTGCATAATCAGCTTTTTTTTAGTCCAAATGCTTCATTTCTAGTCCAAAATGCTCTTTGCTACTAAATTTAAATAAGCTACTACTGAGAAAACAAACAGTAAGCAGAAAAATGAGCTGCCCTAGCATTCTTACGAATGGGATACTAATGCCAACACTCAAAGGAGAAACTGTCAAAAAACCCAGCCATAACAAAGAATTTAGTTCTTATGTATTTTTATTTTTTTTACATTCTTTGATGGAATTTTTATGCAACCATTATGCCACATTCTATTATACACAATGAAAATGGAAACCTGCCATTTACCACTTATATTTCTTTTGTTGTTGTTGTTTTCTACCTCTGCACATACCGTGGGATAAGTGCATTTATCATATTTCATGCAGCACTGACCTGCCTTATGCAAGCAGAGAATACAATAAATGGTGCCAGCAATATTTAGCTGTGCACATTCTTGCCACAGAAACATGCATTCATAAAGGCATTAAAATACTTTGGGTGGCAGTTAATGCCTATCAGCTTAATGTTTTGAGCTATAGAAATGGACAGGAGACAGTCTTTGCCGCTGTCAACTGCGGTACTTTCCAAGTTCAGTAGGTTTCAAAAGACTGAATTAATTTCAATGTTTCAATGAGAGAAAAAGCCCAAGGCAACCAGCCTAATTTAAAAGGATGCCACTGAGGTTCACAAACATTAGGCTAAGTTTGGTTCTGGAGCCCATGGTAAGTACCCTGCCACATCAATTTTTTGCTCTGACAAAAGGATTTTTTTTACCATCATGCTGTCTCCAGGACAAATGAATGGACAGCATGAGACATGTACCCCTTTTTGGTATCCTGCTTGTACTACTAGTAGATGATCATAGTTGAAAGGTTTTAATAACGCTTTTTATTTTGATAGGACAAGAAGCTTTTCAGCATCACGAGACTCTCTGAATCAGGCATAAACTGTCAAACCTTCTTACATCACAGCCAATATAGTAATAGCAACAGCAGGGCAAAACTTACTGCCAAGAACTTAAGCATGTCCCAAGAGCATACTCAGTACAGGGAACAGGAAATGGGGGTGAAATCTCATCCGTGTATTTTCCAGCCACTTATTATGGTGTACCAAAGCAGCAGTTCATGTGATCTATCATAGCCCTCCAGACACCACGGCCGAACAGGGGCCTTACCCAGCGCACTGCCGTTTCCTACTTCAATACGGGCACGACCGTTCCTCTGCTTCCTACTACACCGCTTGTTCTGTTAAACGCGCAGTTCCTTCTGCCAGCCAACAGAAAGAATGGAAAATGCCTCTTGCTACTAAATAGTCTAGAGCATTGCAGAAATCTACAGTCACAAGGTCCACCCAGATCCAAGAGCTCCTGGGGCAGAGGGAACCAGACTTTTGACAACATTAAATCTTATATTAAGAGGGGAAAGGAAAGCTGCGCCTACCTGCCTTCTAGCACTGCAGCTAGGGTGCTGTCAAAGCGCTCCAAGACCAGCCTACTACACTGTGTCTCTGACGAAGCCAAGCAACCACTATCTCCCCAGAAGAAAAACAACCTCTTGCTGTTTCCAGTCACAGACTCTCAGCTCATGGACCTGCCATGCATCAATTGTTTTTACATAGAGTCAGCTCTTGGAAGCAGTTCACTTTTATCTCCATACTGAAAAGTACATGGCAATTGGTATCCTAACAGACAGCTAAAAACAGAAAAAAAATCATTTACTACTTGTAAAAAACACAGCACGTGCCTTTGGTCAATCAGCAACTGCTGCCTGCCCACTTTCCTCTTAAAATTAAAAAGGACAATTAAACCAAGAATTGCCACTTCAGAATTGAATTAATATCAGCAAGAAGATTTGAGGCACAGATTAGCACTGGACAAAGCAGAGAACCCACCACTTGCTGAGCAAACACAGATTTTCTATCAAGACACAACCGTTGTATAGGTGCTACCAGGTCAAAGAAAAGCAGCTTCCTGTAGTCTGGGGAAGGGAAGAAGAGTCCATCCAAAGAGATGATGTCCACAGGAGGTCCGCACAGTTCCCTACATACCACAGTACATCACATCAAGGCAGCCCAGAGCATGGGAGCAGCTAGTACTATCACGTTCCTTTTGGAGTCATTTGTCCAGCACTTTGTGGCTGCAGTCTCCTGCTGATCACCCACTGCTGTGAGCTGTGGTCTCGTACAGACTTCTTCCTTCCTCAGCTATCTATCCCCTACAGTTCTTTTCTTGGTCCCTTTATTTCTCCCTCCTTCACCCTCCTCCACCTTATACCTAAGTGGTTCACACTGCTTTTGTTATCGTTCATTGACTACTGACTCTGTACTGTAACTCCCTATTTCCAACCTCTTTTCTCCCATGACCAGGCTACCTTGCCACCTCTTTTCAATCCCCACAGCCAGTACATTTCTCTACCAAAGCCATCTATCAGCTTGATGATAGCACCCTTTACTTTTTGGCGTCGTTACTCCTCTCTAACACACCTAAAAATAACTGTCAACCATTTTTCCCTAGAACAGTAAGTACATCTTGTTTCCTTAGTGGCTCCCCACTCACCCTCTTCTTTTTCAACGATCTGCACAGCTGCATCATGCTGTCCATGCCTGCTCTACTTACTTAACAGGAATTAGGCAGTGCCCACAGACACCAGATCCATGGAGAGGAGATACTCCTTGTCCCAAAGAGTACTGAACCTAAATAGACGAGTGACAAAAAATGGTGGACGGTAAGTAGGATTGTTTCCGCTCCCCCCTCCCCCCCCCCTTTTTTTTTTTTAAAAAGAAACTGGGGGACAAGGTGCAGAGTAATGAAGTCAGCTGGTGGATCCTTTAAACTCACAAAGCAAAAATACAATTTTTTTCAGTATTTTTCCCATTCAATCTTATTTCCTCTTTCAGAAGCAGAGATTTATAACACTACTGGATGGAGATTGGCTGGTGCCCTGCAGTTAGAACGTCTTTCCCTCAAAGGCCTCCAGGTTGAAAGCTGTATCCAAGAATCTTCTGAGCGACACCAGATGAGTGTTCTTGTTGCCTGTGGCGGCGGCAGCAGCAGGCTCTCGGCCAACGTACCTTTGTGACAAATTGGGCAGACAGGTGAGAAGAGAGGCAATTTTGACACTAACAAGCGGGGAACATGCTGCTAAATGCATTCAAGTCAGCTTGGTAGAGTCAGATATGTAATCATCAACCTTTTTGAAATAAAAATTAATCAAATGGAAGTTGCGCCATCAGTTATACCTTCTGGTCAGTCTCCACCCCTTTTACCCTCCCTTCAGTTCTGAGCTGTCTCTTCTCTCCCATCCCTCCCAAGGCCACCAGCTGCAGTGTCTTATCCTTAGATGAGCTGTTCTTGGAGATGGAAACTCCCATTCCTCCAACAGCTGCATGTGCTGACTCAAAACAAATGCAGAGCTATTTGACTGGACTGAGCTTTTACAACCACCATTTTGTCCAGAAACCTAAAATTTGGAGTGGAATTTTCAGAAAAGAAAAGATAGAATCTTAGCCAAGAAGAGACAAAAATCCAGGAGGGCCAAGCACTGTATTAAGTGACAATAAATGCACAGCTAGTTGCTACTGATTTTCTTTCAGAACTGCAAGGAGAAGCAAGACATGCATTGTGAATTTAAGAAAAAGCTGAATAGACCTTTCTCGCTTTCCCCTAAGAAACCAAACTCAGAGTTTTTGATTTGGAAGAACCTGACTTCCCCATGAATAACATCCTCAAATCAAAAATCTGGCAAAAACATTATCCCAGGAGACAAAGCAATTGTTTAAAGTCCCATACCATATAGGTCGAGTGTGGTTCACAATAGTGCGGAAACGAGGTTTGACATAATCATAATATCCACTGTTCTTGTGTTCCTCCTGACACCAAACTAGATCAGCACCTGGATACTTCTCAAGCTCTTCTTTCAGCAGGTCAAAGGGGAACGGTGAGATCTGGAAAGAGGTAACAACTGGCAAAGCTTTCTTTTACATGGTGTTAGTCCCTAGTAGGAAAGGTTTTTACTCCTCGGTAAAACACAGCCATTATAATTAAACATTCTGTGTTATACACAACCATTGTAATTAACCACTTAACATCAAACTAATATAATTGCTATTTGTTCTTAAAGGTGACTCATATTTCTTTAATCATTTTCATGGTGTCAGAAATGACCATCAAGGTATGTAACATGCATGTTTTCTATTAACACAAGTATGAATGAAAGTGGTCGTAGTCCCCATCTCTGCATTTCTACAATTTTCCAGTAAAGTAGCAGGCACAATTCAAGTCCATGTGCTTGGGTAGAATTATTGAATGACAGCACAGCTGCAAAGGATACTATTCACAATATTTAAACCTAGCAAGCTAGAGGTACAAATTTAAGATGCCAAACTGTAACCTTCCTCCCCCTCCCCCCCCCCTTTTTTTTTTTTTTATTGTTCTGGGCAAGTCTTCAAGCTTTCCAAGTCTCACTGTCCAGTATATCATTGATGTGTTCCTACCCCACAAGACTACGAGGTGTAGATAGTGTCTTGTAAGATCAGTGTTATAAAAATGCTAAGTATCATCATAATTTCTAGCAAGTGCTACCTATTTAAAAGCATAACAACACCCCATGCTGAAAACCTCCCAAAAGACCCTGTTTCTTTGAGGACCAGAGCGCTCACCTGTTCCAGTCTAGTTATAGCCACTTGTTTCTCCAAGTCTTGATTCTTTCTCTCTTTCACAAGATCGTAGTACACTTTCCCCGTGCAGAAAATCACGCGCCTGACCTCATGTGGCACATGAGCTGCCAGCCCATTCTCAGGAATCACACGTTGGAAAGTGGTACCTAGTCAGGGCAAAAAATTAGAAGAGCGCTCTCAATTGAACTGACTCTGTAATAAAGCAGCCCCAAGAAAAAGTCATTGGCCGAGCAATCAGCTGGGTGCAATGGTCCCAGGGCTTTGCTGCCTCTCCACTCCTATGACTTTTCAGACCAGTGACTCTGCTGAAGCAGACTTCAGCAGTTTAGTTTCAAGAAGTGAAAAGATTTTCAGTAGACTACTCTTCTACACTTAACAGGGAGAAACATACTGAGAGAAAATTCTTTTTTAGATTTATGTTGTGCTTTATACCTCTAATTTTTAACTGATGTGATAGCTCACCCATGCAGATGGTTTTATTCAAAGATCCACCAGAAACAGTTTCTTCTTTCCAAGACGATCTCAACCACAAAACATTACATATTTTTAGAAAATTTCAGAATATTTTCTATAGAAAATGTGATATAAAAACATAGCATAGCACATATGTTCTTGGTAAAGGTATTACAGAGCAGTTAGCATCAAGAACCTTAATGTAACTAGATCTGATAACTGCAGAAATATTTACACAAGCACACACATTACTAATACATATTTATGGGTTTCAAACTTCTGTTTGAGAGCTAAAATGGAATTAGCCAAAGGAAGAATTAGCATAGTACTAAGCCACATGTATGAGGATGGCATACAGTTTCAGTTGCACATCCTGACTGCTAGATATCTTTTCCCCTGTGATATCATCTCCCAGGAGAACAACCTGCTTGGGATACATAAAACTGGAATGTACGAAAGGTAGCAATCTTGCACTGGCAGGAAGAGGGACTTGATGTTCTGAAAGATTCTTTCCAGTGCTCCTTTCTATGATTGATTAGAACTATTCCCACATCAACCAACTGCAAGGTAGCAGACTGCGGCATGACCTCCCAGTCTGAATCAGCACACCCACTTACCAGGAGAATAAGCTTCTGTTTAAATGATTTGTCTTGGGGAGAGAAAAGCAGCAGCACAAACATATGAAAGAGGAACTGATTTATGTTAGAATTATCCCATCTCACTCAACATCAGAATTTATCATTAAAGACGACTGAATCTGTGCTTTATTGGGTCAGCTGGAGTCAGTCTCCACCTCCTTCTCAGCTTTCAGTTAAGAACAGAGCAAACGGAGTTAGCTGAGAGTCAGCAATACTTCACTTCTGGCTGTCATCTTCAGCAGAAGCATGACAGTATATCAAAATTAGATGTCAATTAAGAGTCCTGGCCATTACTGTGAGTTAGCCTGAAGCAGAAGGGCACTCCAAGACTTAATCAAAAGGACGCCTCACAATCCTTTCAGAATTTCTAATCTGTAATCATTCTTTCTAATGCAAGGAAACGTAATTGTCATCATGTAATCACATGCACACACACTGTAATCATGTTTTCTAATCTAATCATTCTATAAGCTTATAAACCAAAAATCAAACCCAGCAACATTCTTTGCCTGAGAAGAAAACTGCACTCACCTACAGAAAGGAAATACTGCAACATTTAAGGATGTTCAGAAATGTTAAGCTTAAAAAAAAAAAAAAAAAACACACCTAAGCAGTTATTCTTTCCTGACAGCAGTCTGGATATCAGCTAGAACTTGAACCACCACACAAGTACGTGCACACTCACTCTTTCTCTCTCCCTTTAGCGGTGAACAACTGCTATATTCACTTACTGTATTTCACTGCACTTCCCTCTGTGCCACTCTATACGTTCCAGCCAGCGCACAGCAAGGCCAATCCATCTATTTTTTGTTATTACACTGGCAGTTGCTACGTTATCTCTTGGTGCTGAACAGCATGCCAACAGCGGCCATGGGTGGTGGGGCAAAGCTGGTTCACTGATCTTCCTTTAGAACACTAGGATGATGTGGCAGCTCCAGAAACGAGCACAATAAGAAGAAACAGGTCCATCGTTCTTTAGAACGGGCACAGTGTGGTTACAATCTGTCTCTCCTGTCTATAGGGGGACAGTATAAAGAGCAATTAAATTTTTTAGTGGAGGGAAGAAGAGAGGGACTTAACAGCCTACTGAGGGGAACATCCCTGCAGAGAGGGGAATGTACTTTCCACTGTCTTTAAGATTAAGTATTGGTTATGTGATAAGTCAGTTAAAATTAAGAATTCTTACTTGAATGTAGACTCTCTCTTTAGCCAAAGTCCAGGTCAGATCTCTTCACAACAGCTCCACAAAAATGAAGCCAAAGGAAGACACAAACTCTCCAGAACAGATTCTCTTTTCACATTTACACTCTGAAATGTGACTTGGTATAGCTGTCCATAATACTTTAAGTCAACCTACCAGATACCATTTCATCAAAACTGGATTTAGCTTCTGGATGCCTCAGCAGTGACTTGGGCGTCAAGATAATCAGCTGTAAGACACAAATTTGTCCAACACTCTGGAGCTGCCTCATCTACATTATTATATGCAACATTTACAATACTGTTCATACAAGAAACAGACACTAAATATGCCATAGATCAATTTAATGCGAGTAACAGACACAGTAAATTAATTTTGCATGTTCTGAAAGCCTAAGAAGTTCAAAAATTATTCAAAAGATTTAGATAATCAAAACCTTAAACGTTCTCAGCGACAACTGCTTATAATTCTCTTTGAGAACAAAATAAAATCAAAGCCTTTGAACCAGTATAACATTCAACAGCTGTGTCTTAGTCTCTAAATTATAAAGAAGCCAAATAGCTTCAAAGGTAAACACGGAGCTTTCTCAAAAATATGAGCGCATTTTAGCATCTGTGTCTGAAGTGGGCTAGTTTCTAGAACAATTCAAGGCAATTGCTTTTGAAAGAAAGGAATCAGGAAGGCAGAGAAACAATTGCAATGGCATCTCAGTTTAGCTTTCAATAAGATCTAGCAAAGATAAATGTCTAAAACCCATGGACCACTTTGGTCAGCTCTGCCAACAAGGGACTGACTGAAGGTGTTTGCACTTAAGGGAAACCCAGGCTGAGTTTCCAAATTTCACTTGGAAGTTAGCCACCACCACAGTCACAGCAAATACCTTAACGTCGTGATACAAATGACAACGTCTTACACTATACAGTCCATGTTTAAACTTGTATAAACCAACTTGTGCTACTGAATTCTTCATGCTATTAGAGAAGAACATCTCTGCAGAGGAGAGGGGAAGGGTCTGGCACTGGAGTGGAGCTAGCATCAGAGTCCAGACCTAAAGAGCCTGATTCAAAGGCAGCCGTCGCTTCCTATGCGAATAGGCACACATTTTTGAAGTTCTAGCAACCAGACATATAGATTATATGCAGGCAACCTATTAGCTACACAGTGTCTTGACGAGCTCATCTGGCGGTCTGCATAGCTAGAAGGAAGGAAAGCTAAAAACCAAGCTGTAGAATTCTGGTGAGTGAGTGCTGACTTTGATTTCATCAAATCAGCCACTTTTAACCTACGCTCATTTAAGGTTTTTCACCAAGGATTCACTCTTTTTATTCAGCAGTATGCCATATACAAGCAAAGATCCCCTTTTAACGTAAGGGATGAGTTAATATACCTAGAATATTCAAGTTTATTACAGGAATTTTACCGGTTTTCTAAATGGCAGCAAGATCTGTCTTCTGAGGGCATGGAAGTAATTGGCTGGAGTTGAACAATTCACCACAATCCAGTTGCATTCATACAGCTGGGAAACTTCAAACTGTTCACTGAACTCCTGAGAGAAACATTAAAGGCATTAGAAAAATATCTTGGAGGGAGGGAGGGGGCTGGAAACGAGGAAAAAGGCTGGAAAGCCATCCTTCTCTTTCTGACTCTTAGCAAACCCCTTCCCCAAAAACTTAATTAGCAGATTTCTGCTGATATTACATTATTAGCATCCCTACAAATAATTCTCCTCTGTTTCTACCTCTTCTTAAAAGTGTATGCAAATACAGGGAAAAAGCTCCCATTAATTTCAGCAGGCTTCAGTAGGTAGAAGACACAAAATGGAACTCCTTTGAAATAATCTTAAAATTATAATTCCTTTTTTTGTGTGTACAACTAACTCTACCTCTCCCTTTTTTGTAGGTGTCCTGTCCTCTTCTACTATCTTTTACATTATATATGTATGTTTTATATTTATGTATTTTATAATTTTTTAATATAAATACTATATAGGCAGACACAGGCATGCATAGATACAATAATCTCATCACAGACTGGTACAGCATCTGAAACAATGATGTCCTGGTCCATCGTTTGAGCTCTTAGCTACTACAGTAAAATTTACACTCGCTTATTATGTGCAATTGACAGTGCTGAAATGTAGTCAACCAAACAGAGCTTTATGTTGCCAGTGCACAGATAAAAATCACTTTTAGATGGGAAGGAAGATGACTTTGAAACCATCTTTACCCCAGTGGCAACAGAGCCAAAACTGAAATATATGTATTTTTTAATTGAAGGGATTTTCAATTTATATGTAATAGCGTTTCTTAGAACTAAACTAAACGAACGCTGCAGCGGGGAAGGGCATGTCCTGTAGAGCTTTGTACTTTTTCCGTAGAAATGACTGATCAAGCTCTGAAGTTCTTAGCTGAATCAAATTTAGAAAATAGACTAAGTTTGTTAAGGAATTTGGGGATGATTCTCACATACTTTTTGTAGAAGCAGAAATTTTATACATTGTCCTCACTTTTGTGCTCTCACTAGTACAACTTATCTCCACTGCAAAAGCCAGGTGTGGCTTCACTTGGCTTCCTTCAGAGATACCCATTTGCAATACGCACAGCAATATAACCAGGCAGAATCATTGGCCCTGAGGAACAGCCATAAAGAGACCATGCTCCCAGAAACTAATTGCATATGACCTCAGCTTTGAAATGAAGCACCACAGCTGCGTACTTTGATTATTTTTACTGGGAGCAAGTTAGTGTTACACCAGCTCTTGAAGCTAAATCTAAACCACTAGCTAAAACGATTAAAAAAAAAAAAAAAAAAAAACCCACACAACAACAAGAGCCCCCCACATTTTTTTTTCCATGGCAAATAACTGAATGCTGCTTGTGCCAATAAACTGATTTCTCAGAGGATAAAGCCAACAAAACCCACATTAAAATAAATACCCATCAAGCAAAGAGCAGGAAAAAGGATACGGCCCTTGACAAATCTACTTACTGGATAAGCATCAGAATCATCATTGCTCATCTGCAGAAACCTTTCAGGCCTTGCCGATGAATGCTCTGGACCCTGGTAATCAAATAATTTAAAACAACATTAAAAAGCCAGAACAGCAGTTAGGCATCAGTCTAGGTCACTCACTGCATAGGTGCTCCCTGTTACCCTTGCAGCTCTGCACCCGGCAGCACACCAGGTCCCCCAGCCAAAACCATGAAATGTTGCAGCATGGAGAGAAGAGGCCATGCTACAGGACTGACAGGCTTGGTCTTGCTTCCATGGGCTGTTTTCACAAGAGAAGATTAGTTTTCACATGGAGCTCCAATGCATTTACCAGTTGCAAGTAATTTCTGGCCTGTCGCAGTACATCTGCACAGCGAAGACCAGTGAAAGGCCAGGAGGTCCATGTGGACCTTGCTAACGCAGAGCAAAAAAGGAAGAGGAGGGATGTCAGGAGGGCAAACACTATGTGCTTCTCAGTGTACTGCAGTGCCCCACGCTTCTCAGCGGCAGACTGCGCCTGCATGCCCAGCAGGAGCAGCCACTATTTCATTGTTGATTCCCTGTGCTTTGTTAGCAACACATGCAGACATGGGATCTCTCTCCTATCATAGCTCACTGTTCAACACAGGACAAAATGCCCTAAATGAATACTTCTGCTAAAACGGATCAAAATGCATGTAAACGTTATCTGCCAAACTAGTCCATGATTAACTACCGGCTCCTCTGTCAAAATACTGAACACTCAAGTCCTCTTTCTCGCTAGCAGCTTCCAAAGCAATTTCTTCTAACACACAGTTAGCCCCATTTTATACTAATAAAACATGTATGCTGGGCAGAGAAAACAAAGAATAAGGAACATAACAGGAACATGTTATCACCTCCCTCTCAAATCTCTCCACAGCTCTTAAGTTAATGATGTTTATAAAGAAGTTTTGCTTCCCTCATTATAACTTCCTGCAATGAAACCCTATGTACGATCTCCACGTTTCTCATTATTTTGACAGTCAGTAGTCTAACTTCACACAACACAAGGTCCTCTGCGCTTCTGACTGCAAGATTCGCTCTACTCTGTGCACTAAGTGGATTAAAAGGAAAAAACACTCAGTTTCCTCACTGACAAGAAAAGAGAAACACAAACAGCCAAAAAATTTTGCCTTGTGCAAGTATTCTTTTGAAGCCTGTCTCTACTTTTGAGGTGCCAAATACTCTGGTCATAAGTGGGTAGGGGCTTGGAAGAAAGAGGCAAAGCCCAGTGGAACTGTGGTGCACAGCAGGCGTCTAATGTTGCAATAGCACTGCTGTGCGCATCTATTTGCTGTAAATCAAACTCTACACTGAGCACCATCTTTACACAGAGATGAAACAAACATAGCACTCCACAAGCACACCGAATGCAATAGGTTGCAAACAGAGATGTCACTAGCAAACAGTCACAAGAGAGATGTGCAGCTTCCCTAACATGCACACGTATGTTGCCCCAGCAACAACCTCAGTCCAAGGCCTCAGTGTCCACATCCATCTTTGATTTCTCTGCTGACACTGCCAGTCAGACTGGCAGTGACTGCTATGTGGGATGGCATAGGGTTTATTTCTATTGCGACCACCTATGCAGTGAGACCTATACTGAATCCATTAGCTACTTTCAAACGAGTCACCAAGGAGCCATAAGGCAGCAGAGTCTTTCAATCACAGCCAACCTGCCTGTGAACGCATGACCTAGAGGTGAAAGGATCCATATCCCATTACGAATCCTTCCCCAAATCATTCTGTCCCCAGCGCTGTAGTTGGAGAAAATAACTCTCCTGTAATGGAAAGCTCCTCCGGGAAGATAATGGATTTCAACAGCCATGTCGTATTCTTAAATATTCAGAAAACACCTAACACCAGTAGCAAAATAAGCATGTTTCAGAACATCTGGGCAAATCCTAACTGCCAAATGGCTAAGAGAAAAGAAAGATTAACAGCATTACAAACAGCAGAGATCTAGCTCCCTTCATTTGAGCGCTTCCTCACAGAGGGCCACACTTGCGCCTGAGAGCACATTCAGGCTATCACTCAGGATTCATTTTGAGTCTAGCCCTGCAGTTCTTACCGAAAAAAAATTAATCTATCAAAACTTTTGTGAACAGCATCAGACCCTTTATTCTTTACACAGAAAAGGGTATGGAAAGCCATTCACAAGATATGAAATGCACCTCAGTATATCAGAATAGGATTATAACTGAACGGACATAAACTAAATTGTTTGGAAGAATGGTAATAACTACTGGTTTGCAGTAAAAGGGTCTTCTGCATTTACAGAGATGGAGATTTTGCCATTATGGCACATCTTATGCTTTTCTTAATAGAAAACTAGAAACATACATGCATCACTTCATGAATGTCAGTGAATTTGAAAAGGAGAAAATCAACCTAGCATGCAACGGTTCATGCAACCTTTGAAAATAATTTAGAAGATCTGAAGAATAATTCTGCTGCCAATGTGAACTTCGTGAACATTGCATACAGAGCTCGTCCATTCCCTTTTCCCCTAAGAAATTGTATAGTTCCGCCTATTAGCCACCAAAGGAAAGAGGGCAACAGCTAGTGAAAAGGTGTTTCTTCCTAGAAAATGAGGAATTTCTTATTATATCAAAGTTATTTCATGTTAATTATTTTTGAAGAACTTTTCTTTTGAAGTCTCATATCAATTCACTGCAAGTAAATTCAGTGCAGCGTTTACACAGACATGCTTCATGCAAAACGAAACCAAACAAGTACTGCTAGACACTAATACATATTTTTTTTACTGCATACCAAGAATCCAGCTTCTTAGGGAAAGAAGGCAATGTCTTAGGTAAAGGAAAAACAAAGAGATAGAAAAAAGAAAAGAGGCACAGCAAAAAAAACAAGGGAAAAAAGTTGGGTTTTTTTGTTTTTTTAAACAAACATTCTCATGCAGCTACTCAGCAAACACAGTAAGTCTTCCATCTAATAAGGAAGGAAAGGAGAACATAAGGCCAAGCACTCAGAAACATTTCTCAGTTTTCTTTTGTTCTCACTGACCAATCTACACACATTCCCTTTTGCAGCACTGCAGCAGTCTGCCACACTAAAAAAAATATTTCCCCCCTCTCCTAATATCACTGTGAGATTCCCAAGATACCGTTGGATTTTATGGACGGGGAGCAAGGTGCTATAGCTTTACACGTTCCTGTTGGCGCCAGTCAGCAACCCTTACCATTCCTTCCATCCCATGCGGCAAGAGCAGAACAATCCCATTGTGACGAACCCACTTAGCCTGGCCTGAGCTGATGAACTGGTCTATTATACACTGGGCTGTGTTGTGAAAGTCACCAAACTGGGCCTCCCAGCACACCAGGGCATTGGGACTTGCCATTGCAAAGCCAAGTTCAAAACCTAAAAAACAAATAGGTAGAAGAAGAAAAAGAAATAGACTTGCTGAGAATTCTGTTCATTTCTCATAAAAAATAAATTAAAAGGAATAACAACATGATTAAGAGCATGAACTGAATTTTTTTTAGCCCTGTTGTAAATCACGCGGTTTTCAGGAGTATCATTTTCATTAGGAAGATTAGTAAATAATGTTTGCACAATACTGACTCCAGTCCTTCAAACTCTTGCTCAAATATCTGAATATCATGAGTTTGTAATGAACGTTTAAAACCCCCTTCTCAGCTCAGACTTTCGCGTGAGGGTTTCTGAGAGAGCTAAACTGAGATAGATACCATTTTTTCTTGTAAAAATACACTTACAATCCAGAACTAGTTCAACAAGCTACTTGCTCATTTTCTGACTTGCACAGCCCTGCACAATGCTGCTGATTCTCTCCTCCTCCTCCCCCCAACACAGCATTATTGGTAACATCAACCTTCAGTCCATAGACAAGATCATAATCTTCAGATCTGTAAACAGGCTTGAACATTACAGGTTCATGAGACACACCTCTGTAATATATCTGTCTTTGGTAAACAGTCATCTCTTTGGCAGGGTTAAGGATCTCTGCCTCAGTGACAGAGAGCAGACCAGAAATACTCTTCATGGGGAGGACATCACTACTTCAGCTAATGAAAACAGAAGGGCATAAGCTTATCTCTCTCCAGTCCTCATCAAACATCAACCCCAGTTCCAGAGGGTTTATAGTAGCAAGCAAGTTCAGAGATTTCCCTAAACACGTGTTGTTTGAACTGTAAATTCAAATGATCCCTTAGGAAACAGAAGGGCCACACGTTCCCACTTACTCCAACATATCAGGTTAACACAGCAGGACAAATGTACAGATCGCAGTCTGGTTGACAGCAGTGCAGGTACTCTGCACAGAACAGGCCAGGCAGCTTGTTGTCTGCTCCTAAAACTTGTCAAAGTTCCAAACGTAACTAAAGTCTCTCAACAGGCTCCATAGATATCACTTAAAGGCAGGAAAAAAAAATCATTTCTTTCACTGAGATCTTTAGCAGTACAATAAAGCCCCAGCTTTACGGCAGGATTTGGGGAGATGAGTAGCAAAAAGAGAGAAACAAGAAGCAAACTGTTATCACAATATAAGCTAGCATTGTAACTGATGCCTAGCAGCTCTGCTAAGGCAAGAGAACAGTAAACTACAGGGATGTTTGCGTGTGCTACATGGCTTTTGTTATGCACCCTTAAACAAAGCAGAATTTCATGGCAAGTTAGACCATGAAAACCTAGCTACATGTAATGCACTTGTCCCAGTTTAATGACCATGCTTCAATTTTAGGTATTTTTCTATACCATGTTCCACAGTGACCAGGTAAATGTGTTTGCTAAAAATATATATGTAATCTCTGCTCATGTTTTCCCTTGTTACTTCAACATAGCTGAGTTTGGAGTGCTGATCTAGTATCTGTACTGATGTTATACAGCTATAGCTTTGAACAACCAAAAAAGTTTAACCTCACTCAGGCCACCTGCATAGCACTACCCTGGATATAGAGGTTCTAACTGAGGGAAGATTGATTCAATACACACAGAGAATAAATATTTGATAGATAAATGTGTTTTATGTTGAGGTTTGTAATCTCTGCACAACAGCTAAAGATCTGTTTTCACATACAGAATTGCAACATGGGAATATTCTCACTGAGGGTTACTCCAACAAAGTAACCGGCTCTGCTGTTCTAAAATTTTATTTAAAAACCCTAAGATAATAAGTTGTAACTCTTTCCTGAGTAACTGCAGCATTCTCAAAATTTGATAGTGAGCTAACAGACTGATGAGGATTTCTCATCTCTGTAAAACTTTTTAAGATCCGATCATGTACTTCGGTTGCAGAGAGAGTGTCCCATCCCACTAAAGTTGATCTACAGTGAACTCCTCTGCTTCATTTTTATGCTATTTACAAGCCACTGTCATTTCCATTTCGGCTCCATTTCACCTTCTTTCTTTTCTTCTGTTCCCTTACTATCACACTGTAGACAACACAAACACTGTTCCAGGATATAGGCTTGATAGCAAAACCAGCTTAGGCAAAAATGAGCACGCTTTCAGGTAACAAAGTTTCTGTAGTGCTAAATTTGCTCCCCTGGCCCTTAAACTCCCAAAACAGTCACAAAGGTAGCGTACACTTCATTAAGACAGAAATGTGCCAAGTTAGAAATTCTGGATGTAGAGAGAAACTCCTTCATATCTGAGAGCAAAGTACACTGTACACTTACCCTGATACTATGCATTCACTTGGGTTTTTTCCCCTTTTAAACTTGCAGGCAATCGCAGGAATACTGGACAAGAGTATCGCAGCACAATCAGTAAAACCTAATACTACGCATAATATTTCCTAGACCCAAATGTGGCTATGACCTGAATCCAATCACAAGTCAGGTACATAATAAGCCTCCTACATATTCTGCACTAGTAAAATCCAAGAGAAACTGCTTTGTGACCAACAGTATTAAGTAAACTAGAGCAACCTTTTGGGAACATACGAAAAAAAAAACCCAGTCATTGGAACTATAGTTTCTGATGCTAATCAAACCCATTATACAACTCTTCCAATTAGAAAAGTTGCAGGTACTCCAAAAAACCTCAGACTTCCTGACAGGGAGGAGCTTAGCATCTTAATATTCTCCACATACAGTTGGCTACTGCGTCAAACTCACCAGAGAGTGATAGCTGACATGTCTCATATTTTTGTCATTTGTGATTTATTCTCTGGTGACTAGAGGCTGCACTCCCTCTGAGAGAATTTCTATTCAGGGAATTCAGTGCATAAGAGAATTACTTCAAAGAGAACTATAAAATCAAAAAAGTCCACGAGCAGTAAGAGATTTCATTGCTACTAAACTACTTTTAAGATGAGCTGACATGCCAGGAATAAGAGAAAACATAACAATATATGAAGAGGCTGAAGAGAGCAACACGTGCCACATATAGCACATGAGTTATTTTAAGGTTATGGACTTACTTCCAGAGGAGGATTTTAGAGTCAACTCCTGTTCATACCTTCTTTACCTTTTTCAGTTTTTACTCCAATTTTTAACTTACATCTGCTTTCAGAGAGATGCTAAGAGCTCTGAACTAGGACTGAGGTCTTCTTGTGCTGAGTGCTACAAACACACACAAGCAATTCCTTCCCTGCAAGTTTTACTGTCAAATTAAAAAAAAGAAAACAAAAAAAAAGAAGAGTGAAGGGCAAGCATTTCCACCTCATAAATTTGAGAACTAACAATCATATTGCTACAGAAAGTTTGAAGTAGGTTGTCCAATGTCATAAGGAAAACTCACAGGGAAACTAGTGGGATCTAGGCACGTATCAAACAAGTCCCTACGTAACACTACAAGAACATCCTTCCAACATCTTACATAAAGTCTTTACACAGGCCACCTACGTGTTCCACTGAAATTGCTTTAATTTGAATCACTGACTACAGCTAAATTGGGATTACAGGATCTCTTTCTTCTACTCCAGGCTCTTCAGACAGTGTCAGCATACAAACTTTCCCGGAAGGTTAGTAGATGGACAACTTTAGAATAAATTAACTGCATGAGAGAAATAGCAAAGAGAGCTTCAAGCAAAACTGTTTATTCATAGAGATAATTGGTTTACATCTTTTTTTTCTAGTGTGTCTCCACAGTCCACTCCTTGGTAATTCCAACCTAGTTTTGTTTTGTTTTTTACTATCTCCATTGCAAGAGATCTTTGAATCACTTGACTTTTAGAGTGCTGAACTCTTAACAGTCCATTCATGACTCGAGCAAATGCTTATGCTCTCACCAAAAGGAGACCAGCAAGTTAGAGGCCAACAGGAGACTGATAAGTTAGAGAGATTGCCTTTCACCTTTGAGTCACTGTGACAGTCCATTTTCCAAAGAGGATGGCTCTTGCTGATCATTCATTTGGTCTGACTCCTTGTACGCGCTTTCTTTTAGAACACTGCTTAAATCTCTACTCTCCTTATGTGAGCGATTCCATTGCTTTTAAACACCATGCAAGCAGTGGAAAAAAAATTTATACACCTCCTTCGATGCATGTTCCCAAAGGTATTTGAAAAATAGATTTCCCTAGATAGGCTTGAATCCCATTCTAATTTTACACAAGCATTAACAGACCATTTCTACTGATTAGGTGACATGGTTGAGAAAATATGCAATATGTTCAAGGCTTATCTGCACATATGCTGCTCTCTATAAGGATGGGGTAATCTAGCTTTTGGAGAAGAAAGAACTGAGGTCCTGACCACTTGGAATTACCAAAAAATCACATAGTCCTTTTCAAAGAGGAGGGAGCTTTATGCAAATTTAAAACTTGCTCAGAGCACACACATGATTCTGTTTTGCATACCAAAACTACCCTTGAAGTTTCACATGAGGAAAAGGGTATAATTTCTCACTTCCTACCTTCTTGCTCACTTTATGTTAATAATCACCCCAAGCTGATTCTGTCCCAGTATAAGCTGCAGTTAAAAGGGTGATCTTAACATAGGTACCTTTTGCAAGCTTTCTGACAGACATATAACTATTTGGGGAAATATATTCAAGTGCAATCTATGCATTCTGATTAATATTTTGAAATTAGCACCGCAAAGACTACTGTATCATGGAACATAGGTCTGTGGTATATCTATCTTTGTTTAATCGGTCTCCAGAACTCATTTTCCACCAGGCAAACGACTATGAGAGTTCAAAACTCGAATAATTTTTTTTATTTTTTTTAAAACCACCAGCAATTACAGCAATTGCTAGGGAGTCTGCCTAGAATCACTACTCCTAGCTGCACATGGAGAAAAGCGTTTGAAGAGCTGGACCTGAAACGCTAAATAAAAAAATCTCAAGTTATTAGTGGAAAGATGTCTTAACAGATGCAAGAGGAAGCAGAGGCAGAGCTTCTCCTGAAAGGGATTTGTTCAGGCACCAGATCAGTCAAGGTCAGGAAAGGTGACTCACGCTGGAAAGACTCTACAGTTCTAGAGATGACACAGGAACTGCAGGGGAGCAGGATCCTACTCAGACCCCTCATGAGGGCTTAACCTTTGTCCAGAGTAAAGGGTTAAAAATCTTCAGCAGAGACCTTGTAAACTTTTATTGCTCTTGTCTCCAAAGAACAGAACTGAACAACATTGTTTCAGAATGCTGTGCAAAGCTTGTGAGCTTAAAGATTAACTCTTATATAGCTAGAGACCTGGAGAACATGTTCAAGCTACAGAAAAAACCTAGTGCTGAGACAACCCGGCTGCAAGACGTAGCTCTCAAAAAATGAAAGGTGAAGAATCTGCACACCAGATGGGTGGCAGAGAGCCCCCAACCTGAATTGCCCCAAGTTCCTGAATTCCTTACAGCCTCTAGGGGCTTGGAGCACACCAGGGCCTGGGGACCAGGACCCAAAACAGCAGGGCAGTAAACTTCCAAACCGAGGGAAGATAAGAAAGAAAAATACAAAGCGTTTGACTAAGGTTGCAAAACTAATGTTTTAACTGTTGGAGTTCGTTAAGGTCCCTAGATGACAGGCACAGTGGAAATGTTCGTTTCTATCAGCCCAGTTCCTGCTGTGCTCCCTTACTGGCAGAGAAGGGGGTGCTGTCGAGCAAAGTAGCGACTTACACAGCCCACTAGGCCGTATTTTTATCCACAGCACTTTGCATGACTGTCATAAGAACTATAGTTTTCAGTCAACTTAAGTAAGACTACAGCTTAATTTAACGTGACTTCTAAGTGACTTACGGCATGAATGTTAAATAATGGCCATAAATGGCTTATCAGTACAAGGATGTCATGTCAGAATGAGGAAAATTAAAAGACAGATTTGTGCCATGTTTCATCAAAAATCTAACTGCAGGGAGTAACAGAAAGGCACGCATTCTTTCACAAACCCAAACCCAGCCCAGGGGAGAGGGAAGTTAACAGCTATTTGATGGCTGACTCTGTAGAACAGAAAGATTGATGACTTCTAGAGCTCCATGTATATGCCATTAAGAACCTGGCCCTTACTACAGTCTGTCCTGTTTCCTAATGCAATTTCAGTCAGATAACAGCATTTCCTAATTGTACTGTTAAAAAATATATATTGTTATGAAAGAGTAGTAACTTTACATATTCCATCCTAGGAGCGTGTTGCAAAAAAGTTTATATCAATATCTGTCTTTTTTCCTTTGCCTTTCCATTTAAGCATCATCTTCCCCGCCAAAAAAAAAAAAGCTGTACTCCAGGTCTCTTGAGGTTCAGGACATTGCTGAACTATGTACTAACTCCAAGTCTGTCATGCTCGGAAGTTCCCTGGAAGTTCCCAGTTTGGGATGCTACAATTCAAGACCTCTCAAAGCCAGCATTGAATCTCACAGAAAGAAAGATTCACTCTTCCTGGATGGAGAATCAACACTACACGGTCCTGAGAGCACTACGGAAAGATAGAAGATTCTTTAAAGTATTAAAAAAAAAAAAATGCTGAAGAGGCATCATAGAGCGCTTTAAGATACTTTTGCTTTTCTCCTCTGTCTTGATTAGCAAATAAACTAGGAAAAAATTTTTCTGCTTAAGTGACTTCACATAGCATCAGTTACACTCCCAGATATTCATTTTCAGTAAAAGGGAAAATTCATAGCTAGATGAGTGGATGCACAACTAAATCGCAATAGTCTGGATACAGCTAAAAGTAATAGACATACGGTATCACAGCTGAGACAAGAAAACTAGGAATTGTTAAATACTCTGATTTAATGACCAAATATACACATCTTACTACTTCCTATATCCAAACATAAGCAATTGTGTGAACTATAAGATAACAAGACTGCCTTTGCTCTAAGGGAAAATCAATCTTGTCAGAGAATGATTTTAATGGAGCAGTTACAACCCAGGTGCTCCTAACCAGCTCAACAATAAACTTGGTGCAAAGCTCACAGCTCTGAATAGCTGCCAGCTCTTGGCTTCTGCACCTGCCAAGGAAATAATCCGTGTTTTTACATGCAGAGCTGTTCAAACCATTTTTATTTAGCTCTAAATTCACGGGAACTAAAGGAATTTCCAAAATGATTCTGAGGTGCTGCATGTTTACACAGCTACAAATTAATATAATTTTTTTTCCTTTATATCCTCTCACAACCCCTCACTCCCAAATACTTTAGGACACTAATCCCAAACTGTTCCTCAGCAATAGCGCTGTACGGTAGAATTAGCAGGTAGAGAAAACAAAATCTGGGGTCTTTTCTCTGTTTTCCTACTCTTGAAACATCAACTCATTGAACTTCAAACATTCATTTTTTAATCCACGTATTGAGAAGGAGACTAGAGGATGTTACCCGACAAACAGATTTAGATTGTTATAGGTACTCTTTGACTAATATTCTTAACCAGAACAGACATATTCACATACCAGCTCCTTATCCCATCACTGTTTCTCTCTATGGATACAATATAGAAAAAGTAAACACACTGGAGAAGGACAATAAGTAAAAGCTAACAAGACAGTAAGAGACTTAATTATAGAAATCATTTCAACGTAACAATATATGATATATAAAAAAAAAAAGACACCCCCCCAACTATTTCCATCAATGTAATCTCCTTTACTGTTAGAAAATATCTCAGACGTGGGGGATTTAGGATCCTTTCTGTATAATTAAAAATATCAATACTGTTAGTTTCAAATAATCCAATTTGAATTCACTCGAAGGATCAGATGTTACATCAACTTCCACATTTCTGCTGCTTGAGCATGTTTACACTGCATGTTTCACTGCTAAAACCAGAACTGTGAGAAATGGTACAAAATCGGAAACAAGATCATTCTCTGAAGTTAAATTCTTACTCTTTATCAACAGTAAATAATTTTTCTTACATTTATGCATATGTTTTCTTTCACTCTCTCCCCTATTTGGGGATCATTTATAAACATTATCTACTAGCTTAAAAAGATATCAAGGAAGTGTCTTAGTTTTGCTCATACCAATTCTGCCACAGAGCTAACAAAAATACCCCAAAATCTCAGCTCCTCAGCCCATGTTCCTGCTATATCGTTTTGTACCATTTAAATTTTATTATTAGCAATATGTATCATATGTACAAATGCTTATACATTCAAATATTTCTGGAATCTTCAGGCAAGCAGTTCGCGATTACCACCCTTATCTACCAGGTTTCATTTTTTTCCTTCATGCTAGCTCAAATGGATATAATTCTTCATTATTTACCCAAATGATCAATAACATTCTTGATAAATTATTAGATGCATTTGTTTTGTGTTCCACATTCCTTTTGCCACCTTCAGCATGTCAGGGTGAGGTTATCCATTCACTGCTGCTGAACATAAAACGTCTGTCCAGTTCCAAAAATATAATTCACTATGATTAATGCTACAAATAACAAGGATTTATGTTCTTGAAACAGCACATTCAGACTAGCACTCAGTTCAGATAAGGCTAGGATGGCTTTTTACATCCATATTCCAAAGTGTCCCTGATTTTGTCGACAGTTCCTCCCCTTTTGTTAAAGCATCAGCTGTATGTTCTGGCATTGCCAGTAACAACTACAGCAAATAGATTCTTTCAGCTGAATCCCACAGCTGTAAAATGTGGAGATGCCTGTGTAAAAGATGCCAGAATCTGAAAGGGATTGCTTTGATATAGGTTTCAAATACAACTGTTCCACAGCTTTTTTCTACGTTTTCTTTCTTGCTGAGTTCTGTCTCTCCTATGCCTAACTCAGTCTCCAAAACGCAAGTATTACGTCATTACGATGTAATTTGCTGCTGAACGCTAATAAGACCAACGCTGGCATATTCTGCAACTTTTCCGCTGAAAGCCACTTAACTCTGCCAAATCACAGTTTTCAGTATACAGAAAAACTAGAAAAATAGAGTTTGGTTTAAAGTTCATATTGCAACAATTTTTTAAAACCCTTCAAGATAAGAAAACAAAGTACAAGTCTTATAATGACCAGGGTAAACTTACTGAATGTCTTGGTTAGACTACTGAGGGGAAATCAGTTTAGGCATTTTGACTGGATTTTAAGCCCCTGTTCTGCACTTCCTGGCTTCCAACTGATGCAAAAGTGTTATGAAAGCAATAGTGTCAAAATACAGTATATAGGCAGAGTTTGTTTATTTTTAAGGATGCAGAAGAATGCCTGTGTTTTGGTTTGAGGCTGGGCAAACTCAAGTAACAAACTAAAACTTTGTAGGCCAAGCTCAACCACAGTAAAGCATAATCTGAAAAACTTCCTCCAAATTAAAAGCCATCAATTCCCACATCTTGTTTGAGGCCTATTAAACCATAACCAAATCTGTCAGATAGGTATCCCAAGACATACCTAAGACGCCATATTCTGAAAGGGAGCTGTTGCACACAGTATAGGGGGCCTGCTGCTCCCAGAGGTGATTCATGGGAACACATGTCCTCTTGTCCACTTCTTGATCATGTAGCACGTGATGGCGATGGCTGCAAATAGTTATTGAAAGAAATCTGTCAGCTAAGAATAACTTTGGGCTGCAACAGAGCCATTTTAAAAGATAAACTATCTAGAAAGTATGAAAGGAACAAAGTTACCTCTGGTATATACAACACTGGGGTTCGTTGAAATAGAGACGCTATCACAGGTTTAACACAACTGCTACACTCTGAGGACTTTCACTGACTATCTAGGCTTGTTCTCGCACACTCAAGGAAACTGAAAATACATCATTACTGTAATGGGGGGGGCTATAAAATATTTTAGACGGCTAACATCAAAATTCGGAAGGTTAAATTGTTATTAAAATCATTTCACTGTGCCTCTCTGACAAATTCTATTATTCTTTTTCCTTAAGACAATTATTGTTTTTCTTTTCTGCAAAAGTTTCACCTAAGGAGCTTATCTCAGCATCAACACTGAAGCATTTGTATCCTCTTTCCTGCCGTTTCCATTCACACCATTTACAGCCCTCTAGACCACCATTAATCAGCATTAGAATAGTGCACCAAGGAACACTAACAAAACAGAGATGACTAAAGTAATTACTGTCATCCATTAACTCTCTGAGCAGACTAACTGAGTGAATCATACCAATATGTCCAGCTTTACAATCACTGACATAAGGACAGCTATTATGCTGGTAACAACTACTGTATGTTGTATAGCTGCCAACACCGAACCGAAGACTGAATCTTTCTGTATTTCCATTTGGTATAACGAATGCTAGCAAGAGAGCTCTGAAATCTATTTAGAAGTCATCAATATAAGAGCAGGAAAAGACAGAACCCTTGAAGAACAGCACAGGGAGGTAGGCAGGAAAGGGAAAATATGCACACAAAGACAACTGTAAGGCAGAAATTATTTTGGATAGTATCATTTTATTTTTGGCATTCAACCAAAGATAAAAGTCCTAAATAGACAGTAAGCTTCTTGAGCATAAAGTTATAAGCCAACAACAAAGGGTGGTTACAACGAGCAAAGATGGACAGCCAGAATTATATAGCCATGCAAGTCAGATTTCGCTGCTGCACAATTGTCAGGTTTACTGACGTAAATCTAGTACAGAATCAAGTCTCTCTCCCCACTTCCCTCCCTTCTCCAAAGTATTGCGAGTCTGTGATTCTGTGAAAGTATGGCTCCAAAATGATAAAGAGGCAAGACCTTTCATCTGCAACAGTACCTAGCTTCTTTCTATTAATAACGTTAAGTGGAGTACTGAAATGGGAAGAAAGCAAGCCATTTAACACTCTTCAGACAGGGAAAGTAGCTTATATCTATAAAATTCTGGGTTCTACAGGATAAAGGCTCTGGAGTGAGAAGACAGGGGTTCTGGGATCTAGACAGCAGCCAAGGGCTTGCCTGAGGAGACTCTTTTGGCTAGCGCTACTATATCTTCACTCAACTTGCAATGTGTTCATCTCATTGCATATTATTTGAATACTGACAGAAGATATTCTATTGTAGCCAGCACTTTAGAAACTCCAAAATAGTGAAAGCACTCCCATAATGCTGTTTTCATTATGGCAGTACAGTATCTCCATTTCTTCCTAAATAAGAGAGCTAGTGCTCTCTCTTCAATTAGACCCAGATATTTGAGATTACGTACTCCAAAGATTTTTGGTGGGTGAGAAAGGGTCTTTTTAATGCACTGTTCGAGAGAGGATACAATGACATATACTACCCACGTGCTTGCAAGCGTTTTTTTCCCCCAGCAACAACGCACAGGCATTTGCAAGGGTCTTCAGCTGTTAGGGGAGCTGCTAATATTTATTATAAATGGCAGAGAAACCTAACCACAACTGAAAAAGAGCAGCTCCATTGAGAACGGCAGCATATCTCAGAGGCGCTTGTATCACGAATTAGCAGTTCCACCTATTCCTCTGATGAAACGAATCAAACACAGTATTACAGTTTAAGCCTTACACGTTTCTGCAGTGTTCTCTTCTGTTTAACAGGATAGTTTAATATTCTCTGACTTCCCCAGGTCTGAGGCATTTTTTTTTAAACCTCATCCTTTACTGTTCTACTGCCCTGTCACAATCATAATTAAAATTCATAATCATATCATAGCCTAGTATTTGGTATATCCCACTATCTGGCAGGCAAACTCAAAACCCAACAGTAAAGCAAAAACAGGCTACCATAAGTCAAACATCTACGGTACCGGCTTCAGTCCTCAACTTAACAAGCATTTTTACTCCTTTTCTAAAAGTATGAATAATAACATCCAAATGGAACAGGAATCCTCTGCTAATCTTTGCCAGTCTGAATAGCTTTTTATTTGTAGCACATGTTTTTTGTTTTCCCTGTGTTGCTGTGTACACAGCAATTATTTTCATCTTGGATATACATCAAGCAAATCTGGCCGATAGTTCTGGAAAATCCTCTTCTACCTGTTACAGAATCTGTACTCTCACTGCAGAGTCTGTTGGAGAGTGCTGGACATGACTAAGCAACTCACTTGAAATAGGTAGTTAGGCTGCTGAGCAATGAACATGTCTGTTCCTTTCCCAGGAGGTGCACACCACTTTACAAGACCCTAGTACTGAAATCAAGGAGGATGAGAAATCCGTGAGAAATCTTCCAATTTTCATTTTTGTGTTAAGGTCTTGTCTGAATCATTCTGTTAAACTGCCATTAGAATGGGAGCAAAAAGAAGAAAGCCTAAGAGACTGGATACCAAATGAAGCTCAGCACAGAAACAGAGAGCTGCACCACAGAAGACAAGCACCAACACTCCTCGTTCTCTTTTGCAAGCATTCACAATGAAGCATAGGGCAGCTGCTACTCCATCCACCTCCAGCAATGGGCTTCGCATCAAAGGGTTCAATTAAATACATCATTAAGATTTTACTCCGTGGAGAATCAGGTAGGAAAAAGCAGCAGCACCATTTATACTTTACCAAGCGATCAGATTCTTTGTTCATTCATGCTCCATAGTCATGAAGAGACTCTATACAAAAGATCTTGTTTCACTTAAAAGAGCCTTGCCAACTGGCAATACATTTTTTCAAAGGATACTAGAGTTTGAAGCAGCTACCACTTGAATGCTATTTAAAGACTTCAGAATCTGCAGCAGCAAAAACCTCTCATCTTACTTATCAGTAACTAGATGGCTCGCAGCTGCATTTTTACCCAAAAAGCAGAAGAAAAAAAATCATTTCTGCTTTTCAGTAAGAGAAGGAAGAAAATATCTGAAAATATTTGTTCTTCCTTAAACGCAATTCCTTGAAGTGTTCTCTCTACAGATAACCAGGAGACTGGATTCTTCCTGACCACCAGTACCTATTACATTGAGATTGATGCCAAATAGCCTCAAATTCCCCTTCCCCTGCAAAAGACATATTGTTTAATAACATGCTAAAGTGCTTAAGTATAGGCCAGCATTTCACAGTTTTCTCAGTACTCACCTAAAAGTACCCCTTTCCACATCCTGTCCGCTTAGTCGGACATGGATCCCTTCTTTCAGAAAAGATCCAAAAGCCATGTATTCTGCTAAGGCCCAGTCAACAACCCTGTTCTTGGTCATTTCCAGGCGAGCTCTCAAAATCCGAGAGAGTCCTGTATTGGAATAAAGATAAGAAATCACTGGACTTGCCTGAGAGATATTCCATGTTCACATTATGTTCACCTTTCTCCCCACTGGGTACAACATGCTAGAACAGGAAAACCCATTGAGTTGTTACTTTTAGATGCTGATCTACTATCCTAGGCAAAGGCAGAACAGCTGCAGCAAAGCTAAGCAAATCCTAATACATTCTACAAATTGCTTTTCTAGACCTGAACTGCAAGCAAAGTAAAATAACTTCTTTCCCAGGCAAAGGGCTGCACATTGTTCGTACCTTGTTCTAACAAAAGAAAATAAGACTAGCTGTGTCATAAACTACTGAGGACTACCAAAAAGTTTCATGGTCCGATATTTTTTTCCTACGGATTTATTTTCACATTTCTACTACCAAATACTATTTTGTAAAAGACTGACAACATGTCAGGTACTGGGTTAGCGGGGTTTTTTTGTATGTTTGTTTTTTTCTCTCCCTCTCTCTCTATTTTTTCCTGGCACTTATCATATTGGACTTCTGGAGACATCACAAAGAGAGAAACAGACAGAATTAATCAATCAGTAGCATTAGCATCAAGCAATCTACAAATAGAAAATTACAGCAATTGCCAATGGATTTTCAGGTGACAAGCAACAGCTGTTTTTCTTACAATGAAGATTATATAGCTTGATGAGCCAAACCACAACTAGCAACACTGTCACTTTTAAAGGGAATTAAAAAAAAACTTTCAAAGCTGCACATGCTTCAAGCTGCTTCTAGCTTTTGAGGCTACAAGCCTAGTGAACTCAGTGTCATTTGGCATTAGCTTCTTTTCACACCTGCACCAATGCTTTTGGTAAGCTGTTTTATTTGTTATTGTCCTCTTTTTCCCCTGTGTTATTTTCCCCATCTTTTCAAAAATCACCCTGCTTCCATTCCACATAAAATTATTCTCTCGTGCTACAATGTGCTGCATAGAGGCAGCACTTTACACAAGGACTAGAAGAATGAAATGATGCATTAACCTAATGTTACAAAGAGACTTTTACCTCCCTGAAAAAAAACACTGCTTTAATGAGGTATGGAACAGAAGTGGTATGATACTGAAAGAACATTCAACTGAGAACAAGCAGCAGGACCCTATCTGCCACATTCTCCTTGCCCATAAGATGGAAGAGGTAAAATTAAAAGAAGTCACAGCCATTTTCCTCTTTGGGAAATAACCCATCAGCCACTCATGCGCAAAAATACAAAACTTAAGCCAGAAATGTAGCCATTGAAAGAAACAAGGACTCCAGCTGACCTGCATGTATTTTGAAGTCTTTGACTGGCACAGAACTAGCTACATTGCCAATGTGAGTCAGCAGGTCTTCGGAAATGCCAGTTGGGGGACATGACATGCTCTTGGGTTCTCCATCCACATTAAAGAATCCTGAAAGTAAAAGGTTTGGCAAGATGCTCTAGGACTGATTAAGAGATTTCTACACTCTCTGCAATTTATTTTAAGATCCACAACTCCGAAACATTCTAAGCAGCACCCTAACCTCGTTCTTCACCTTTCAGAAGAGAGGCACAATCGTTTCCGTCGTCTGCATGGCAACAGTACTTGATCTTACAGGCACACAATCTGTTTTGTTTCTACTTTCACTCCCTGTGAATGAAGCCCAAGCGTGTGGGCAGAGGTAGCCAGTAAAAGGCAAATGGCACCTCAATCCCTCCAAAAAAGGAGGGTGAGACATTTTCCTTCTTCCTGAAGGAACAAAGATAGATAATATTACAGGCAAAACACTTTTCTGCAAGATTAAAAAAGCCCACTTTTCAAAGTCACATCTTTTTTTAATATTTTCTAAGAAATGCACCTCTTTCAAGGTGAATTGGAAAAATGTTTTATTGCTAACACAGGTCACATACTTGATTTCAAAGGAATGCTGCCTGATGAAAATAGTAAAGACTCCTAGAACATGCATTCAAACTTTTACACTAGTATATAGGAAAGGACACTTCTTACCAGGCCAAGGTGAATCAAGCCAGTGCTTAATGTGTAGAATCTTATTATCCTTAGATCTAGTATATGCTTCTTCACATATTCTATCATACTTTGCAATTTCTTCCTGTAGGAAAAAAAAAAAAAACAACTTTCCTTTTAAAATAGATAAACACAGCACCCTTGCATCCTACAGATGAGACCTACCACTCAGTATGATAAAACAGTTAACAGTCATGCCATAACAAAGTTTAATTACAATTAGGCAAACAATTCTATTTTACCTAGAACCAAACTGTCTTCTGGAAACATGCTTACCCACATCCCTCTGAATTATTTAATTTAGTTTATGGGGCAAGTGTTACAGAGAAGAGGAGCAAGAGCTGAAGTAGCCAAAAGTATACCAAAAAATCAAAAAGAACTGAAGTGCTACATATAACTTACAGTCATACTTATAAGATCAGAATTAACTGGCTGTCATACTTCAGGCTGCAGAAGTTATGAAAGAATAGAAAAGATCCTCCTAGACAACTAGTCCAGCTGTAGATTCTAACTGAGAATCTACTAGCTACACGTTTCAAAGGCAATGCGTACAAAGCCACACTCTGAGGCAAAATGGATCTACAATATCTACATTTCAGTCCAAAAAAACCACACTCAAGTTATTGAGCTAGCTAATTTTAAAAGTACAACAGCAACACGGAACTCAGTCTGGGTGGCAAAACATCCATCCAGTATCCTGGAGCCAGGCAAAGTCCACGACACCACTGGCACACTGTTACAGCTAAATCTGCATGAGCTGTGATCATTCTTGTGGATAACAGTAGTGCACATGCACTAACTGCTTTGTTGTTGACCTGCAATACTGTGTTGCTACACAGCCACACGTTCTCTGAAAAAGCTTTGTTTTATATGCCTTCTATACACTCACTCTCAAAAAGATTAAGGTAAAGACCTAACCAGTTTAATGCAGGCACCAGACTCTGCACATTTCATCTTTCTGGAACACTTCAAGTGATCTCTGAATTCAGATGAATTATTCAAGTAAGTAGCAAGGTTAAATCATTTGTCTTGCTTTACATGTACGCAACAAGCTGTTGGATACAACTGCCACTTCTAGGTGATCAACATGAAAACACAACTATACTTATGAGCGTTCAAATACTGTCTTACTGCTGAATCAAAATTCTAGATATGAACCAAGTTCTTCCCTCTCCAATATTCACATCTGAACACTTTTTTAAAATCTCAAAACTGAAGCAAACTTTCTTCTGTGTATATTACACCTACATGCTTAATCTCAGTACTTTGCAACATTTTCAGTCCCTTTTTTTCAACAATATGCATGTACACTCACGTGGACTTCATTCCTCCTTAGATCATAAAACAAGGATTAAAGTTACAAAAATTACTGCAGTAGTACTTCCAAGGAGGTGAGCTTTAAAACTTTCTATTTTACATAATAATTGAAACTGAATCGAATCAGAAAGCGTCAAAGAGGGAAGACGCAATCACAGTACTGAAAAAAGGTTGTTAAGCAAACAGCATGCAATGATAGTTATTTCTTCCTGCAGTTTCATAAGTAGCCTTTAACTCTGTTGACATGTTGTACCTCAAACTCCTGTAGCGTTACAGTCCCATCTGCAATCAGTTTGTCAGCGTACTTCTTCAACACTGGCACCTGCTTATGAATCTGCTTATACATTAGAGGCTGGGTGAACATTGGTTCATCCATTTCATTGTGCCCTCTTCTACGGTAACAAACCTACAAAGGAAAAGATCGCTTCTGTTGGTAATGAAAGATGCCCAACGAAATCTTTCAGTTTAATGGTTTTACAGAGATTTAGAGGGTTTATGATAAAGAAACGTTTATGGATTCTTGTAGAGTTTTGGGTTTTTTAAACAAAGAACATATGCTTCTTGACTGGGTCTTCTAAGCCACATAAAAATAAGACAGAGAGTAGTATATGATACACAGAGCAAAGAATGAAGACACCCAAGACTTACCAAGTCAACGACGACATCTTTATTGAATGTGTTTCGCCATTCTGCAGCTACACTGCACACATACATTACTGCTTCAGGATCATCAGCATTCACATGAAAAATAGGAGCATTTACCACACGAGCAACATCAGTAGGGTACGGAGATGAACGGGCCATTCGGGGGTCTGTGGTGAAGCCAATCTAAAAACCCCAGAAATTACATTGAAATGATGTAGCATCTCTCTCTACTTCAGTTTGAATGCTTGAGATTTTCATTTAATAGTCATTTACATGGCAGTAGTCTGAGCTTTTCATTTTGGCAGCTATATGAGCTTCTTTTTGCTCCCTTAGAAACAAACAAAGCAAACCAAATCCCATCAAGTGTTACAAACTGAATAAAATAAACAAACACAGGTGATACAATATTATCTACTCAGAGCCGCTAGATACTATTATCATTTTCAGGAACATCCTAATCATTCTAGTAAACCAAGGCGACAGTATACCCAGCTAATAACAAACCAAAACAACAAAAAAAGAAATATGCTAGCAACTATTAAACAGATACATTGATTGGGAAATGCTCTACTTATTACCTGATTGTTGACCACAACATGAATAGTGCCATTTGTGGTGTAAGATGGGAGGTCACTAAGATGAAATGTCTCATAAACCACTCCCTGTCCTGCAAAGGCAGCATCCCCATGTAATAATATGGACATAACCTAAGAAGAAGGGTTATACACACAGATATTAGAAAGCAAAAACTGCAATCTAAGCTCCTCAGGAGGATCTCTTAGCTCTATGTTTCTGTAGTGCTTACAGAATAAAATCGTACTTTTATCATAAACTATAGATTTGTCTGCATTCTGCTTGCTTTGTTCAGCACCCAAATGAAAAAAAGTTTTAAACCTACTCCCTGAAGCTACCCTAGAGGTCAAACGCTTTATCTAGTCCAATGGGTGGTATATTCTTTTATGGAAAAGAGGAAGACTTCTCCACAATATAAAACTTGTGGTAAACCACTTTTACTTAAAAATATTATAAAATCCTACCAGGAAGAGTTACTATGACATGAATCTATGCTTACCTTTTTTCCTGCCATATCCCCTCGATAAAACTGTTCAGCTTTAGTCTTCCCCTGCACAACAGGATCCACTGCTTCCAAATGAGAAGGGTTAGCCATCAGGGACAGAGTGATTTTCTTATTTGTTGCTCGGTTGATCCTCTCATGGTACATTCCCAGGTGATATTTTACATCCCCAGATCCCTAACATGCAAGAGATGGTCAAGGTTCAAGCACGTCATTCACTGCTCCCAATTCAGTATGTCTAAAATTTCTCCTTCGTTTTGAAAAATGGATTTAGCTAGTTATGCATCACTACGCACTGTAGGTTTGATAGCGTAACTTCACGTTTGAACGTTGTTCCTGTTTGATTTTCTCAGTATCACTATCCAACACTTGATTAATATTTACAGAACACTGACATTCTTTTCATGTACAGGAAACAAAGAAAGATGGTTGGGAGTACCTCAGTCAAATGACCTGGAACTTCCATGCCTACAATCATTTTTTACTTTACAAATGAGACACTTCCTGCACGTCAGATGTCAGGTGTAGTCTTTAAACTCTTTGTCAAATTTCATCAAATCGTATCCCTCAAACTAGAACACAAGATGATGCCTTTCAGCAGCTTATAAGGCCATGTGATAATGACCATGACCAAAAACGACTGAAGACTAAGTAACTACTTTGAATGTTGACTTCTCTGTATAGATAAAATGATGAAGCATCTTACCTCATCAGCTGCTTCAAGTTTCGGATCAAACTGACAGAAGATCTGCTCCAGCTCTTTTCGGATGACATTAGCCAAAACATTCAGCCTACCTCTAAGGAAAATTCAAACACAGTTATGGCTCAGACATGGTAATCAACAGTATTATTAGCATAAAGCTTATAAAATTGGCAGGTCATCTCTTTCAGAAATTTGCAGTTAAGAAGTTCAATTTAAACTTTTAAAATTTAAATCCTTTATTCTCCCTTTCTCCCTCCCACTGCAAAGTTCCTCCAACGCATTCCCACTAACACTCTAGAACACCTAATTATCCGTATGTGAGCAGTGAATTTCATAGCTATCTCACAGTTGTAACATGATAACATTCATAATTAATTAATAATTAATGCAGATTGCATAAGAAAGTGCGATACTATCTCATCCAGCTTTCTCAGTTCTAGACTGCATGCAATGGGGTAAATAATATGGCTGCTGCCACATTTGCTTGCTGCTTCAAAGCATATTGAAGTGGCTTTGACTAGCATTCACCTGTGAAGCACTTAAAGATATTTCTCAGTGAGAGGTTATTCATGTTTCTGTTACTCACTAAAACTGACTTTTGCTTCCCTAGCTTCTTCAATACGACTCTGTTAACAAAATTCTACAATCCAAAACCTGTCTTAAGACAGGGAGTCCACTTGCTGGGGGGTTTCCACTGACATTACCTATGAGGCATCCCCATTATAACATATTCAATTCCCATTTCACTGGATTTATCAATGATGGTCTTAAGTGCAGGAATCATTACTTCACATCCTTCCAAACCAAATCGCTTTTCTGAAGACCACTTGCGAGCAAGAAAGTCTTCAAATCTTTGCAAAAAAAGAAAAACAAAGAGAGAGAGAGTATACGTATTAAGAAAATGTAGCAAAAGTTTATTACCAAACATCTTTTAGCAAATCAAACGGCTTTATGCTGTTTTAAAGCATCTCTCAACACATGTTTGTAGCTCTTTGGAGATAAATCATATGCAGGGGGGAGACATGGGAGGGAATTAAGTCTTCCTCTTCCACCTGAGGAGCGTTCACCAGAACTGCCGAGGTTAAACTCTGCTCCTTCCCACGTACACAAAATTTACATTGATCACTGGGAAGGCAGAATGACAGCAGAGAAGTCTTCTCTGTGGATTAAAGATCACATAAGCAGAGAATCTATATTTTCTGGAAGTAATATTCTGGAATAATGATCAAATACTAGAAGATAACAGCAACAGAAAGCACACTTAATTCATAGGCCTTTCTTAATGGTACAGTTCCTCAGACTATATGATGCAACAATTGGCACCCTGCCAAGAACTAGGACACTGGAATCTCAGCTACAACAGGAGAAAGATGTCAATCCTTGACAGTTCTGTGTTGTTTCATTCTTTAATGCATTTGGGCCAGAGGCAACGTGAGCGGTTAAAAAGTGCCTTTCAACAAACACTGAAAGGGTTATTTTTTGTAAAGCCTGGAGATAATGGAATGCGAAGGAAAATAAACCTCCATGAAAAAAAACCATTGGTTACATCATCTGTGCAACGTCTAGGCTAATAACACAGCCATAATCCATTAATACTCAGCATATTCCTCAATCTAAAGAAGTAAATGTCAGCATCCTAAGTGAAGTCCTAAAAGCAATGAAATGAAATGCTGCCAAAAGATAACAATGTCACCTTAGCTCACCCAGCAGTACGTTTACAGTTCAGGCATCTTAGCAACAAGTTAGATCCTCAGCTAAAATTAAACTGCCATAATTCCTCTGAAGTCAGTGGGGCTGTGCCAGTTTATATAAATTGAAAGAGGGGTTCCCATTTCAAGCAAGCCCCACAGGGCAAATCAAAGTGGTAGTTGTACATACGGTTCTCTCTTTGCAGCTGCAAGTTAAGCCAGTACTGCACAAGCAAAAAGTTCAACAAATGAGGTGAACTGCCACTAAGTGTGTAGAATTATGGTATTTCATCATCATATCTTGCAAGCCCATGTGCCACTGAGTTCACAAGGGCAGGCAGCACGCTCACTGCAGGTGGACTGCAGCTACTAGGTGCCCAACGAGGAACAAGTCTTATGAGAGACAGCTGCTTAAGGAAGGGAGAAGCTAGAAAGGCTTGACTCTGCACACGCATAAGACAACACCCCACATGGATCAGATTACACAAACAGGATCTGACATGTTTAGTAACACATACACATAAAAATATATAGATATCCAATGAGTACTTTTTGTAGTAGGGAAGACTTAAAAGTGACCTTTTGTTCAATAACCTGTCAGTAAACACCACAAAGGAGGAGAAATTCTACTTCAAAACTCAGTCTGAAGTACCTGAAGTACTACCATAGTAGTTGGAATTAACGTTTTCTGAAAACACAATTCTTCTGCAAAATGATGTCCATCTGCTTTACAAAGCCATAAATCTCAACAGCACAGCCAGTTTTTCACAAAAATAGATTTTTCTTTTGATGCTTTTCAGAGAAAAAAACACATGTCAGAGGTAACTGGATAGAAATTTCTGCAAATCCATTTTCAATGGACAATTAATTTGACAGAAGATGACTGCTTGGCTCCTTCATGGTGCTAGAAACTCCACGTCTTTCCATAGCTTAGACAGGCAGCAGTAATAGCATAAATTCTTGTCTCAAGATAGATGGAGACACTTCGTAGTGAGGGCTCGTTAAACTTACTGAAGTGCCATACTCATCTGACCATTAAGTGCCTTTACTTCTGTTTGCATTAAACTTTTACCGGACAAATGATCTTGCTATAATACCGGCAAACAAAACACCTAGCAACAATATCTTTGGTACCTCCTACGGGAACTTAATTTTCAACAGTTTTGAACAGAGAAGTTTAATCAAAAGAATGTTTCTTTATAAATCTCTAACTTTTGTGTTTACAAAAGGATATGCAAAGTGTTTCACACCGTAAGAACTGGAATAAATGCTGTGCCTCAGTAAGTCTTGTTCTAGGGGTGAGAAGGTAATTCACAGTCTGGGATCACAGTATCTCTGTACAGATAGCCACAATTGGAGCAGTCAATAAGCTGTTGCCAAACATGCTTCCACACATGGCAGAAAAGAAAACTCTTGCTGCCAGGTCATGCAACAGCACAGCACCTCTTGGCATGCCTCAAAAGAAAAAGGCAAAAACATGACTCGAAATCACATTATGCCACCCAAATCCAGTCCCATTCGGGCACAGTACTCCAAAGAGACTGTTTGCCTCCCAGTGGGCCAGACAAAGATCATGTCAACACTTCATTCATCCAAAATTTTTCGTCAATTTGCAATTAAGATGGCTTCTTTTGATCGTGCGCTACCAGAAAGATGCAAAGTAGACAGCATATTGCAGAGGAGCGTTATCAAAAGTTGCTCCAACACTTATTTTCCGACACAGGTATGAACCTTTAACACAGCGATCACGGACTAGTGATCTTAAACATTGCTAGTCTGCTGAAACAAATTTCTTCTCAGTTTTTCTCCATGAGCCAATGGAAACATTGCCAGATATGCCACTGAAGCTGCACACATCATAAAGAACACAGCCTTCATTTTAAAGAAATAGAATATTAAATGTCACTAGACAAACCCTGACATACTTCACAGTACAAAACTTCCTTTGATATTGCAGTCAGATTAACTACACCCACCTGTAGTCCAGATTTCACTTCCACCCAGCAGAGTTTACAGAGCACACCAGCTTCCCATGCCAGCTTACACTCAGCTATCGCTGAGCAGAGCAGTTTCCCAGCAGCACCCCAGCATACCTCATTGAGCGCACCAGCCTCGCCAGCAAAGTCCTTTTCTCCTCATTAGTAAACTTCATAACACCTGGTGTCTCAAACTTCTGTCGGATCCACTGGCACTGCTCTACATCATTGATGAACATAAACTCCAGGCCAATGTGTTGGCAGTAGGTATTCTAGGAGGTAAAAACATCAATACAGAAGCTTTAGAAGTTAACGGACTGTGAAGAAACAAAACGTAGTTTTAAACTTTCCATTACTCTTCCAAAAACTATGTTGTCGTCTTCCCCTTGCCCTATACTCTCCTCACATTAATCCTATAAGCAATTAAATTATTTTACTGAATCTTTACTTCTGCCAGCAAATAAGACAATTTTCTATGCAAAAGTAACATTTCAGAATTTTGAATCTGTAAGAATCTCATTTGGTAGTACATTCAAAGTAGGCCGAAATACCTGCCTTAAACTGATTGGCATATTTCACCTAACTCACAGCTGTTCTTATGAGCATAATACAGTCTTTACTTTGGATGCATAAGTGAAGATTTCAAGTCATTTACCAAAATTTACCCAGTCTTTTTTAAATGTCACCTGAGGTCAAGCAATAAAGATAATCAGAAGACAGTTACGAAGTCTCATGCAAATTGTCTGATAGCTGACAAGTCTCAGAAGGCTGGAAATCTGAAAAAGAACCCGAGCAGCTGAGAGCAGAGAAAGGAAGGGAGAAAAGGGCAAACATTCTTCAGATATTTTACCTCCTTCGTTTTTCTTCTTCTTTTTTTTTTTTTTTATATCTTAAAAAGAATATTTCACCGGAAAAAATGTTCAAAACACAAGCTAAGAGAAGCAAGGGATCCTATGAGTTTAATCTGAACTATAACTACTGTGGTTCATAACCACTAACTACCCAGTATATGCTCTCTACTGCCTCTAAAAAAGAAATCGATGTTAATTTCAACGAAAAAAATCCAAAGCTCTGGAGAGAAGAGGGAAACAAAAGGATTATTTCTCTTTGGTACAAATCACTTTCTTGAGGCTTTTAGATTTTGTAATTGATTTTTTTCCATTTATTTGCACATTATAATTTTAAGGACTATCTCATGAAAAATTGCCACACAGACATGCTGGAAGCACAAAAAATCCACAAAGCCAATACAGAGCTGAAACGCACAACAGAGAAGCTGTGGCTTAACAAGTTACTACATATTAGTTAAGCCTCCGTAAAAGTGGGTCAGATTTGCAAGTCAACACATTTCTCATCCTTGCAATACGTCAAGGCCAAGAATTGCTATATTCTCAGTAATGTATTTATTTACCTTCTCACAACTCACTTCCGTAATTCATCCTTTAAAAAGCCTCCTCACTCCTACCCTTTTTTATTGCAATAGATTCTATTGCTATGCCACCAAAATCTTCACAAGTTTAGTACTACAAAACCCTGAACAAACCACATTTGGAAACACTCAATACTCAGTAAGTACTTCAGCACTTTACAAATTCATTATTAGCACTATTTGTTGTTTAGAGTTCTCCTCCAATTATAATTATTCTTTTAACTGTCTTACTAGCTTTGATGACTTCACAGGGCATAACCATACCACCTGTCAGAGAACCAGATTCTAGAAAAGGGATTGGGGATGAAAGCAAGAACCATCAGTATCTAAAAGCCACAAATGGGTTTTCATGAATTTGGCACCCAACCCCTTACATTGTTATTCACGTAAAAGTCCCGCTAAAGCTAAGGTGGCAAGAGCAAAGGAGTCTTATCTGTGACAGGAAACAAAAACAACAACAACAAAAGTTCCAGGGTCTCTACTCCTTTTAAGCAGCACAAACTTTTTGCAAAAGTACGGCCTGAATTAGTTCTACCATATTCACCTCTTTTAAACTCATCCAAATCTACACATCTGGGACATCCAGTAGATGAAACCAGTGGTGCTGCCATCTCAGGTAACAGTGCAATGGCTATTTGTAATGCCATCTGAATGCTATATTAATAATTAACTAATAGTAAGTTCTTTCTGGCTGACAGCTTCTGGAAAAAGTTCACTTCTGTTCGGATGAAGTCACAAATCAAAAACGTCACACTGACCTCCAGCCGTCTGATGATCTCTCGTAAAGAAAGACTGGTCTCGCTTCCTCCTATGAAGGTGGTTGTAGGCAGCTGAAAGACTTTGTCCAAATCTGATTCATGCAAACCATAAAACCCTGCAACAGGTGCATAATTGGTTTGAGAAGCAGGGCAGGAGACAAAAAAACCAAACCAGCATTACGTTTTTCCAAAGCCCCACCAACTGAAGTTTAATAAAGCAATGTTAAGAAAGAAGGAACCAGATTAAGGATTTAAAATGTAAATATCTTTGAAGCATCCGTTCATATAATGTACTTCAATTTGGATTTAAAAAAGAAAAGTTTTCATTAAATAGTTATTATTTAACCAGAAGAACCAAATAATTCTTTGTAAAAGGCACAGATAGAAAAATTGAAATTAACACAAACTTTGTTATATTTTATACTTTAGCAAATATGCCATCAACTCAATATATTATATCTCATACTTCATTGTTAAGTGAAATGACTAACTGAAATGATTCAGGTTTCTTCCTTGCTCTATTGCAAGAAACAAATACAAAAAGAATAACTTTCCACAGACAGACATAATTGGTTGGAGATATATATACTAGATCGATTTACGCAAATTTAATAGCTAGACTAAGAGAAAACAGAACACACTCAATGTAACTCTGGGCAAACACACTGGCAGAATTTAAGGCATCTCTGCTCATCCATTTTCTCTTCCTCATTTATGTGAGGGCTGGCTACTTGAGAATTCATAGGGAAGTTGGTACGAAACAGCCACATACAGCAGTACAGCTGTATTTCCCATATCAGCTACCCCTTATAACACATAAGGATTTTTTCCTCCCCATAAAATAAAGGCTTGTTTAAGCATATCACCCCATCTTGATTTAGATATCTATAAACTCACTCTGGCTGAAAATGTGGTTTAAGAAAATAAACTTAACTACTATGCAATTTTGAAAGCAAAAATACACAACACAAACTAGATTGATGTCAATGCACATTAGAGACTTTACAGGATAAAGTTTAATCTTGACCTGTTAGTGGACAAAGGAAATACACATAAATTTTTTCATTGAAAGAAGCTGTATGTTTATTATCCACAAAGCATATAAATATAATATATATTATCTATGATTATAGAAATCAGGTGAAAATCATGTGCATGTGTGTGCATGTTAAAATATTTAAAAAACTAAAAATGGCTTCTCTGTTTTTAATTTTGACCTCTTTATCTTGATTCTGGATATAGCGCACGCATGTATTTAACACTGATCTGACAGCCTGCACTAACTCTTAAATCAATGTAGAGGAGTGCTCCGTATTCCCATTTAAACCAATTTCCTGAAAACGAAAGAGAAAAAAGCAATCCAGAGATTAAATAACTAAGTAACTTAGCATACAGGACAGAAGCAAGGCCATAGGACTGTGTTGCAACCACTTTTACTACGCAGCACTGTCAGTAATAACATATTTTGTGTTTCAAACAGAGTATATTTAAATATACTCTATCTGAAATAATAAATCTGGAGCAACCAAAACAGATGCCTGTGTACCACTACTGTATCAGTGTACACACACCACTGTGCGCCACCATTTTTCCTACTTTAACAGGTTTTTCCAGGACCAAATTATTTCTGCTTTCTAGAATGCAAAAGATGGTTTTTCTGAATGTCAGTTGAAACATAAGTACTTCTATCATCCTATATATATTTTTTCTCCTTGCTTTTTTTTTTTCCCCCCAGAATTCACAGGCTTTTCATGTGCTGTCATGCAAAAAATAGGACATGTACAAGAGTGATTTGGGCACAAACAGAACATCTGTGCTTTATACTCTAGCACTGCATATTTACTGAAGCATCACTTCATGTTTAAAGAGAAAAAGTCTTCCTGAACCCCAAGAGTTTTCCTGAAAACAGTTCTGGAACTTCTATTGTGCAGTAGGTGCACTTATAACTAGCTGCATTTTAGAGGCAGCTCCAAAAAGAAACTTCCTACCAGAAGGTTTCTGGAAGAAACCAAAAGGCAGGACGAAGAAAATACACAGGAAAGTCAAATATCAAAATACTTTCTGTACCATCAAAGAAAGGCCTTTTGCACATTTCCAGCCTGTAACCTTCTAGCTATCTCAGTTTGGATTTTTGAGTGCAGGTAATCTTTTTTTTTTGCTGTGCCAACACTGTGCTAGAAATTTTGTTTCCATCACAAATTCAAATTTCACCCTAGCTACATTCTCAGACACATCCCCTGATTCAGAATCCTAGCATTTTTTTCCTATGCACCTGAGGGTTTCAGTACCATCCCTTCCGGCCAGCCACAACACTCTGGACTAAACTATTTTTAAGGTTTAAGGAAATTTGTACTGACATGCCAAAAATCACCCATGTTCTGAACATTTAATAGATTCTCCTTGCTTTCTCTTCTCCCAGCAGGCCCCACCACTTTTAACATCTTAGTGTAGAAACTGTATGACACCATTTACTGGAGGAACAAAAATGCCTTCTTGCTTGATTCTTTCAAGTAAAGTGAAGACAATATACTTAAGTCTACAAGTAAATTTGCTGTGTGGAAGTTAGCTTATGAAGAAAGCCATAGGCAAGAAAAAGCGTTCTGCCTATTAGATTCAACTTAACCACATCTAACACAAATTGATTTCAGGACCAATACTTATGTTAGCATCAGAAGTAGTGTTAATTGCTACCTTTAAATTGAGGAATGTTTGTTTCTACGTAAAGAAGGAAACAGCATGTCCCTGTCTGGGCAGGTGAACGTTCCTAAAGTATTGTATAGTCCCTATGAATCAAAAGCTTTTAGTTAACAACAGTTTAACCGCAAGACTTCTAACAAGCTTTATTAAAATTACAAATAATGGTCATAGCATTACAGACCACAAAGATACCAAAGGCATGGGGGGATTGCAAAATACCATTCTAATTTTCACCTGTCTCAGAATAACATACACTATTTCTACCTTGTTTAACTCAAGGATTTATTTCATCAGCCTAACTTGCACAGATGTCAGTATCTGAGAACAAATTATATTTACTCAGTAAATGTCCACTGTATTTTCTAGTAGGTATTTTCCTCTAATTAAAGCTGACAACACTTCCAAATGAACCTCTGATTTGTGTAAGCACCTCTATTTACAGACTTAAGCACGCGACTGCCTTTCTAGGATGGAGGGCCATAACTGCTTCTTTCCCTATCACCAGAAAGAGAAAACAAAGAGGCAAAGAGGCAGTAGATATAATTACAGTAAAATTAAGCAGAATCCATTTTATCTGCTACTTGTACCATGTTTTATGTTTGGTCCAGAAAGCTTCCCTACATATCAAACAAAAACTCACGTAGTATCTTTATCAAGTAGTATACTTTCAGACAAAAGAGGTGGATTGAAAGGTAGGGAAAAACCCATCAGATATTTCTTTATTCCAGCGGAGCAGGAGGAAAAAAAAGAAAGGAAAAAAAAACACCTTGATCAGTGCAGATTCTCAAAGACACACCCTCTTCACAATCAGAATAATCCCTGCAAAAGCAGACTATAGTGTATTACACCTTCCTAGTAATAAATTAAAGTGATCATTCTTGGGCTTGGGCTATACACAGCTCAAGAATTCTACAGTTTCCATGTTTTCTTCTGATACCGCCAAACAGACTTCTTCAAGCATTACAGGAGGGATAAGCATCAGAGGCTAGATTCCAAATTTGGTATGAAATTTATACTAAGTTCCTCTATCCACATTTTTACCTGTTGCTCGTGTTTCCTATTGACTAGCCTTCAGACATCCCCAATCAAAAACAAACGCAAAGCAAAAAGGTATGAAGTAATTCAGATCACCAGGTTTTGGCCTAATGTACTCATTAGTATTAATTTCAGTGTGTACTCATTAGTATTAATTTCAGTGTGGTTCTAACACATAAGATTTTGTTTTTTTTTTTTTTTTTTTTTTTAAAGTGTTTACAATCATCATTCATCAGAACATCAATATACAGGAACCATACCTTACTTCAGCTTCCCTGAAAGCTTCCCTTATTCAATTACCTCGGCCCAATGAAACACAACAGAAATTACCATTGCAAAAAAGCATCTTTCTAGCCAAACAGCACCTGGTTTACTAGAGTTCCCCAAGCTCCACAAGACGTGAGTATAAGGAAGTTCCAGCTGCTTCTACCAAAAAAAACCCAAAACCAAAAACAAACAAACAAACAAAACCAAGCAGCGTACCACTCAAAAGCAGTAACAACAAGAGAATGCTATACCATTATACTCATTTGTTACGTGGTCATCAGTGGTAACTCAAATCAAAACATATGAGTAAAAGGAATGCCACCACTTCGTCATGATCCTTAACCTTAAATGGCTTTATTTCATTAAAAACAGCTATTTTTTCCTACAGGAATAGTATAGTAAACTGCTTTTATAATCATCTTTCTATTAACTTTGAAGACAACAATTTTTTTTTTCCTCTCTTCACACACAGTATAGCGTACTCACCGAGTTTATCAATTGTAGTGATTAAGTCAGATGGAACAAACGAATCCAAGTCTGCATCCAAAATTCCAAGTGGGTCTAACTGAGCCACATGATGGCCACGAATCTGAAAAAGAGGAAAATGGGTAAAAAACAAAATCAGGCTAATGAAAGTCAGATAAAGATTTAAAAAAGTGACTAATATCTCTCTACAGCACATAGATGAGCCATGAAGTGAAAAATAAGCAGACACAGTTAAGGCCAAGAGGGCCAGCTTTCCCACGTTGTTCTGCAAGAGTAGAAAATAAGCGTTACACCACTGGCTATTTACACTATCTCTATTAAAAATTGTTGCCTACACATGAGAATATTAATTTTGTCTGACACACAACTTTAAGTAGAATTACATTAAAATCTAAATAAAGAAAACTATTACATTTGAAGATTATACTCTAACTTTCTGGGTAAAATTAAGAAAGCGTGACTAATCTATAAATTCTATCATTTGCTATTTCGGTCGTCTTGTATTTTTGCTTAAATCCTCCTTTCAGCAGGTGCAGAATACCAACATACAGCACTGCTGACCTAAAACACAGATTGGTGACAGAGACTTCTATTGCAAGTGAAGGGATCAGTCTGCATGAGCTCTATCCCACATCACATAGTAACCTCCATAATACAGTCAACCTAGTTTTTGTTCAAAAAGGTTTGGGAATTTCATATTTATGATATGAATGAAATTGAAGACACCAAAGAACACAAACTCAATGGGGATTTAGTCAGTGGTCACTTATGAATAACACTGGTGTCAATACAAGCCATAAACTGTCATAGACTAGTGCCTTATATTAACATGTGACATCGCTACAGAAGGAATAACTAATTGGTCCAACAGAGCTGCAAATATTTTTTTTTTTTTTATATAATGCCTCTTGTGCATATTTCTCATATATCAAATTAGGTCATTAAAAGCTTTTTATATAGGTGCATATATGACTGGTTTTACTTCTGAAGGCTGAATTCAGATCAGCTGGGTAGAATTTCATTCACATTGCTAGTATCTTAATCGTCTCTGCAAAAAACATCAATAAACTGCAGTTTGATTGCATAATTATACTCATTAATGTGTAAAAGTGTGGCTTACCTGTAAGAAGTGACTTGTTAAAATGGTATTCAAATGTTCTATATTTGCAGGAGAGTACATACGAAAATGAATACCACTTACAAACTAATAGAAATAAAGCATTTTTTTTAGAACCGCCAGCCCTGTAAATTCAGCTTGGCCTCTGGGAATCCTTGCATCTTATGAATCACCAGTAATAAAGCTTCGACAGGCCAAACGATGCCCATGGCAACATCTGTGCCACCTCATTGTTTACAGCAGCACAAAGAGCATCTGACTGGAACTAAGCAAACAATTCTGTCTCAAGCATCACCAACACGAAAGAACTCACCTCCCTAAGCTACGTCTGTTCTGCAGTATTAGCAGGGGGAAGAAGAGTATTAGCAAGAACTCCAAAACCCAAAAGACCAAGGCTGTAAAAAACTGTGCCATATTCCACTCCAGGACTGGATGTATTTTTAATTAAAATACAGTATATCCCATAATCTCAACAGTTATTTTTTAATAACTGTATTATGAATAGGGAAACTTAGCAAAAAATTTCTACAACAGATATGGGTAAGCTAATATTAAGCACTGCAGTGTCACGAAAATTTACACAATAATCTAGTTTTCTACTCCTTACTTATTCAATCTGTTTACACAATACAAAGGCAGGTGTAAGATTCAATAGAATAGGCTGGGGAAAATCAAAACTATCCTCTTTTCTATCCACATATCCTTACACACAAGCTAGATAAAAGCCATGTTCCGATTTCAGAACAGTCATTATTGCCCATGATGAACAAAGCCAAGAAGAAGAAGAAAGAAGAAAAAAATATATGGAGTGAGAGATCTTTACAAGACAGGTTATACTCATCAGGCTGGGGGGGGGGGGAGGGAGAGACTTTTTAAAGAATTAATGAAAAAAAGGCCCACAGTAAGAGTCTCAAAGCTCTGTGATTTCTTATCCCTAGTCTAATGGAGATTACACAACTGATATCACGTAATAACACTTAAAAGACTGTTACTGCAATGATATAGTTCAGAAAACATTTCCCATACCTTCCAAGATACCTCTGCCAGCACTAGTCCATAGAAAAGAATTCCTGTCTAAGTACATTTAATAAAAATTTTAAACACATCTATGAACCTATATACCTTCTGAACTGTCAGTTTCAAGAAAGCAAGAGGATGCCAGATAAGACAGCCTCTACAAGCTCCATTTCCAAGGTTGGGAAACCTCCCCTCTGCTGTATCATACAATTCTTTGGTCAGGAAAAGATACACATCTCCATGCAGGACTCACAAGGTGAAAGGATTCACACAAGTGACTTCCAGATTTTTAAAGCGCTAAATCCTGATGCTGTTGAGATCTCTCACAATATATAGCCTAATCAGGAGTTAGTCTGAAGGACTCATTTCACATATCTTCCGACTATCCCAGTGGTTACTCTTGAGGATAGCATATCCGGTAAGTATAGTTTGTGAGATTGTGCTTTGATATACATACCGCATCAATTTTATGCAATTTGCAGATTTCATCTAATTGGACTGAACAAAAACGGGCAAAACAGGCAAATGGAAATGACAGCTTTTTCACTGTCAATCTTTCTAATATATAATTAATTAAATACTCTATTAATATTACATCTAATAGGCAACTTGCAAAGCATCAAAAAGATATCTGACTTAAAAAAAATATTAATTGCTATATGCAGTAACTGTGGCCATCGAAAGAGTTTGATTTATCATTTGGAAAGCATTTTGCAGCTCTTGGGAAAATAGTTGCATTATTTTTCTTTCTTGTTTCAGAGCAGATTTTAGGGATGTACGTGAATCACATTTTACTCTGCTCCTGGTTTGCCAGATCATTTAACATAAATACAAATGTCACAGAATGCTTGAGGTTGGAAGGGACCTCTGGAGATCATCTAGTCCAACCCCCCTGCTCAAGCAGGGTCACCTACAGCAGGTTGCCTGGGACCCTATCCAGCTTTCAAATATCTCCGAGGATGGAGACTACACAAGCTCTCTGGGCAACCAGATTCATTATATATTACTGATCTGGATAAAAATCAGTTACTGGAGATCCATGTGCAGTGAAGAACAACAATTAATAACGCCTGGCAAACAAATTTGATATTTTGCAGGCCATCGCAATGGTTTGAGCATTAACAACATCTTCCATAAGTATTTTAATAGTCTCCAGTTGAAGTTTCTCCTATTTTCCAACTAAAGTCATAAAACCAATTTAGTTTTTTTCAGTTTTACACTTTCAGAATTGAAAGGTTTGTCCCTTATTGTTTTGATACAGACAGCACTTCATACAACACTATACCATCCTTAAAACCTCAAGAGGGCTTTGTGCACCATTTCACCAATCACAGTGTGAGAGGAGATGTTTAGAAGCCATAAATGAAAGGAAAGAGAATAACATGGATATGACTGTTCCTGTTATTTTTGTTGTATCTTAAAAAGCAAACCAGAACACTTTAGATACAAAGACAAAAATCTCGAATGTCAAATCATGGTCCCCACTTAGAAAGGCTAAAGCCCTGCCCTACATCCGCACGAGAGGATCCCAGCCTGCAGTTTCCAATGACAGCCTTTGGGGCAAGTCATGCCAAGACTTAGGTGAAAGCACAAATTACACCTGAGCAGGAAGTGCACAGCACCTTTACTCCTGTCAAGCTGAATGTCAAAATGAACATAGCTTATAAACCAAGTAGGAGTAAGTTTAGAATGGAAAAGTGATAGGAGTGTGAAAAAAAGGACACTAGTTCACATCTAATACTTCCATCAATCTTTACAAGCGTGCACCATATAAAATGGCAGTTATTGGTCTTTTAGTAAAAACGTGTATGGCACATGTATTCACATTCCATCTCGTATAGCCTCATGACCATCCTGCAACTTTTTAACACTAACAGTGCCCCAACGCATTAAAAAAAAAAAAAAAAAAAAAGGGGGGAGGAAGGGAACCACATTTTCCCCTTGCAAACTCAAATCCTTGAAACTTCAACAGGCTGTAAACAGAACTTCTTTCTACCACCTAAATACTAAAGCCACAAGTTCTGTACAACTCTCTCTGCTGTTTCTCTTACTAAGATTTTGTTTAAGTAACTTACTGATAGAAGAATTTAACAGCAATCAAGAAGATTATGTTCTTGAGATCAACATTCAAAGAGCAAAGCACTTTAAAAAAAACACACACACAGAAATATTCAGTTTTGGAGAAGTTCTTTAAAAAATTAGGAATAGTCAAACCCCTTTCAATATTTCTCTGTTATGAAGGATTTTTAAAAAATAGTTAAGTTCAACTACCTATTTGAGAAAATAGTGTTTTGTTCTCCAGGTAAGAAAAATTACCCTGATCTACCGTGTATTCAAAGTGGTGCAGGACTGATTATATTTCCATAATTAAATATATTAGATAGCTATACAGCTATATAAACTATTTTCTATAGTTTACTATTTCTATATTACTATTTCTATAGTTTACTATTTCACAGTTTAAGAATCTAGCTTCTTACAATGTGAGATCTTTTATTATTAGCAATTCTAAGCAGGGACCATAATTCGGCATTCAAGATTTTTGTCTTTGTATCTAAAGTGTTCTGGCTTGCTTTTTAAGACACAACAAAACTAGACTTTAAAATCATGTCTTCTGGACACAGATGCAAAAAAACTGCACATTATAAAACAAGAGCCAATAAATTAATTTGGAAACATTTTTGTTATGCACACAAACGTCACTGTAAATCCCTCTTTCTGATGTAGGGAGCTGGGCACACACTGAAAAAGCACTAGATTAACTGCCTTTCCAAAAGACCAGTTCAACGGACCACAAGGCAGTTTACCACAAAAAAAAAAACACAAACACTGACAGGTTTGAGAAATGAAAATTCTGCATCCTTTTCCATTTCATGTCGTTATCAGAGAAAGGAAGGTCACGAATCGATTGAATCCCTTCAACGCTGAATTTAAAGGGTTAAATACCTTTAAAAACAGTTGCCTCAGGTAAACCTCTTTCATTGTTTGTTGCAGACACGTAGGTGCATGCATTATAGAGACGTTTCTATTCCATCACTTCAGTCAAATAATGCACGCTTTCAAATTTAGGAAATAAAATAGCAACCCCTGAACAATTTTCAAGTAAATAGTGTCAAAGCAACCTAAAGTTCTGTGTTTTTCTCTAATTCTTCAACAAAGTTTTATGGCAAGCAAAAGGGAACGGGTGAAGTGGTTGTTTCTTGCACAGACATTTCTGAGCAAACTTCATGTTTCCTCTATGTTCACAAACCTTTCCACTCATTTATCTCTCCAAAGTTAAATTATGAGGGTTGACATGTGGCTCAGTGGTGACAATATATCGTGTACAGAAAAGATGAAATTAAAAATAAAAATAAAAAATTACTTTTTCCATTCCTCTAATGATAGCAAACAGGAGTTACAATTCTTACAGCTGAGCAGAACAGATCTGTAGAGTCAAACCGTAGCAAACTTATTTTAAATAATTATGTAATTTCCAAATAATTTTTTAAAAAGTTCATTTTAAAATAAAATTGAAATATTTTGCTCAACCTAGATCTAAATAGTTGGGTTTTGTTTCACACACAGGTTTTTTTGTAACTCTTTTATTGAAATTAAGATATTAAACAGACATTTAAATAAAAATGTTCAAATTTGCTTTACATTTAGAAAACCTCGGGCCAAAAACACTGAGGCACTTCCAAAATCCCTTTTCTTTCGGGGGGGGGGGGGAAGGGGGGAAGGAAGGAAAGTCAACTTGAATTTCTTAATTCAATAGAAGAATTTAAAAAAAGAGTGTGAAACAAAGTCAACTTTGATGAATAATTTCTCAGCTTCGGGTCAATTCATTATTTCTTCTCTCTCCTCCTAACTATAACTCTACCAAAATAATGATTCTCAAGAATGATTCACACTAACTTGGCATGAGAAGGCAAGTACATTTCCTCTTTTCTTCAAAAAGATAGTACATTTAGAATGATAACACAAGCTTTCCTAGATCTGAAGACACACTTGAATCAGGGAAAAGCTCACTGTTGAAGACAAGGAAAAGTTCATAATTCACTGCACAAATCAGAATATTCATTAGATTTCACTGCTTCAGACCATATCATCGTACATCCAGGACAATTCTCTTCATATGAAGCAAAATTATTTCCAGTAACTATTACTTAGTTTTCCACTTTGGTCATGCAATTTATTGCATCAGAGACCAAAAAAAAAAAAAAATCTTAATTCATTCAAGTGAGCCAAAAGAGCAGCAATGGCTAAGATGTGACATGCTTGGCTCCTACACAAAGTCAACAGGCAGAAACCAATAAATTCACATTCCCTTTGTATGCCACTCTAGTTCCTTAAAGAATCTCAGTGCAAGAACGTGGAAGAATTAAACTGAGGTGATGGACACCCCGAGGCTCCAACCATTCAGCTGAAGTGGCTGTGCCAGGTTAGGTCAGGTGACCAGCATCAGTGCTGCAGTAACCTGAATCCTCAGTTTGCTAGGCCAGAGGTGCAGTAACACTTTGGGAACCTCGTCTGAATCCAGGACCTCAGTGTTCAGACCTGAGTATGGGGAACGCAAGACTGTCTAATTCAAGATATTTAAAATCTGGAGCAAGACAAGAGGCAGAAGTTAAGAACAGAAGATAAACAAGGACATAAAAAGGAAAAAAAAAAAAGTTTTTTTGCAAAGGAGATGCCCTCCCACAACTAACAGAAGTATACTTACCTGGTATGCTCTTATCAAAGACTGCACAGCAAGGTGATCTTCAACAAGTTTCTCAGCTTTACCTGGTGTCTGGGCCAGGCCATGGCTCTGAAGAAACGATGCCTTTCTTTCTAACTGATCTGGTAAGTGTGGGTCATATGCTTGGCCAGCATTAGCATTTCGGAAAAACAAATCCCAGGACTGGACATGTGTATGCAGAAGGAGAGAAGAAAGGAAATTAATTATCTCAAAGAAAAGCTACAGTGAAAAGCAACAGCTACATTCACAAGTCGCACATGGTACCTCATTACAGTACGGCATTAAGTCCGATGCTAGCCAGCAACAGAAGAGTGTGGCTATGTCCACACCTCTGTAGCAGTTCCATGTTTTCTTTTACACAGAACCATTTTCTTCTGATTTCTAGTGCTGAGCTTGCTCCGGAGAAAGCTCTCGAGGATGGGTGAGTGCAAAGCATTTTAGTACGTTATTTACCCAACCCTTTCTAACTGTGATGTTTGTTCAGGCAACCTGCAATGGGTATAAGATTATGCTACTGGTAAAGAGCTGTCTAGCCTATAAATTTGAAAACCTTAATAAATAAAATGAATCAATTCCTTTAATGATATTTAAAGAACTCATGATACTTCAAGATATACAATGAATATGGTAACTTGGAATCAGTCCCGAACAGCCTTTCTTGAATAAACAGTTTAAAAACAACTCCAGTTTTGCTGAGTGAGGTGTTTGGTCTAAGATCCTTTCTTCGCTAGCTCAGGTTACCTCACTATGAAAGAAATTCTGGTCCTGGTTTCAGTTACAGGTTACTTTAGACAAATAAGTATTTCGGAAATTGAATCACAACAAATGAAAGATCCTTCTATTTCCACCTGTACTTTCACCTAAGCCACTTCCTTCACATATGCCCAAATCAGGATTTCCTGAGCAGTTTCTATTTTAATAAGGCAGTCACTGTCCCAAGCTAGAATGGCACTAAATACATTGATGCCAATAAACAGCAGCAGCAGCAGCAGAATGGGACAAAACCCATGAGATTATTATACTCATTGAAGAAAAAAACCTGCACTAGCAGGGGACTAGTGCTTAGTTTAGTTTCCATAAAAAGCCATGAAAGGTCATTAAACACTTCCCCCAGTTTATTTCATGACTAAAAAAAAACAAACAACACCCCCTCCCCCCAAAAGACAAAGTATTTAATTAAGTAGCATTCCATATGACTGGTATGGAATTTAGAGCCTTACAGAAAACAAGCCACAAAAACCTCTGAGAAAAGTTTTACAGTAAAGCAACATATCACCCATCACATTCAAACCAATTGCTGGAGGCAGAACCACTCCGCAAGTTGTTGTCCAATTAAAAAATAAAAGTATTACTACAAAAGATAGCCAAGACTGTTTACATAGAGGAACTTTCAGACTTCTCAGAACGTATGTTAAGTGCCTTAGCATGACATTCCTTCACGCTTAAACACTTCCTTTTGAAGTATATGTGGGGGCTCAAATGAGAAGTAGAAAGTCTTTCTATTAGATGTAAAGAGACATAAATGTGTTGCAACACATTACATATATGCCTGCAGAACTACTGTAATTACCTTTAAATTAGCACAGATTGACTTGACAGGGCCCTGTCCCTTCAAACAGCAGTATCTATTAAGGACCTCAGTTCTCTATGGAGGTCTTACAATTAGTCTTTCCTGATTCTTTCCCCAATGTTTAATTATACTGGTAATTGTGGAAGACACTTTCCCTCTGAGACAGGCCCAATACCTGTAGCAAACTGGTTCATCTCATTTTAAGAATACTGCAAGGAGAAGACAAAAATTGTGATAAGAACTTGGTTTCCAGTCCATCTATACAAATATTTTGTTCCTGTCAAGGTCAAGTTCTCACTTTGTCATCTACTCCAGTTAGCCACTCACTAGTGTCAGGAGGCACAGAGACGTTTGCCTCTAGATGCTGATTTAGATACAGATAACGTTAAGTCTCCTCTGCCCATCCCTAGCAAAGCATTAGAAAGGCCAAAGCTCTGTAACTATTCTTATCTAGTGCAAGGAAGTTCCTCTGATTCTAGAGCACAGGAACTGAGTAAGCTAAATCTCACTGTGTACAGTGCACGTTATTCACGCTCGCCATATGCCAGGAACTAACAGATTTCAAGGAGCCACTTCCAGAAAAGATAAAAATTCCAAAATAATTGATTTTAAAAGAACTTTCCTTAACATACTCATTATGAAATACAGCAAAAGAATCAAAATAACATAATGCCAACGTGACAGAAATAAGTTTATAAAATTGTATTTTCATTAACAAAAAGTTTTCCTACTGAAGCTTCTGCAAGTTTTCATAAGAGAGGGCCAACCTGTGAGGGCTAAACCTTGCTCTGCTTTCCAAGGTTAAGTTGCAGAAGTTGGCGGGGGAAGGGGTGCCTCACGGCACCTGCAAGCAGCAAGCTCACCATGAACTTGAGGCCAATGCCAGAGAAACATTCCTCTAAGGCACCTCTCAACCTAAGAATCTACAAACTCCATTCGTATCAGACTTGATCTAAACTCAGCCTAATTTTTGGGAGGTAAATTTTTGCTGTAATAAATTCAGGCAGTCTGATCATGCTTGGTTGTCAGTTCCAGCCATGCTGATTAAGAGTTCATTCTTTTCTCTCACTTATACCTATTTCCTATATTCTTCTTCCTTTGAAACCTTACCAGCCTAGCTTAGATTAGAAGCTTGCATTTATACAATATTCTGTAAGTGATCTACAAGAGCATAACTGCATTTCCTTTGCTACTCTCTATATACATCTTCTTACTCTAAATGTGGCTATATTTTCTTACTCTAAAAGTGGCTGACACACCAGAAGGCTGTGCTGCCATTCAGAGGGACCTGGACAGGCTGGAGAGCTGGGCAGGGAGGAACCTCATGAAGTTCAACAAAGGCAACTGCAGGGTCCTGCACCTGGGCAGGAATAACCCCATGCATCAGGACAGGTTGGGGGCTGACATACTGGAAAGTAGCTCTGCAGAGAAGGACCTGGGAGTGCTGGTGGACAACAAGTTAAGCATGAGTCAGCAGTGTGCCCTTGCGGCCAAGAAGGCCAATGGGATCCTGGGCTGCGAGGGAGGTGATCCTGCCCCTCTACTCAGCCCTGGGGAGGCCTCACCTGGAGTACTGTGTCCAATTCTGGGCTCCCCAGTACAAGAGAGACATGGCACTCCTGGAGAGAGTCCAGTGGAGGGCTACAAAGAGGATGAGGGGACTGGGGTATCTCTCCTCTGAAGAAAGGCTGAGAGAGCTGGGCCTGTTGAGCCTGGAGAAGAGAAGACTGAGAGGGGATCTCATCAATGTGCAAAAATATCAAAAGGGAGGGTGTCAAGAGGATAGGGCCAGACTCTTCTCAGTAGTGCCTAGTGACAGGACAAGAGGCAATGGGCAGAAACTGAAAGACAGGAAGTTCCATCTGAACCTGAGGAAAAACTTCTTTCCTGTGAGGGTGACAGAGCATTGGAACAGGTTGCCCAGAGAGGTAGTGGAGTCTCCTTCGCTGGAGATATTCAAAACCCGCCCGGACGTGATCCTGGGCAATGTGCTCTAGAGGACCCTGCTTGAGCAGAGGGGTTGGACTAGATGATCTCCAGAGGTCCCTTCCAACCTCAACCATTCTGTGATTCTGTGAAATTAGAAACAGTATTTTTATTCTATGCCTGTACAGTACCTAATTTGACAGTTTGCAGCACTAACTAGCAACAGCCTCTATGTGGTACAACTAAGGCTACTTAGACTGGAGGAATTATTTCTGCAGTACACATTTACTCATTTTTATTAAGTTAAGAAGCTCTCAGTATACATTTGGTGAATCACCATGACAAATCTGACACTTGCTTTTCACACATAAATTTAATAAAGAATACTTTGTTTATGTTAATGTTTTCCACAGACAACGATGATCATAATATAACTATTCCTCTGTTACGTCAAAAGTTTTGGATTTAGACATTAAAAAGTCATCAGAATACAGGCCCACAAACAGCTGAACGTGTTTTTGGACAAGCAGTCTGCTGAGACAGCTGCTAGCACAATCCAAATAGATTTGCCCAACAAGCTACATGTTTAAGGAGAATAACACAGCACCCTTTCTTCAGGTAAACTCACAAATACAAAGAAATACCTTCAGAATGTTTACATCTGAAAACGTAGCCAGCTGGGACAGAAGGAACCCACACTATTTTTTCCTATCGTATCTTTGAACATATTGATTTGCTGAGCAGGCCTGACATTTAATCAGAGGGGAGGGAAAATACATCATTTGGCTACAGAAAATTAGTTTTCTCTAGACACACATCCATCAAAGCCTTTAAAAATTTCTATAGTGTATTTCAAGATTGATACCAGATTATAGTCTTCAAGTCTTGTGCATCAATGTCATTCTCTGGCAACCACACTTGCCACGTGACTGAACAGACAAAAGATCAACTTAGCTTCACAGCAAATCTGGAGGTTTCCCAACTAAATGAGTAAAGTTTTTCAAGAAAAGGGTAGCACTAAAGGTTTGGGGTTTAGAGTAGAGTTATATGAAGAAGCAGAAGAGACTTACAACAGATTTTTAAAAATGCATCTGTGGGAAAAGAAAAAAGATTAAATAAATTGACATAGCAATACATGATACATTCCTCTATTTTCTTCTTCCAGTCAGCAAATTTGTTTTGTAATTAATATTGCTTTTAATTTCTGAATGAATATAATTCAAGTGATTCAGTGACAATATTTTACTTTCAGATAATAAACGGTGCTATACGTAGACAAACAAGTAATATATTAGTTATCTTGAATGTTTGTTTTTTCTAGTTACGTTATAATATTTATCAACTACAGTGAGGAAAGTAAAACCTTAAAATACACAAAATGAGCATCACTATATCATTAATTGTGAAAAAAGAAACAAAAAGCCAAAACCAAAAAAAAACCCCTTCTTCCAAGCACACTAAACAAGGAAGTGATTACACACTCACAGTAGAGTGGTTGCATACAGTATAACATGGTAGGCATTATGTACTCAATATCCAACCATGCCGTTTTGTAATTAATCTTGTGATAGTAATAACTGAGCCTTGTCAAGCTTCTCCGTTATGATCTATGGCCCTGACAGCACACTCCGAGCAAAAATAACGATGCCTTTTTCAGAGCCTGTGCCATTTTATTTTGATTGTTGTTCTGGCTACTTTAAGGAAAGGAAATACAAAAGACAAGGAAAAGCAGGAAATCATCAGGAATGGATTTACACAAGGAATACAAGCTCCTCTGGATATAGATATGCATTCAAAGAGATACAACTATGGTACATAAAGAAAGGAGAGCGCTATAGAACAAACGCTAGTAACACTGAATGTGTTCACTTGAACATGACAACCACATTTCAAACAGCAGCTTTAAATATGCATATATGGAAAGGCATGTCCAATAAAATCTTCTGAGAGAGAAATAATTGGGGGAGCCTTGCTTAATTGGAGTTTCTAAATAAAAGTGAATAAAGTAGGATTTTAGAAGCCTAAGAATAGTAAACACTTTTCATCTTATCAAATAGAAGGGGGCACATTCCCTCCAATTAGAAGGAGATATCCAAGAAGAGGAAACAGCACGAAGGCAAGGACAAAAAATATTTATTGGCTTACTCTAACATCTAAAAGCCTAACGCAGATTAGATCTCTAAACTATGGAGGACATATTGGATAGTACAATAAAATACAAGCGGCCTGCAGAGAGACTGAAATCGTTAACAACAACCATAACTAACACCACCCAAGCTGCAGGTGTCTCATCATGATTTTTCTACATTCCCACAATTTTCTGTAGCAGAATGACAAATTCACAACTTCCTCTGAAGTCGAGAAAAAATGGTACGCATTTTTCTGTAGATTTAAGAATATACAGGGTGACTTAAACTCTCAACTCTTTTTGCTTGGTTTTTTACTATTATTTCAAGCCAAGTCGAACAATTTCTGCCAGTCAAAAATCTGTCAGGGGCACTTACAGTTTTTAGCTGAAGAAAGGAGGTGGCTTTCAGGAAACTAAAAAGGAAATTTGTTGATGAAACAAAGTCAAATTAATCATCACTGCCTTTCCCACCCACCCACCCACCCTGTTTTTAGGCTGGAAGAAATCCAATTTTTTAAGCAAGGATACTTGTGAAGTAATTCATGATTTTCATCAATCATATCCTTTTAAGCCTCATAAACCAGATATGTAACTAATTCACTTCAATTCATTACTGCTGGCATATGCTTAACCTGAAAAAGAATTCACATATCTCCAAAATACATCTTGAATTACTTGGGATCCATTCTCCACACACTAGTCAGCCAGCACATCTACGTTCCTCTGTCAATTCCCTTCTGTTAATTTATCAGTTGCTATTCAAACTACAATTACATTCCCTCTTCAGAATCTACCCCTTAACTCTGCTAGACCTGCCAGATGAATCAGACAGTCTATCGGCAGGATTTTTACCATCTCTATTCACCTCTGAGTATCAGCAAAACAACGAGCAGGGCCAGAACACCATGAATAACTGACCACCTTTAACAGAAGTCTGTCTTGTTTCGTAGGGCAGTTGCGTCACGAAAGTTTCCTGCCTCCTTGGAGGGCACTGCTTGCCCTGAGGCCCAGCTCACCACGGACACAGGCACATCCCGTTCAGCACCACGGTCAGCTCTGGGCGGCAGCTCTGCCTCTGCCTCGCCCTCGCCCTCGCCCTCCCTGCTCTCCTTGAAGGAAGCCTTCAAGCTTCCTGCCTGCAGAGACTCTAGCAGTCTCAATCTACTGCCTTATGCTAGATTTAACGGCATAGTGTTTATGTCCCATTAAAACAAAAATAAGACTTTGCAACAGCAAAACTCATTCAGCTGTAAGGGGAATGAACAAGAAACTCCCTTCTTCGTAAAGGAAAGAAGGTTGTCACAAGTCCATGTAACTTAAATTAAAAAAAAAAAAAAAAAAGCAAAAACAAAATGTTGCCACACATACTAATACATTAGTTCATTCCTTCAGTGCCCTTACAATAAAGGGTTAACGTTGACTCATAGAACCAATATGTGCTCAGGGCTTCACAGAAATTAATTCAATGCATTCGCACAACATACTGCCTTGCTCTACACTACTTGGAAACTTAGCTGGCAGGTCCAGGAAGAGAAATCAAAGACAGACAAGGTGAGAAAAGGGCGGCTCCTTCCAGAGAAGGTGTCTTCAATTTCAAGCTAAGGCATAACACAAAAGGCCTGGGATGTATTTCTCATGTGAATAACATGCACTCTTCAAAGTTGTCATTGTACATATATTGCCCTCCAACAGAATTAAGTTCATACGGAAAAACAAGACTTATTGTGGTATCCTCTTCTTCCCCCCTCAATGAGCATCAGTTCTTCACTCTCTAGACAGCTTATCACACTTAAACCACCAACTTCCAAGTAACATTTTGATATACTTGCCTCAGAATAAAGAAACACACAAAAAGTTTCCTAAAACAATTTGGGCACAATTCTCATTACTTCTACAGAAAATGGTTTGTCTGTCTTAGACTTTATTGGACTTCTCCTTAACTTCTTTATACATATGTACCATATGTACCATAAGAGAGTCTTTATTGTCAGCAGAAAACTTGTTAGAAATAAAAAAATAATAAGTCCATGTACTCTCCCGACAAGAAGGATTTAGGAAATATGACTTTAAGTTAAATAATAATAATAATAATAATAAAAGTTTATGCAGCCTGGAGAGATACACTGAACAAAATACTTCTCAAAATACTTCAGATTTTCCTGACAACTTCACATTCAGTTTCAAGATCACAGCTTCCTAAGGGAAGAGAACTGAACATTCATCATCTTTAGGCAGTGTAGAAGTACCAATAACAATATATACTGCTTAATTATAACATATTGTAATATGATTATATCAGGGGATAAATAAACCAAAAAATTAAAAGCATTTTACTTCTTGGGTCTTCTTCAGGATCTACTTCATTACTTAACAGACTTCTTCAATGGCCATTCCATAGAAGAATTGTGAAAGTTACTCAGCTTACTATTTGTAGTCGGAACTTCTCACTCTTTTAGCTCAGTTCACCATGCCTGTGACATGGTGACACATGCTTTTTTGCTTTGCTGTAACATCACATCTTATAACAATCAATATGTGGGAAATATAGTTTCATATTTTTCATTCATAGAAAAAATTTTAATGTACTTTTTATAAAAACATTAAAAATAGAAAAATCAATTCCATTCAACCTAATGATATAATTTTCAGCTAACTTAGACTTACCTTATGTACACTTTTTGGGTTTTCAAGCCATGCATAATACATTTCCTCCACATAATTGGAATTACTCCCACTCAGGAACGGTTCTGAGATTCCTGATGAAACATATCGTTGGCCGTGTAAAAATACCTTTCTGGCTATATCATGCTTTTCCAGAAGTTTAATGCCATGGCACTTCAGTGTAGCTGCGAACAGCTTCAGATGACTCATGTTTGTTTATTAAACAGAAGATCCAAGTCTATTAATAAGACAAAAGCAAACCTAATCAGAAAAATGGCCAATAAATTACAGGCACATTTCAGTCTGACAGTTGAAACTGAGGTTTATGGCTAGAGAGCTCTTTAACAAAATTCAGGCCTAGGCATGAAGTTATCTTCAGGACAGAGGACACTCTCCGATTGCCTGCAGAGCTGCACTTATCCCAGTGGAAGTGTTGCTGACGGCTACCTCCACATCCATCAGTGCACCCTATAGGTTTCTACATCAACCATGACATCTCTTGTACCACACGACCCCCCTGAGTCCTGCTTCCTGGGAGGACCTGAGACCGCCAACCAGTTACTTTTTTGGAGCTCTCAACAACTCTAACTGCTGTCTCACAGTTGAAGAAAGCAGCGGCCTTTTACAAAGCCAAAGTGGGATAAGTGCAATGGATAGCTTCAACCTACACATGCAGCAGCTGAAAAAAAGCCCAGTGCCTCAAATTTATGGTGCCATGTATAATGGAGCTGACAAAATAATTATTAAGAGCGTTAGTCAAGTCTTCATATTGACATTAGCCTCGAATCAAAAATAGTTACATTAAGAGGAGGCTCAGTTTAATTTGTACTCCTAACTAGCAACATCTACGTTGTCCTTCCAATGACCTCCTACTTGCTTTTTAAAAAGGTGAGCAGATTCTCCATAATTTTGGATACAATCAGAAAAAAAAAAGTTGAATCTTGGGAACACTGAATAACATCAGCTCTGGTGCTAGCAACAGGAATCAAAGCTCACCCTCAGAATAAAATTCACAAATATAGCTTGCAATTAGACCTCAAAACAGTCTAACCTCAATGCTGAAAATGCTACAATGCCAAAAGAATAAGAACAGTGTGAAAAGAAGAAGTTATTAATTTGGTTTACACTTTAGAATTATGTGATAAAGGATACAAAGGATAGAATACAAACTAAGAACAAGAAAAAAATCAGATTTAACTCTGCCATACATGCATTCCTCATTTGTTCTGTTGTCCATTTTGAGAAATCATTTCTTTGGCCAGATGGTAAAATTCAAACTTTTTGTTGTTTAGTCTGACTATTTAAACAATTCCTAAAAACCAACAAAAGTACTGAGATGCTATATTAACTTTCAAGTGTTTTAAAAACAATAGTGTCAATTTAAGTCATAGACCAAATTCTATCTTACCTATTATATGCAAAGATTCTTTTATCTCTAATACAAAAAGAATAAATACTTTTTAAAAAAATGCTGTGTAAACATTTTTTTCCATATAAATGCTGTAAAAAACATTTTCCCCTTGTTTTCTCTTTCATCCCAATATATAGGCATTAAAAAAAAAAAAACAGGAAACATATGGTTATAAAATAGGAAACTTATGGTTACCTAAATTGGTAAGGAATAGGAAAAATTATTGATTTTAGAATCATTTTTAGGGTTTCTTTTAAGCCCCAAAGTAAGATAACTGTGATTTGACTGTTAAAAATTAGTATTATTGCATGCTCCTCCATGCATTTTTGCACCCACTGGTATCTATTTTTGACCCACTGGTATCTCTTGTGAAAGCTGCTGACAGGGTCATTTTCTTAGTTGCTGACTTTAACCATATCATCCCAGCAGTGAACTCGCACTCCCTTTGTCGCACTAAATGTGCTTGTCTTCTCCGTCAAGACT